>NC_043967.1:19990886-20719636 GCF_902148855.1 Sphaeramia orbicularis
GTACATGTGTACATCTATGTGCATGCGGGTGTGTGATGTTGCTAGGCAACAGCTGCTGTAAGTGGGATAAGACAGACAAGTGTTGGCAGGACAGATGTTGGAAGGAATTTCTAAAAGTAGAGCATTTAAGAACAGCAGAGAAGATACGTAAAGGGTCACTTCCTCCAATCACTCACATACACACACATGAATCTTCACTAGGAGCTTTGGAATGTAAGTGCTCCTTTTACCCCCACAAGGGTGTTACAAAGGCCTCTGTCAGTCTGCATGTGTGAATATCTCTCTGTCCACACTTATAACTCCAAATCGTCAACACATTTCGACATAAAAAGGCGGGCTCTACCTTATTTCAAAGCATGTCAGGATCCTGATTTTATATTTTAAGATAAGGATTCCTCACTGCTGGGACACCTTTGGACATTTTTGTCATTTTCACTGAAATAAGGGCAGCTATTCCTCTAAAGAAAAATAAAATCACACCCATGCTGCATGACAGTATCTGTCAGCATGATCCGGGTCTTCCTGATCCAACACTGAAAGCATATTTTCACTTAAATTTGTCATATTTGATGGGCGTTTCTGACCAAGTTTTGAAGGCAGTAACTTCAGATTTGGCATTTCCACTCACTCTTCATTCCTCTTCTTCATTTTCGTACACACTCTGATAATAGAACAGTATTGATGTCTAAATCACATCTGTTCTACCCCAGGTAACTTCACAATAATTGGTGACAGAAACACAAATCCACATCTTTAGAGTAAGTTTTAACCCATAAAGACCCTGTGCTACTTCTGTGGCAGATCCCAAATGAATTATTCTCTTTATTTAACCTTTTTTAAGTAATTTATCACCATTCACTGTAATATTATCCTCTTTATTTTGAGTGTAAATCATGTATTTTCCTATATCCAATTCACTGATCATGTAGATGTTCATAAAAGCTCAAAGTAAATTCAAAGGTTATTATATCATGAACAGAAAAAACTGAAGAAAAAGTGACTTTTTCAGTAAAATATATCATTAACTGAGCAAAAAACAAGCGTCTCCATCCACTGCCATTGATCCAACTCCATGGGTTTTACTGGTGAATGAATGTTGTAGAAGATGACGGTGTTTCCATGGTAACTACAGAGCCTCTGAACATTCAAATGGGTCATATCTGATGACCATGAAAAGATGACAAACTGTATTTTACACCAATTATTTACATGTATTGATAGGATTAGTGAATCAACAGGTATTAAACAGTTTAGCTCAGTAGATGGTTTTGGTTGCCAGTGGCTGCTTGGGTCTTTATGGGTTAAGGGTTTTAGGTGGAATAGGTTATTCGGTGTGGTGGACATAGGATGAAGAGAAAAGGGTCTATAATCTGTAACTGTCTTAAATTTGAGGTACTTTTCTGCTCAACTATATCTCAGCTGCTGACTCCACTGCTCTTGTCTGACCACTTTAGTAAGTTCCTTTCCTTGTCCAGTGAGAAACATGTGTCTCCAAATGTGTTGATTTTGTGATAAACTGAAGGATCAAGTGGTCCTTCTTGTGTTTAGAAAAAAAATGTTCCACTAAGCTGGTTTGGATTCTATGGAAAATGTGTTGTCACAGCTAAAACCAGGCCTGTTTTTTAGAGCTTGTGAAAAGTTGACCTTTAAGAGATCAATGGTTCTCATGGGACAGCAGTGCTACAAACATGTGATGATTATATAGAGTATGGTGTGTTGGTGCTGATAGAACAGCACAGTTGTTAACATTACCACAAAATTCAACATGTGCAGTGATAAATGCTACCTACGCATTAATGCAGCAATAATATGAATCCAAAAACATCATATATAACAGCAAAACACTAACAGGAATCAGTTTAGGGACAATTGGTGACATGTCATCTGTAAATAGAATGCATGTTAACCGTTTACTGGGCAAGTGGCTATTTTTGGTAATTTCCACATACAAGACAGTGACAGCAACAGTTCCAGTGAGGACAGCGAGTCAACAATCTCAGGTCCAATGTGGTCTACAGGGTCTGTAAGGTCCACCTCTGCATGAACAGTGAGTGTACCTGCTTTGTTAGGTACCATGAAGTAATGGTACTAATGTAAGGAATGATGTTCAAAGGGATAATGTGGATGTGGACAGGGGTCTGGATCAGCACTTATGTTGGTGTAATGTTCTAAAAGTGATGTTCTAATGTTAAAAAAAAACACATAATTCAAAGAACTCAGAGAATTTTTTTTTTTCTGTGTTAAACTCCAACCATATCCACATCTTGCACTTAACACTAAGCAACTGCCTCATAAATATGTCTATAGTGTATTTTATTAAGGTGTAAAACACTGAAAGACATTGTGTGAATGCTATTTGACTGTAATATTTGTATTTCCAGTATTTTTTTCATGATGTTTTCAACATTTTACAACCACAACAAAATTATACATATATATATATATATATATATATATATATATATATATATATATATATATATATATATATACACACACACACACACACACACACACACACACATATATACATATATATATATATAATTCATGGATATTTATTTATTTATTTATTTATTTATTGCCACTTACGGGTAAGGACCCAAATGTGGTAACTTCATTCACCTTGATTTCCTACATAACAATAAAAAAATCTAAAAATTTCACAAAAGTAAGAAACACTTGTAATGTCCTCCAATAACACACAGGTTGAAATTTTGAGTTTCATATTTATATGAGTGACCTACAAAGGGTTAAACTACTCATGAATTTGGAACTTTGCAGATGCTGTTTCATTGTAGCAACTAATTTACCAGATCATTATGCATCTACAATAAGCCCACAGAGAAACTACCCAACCAGACAGAAGAAAAAAAAAAAAACAACAAAAAACCCCTCTTAGTTCGATGTTGCTGCTCCATTTCAGAAAGCTAATTAAAACCTGTTACCACAAACTGAAAACAACAAATAGCCTTTGTCTCAGCATCAGAGAGGATAAACACAGCTTGTCATTCATACCTTGCAGCCCTCACAGGCGCTGACCCCATAGTGGTATCCAGAGGACTTGTCCTGGCAGACGAAGCAGGGCTTGTAGACTCTGGGAGGGGGTGGTGGAGACGGCGGACTGGGGACGAGCTCCTCAGAACTGGTGCTCTGTGTTTCAATGGCTGTAGGAAACGCAAACGAAAGGGAGAAAGATGAAGATGCTTGGTTTTCAAATGATTAAAACATTCATTTCAACATCTACAGTTACAGAAGAGCATTTGCATTTAAAACGAGAAAACAAGACATTAGTGAAAACTGCCCGGGCCTCCAAAAAAGACTGTTCAGATGTTCATTTTATAGACGTGGATACTGTTACAGACTAATTCCTGAATGGTAATGGTTAGACCGCTTTAACCAGCAAAGGGGAACTCCACAGGTTTAACATGTCAAAATCAGTCTATAAAAACAGCTGTAAAATGTCTCCTGTGGCTCGAAATGAGAAATGTAACCCTGGTGATGTCACCTGTAATGTCTCGACGTGGGCTTGGAGACTCATTACAGATCAGGAGTCAAAAGCCACAAATATTTATCAAGTAGAGAAGGCCTTTTCACCACCTGAACCATTCCAGACACCTGATTTCTAAAATAAATAAATAACAATACAAAAATACAAAAAAAAAAAATACAGGTGTTTTTCATCACCAGTAGCTATGAAAGTTATTTACAGCTATTTCTAGGTTTTAAAAAAGTAGTCTTAGTGCCTATAAACTTTTTTTTTCCTTCTTAGAATAAGGATTGGCTATCTCATATAAAATATGTTGCTAAGAAGATTATTGAGTTTTCCTTTTTTTTTTTTTTTTTTTTTCCCCAATAGAGTTTTCCAATACAAAGCAACATGCTAACGTTAGCTGCTATTAGCTCACCTGCTAATGTTGGCAGAAGTAAATGCTTGATTGCTGGACCACAAAAATAAAAAATAAATATAAAAAATACGTATAACTATTTATTTCAAAATTATTGAGGTGGTAAAAGTTTTTTTACTTAAACTCCATAAACTGCTATACACTGATTACAGAAAGTAGCTGCACATTTAAACGTAATAGGTTTTCCAGTATGAGGGGGTCTGGTTTTGTTGCATTGTGGGAAATGTAGGATGCAGGTTTTAGGGTGTGAAGTTACAAAAGGCTGACAGTCTAGATGAATGGGCTCTGCTTAACTGTGACCATTATTTCTTCTGACTTTTTTGTAATTGTATCTTAAGATCATAAAGTCATTACAAGAAAAAGAAGACAAAAAAAAAAAAAGTCATTAAGAAATATTGAGAAAAATAAAGCCATTCCAAATGTAGTCATGTAGTTTTTATCTACAACTTCATCTCAAAAATATCCATTTCACACAAGGCTAACTGTATAATTTCTCTTGGATGCTTAGTAATTTAAAAAACAGCAAAAGACCTCGATGCACCGTAGCTTCAAACTGCACACAAAAGACAATATCTATACCCAGATAATTAGAAGCAGAAGCAGAAAAGGAGCAGCACAAAAAATTTAATGTAAGCAAACTGAGATTCATTCCAAACGTCACAATATACATATGACATGAAGATAAAAAAAAAAAAATAAATACAGACGCACTTCAAATGCAAATTTTGCTGTGTTCTAATTTATACAAACCCAATCAAACTGAGAAGATTTGTTGTGATGAACACTAATAGTTTTTTACCCAATGCAAATCTTGGTTATGACTGAAATACTTAACTCAAACTAAGATCATTTTAAAGGGATCATATTTTGCTAAACCCACTTTTATTAGTCTTTGGTATATTTATTTGTGTATTTGGACCCTAATAGTTCATGAAGTTAGAATTTGAACCCTCCAGGTGCTGCAAAGTTATCTTTATATTCATTTTGGCAAAAAATCAAGTGGATTTCTACAACCTGTTTCAATTCTTTCTTAATTTGTTACATCTATAACTAGATGCATCACAACATTTCATCTTCCGACGAACAGTTCTCAGAGTACGCCATTATTGTTTGTCAGCAGCAGCGGTTGTAGTCCATACTGAAAATATGTCCTAAAATGTTCAGTTGTTGGTTGAACAGGACAGAGCAGCTGGAAACTTCACCATACATGATGTTTATACAAGTGAAAGCAGCTACAATAGCATGTTATTAGAACAGAAGCAGCTTTTTGAGTCTATGGTCTGGTGTCTTTAAGGAATGTGTTCCAACAAAGTATCTGCACACACAATTTCTGTAATTACTCTGTAGTTATATGACTAAAATAACAGAGTCTGAGTTTCAAAACATGAATGTAAATGTAAAAATCACCTTCTGTGTATATATATACAGACATGAATGTGTGCATTTAAATGTGAAAAAAGTAAAAAAAAAAAAAAAAAAAAAGTTGTGTGTATTGAAGAAAGGGTGACTGACTCTTTTAACCCTTTATCGAGCAAGTGACTATTTTTGGTAATTTCCACAAACTTAAAATATGGGGCCAATCCTGTGATGCAGTGAGGTCAAGAAGAGAGATTTTATAGAAATTCTGAAGCTGCAAATAGTGAATATGAGTGATTTTTGTCAATTTATGACCTTATAAGAGTTGTTTTATTGCATGTGTTTACTTTTTAGCAAGTGCTGCTTGGGTTTTTTACGGCAAGAGGAGGGAGACTGTTGTCATGCCAACCGGTGAGGAGGTAGATGACAATGTCCAAAAACACACAAAGGTTGGAATTTTGAATTTCAGAGTATTTCAGTGAGTGTCAAAGAAAGGGTTAATACATCTACAGGTACTATATAGGGGTGATATCGTCATCATTTGCAGGTACTAATGTCCCTCCAGACAGGTCCGACCAATCATAGTGCACTTAGCACCTTGAAGTGAATCTGCACCAGAACCACCGTACTGCTGCCCACATGCACACAACCTATCTGCATAGAAAATGGAAAACAGTCTTTCCAGCATCTCTACTGATTAGATTACATTCTTCCGTACTTCATCAGAATAAACTCAATTACTGATGGTAAGGGACAAGCTCTTATAATTACTGGACCCTCGTCCTTGCATGGAATTCCCTGATGGTTTAATCTAATCTTCCGCTACATTCACCCTGTGTGACTTTTTGCAAAAATTTTACAGCTTTGCATTCAGCGAGTTCTGCGGCTCGAGGGAAGACTTAACAAGTCAGCGTCCCGTTTGGCTGAAAAGTGAGATGACCGCAGAGGTTAATTAGAATAAGATGTTTTACAAACCTATCGATTCTCACTCTTATCTGAGCTTGAGATGAAGTTTGGGCAGCAAGGAGAAAGTCTCTATGACTCGTTATGAAACAGTGACAGCATCTACTGCTTAAAACTTCTGCAGAATCTTTAAGTAGCCTTGCATAAAGCTGACATAATGGTGCTGCGTTAGGATTTAAAAAGTTTGCCAGACTGAATCTCAAGTGGTTTTCAGCTGAAGAGTAAACAACTTGAGTAAGGCGAGTCATCCATGTTATTTCTCCATTATTTAGACAAGTGCAGTGCGACCTGGTTTCATTGATTAGGACGGACAGACAGACATTTGTTTTCATTGTAGGCAGGTCATCTCATCACTCTGAATGCTCCGAACGATTTCCCTCAGTTGCTGGCGGAGGCAGAAACAGAGCAGACATGCTGATATTTGTACACATTTGAAGGGGGAGGTAATGTTTGCTTTTTGTGTGTCTTGCACAAATTTAATTATGTAACAGACACAACTGTAGAGGTGTGGATGGGGGGGGGATGTTTTTAGACAACATGGCTGCTTCCGTTTTGGTTGTGGTAGTCTACGAAAAACCTTACTACATACTGAATGATGTGCAGCCCATGCTACTGCTGGTCATCCACATAACAAAAACATATAAAGGGTCTATAAGGGAAAATGCAATTGCAAAGAAAAAACACTGAACAATTTGAAAGCCTTCTTCATATTCACCCATAGCCAACCCCACAGCCATCAGACACACAGCCATTAGACCAGTGGTTCCCAACTTTTTTGGCTCGTGACTGCATTTTAACATCACAAATTTCTGGCGAACCTAGAACAGAGACTTTTTTTTTTGCTACAATTAATTTGTGTTTGATCATGTAATAGTTTGCTATACTATGTTGCAAATAAACGTTAATTTTAGACGACATTTAGGCTATATAATGTATATTATTATGGACGGAGGCAGAAAAGCCAGGTGTAGATTACTGCACAAAGTGAGAATTTTATTTTCCTTGGTCAGGATATGTACAGTCAGTCCAGCTTGGATTTACAAGGCTGACAATTAATACTGAACAAACAAGAACTCAAACTATGAATTGTGAAAGAGCTGCAGCATCTGAAACCGACCACAATGAACATTTGAAAGATAAACAGTACCACAGTGCTTCAGTTTAAGCGTCACTGTTTGTCACGTCTTGTATGTATTGGGATTGTCTCTATCAACTCACCATATATTTTTATACGTAAGTTTTTCTTAATTTTGATCAATTACTAAAAAATTCAGGTGACCCCATTTGAACTCCAGGCGACCCCATGAGGAGTCCCAACCCTAAGGTTGAAAAACACTGCATTAGACCAGGGGTGTCAAACATGCAGCCCGGGGACCAAATCCGGCCGGCCAAAGGGTCCGGTCCGGCCCTTGGGATGAATTTTTGAAATGCAAAAATTACACGAAGATATTAACAATCCTTTTAGTTCAGGTTCCACATTCAGACCAATTCAATCTCAAGTGGGCGGAATTCAGTAAAATACTATCATAATAACACAGAAATAATGACAACTCCAAATTTTTCTGTTTCACTCAAAGTATAATTTTGCAAAAAATGTGAATAACCTGAACAAATATGAACAACCTGAAATGTCTTAAGAGAAGTGAGAACAATTTTAACAATATTCTGCCTGATAATATTGTTAAAATTACACTTATTTTTTCAGTTTGTTCATGTGATTCACATCTTTTGAAAGGATAGTCTGTAGACATAAAACTTTTCATAACGTAAATTTACTTTTTTCGCTCTAAAACATAGAGAAAACTTTGGAGTTGACTTTATTTATATATTATTATGTTATTAATTTACTGGTTCGGCCCACTGCAGATCAAATTTAGCTGAATGTGGCCCCTGAACTAAAATGAGTTTGACACCCCTGCATTAGATTATAACAGTTCCCAGTGACCCCCACCCCCATCCCTTATATCACACCATGTACATGTGCAGCCATGATGATGATGTAAATATGTAAATAATATTTAATTTTTAATTCAATTTCTTCATGTATATAAATATTTATACATATTATTTTAATTTTCACGTTACGTTTTTTCATTTTCACTCGTGTTTTTTTTTCTACCTGTCTTTTCTCTCTGTGATTGTATGTTGTATGTTACTGCTAACTGTAAATTTCCCCATGGTGGGATAAATAAAGTCCTATCTTACCTTAAAGTGAAAATAGTCTTCCTCATACAATAAAAATGACCATTCTAGTGACATTACCAAAGCTGTAGCAAGAATAACCCTTTTCTGTGAGTATATGTTCATTGTTGTGAGGTCTCTCTGTGAAGACGACCCCTGTCCTTGACCTCATGTTTGTTGGTGAATCAAAGGTCATAGAATGAATGAGCAATACTCTGAGTTTATAAGAACACAGCAAAACACAGTGTGATCACATCTGGTACATCCATCTACAGTCGAGCTAACAAACGTATGATCAAGGAGAACCAACACAATAGCTACACTTTTGTCCGTGAAGTTGAAATAATGTTGTTTTCAATCACATTCCTTTTTATTCTTATTTGTACACATCAGTATTCACCTTTGACCCAGTGCAATGATTACATATTGAGTCCCAGTTACTTTATCTACCAACTACCAAGAATGAATCACACTATCATTGTTGTTTCAGAAGAGAAAAAAAAAAAAAAATTCCAACTTTATGGACAACAATGTACAAATCTATAATGCAGGAATCTTAAAGCTTTTCCTCCTTGAAAGTTACTTTACAGACCTTTGTACTTTAGCTGGAATGTATCTTCTACTACATCCAGAGGTGGTTCAGGTGTGTAGTTTCCATTCTTATATTTACTGAACAACTTAATAATTCTATCTGTTTTTTTAATGCGGCATTTAAACCAACAAGATGCATAAATTATATGGGAAATATTTAGCATTTAAACTTCTGAAACCAGCTCTGTTGATACATCCACCGCCTTCGCCCATAAGGTAGGAAAATGGACAGAAGGAGGGAACTGCTCAGACCAGTGGTGATGTGAACTAGCAACAGTTGCAGCACTTGTTCAATAAAAGCTCCAAACAGGTTATTGCCAGCTCATACATAAGAAGAAATGAGATGCAACATTATCTGTAGCGCTCACATAAACCATATAAAGCTCCAGTGTGTATGCTGCAGTGTTTTATGTGGTAAGTGCAGTCAGTGTCCAGGCAAAAAGCAAAAGAGCGCCTCTTGTACTTGATTACCTCCGCCAAGGAGGTTATGTTTTTGCCAGGGTTTGTTTGTCTGTCTGTTTGTTTGTCTGTCCGTTAGTGTGCAACATAACTCAAAAAGTTATGGACAGATTTGGATGAAATTTTCAGGGTTTGTTGGAAATGGGATAAGGAAGAAATGATTAACTTTTGGGGGTGATCCGGAAGAAATCCTGGATTCTGGATCACTTTGAAATTTTCGTTAACATTGTGGTAAATGGGGCCAAAATTTTCGTTTCCCAATATCTCACTTAATTATTGACCAAAACTCATGAAATTTAACTCAGGAATTGACAATGGGGTCCTCTATCACATTTCAAAGGCTGATCTGGATCTGATCCAGAAGGCGGATTTTATTTAAAAAAAATAAATGTAGGATTTGTATCACCGATTATGTGGGGAATTTTTGCGCTTGGCGGAGGTCTGCGCTCTCCGAGTGCTTTTCTAGTTATGATTATGTTATAGTGTGGGTAGATGATGACTTTATTCAAGGTGCAAGGCTCAGAAAAAATTGTCCAAACTCAGTAAAAAGTCAATTTTTTGCCATTCGAGACTGATTTAAATGTTGAAAAATCTGATGAAAAGCTGCATATAATACATTTAACTGAAAACTCAGCCATTGTTTTTGGTTAGTGTCAGAAAACTATTAACTCTGTAAAACCTAGAACCATTTTTTGGCAATTCTAAATAAATTTTTTCTGACTACATTTCACCTTTCCTAAATGATCTGTCATCATTTATTCTAATGTGGTCCTCTGCATTTTCCTTTTTTTAAAAAACAAAGATCAGGCATTTTCCTATATTTAATTTACTGATCATGTCGATGTTCATTAAAGCTCAGAAAAAATTCAAAGCAGAGAAAACAGCAAAATATATAATTAACTGAACATAAAGCAAGTGTCTGCATCCACTGTCATTTATCAAACTCCATGGGTTTTACTGGTGAAACAATGTTTTAGAAGATGTCGGTGTTTCCACATTCACTACAGACCCTTTGAACGTCCAAATGGGTCATATCTGATGACCATGAAAAACTGAGACACTGCATCTTACCTGAATTATTTACATGTATTGTTGTAGTGGTTCAACAAGTATTAAACATTTTAGATCAGTAAATGAGTTTGGTTGTTGGCAGCTGTTTAGGTCTTTGAGGATTAAGGTCCACCCTATAACCCATAATCAGACGAATGAGTGGTTCCAGGCACAACAAACCCCACCCCTTGCATGTATTGTAGCTTATTTTGGCATCGATCCAGCTGATGTCATCATGTCTATGCATGTGCTGATGTCAGACTATCAATCGCCTCTATATATGCGCCAAGTTTGAAGTAAACTGAAACAAAATTGCTGTTTTTTATAGACATTTGAAATTTCACCCATTATAAGTAAATGGAAGGGAAAAAAAGACTTTAAAAAATTCATACAAAATTTTAAGACCTACTTTTCCCAAAATGTAATGACATCTATTCTGGGTCACTGGCAATCTATAAACCCAATTTGGTATGAATTCAACCAATAGTTTTGCTGCTAGAGTGTTAACAAACAAACTGAACCAAAACAATACCCCTTAGGACAATGTCAGCTTAATTAATACAGTTCCTTTCTTTCTGTGCTCCGTTGGTGTGTTTTATTTCATCCCCAGTAAGAGTCCAAATCCTAAATTCCGAAACCTATCTGTAGCTACAGTACTTTAGATACAAGCCAGGTACATTTGACTCCACTACAGACACACATCCTTTCTCTTTTACACAGTAATATCATCAAACGCCCCGTATCACACATGTAATAAGTGAAACAAGGTGTTCACATGAGACGGTGATGAGTATGTGTGACTACTAGAGCACAAAAACAATGTATATTAGCCTTCCCCAGGTGGTGCGACACACTTTAACATACATCCAGAGGAAAAATACTTTTGCTACTGATATGCCTTAGGAGCATTTGTGACGGCTGGGTAGTTTCACACAGAGCAGAGGCAGCGCCAACAATTCTGCCTATTTGAAACTCATGGCTGCTTCTGGGAGGCAGTGTGGCCACCTGCAGACAGATGGGACGCATAAATGGAGATGCATTACACCCCTCAGTGTGTGTGTTTATGAGTGAGTGTGTGTGTGTGTGTGTGTGTGTGTGTGTGTGTGTGTGTGTATGGGGGGGATGGGTGGTCAATGGGTACCTGTACAGCGGCGGTGTTTAGGCCCTATCAGGTACAGGGGAGCCTTTTTCCATTTTCTGCCTGATTAAACTTTGAGTCGACTTCCCTGCATGTTAACATACACAGAAAGCGCCATTAGAGGAATAAAGGCTGGTGACAGACAAGCACTCGCTAAATCTCGGTCTAACTTAAGAGCAGGCAGAGAAAAATGTGCGGTTGCGGCGGCTGCTGAACCCTTAGCCTCTGGCTGAACCTGCCGGTGAGGTCAAACAGGAAAGCACACACTCCCTGCTGGAGGCTGCAGCATGAATGAGGGGAAAGACTAGAGAAAACAGCCCTCCTGATTGGCTCATTGACACCGGGAGTCTGCCAATGTACAGAGCCGGATGAGCTCCGAAAAACTGAACAACTATAAATTTCTTTTGACTCTGAACACAATGACATTATCTAACTGGATAAGCTCTTATAATCTGGATCTGATAACATCACTGTTTCCATCATGTACACACCATGATGGCCACATTCAACACAGTTTAAGAATTTCAATTAACCCATAATGACCCAGTGCTACTTTTTGTATCAGTTCCCATATGAATTTAACCTTTCTGAAGTGATTTACCACCATTTATTGTAATATTATCCTTTGTGTTTTGCATTGTTTGAGTAAAAATCAGGTATTTTTCTATATTTACTGATCATAAGATAAGATAAGATAAGATATTCCTTTATTGATCCCACAATAGGGAAATTCACATATAGATGTTCCTTAGGGTTATTATATCAAAATCAGAGAAAACAAGAAAAAGTGACTTTTTCTGCAAAATATGTCATAAACTGAACACAAACCAAGTGTCTCCATCCACTGTCTTTGATCCAACTCTATGGGTTTCACTGGTGAATCAATGTTGTAGAAGACAACAGTGTTTCCACAGCAACTACGGAGCCTCTCAACGTCCAAATGGGTCATATATGATGACCATGAAAAGATGACAAACTGCATTTTACACCAACACCACCAACATGTATTGATAGGATTAATGGATAAACAGGTATTAAACATATTAGATCAGTAGAAGCTCCAGGTTGTTCGCGGATGTTTGGGTCTTTAAGGGTTAAAACATAAACTGAGGCATCATTTCAGAGGCTTTGTAAGACAAAACTGTAGTCTGAATGTTATTGAATAGACTCCCACTGAACATTTCTGCACAAATACAAAGTCAAATATATTTACATGGATGATTCTGGTCACACTGGCTTTATTTATTTACTCTAGTAAGTACTGGTGGTCCTTACATAAACTACAGCTCCACTAATATTTTAGAGATAATAGAATTCCATATCTGATTTTTTGAACTTCTGTTTAATGAATAAGACATTTTTTGACCGTAGCTGTAGGTAAGTGACACCAACAAAACTGTCAAATAATTTTGTTACAGAAATGAGTTAATGTCTTACTGTGTCATAAAGCGAGCATTTAGCATTAGCTCTCAAATTCTGCCATTTACTCCAAATATGTGTCCAGATCTATCGAGGCTGCAAAAAAACTACCATGGCAGTGACCAAATCATTAATTCCAGGCTTCAAATTCCAATGGGTGGTATCAATCTACAGTGTTAACACATCATTGAAACCATTAATCCCTGAAGACTGAGCTGTGCGTCACCAAATTTGAAATTCAAATAAGTTTAAGTAATACACGTTTTTCATTGTGATTTTGATCATTGTACTTCTAAAACTGGATCTAGTATTACAGAACAGTGTGGAGTCTGTTAATTTTTATTTTATCTTGCTTGTACAGCATTTTGTGTGTACGTTTTCAATAACGCTCAGACAAAAGTTTTGGTTAATCAAACATGCATCTCTTTGAAATGACTGGCTTACTAATATAAGGTGATGCAGAAATGGCCATAAAAATAAGAAATAAAAAATAAAATGTTAATTCATGCCAAAATTAGTTCAAAGAATTCACAGATGAAGCCAATTTGAATAAGTTCATGTAGATTTATCATTGTTAAAAGAAACAAAACAAAATAAAACATTTTGATCCAAACCATCTTAGACATTAAACACATCTTCACTAAACTCAGTCAATCATATATTTAACATCTACTGGGTTTTTGTTTTCTGTCTAATTCCATTATTGTAGTTTGTAGAATCCTTAACCCTCAAAGACCTAAACAGCCGCTGGCAAATAAAAGCATATACTGATTAAAAATATTTAATAACTAACTACTAACCACTTCAGGTAAAATGCAGTTTCTCAGTTTTTCCTTGGCATCAGATACAACCCATTGGGATGGTCAGAGTCCCAAGTTTGATAAATGATATTCGTTGTGTTTTAGTTCATTTAATGATGTATTTTGCTGAAAAGTCACTTTTTCTTCACCTTTCTCTACGCTGATATAACCACTGACTTTACTCCGAGCTTTTATGAACATCTACACGGTCAGTAAATTAAATAGTTTATGGAAAAATATTTACTTTTCACTGAAAAACACTGAGAATAAAGCAGTAAATTGTGAAAAATAACACAAGAAAGATTAAATGTAGAGAAAAATAAATGTAAAAATTGTCACAAAAACAGTTCTAGGTCTTTAAGGGTTAAATATTGGTGCCAAAATGTAGACACTGAAGCAATGATTAAATCTACAATGCATTTTTTTCTAACAAAATGCAAATATTTTGCTACATATTTACTCTATTACTCTATTACTCTATTACATATTTACTACTAAGCAAAAGTAGTAACGTACTGGTGCATTGAAAACAGGATGAATTGGCTGCGCTAGGGACTATTTTCATCTGCGTATTAATCCATATTTCATACCTCATAAGTATTTTCTGCAGCAGGACTGTGTGTGTGTGAGATTAAATCTAAACACTGAGTTTGTAGAAAACATCACCCAGTCTAACAGTCTGTAAATCTCTTTTTTTTAAGTTCATGGACAAGCTCTGTGGTTAACAATAATAAAATACACAGATGATCATTAGACGAATCCAAAATAATGTGAAGAAGCGCGTACACAGATGGATGACTGAGTGTAAACACTAAATGATAAATGAGTGTGGTGGATGATAAATATGAGTTTTAGATTAGTTCGTCCAAATTAGACCCAAAAGTAGGTCTTTATCAGCTATGGGCTTGAAGGGTTTTCCATATATTATTTTTTGTAGACTCGGTGTTATTTGTCTTGTAGAGGGGTCCTCTATGATGGCTTTAATTTCCTGTTCAGACCAATGGAAATGTCGAAGTCCTTAAAGGTAGAGCGAACCTATTTTTTGTGACATTTAGACATTCATGTTGGATTTTAATCTTCATATTTAAGACCTGTGTTAACATTAGCTGAGTCCAAAATGTTAACTCTGAGGCAGGATGTGAGGTAAAGTGGAAATAATGTGGCGAGCTGCAGCGTCATATTTCTATTCCATGCCCTTCCCGTCCTTACATCCAGTGTCCCCCAGTCTGAAAATCAGTGACATGTAAAACTGAGCCCACATGGTCCACATGACCAACAGATGGCAAAGAACCTGAAGCAAAGTCTGTCGCTGAACACAGGCTATTTAACACAATGATGCTGCTTTGGAAATGAGGACAAAGCTGCTCTCTGCCTCAAATAATAGAAGGAAAGGTGTGTGTAAAATGGTTTTAACCCATAAAGACCCAGTGCTACTTATGTGGCAGTTTCTTTTCCATATTTAAAGTTTCTTAAGTGATTTATTTATTATAATATTATCCACTGCATTTTGCAGTTTTCCATGAAAATCTGGTATTTTCCAATATCTAATTCACTGATCAGATAGATGTTCATAAAAGCACAGATTAAAATTGAGGGTTATTATATCAGAAACAGAGACAAAAAAAGTGACTTTTTCAGTGAAAATATCATTAACTGAATTTTAAAACAAGCATCTCAATCCATTGTCATTGATCCAACTCCATGGGTTTTACTGGTGAATCAGTGTTTCCACGTTGACTACAGAACCTCTGAACGTCCAAATGGGTCATATCTGATGACCATGAAAAGATGACAAACTGCATTTTACACCAACTATTTACACGTTCTGATAAGATTAGTGGATCAATAGCTATTAAACAGTTTAGATCAGTAGATGCTTTTGGTTGCCAGTGGCTGTTTGGGTCTTTATGGGTTAATTTAAGGAAAAATCTCATGTCTTCTAGTCGTGTGATAGAACAATAGATCATGCGGATGGAAGGAAACCTGACGATTAGAACAGACCAGAAACTGGAGAGAATGAGGAAAAAAAACAAGAAAGAGGAGGAGGAGAGGCATTTCCTGAAGCTCCTCTGGGTGTTTGTGTATTTGGTTTGTGTTAAAGGAGAAAGCTGTGGTGATTTGGGTGTGGAGCGGTAGGCATAGCCCAGGAGGATTAGAGGAATATTACTCCCAGTCGGTGGATCCAAGCCTTCTCCTCCTCCTCCTCCTCCTCCACCTCCTTTTCGTCCACTCAGCTGACGCTCCATCCAGTCTGGAAGTGTTTTTCCTCCAGGTTTTCTCTGCAGGAGCACCCAGCACATAGCTCACATACACCAGGCCCAGTCAGAGGAAATGGTCAAAGTTCACCCAGAGTACACCAAATTAGAAGCAGCTTTGCTCTGCTCTCCAATGCGCTTTATGGACGGGGATATTTATAAGAGCTTTAAACAGAGAAGGAAAAGAAAATAACCAGGAGGAACGGTCATTTGACTTCACGTCTGCCGGAGGAATGGAAGAGCAGGGAGGTGTATCTGCTTTTCATCAAAGCTTCCAAATCTTTTCTATATTTGTCAGAAAGCACTTCCAAATCACCACTGACAGATATTATTAGCCCAAAGGTGTTGGGGTGTAGAAATTCCCATGCAGTCATGTGACCTAATCCCTCCCTTTGACCGTTCTCCATGACCCCGAAAGGAGGCTGCGGCTCCGGGGTCAAACTGGAGACAGGGTGCACATCGGCAGGAAGCAGCGGCAGCGCTCGCCGACTCTGACACAACAGGTGCAGGCCACTTCAAAGCTTCCATAAAACCTGAGCGAGAAGCTAAGACAGCCATAAAAGTAGATGACAGAGGAGGAATAACGCGGCTGTGGCTGAGGAAAGAAATGCGATAGGTTTCTTTTTAATCTGTAGGAATTCGCGGCCTTAAAAGCGCAGCACCGCTATGATTTTATTCTCCGCCTGCCAGCACTTTTATATGTAACTCGATGCTGATGTCGGCTCTGTTAGAAAACACTGAAAGACGTAAAAAGAGCTGAAACTGGGAGTTGAGAGGAGGGTGTGGCGACCGAGAAAAAATGGAATTCAAAGAAAGAGGGACAAGACTGACAAAACATGTTTTTATAGGAAAATCCAGATTTGTTGTATGTTTAAATGAGAAATCAGCCCAAATACCAAGTTCAATGCTCACTGAGAACTACAAAAATACCAGAAGTTGTTTGGTTGTTTTTTGGGGATGACACTTTTGCACTAACATCACAGCCTTTGTTGAAATCCCTGCAGGTATTCACAATCTCTACAATGAATTATTAAAAAAGTCTTCAAGGTTTTTGTGATGATGAAAAGCCCATCAAGTTATATTAAAGCTGCATTAAATCAGAAAAAAAAAAAAAAAAAAAACGTCAGGCTTTTGTAACTTTAAGGCTGTTTGAGTATTACCAAAAACTTTAAAACTTTACATCCACACTTTATTAGAAATAATGAAAGCGTTTCAAGTTTCACCACGTAATTGCATGTAAAACAAGAACCAAAATCAAACCCCACAGATAACACTAGACGTAACAGGTAAAACTAATGGTTGTCATAATGATGCTGTAAACTTTGGCCCTTAATTAAGTAAGAATCCACAAAATTATACAAGAATTGTAATTGTAACTGTAGTTAACGCGGAACCAAAATATGCTTGCTTTTGCTGAGTATAAGTCTGTATTACTAGTGTAGTGACATTTTCTGAACTATCTGTATTGGCAGAAGTCAATGCCAACAGTGAAAATAGTGAATTTAAGACTGCTTAACAGCAAAAAAATTTATTAATTGATTAATTAAATTTGTTCCTATCTATATTTTTTTGTTTGTTTCATGTTCAGCAATTTATGTATTTATCACTTTGATTAAGATGTTCCGTTCAGTTGTTTTATATATATTTTTTATAGTGATTAGTACTGAAGTGAATTCCAAACAATTAATCAGCCAAACTATAGTTATAATTACAGGCCTTTAAAAATGAGTTGACCTAAAGCCAAGTGATTTGAACAGTAACTGATCACTGTAACATTGTAAAAGGCGGATAAGAGGTGCATTGTGGGTATGAGCTAAAGTTATGGATACGGCCCTGTCAAAAAGCTACGACCACTGCAGTTTGATTTTCCTTTTTTGTTGCATTTACAAGCAAACTTTCCAAATCTGGATCAATAATAAAAGCTAAATTAAATTAATCTGACATATTGAACTGAACTGTAAGATTTACAGAGAATGTTCACATATAAAAGGTGTTTTAACAGATGATTAATGCAGTTTTAAAGTGTTTTATGGATATTTTCCTGCATGTGCTGTTTCTACGCAGTGTTATGGCCTTAGAAGCACATTTCAGATATTTTAACGAGCAGCTTTTTCACCAAAAAACAGGGATTAGGATGATTTTTGACAGTTTAGATCTGCAATTTTTCTAAATAGCTAATTATTGACAAGTGTGCAAAAGACCAAAACCCTGATATGAAATTTTACAAACTGATCAGAATATACAATGTTAAATTAGATTTATTAGAAACTGGATAAACATAAAAAAGTCCAAAAGTAATACATTTTTTTGTCTGGTCAATACTGACAGCAACAGGACAAAAAAGTTTAAGGTCACATAATAGCTAAAAAAAAAAATCCAAATAAAACAATTAATTAATTAATTATTTAATTTATTTATTTATTAAATTCATTCCAATCTGGATTTTTTGTTTGTTTCTTTATCAGCAATTTAGATTCACTGATTTATGTATTTACGACTTTCATTAAGATGTTCAGTTCAACAGTTTTCCAGTTTTTTTTATAGTGTGTAGTACTAAAGTGAATTCCAAAAACAATGTATCTTAATGAACAAAATGTCTGAGGGGAGGGATAGGGTTAATATCAGCCAATTAATCAGCAGTTTACCAAACTATAGTTATAATTAGTCAACCTAAATCAGTGGTTCCCAACCTTTTTTGGCTCATGACCCCATTTTAACATCACACATTTCTGGCGACCCCAGACATTCAAAACAGAGACTTTTTTTTTTTTTGGGCCAAAATCAATTTGTTTTTGATCATGTAATAGTTTGCTATACTATGTTGCAAATCAACATTAATTTTAGGCAACATTTAGTCTATATAATGTATATTATTATGGACGGAGGCAGAAAAGCCAGGTGTAGATTACTGCACAAAGTGAGAATTTTATTTTCCTTGGTCAGGATACGTACAGTCAGTCCAGCTTGGATTTACAAGGCTGAAAATTAATACTGAGCAAACAAGAACTCAAACTATGAATTATGAAAGAGCTGCAGCATCTGAAACCAACCACAATGAACATTTGAAAGATAAAAAGTGCCATAGTGCTTCAGTTTCAGCTTCAGTTTGTCATGTCTTTTATGTATTGGAATTGTCTCTCTCAACTCACAATATATTTTTTTATTAGTAAGTTTTGTTTTTTTTTTTTTTTTTATCAATTACTAGAAATTTCAGGTGACCCCACGTGGGGTCCCGACCCCTGGGTTGAAAAACACAGACCTAAAGCCAAAAACTCCATGAATGAGACCTTGATATCTACATTTCTGGATGCCCTGTGTAATAGGACAGGTTTACAGGTCTGTCAGTACTAGAACTACTGGTTGACTGATATTTAGGCTGAAATCCCTTCTATGCTTTATATTAAATTAATACTAGTTTTAACTTCATCTTGTCTCCTATTGAACTCTTCAGTTGCATGTTTTTCATAAGTTTCTCTGAAGAAGCCTTATTATTCCAAATAAACCTGCATTGCCTTTCCCCAAACTGAGTCTTTTTATTTATTTATTTTTTCTTTAATAGGTTGAGTGGAAAAGCCTCTGATACAGGTATTAGATCATCACCAGGATGCCAAACTGTGCAGAAAAGTATAGTTAAGATTTAAAGGCTTAAAACATCCGAGCATTAAAATAAAACACATGGAATGTGATTACTCCACTGTGTTATTTATTAAAAGGCCAGTGTTGCTCCTGATACGCAGTATGAGTGTAACCCTGACGGGACCCTCACACTGTCCTAATCATCTCGATTAAACAAGCCTGGCATCAGACAACTCTCCTTTCATTTCACTCTTGTACATGGCTTTTTATTTCCCCCCGTCCGCCTTTCATTTCACACGCCCACTAAATTATCCTAGTGTGCAAGCTGTGCTAATGGCCTTTCATGTCCATATCAGAGGCGCTTAAGCCTTGAAGACAAAAAGAGCCCCAATTATCCCATAACACACATCAGCTGTACAATACGTATCACACCGAAACGTCACATTTTCTGTTTTTAAGTCACAGGAGCTGAGTGTTTATAGCTGATCACCCTTTCCGCTTTCTGTTGTGATGAGATAAAATGAAAGTCACACCTTTAACCTGAAAATCATTTGTTTCCTCGCACATGCATCAGGAACCAAATGCAGCAATCCCTCAGCAGTAAAGCCCATTTTATCAGTGTAAAGGAGGTCCTTGATCATTCTTAATTAACATCTAAACTGGAAAAGGAAGTGCGTTAATGGTCAGCTCCTTGTCAATGAGGCTAATTAACACCCAGGAGGTTTCCATTATCCTGAATAAATAAATGAATAAAGCAGCATCGCGGTGACCCTGGGAGAGGCTTTCACGAATCAAAGTGTAATTTAAACAGGGTCGTTTTCATACAGGAAGGAGTGCAGGGGTGTCCTGTGTGGCGGCTTGAAAGGCCAAAGAGCAGCTACGCAGGCCTGGGACGAGTTAGATGGTAGGAAACTTTAAAAAAAAAAAAAAAAAAAGAAAGAAAGAAAGAAAGAAAATCAACAGTATCCTCCTCCTCTTCCTCTGTGCCATTTGACACTTCACGAGTCCTGGTTTAAAACACCAATGTGAGCATACGTGTTAAAGGGCAATGATTCTCTAATTACACTGCAAATCAAACGCACCTAAGTGTGCTGCTTATTTAATTAGTCGGCTCATGGAAGATCACTGAAATGACTATAAGTTGGTTAGCCAGTGTACATGAAACATTATACTGAATACATCGAGGACACGTAGCATGTGTTTCGTGGTCTGATTGAATTATACAGCGACGGGAACAACATAATGAAGGGAATTTAATCAAATAAGAAGCACGGCGACTGTTTTTAAGATATTTACACATAATATGTCTATATCAGAGGAATCACAGGACAATATTCAGCGTCAGTTTGAGTGATTTGAACTGTAACTGATCACTGTAACATTGTAAAAGGCGGATAAGAGGTGCATTGTGGGTATCATCTAAAGTTATGGATACGGCCCTGTCAAAGAGCTACAACCACTGCAGTTTTATTTTCTTTTTTTGTTGCGTTTACAAGCAAACTTTCCAAATCTGGATCAGTAATTACAGCTAAATTAAATTAATCTGACTTTGTATTGAACTGAACGGTAAGATTTAAGAGAATGTTCATGTATAAAAGGTGTTTTTAAGGGATGATTAATGCAGTTTTAAGGTGTTTCATGGATATTTTCCTGCTGTTTCTATACAGTCTCATGACATTAGAAGCAGGTTTCAGATATTTTAAAGAGCAGCTTTTTCATCAAAAATCAGCAAATGGGTTAATTGATGACAGCTCAGATCTGCAATTTTTCTGAATGGCCAATTATTGATTAAACCCTGATATGAAATTTTACAAACTGATCAGAATTTACAAATGTTAAATTAGATTTATTGGAAAACTGGATAAACCTAAAAAAAAAAAAGTCCAAAAGTAAGAAATCTTTTTTTTGTCTGGTCAACACTGAGAGTAACCGGATGAAAAAGTTCATTTCTAAAACCCTACAGTACTGTTTTTAAAAAGGAAAACAAAATTACAAAAGAATACTGGAAAAAAAAATAGATGCTTCTTTTAAGATTGGACCAATGATCTACAATTAACACTGAATTTTCTGCATTTCACATAAAAAAAAATCTATATATATTAATTTCTTCTAGTACCATTATCATAGAGTTAAATGACAGAAAGTCTGGGCTCAGTACTGTGTGATGTTAATACTAAAGGTCTGTTAAAAGATTAATAATATTTGTGAGTAAAGAAATTGTAATATTGCTGAAACATTATCATTGAACTGTTTTTTTGTTTGTTTTTTTTTCAAGATAAATTTCTTGAATGCTTAATTTGCAGCTATTTCTATATTTTTCTTTTCTGTGGCATTTTAACTGAGAAAATTACTATTTAAAAAATTATATAATAATAATAATAATAATAATAATAATAATAATAATAATAATAATAATAATAATAATAGGTGGTAGCTGCTGTTAAAGGTCGTCTCTTCTGCACTTTCTCTCCACTGATAACTTCTGACTGAGTGCCCTTGAGCAAACACTTCCTGAGGAATGACAGCTGGAGGCTGGTGTTTATCTGATGAGAATAAATCACGGAGTAGCAGCAGGGGGACAGAGAAAAACAAACACCGACAAGTGTCTTATGAACACTGCTTATAATTACGCACATCTGAAGGTGCGTTTACATGCTCATATAATGTGCAGGATTTTTATTTATTTATTTAATTTTTTTGGTAAAATTTCTCCTGTGGGCTTTTCACCCCTGTTTTAAATGTCCTTGTTTTTCTCTGATTTCAGGCCATAAAGTTCTGATTTTATCTTAAAAGTGTCAGTTTTATTTAATAGTTTTATTGTTGTTATTATTATTATTTTAAATAGGTTTATTGTGCGTGCGTTATTTTACGCACCAGGAGGAATAAGTTGCAGCTGCCCTTAGTGCATCCACTTACTCTCCTGGACAAAAACTAGAAGCAGCCGATCCATCAGCCGGGGCCGATTCTAAACGCAAGAGGCTGACATGTTCCGATAGCAGCCCGCTAATCTTGTTGAAAAGTCCGCGGGGTCATTTATCTAAATCAGTGTCAGAGAGCGCAGGTCGCGACTCGGCAGGCCGCCCCTCCTGTCATGTGCGGCCGCGGAGGAGGTGTGGAAACGCCGCCTGTGTTTACTCTCTGCATTCCTCCAGCCAGCAGCGAGGAGATAGAGAGAGGGAGAGGGGACAAGAGAGAGAGAGAGGGGGGGAGAGAGAAGAGGGGCTGACCGGGGGGCTCTGAACTCAACTGATCTGAGACAAGCCATAAATCAGCAGGTCGGAGCTGCTTCCACTGCTGAGAATTTATGAGGCGCACGGTAGGAGTGAAATATGACGTTTGGAGTTTGAAGTTGTTTTTTTATATCTGGGGAAAACTTTTTTTAATAAGTCAAGCATCTAAATAATTACTCTGTCCATGTGTTGCTCCACTAAATAGCCCTCCATGTGGATCATGTGCAGATGTGTTTCTTAATAATCACTCCTCTGACTACTTCATATCCTACTGATCCATGCGTAATTCAGCCAAAAAAGAAAAAAAAAAACAAACTTAAGTTTGCATCACCAGTTTGTAAATAATTGTAGCTCCAGGCCTCGTATGGCAACTACTTGTGAACAGTGTGGAGCACACCCTCAGCCTCAGCCCCATCACCATCATCCTAAGTGAGGCAATAAACACAACAGCAGCAACAACAACAAACAACAGATGAGGAGAAGTTGGACCTACAGTGTGCGCTCCGGCGGTGCTGCCAGTCTCTGTGCGCCAGTCCGCTGATGCAGGCTTTCAGAGCCTTCTCCTGCAGCATGCAGGAGGACGGGCTGGATGTGTAGAAATCCAGCATCTGTCCGGGACTCACCGCCAGCACGTCCATGCAGTCAAACATGATGACGGCGCTTCGCTACGGCTCAACTAGTCTTCTTGTGCGTTATGGATAAAAATCACCGGCATAAGCGCACACAACTCCATCAAACTCTGCTACTTCCCCCCTCCTCCTCCGCCTCCTCCTCCTCCTCCGCCACCTCCTCCTCCTCCTCTTCTTCTTCTTCTGGCAGATTTCGCTGCTCTTCTTCTCTTTCGTCCCGCACCGGAATCATGAATTATTTCGGATAAAACCCGGTGTCTCCTAAACGCTCATTTGGCATTTTTAGCACCGTGTCCACAGTGCGCGCTGCCGTGGACGTCCGTGCGGGACAGGCTCCATAACAATATCCCGACGTGTTGTCTGTGAGTCGTCCCGGTTTGCGACACCGGAGGAGGCAGTCCTGTGCGCTAAAGCCCGCCTGAAGTGCTGGAGCTGGCTTTTCTAATATCAAAAATAACACGGACGCCGTTTAAAACCACGCGTTCTCCTCTCGGATGACGAATGGGTTATCCGTCCCCCCGTGCAGCTCATTTCCAACTAGTTTTGCCACAGAGAATGAAAGATTGAATTGCCTAATATATGCGAGTGAACTTTGTATGAACCCTTCCGAGGCTGCTGACCTTCAAATGACCCAGGCAGGCTGACATCACTGCAGCTCCGCAGCGCGGAACAAGGCGGAGAGAAGAAACGCAGGGGAAGAAGAAAGATCTGCGCTTCTCCCCGAAAAACTAAATACAGCAATAGTCCCAGAAATGGGAAAAAATGGATTCTTTTATTTAAAGCTGGAGAAGAACCCGTCGACTCTGTCTGTCAGCGCGTTTTTTTGTTTTGTTTTGTTTTGTTTTGGGGGTTTTTTTACGCACGGCGATCCTCCACAACAGGGAAATGCCCGGTCCACCACAGATATATGACGCTAAATAGGGATTTATGCACCCATTAAATTAAAACACTTAATAATAAATATTAATAAATAATACTGTTTTTTCTGAGCTGCATGGGCAACAGCACAAACTCCAAGTGTGACCACTAACTTAACAAGCAGAGTTTATTTAATTAACCTTTTTTTTAATGAGAATTTTATTCCAAAATTGGTTCATTAATCTATTTTAAGTCTAACATATGGACTTCTTAAAGCTCCAACAGCTGCCAAACACCAAACGTATGTTTAAGAACTTCTGAACCCCTTAATCCTGTCAATACATGTAAATAATTCAGGTAAAATGCAGTTTCTCAGCTTTTCACCGACATCAGATATGAACCATTTGGATGTTCAAAGGCTCTATAGTAAACGTGGAAACATCATTATCTTCTGCAACATTGATCCACTAATAAAACCTATGTTTAATGTTTAACTGGTCGTAGACACTTGTTCTTATATTCACTTAATGATGTGTTTTCCTGAAAACATCACTTTTTCTCCAGTTTTCTCAGTTTTAATGTAAAAGCCATTGAATTTACATCAATATAATCATTAAATTAAATATTGTTTTCACTGAAAACACACAATGCAGATGGTAATATTAAAAAAGAAACTGGTGAAAGATCATTTGGAAAAGATTAAATGTAGAGGAAAAAAACAGTTGGATGTTGCCACAAAAATGACTCTCAGTCTAAAAGGTTTTAACTACAACCAAAGGAAAAGCCAAAAAGAGTAACATGTGGAAGTGGGTTCTTAACTGAACATATAAATGTGTTTCCAGACAGTGAGTTGCTCAGTGTTTTCATAGTGGTTTAATGCTGTCTGTCATAAGGTGCAGCACGTTTTACAGAACATGTTTTTAATGCGTACAGATAGAATGTATTAAACTTCACACAGGTGACTGGAGTAATGAAGTGAATTTTCTTAAATCTCTAAACAGCTTTAAACACAACAGGATTTAATTACCATCCACACTTTATGTTATTTATCATTAAATGCTATTTCATCATTAGACATAAGCAGACACTGGAAAAAACACAAGATATTACAACATAATTGCTACTCAATAATAACATATAACCTTATATACTTCCACTGTCGGACATTTTAGATTAATTAGATTCATATAACTGCTGAATTTAACACAGAAAAAGAAAAGCAAAAAGTTTACAAAGCAGCTGTACCAACACACGAATGAAACTGTCTCCAGGTTAGTGCATATAAATGAATGCTCCACTTATGATCCGTTATGAAACAGCAGAATTTGTTGGTACTTCTATGGAATATTTGCTGTCTGACCTCATACTCTTGCACTCTTTTATAGACGCAACATGTTCCCAGTTCTTATTCCACTACTAGTATGTGCTGCAGTTTGGCTTTTAGAAACTATTTTAATAGTGTTCAGTGTATGAAATGAACCCACGAAGACCCAGAGTTACTTTTGTGGCAATTCCAAAATGGATTTTTCTCTATTTTTAACCTTTCTTAACTAATTTCTCATCATTTATTCTAATATTATGCCCTGTATTTAGCATTTTTAAGTATAAATCAAATATTGTCCTATATTCAATTCACGGATCATGTAGATGTCCATAAACGCTCAGATTGAAGTTGAGGGTTATTATATCAAAAACAGAGAAAACTGAAGAAAACTTGACTTTTTTTTAGTAAAATCCGTCATTAACTGAACATAAACCAAGTGTGTTCATCCACTGTCATTGATCCAACTCTATGGGTTTTACTGGTGAATCAGTGTTGTAGAAGATGATGGTGTTTCCACGGTAACTACGGAGCCTCTGAACGTCCAAATGAGTCATATCTGATGACCATGAAAAGATGAAAAACTGTATTTTACACCAATTATTTACATGTATTGATAGATTTTGTGGGTCAACAGTTATTAAACATTTTAGATCAGTAGATGGTTTTGGTCGTCAGTGGATGTTTGGGTCTTTATGGGTCAATAAACAAATGCAAACACAGGCTTGTTTTTCTCCCTTTAGTGTCTTTCTAACATAAGAAGTTACTAGAATAGTTATATCATAATTACATAACATATGGTATGATATAAGAGGTTACTAAGTGGAAAAATGTAAATAATTTGAAGCGTAATCCGTCTAAGGCTAATGACTAAAAACATTCATTTACACTGGAGAAGAAAACCACTTTTGTTTTACCTTCTTCCACATGCATCACATGCTGCCTTTTAAAAGTTACTCCAGTGAGTTCCATAAACTGCAAGAATTTGTGCTGCTTCAGAAGAGACAGAACAACAACAACTGCCCAAAGTCAAAACAACAGGGAATAATAAATCAGGATTTTTAACTCCTATGGGTGAAAATTTGGAAGCTACATTTCCTGCAGTGCAAATCCAGTCTTCAGTCTGTCCTCCCCGGTCAGTAATTACCCCCATTTTTCAACAGCCACACCCCAACTTAGTGATCCAGACTTTCTGTTCAAAACTCCAGCTGAGATGACATTATATGAATCCTAAAATGTAGAAAACTGCCTTATTTTGAAAGAAAGAAAAATGAAGAAAAACGTTGTGGACTGTCCCTTTAAGATCATACTAAAGCTCTCATTGTAAAGTCATTGTTAGCAGTGTTGTGTCTTAACATAACTTACATCTTAAGTGTGAAACATCCTCATTGTTGGTGCTGCTCACTGAGCTGCATCAGCATGAGGGGTTAATGGATCATTATGTGGAGCAGTCAATGCATGAACTAAGTCAGATGAATAAAAAGCTGCATGACTCTGTTTATGTAGAGGCTGATGACGTATTAACAGAATCTCATTGTAAGGGGTTATAACAGTGGTTCCCAACCTTTTTTGGCTCGTGACCCCATTTTAACATCACACATTTCTGGCGACCCCAGACATTCAAAACAGACTTTTTTTTTTTTTGCTAAAATAAAAATAAAAAAATTGATCATGTAAAAATTTGCTATACTATGTTGCAAATAAACGATAATTTTAGACACATTTAGTCTATATAATGTATATTATTATGGACAGAGGCAGAAAAGCCAGGTGTAGATTACTGCACAAAGGGAGAATTTTATTTTCTTTGGTCAGGATATGTACAGTCAGTCCAGCTTGGATTTACAAGGCTGACAATTAATACTGAACAACCATAACCCAAACTATGAATTATGAAAGAGCTGCAGCATCTGAAACCGACCACAATGAACATTTGACAGATAAACAGTACCACAGTGCTTCAGTTTCAGCTTCACAGTTTGTCATGTCTTTTATGGATTGGGATTGTCTCTATCAACTCACCATATATTTTTATTCGTAAGTTTTTCTTAATTTTTATCAATTACTAAAAAATTCAGGTGACCCCATTTGAATTCCAGGCGACCCCACGAGGAGTCCTGACCCCAAGTTTGAAAAACACTGGGTTATAGGGACATGCATTAGTGGCAGTTTCTATCAATACAATCATTAACTAAACATCAGAAAGTGACACATCATCCACATAATAGTGTGTTTATTTAATCATAATCTGATTCATTCCATAGGTGATGTGATGAACTGCAGGTTGGATGTTACTATCAGCTGTAGCTGGCCACCACTTTGAGGTATTTTTATGCCAAATAGCCCAGAATTTAACCCATAAAGACCCAGTGCTACTTTTGTGACAGTTCTCAAATGTTTTTTTTCTCTCTATTTAACCTTTTTTAAGTGATTTAACACCACTTACTATAATATTGTCCTCTGTATTTTACATTTTTCACTGTAAATCATGTATTTTTCTTTATTTAATTTCCTACGTTTAAACTGTTTAATTCACTGACCATGTAGATGTTCATAAAAGCTCAGAGTAAAGTCAGTGGTTATATCACAGTAGAGGAAGGTGAAGAAAAAGCCACATTTTCAGCAAAAATACCAATAACTGAATGTAAAAACAAGCATCTCCGTTCACTGTCATTGATCCAACTCCATGGGTTTTACTGGTGAATCAGTGTTGTAAAAGATGATGGTGTTTCCATGGTAACCACAGAGCCTCTGAACGTCCAAATGGGTCATATCTGATGACCATGAAAAGATGAAAAACTATATTTTACACCTATTATTTACACGTGTTGATAGGATTAGTGGATTAACAGGTATTAGACACTTTATATAAGTAAATGATGTTGGTCTCCAGTGGATGTTTGGGTCTTTATGGGTTAAAGAATGTCATTCTGTAAAACCCAGTACAACCGCTGTATTGTAGTGACTTTAACTTCCCAGAAAAAGACATTAATATATTTCTATAGAAAACTATCTGAAAATATACTAGTAATGTGGAAATCCCCTCTAAACGTCCAGAATCAGATTAACCCTCGAGGTCCAGGGGCACAATTAATCTGCAGCCCCCTGCTCCTAATCCCACCCCTCCATCTGCAAAGTGGATACACTCATTGAGATGAAGAGTAACTGAGTCTGAAACTTAGAGTAATTTTTTTTCCCCTCCAGTTGAAATCAGAGTAAAAAAAATTGTTCTGTACTTCTTCACAGAGCACAGAGTTTGTTCAAGCGGTCGCCGTTCCCTCCTGTCCACATGGGACACAGCGGAACCACACAACATTTAATCAGAACAGCAGTAACAAGCAAGAAACTGTTTCTGTTCCTAGTCTTATATTGCATACAAAACGTACCCAAAACTTTTGAAACTATTCGTATATTCATTCTGGAAAAACAACAAAAATGGGCATATATTTACTAATACCTAACCAATGATCACATTTTAACATATTGTATAATTTCCATAAAATTTTAACCCATAAAGACCCAAACAGCCAAAACTGACCAAAATTATCTACTGATCTAAAATGTTGAATCATTTCTGAACCAATAATCCTATAATGCACATAAAATACAGTAACCTATTATATCATACCTTACAAATGTTATGTAATTGTGGTATAACAATTCACTTCTAGTAACTTCTTATGTTCGAAAGACACTAAAGGGAGAAAAAGAAGCCTGTGTTTGCATTTATTTATTGACCCATAAAGACCCAAACATCCACCGACGATCAAAACCATCTACTGATCGAAACTGTTTAATAACTGTTGACCCACAAAATCTATCAATACATGTAAATAATTGGGGTAAAATGCAGTTTTTCATCTTTTCATGGTCATCATATATGACCCATTTGGATGTTCCGAGGCTCGGTAGTTACCATGGAAACACCATCATCTTCTACAACACTGATTCACCAGTAAAACCCATGGAGTTGGATCAATGACAGTGGATGGAGATGATTGTTTTTACGTTCAGTTATGAATATCTTTGCTGGAAAAGTAACTTTTTCTTGAGTTGAGTCTGTTTCTGATATAATAACTCTCAACTTCATCTGAGCTTTAATGAACATCTACCTGATCAGTGAATTAAATATGGGAAAATATACGATATTCACTGAAAAAAGGCAAATATTGCATTCAGTTATAGGTAGATTTTGTGGAAAAACTCACTTTTTCTACAGTTTTCTCTGTTTAAATATAATAACCCTTAACTTTAATCGGAACTTTTATGAACATCTACATGATCAGTGAATAAAATACAGAAAAATACATGACTATTACAGAAAAAGCACAAAATACAGAGCACAATATTATAATAAATCTTGATAAATTACTGACGAAAAGTTATATGTAGAGAAAAAAACTATTTGGAAATTGCTGCACAAGTAGCGCTGGGCCTTTATGGGTTAACCTTGCATGGATCTTAATCTAGTGACTGCTCCCCATTCTAACACATAATGAAACGGTTTGTGGAATATTTAATAGAGCTCAGATTGAGTACCTCATGTTAGGTGTCAAAAGCCAATTGTCAATAAGGCAGTGTTAGCTATAGTTATTAAGCTAAAAATCACACATAATGCTACAGTACATTAGAGAACATTAAACTTCTTTAAAGGACAAAAAATAGAAATGTAGTGTCTGCAAATTTACAAAAATAAATCGTGATTTGCCATAAATCAAAATTTTTACTGCTTCTTTCACAAATCTAATGTTTTTTTGTCTTTAATCTCAGTTTTATGTTGTTGCATCTTTTACATAATGTCCAACTTGCTGCATAATTTTACCTTTTTATGTCTTTTATTTCATGTCTTTCTGTTTTTGTCATTTTCAACTTATTGGCTCTGGGACTTAATCTTTTAAAGATGCATCTGTTTGCACTGGTTTTTAATACAAGTGTGTGTTTTATTTGTTTTTTTTTTTTATCTTCTGCTTGTGTTTTACAGTTCCAGAAAAAAATATTAGACCATCAAAAGTCAACAGAAACAATGGTTATGCAATCAAATATTAACTCTTGTGTGTATCATGTGACTAAAACAGACAGAAAAGAAAACATGGAATGCCTAAAAGCACTGTTTTTGTCAGTACAATGCCATAGTTATTAATATAAGAACTTAAATAATTTTGGTTATTATCAAGAAAACCATAGAAAATGGCTACATATTAGCTCTGAAATTAAACTATTATGAACTATTTTTGTTGCTGTCATTATATTTGTCCAAACAAATGTACCTTTAGTTGTACCAGGCATTAAAATGAACAAGAAATTGAAGAAAACAAGGGGTGGTCTAATAATTTTTTTTCCATGTGTATCCGTTTTAATCAGTTTTAGTATATCTTGTGTTTTATTCTTATTTTAATAGTTTTAGCATATCTTGTATTTGTATCTGTAGATTTGTACAGCACATAGAGCACTTTGTGTGATTTTTAATGTGATATGTAAATGAACTTGACCTTGACCTTGACTATAACTCTTCCAGAGAACACTTTAATCATTTGAATTCAGCTTATATGTCATATTATTGCTGCATATTTTCTTCTGCCAATGGGCCACCCTGATATAAACAGCTCTTCACCCCGTTTTAGGACCTTAACCATAGATAACAAAATATTAGGATGTTAACATTATGGCCGACACTAATTTTTTAGCCCAAAGCGCCACTATAATCACTAGCATAAATGCACCAATGTGTCGATAATGCATGCATTTTAATGAGCAGAGGTAAGTGATTAGCTTTTAGATCACTCTATAAAGAGTCTAAACTTGATCTCCTTTTAAAGATTTAATATTTAAGACTGATGTGTGTTTATATGAAGTTTGTGTTGGAGTCTGTGTTGTACTTAATGTCACCTTTCTTTGGAGAAATGTGGAACCTTCTTTGACCCTAAATTTAGGAATATATGAAGAATTTTCAGCGATTTATTGAAATTTTAATTCAAACTTTTATTTTCTGATTCACTGTTAAAATACTGTCCATTTTTTTCATTTTCTACTTTGTTTATGTCTTACACTATTTTTACCATTCTACGTGTGTGCGTGTTTGTTTGTTTGATTGTTAGCAAGATAACTCAAAAATTTATGGACAGATTTTCATGAAATTTTCAGGAAATGTTGATACTGGCACAAGGAAGAAATGATTAAATTTTGGTGGTGATGGGGGGGGGTAGATATGTCTTGGAGGAGGTCTGCGCTCTCCGAGTGCTTTTCTTGTTATCTTGATGTGTCTGATATAATTATTCATCTTTTTTTTATCACCTTTGCCATGTTGTTTCTCTTACATCATTGTAACTGTGATACACCTTCCATCATGTTTTTGTTTTGTCTTTTATCTTATGTCCATATTGTTTCTTCATTTTTGTCCTGTGACGTTTTCATCTTGTTACATCTTATTATTTCAATTTTTTTTTTTTTTTTTTCATTTTTGTCTTGTTATATCTTTTATAACTTATGCCTCTCCTCTGCATTTCACATCAGTATCATATACTAATCAATATTTATAAAGATTTCATAAGGCTACGTTTTTTTTAACCCATAAGACCGAAACAACCACCGGTGACTCGAACCGTCTACTAATGTAAAATATTTAATACCTGTCGATCCACTAATCCTATCAATACATGTAAATAATTTATGTAAAATGCAGTTTATCATCTTTTCATGGTCATCAGATATGACCCATTTGGATGTTCAGAGGCTCCATAGTTACCATGGAAACACCATCATCTTCTACACTATTCATTCACCAGTAAAATCCATGCACTTTGATAAATGACAGTTGTTGAAGACATTTCTTTTTACATTCAAATAATGATATTTCATATTTTACTGGAAAAGTCACTTTTTCTTAGGTTTTCTCTGTTTTTGATATGATAACCCTCAAATGTAATATCAGAATAATGATTAAAGTATTTAATCAGTACAATAAATATCGAAAATGCCTGATTTTCTCTGAAAAAAAAAAGCAAAATACAGAGGGTAATATTATAATAAATGGTGATAAATCCCTAAAAAAAAGGTTGCATAGAAAAAAAATTCATTTGGGAACTGACACAAAAGTAGCACTGGGTCTTTATGGGTTAATTGGGAAATACAATCCATTCCAACTTTTTTTGTAAAGCACTTTAAAACAACCACAGTGGACCAAAGTACTGTACAGAAAAATAAACAGAAACCAAAATAACAGAGTAAAATACAAGAATAGATTAAAATAATAAATAAATAAATACAGAAGAATAGATAAAACCTGAATTAAAGAATAAAATACAGGAATAGATTAAAAAAATTAACAGCCGTGCAATTAAAAAAAACAATTCACATGTCATATTTTTGTTATGAACCAGTATTTTCCTCTACTTTGCAACCCATTTTAGTCTCCATTTGAGACCCATTTGGTCTCCAACTTTTGGAAATACAGCTGTGGGCAGTGGAGACAGCTGTAATTTCAACAAACGACAATCTTCACACAGGCAACAGTTACATACAACATGCTGAAACATTGGCAACAACTTCCAAAAGTGTTCACAAAGGTCACTGTGGTTTAGTGGAGCGACTACTTGTAACTTTTCAGTAAGTGTGCTAGTTACCTCACAAACACTGGACCCCCTGCATCCTGTGTCGATGGAAGCTCCTGCATTTTTTAGCTTCCGGGACATATCAGACATTGAGAACCATGTTGTTTCTCCGCTTATGCATTTTTAACAAAAAGGAAGGGAGATGTTAATTTCCTGGTTAGCTGGGTTGCTAAGGGAGTATTTTCAGAAGCTAGCTTTCCATTAATGTTCCAGTGGAGGGAGGTGCATGTTTACACTGTCTGCTAACTTGGCCATGTACCCATTTATAATTCATTAATAGGCTATTCAGTGTGATCCTATAATCAGTGAAACATATGCAGCTTTCCCCGCTGAAGAATATACAACATACATGCTGATCATTGTTTCATGTTATACCAAGAAATGAGATCTCTTAGAGCTTTTTCTCTTTCATGTAGCCACCAGGGACATTAACACTAATGATAAGTTCCTAGTTTGCAAAAATTGGCTGAAGATATAAAAAGGTATAGCTGTAAAGATGCAACTGACTGCGTACCACACACTGACTTCACATGAATTTAAGTTTTTTGGTACTAGAGAAATCAGAATGTGTCGAGACTGTTGTTGTCAGACCCACTGCTACTTTTTTTCTCTATATTTAACTTTTCTTAACTGATTAATCAACATTTATTATAATATTATCATCTGTATTTTGTGTTTTTTCAGTGTAAATCCAGTATTATCTAACATTTAATTCACTGATCATATAGATGTTTATTAAAGCTCAGATTAAAGTTGAGGGTTATTATATTAGAAACAGAAAAAACTCAAGAAAAAGGGGCTTTTTCTGCAAAAATATCAATAACTGAACATAAACTAAGTGTGTCCATCCACTGTCTTTGATCCAACTCCATGGGTTTTACTGGTGAATCAATGTTGTAGAAGATGACGATGTTTCCACAGTAACTACGGAGCCTTTGAATGTCCAAATGGGTCATATCTGATGACCATAAAAAGATGACAAACTGTATTTTACACCAATTATTTACATGTATTGACACAATTAGTGGATCAGAAATTATTAAACATTTTAGATCAACAGATGGTTTTGGTCATCAGTGGAGGTTTGGGTCTTTATGGGTTAATAAAACATTATTTGCTCCTGAGACCTTGCTGAGTTTTTTTTTCAGTCATCATTTAATCACTGCCTGCTATGTACCTACAACAAAGGACTTAAGCAAAACCCAACTGTGGTAATTATTTGGTTTGTTTGTGTGGATTTGTAAAACTATACCTGTTAAAATGTAACCATGGTAGCATAAAGGCTCATCATGAAGGTTAATAAAGCTGATAATCCAGCTAAAAACAACATTAGTTCAGTTGATTTGTTCCTTCTCTTTTGGATGACTGCAGCGATTCATCATATTAAACTCTTCTTCTATAGATGATGGTTTTCATACACAGAGGAGTATTCATGTGGAGCTTCATCATAAGGCTTGTTGGAAAAGAACCCATGATGTCCTCGGGGTTATTTGACCTTGTCAAAATCATTGTGGTTCAGGCTCCATGTACAGACAAATGTGATCTCAAGCAAAGTAATAACAAGTGGTGCCAGGCACAACAAACCCCGCCCCTCACACATTTTGCAGCTTATTTTGGCATCAGTCCAGCTGATGTCAGTTTATCAATTGCCTCTATATACAGTCATGGAAAAAAATGTTAAACCTCCCTTGTTTTCTTTAATTTCTTGTTCATTTTAATGCCTGGTACTACTAAAGGTACATTTGTTTGGACAAATACAATGATAACAAGAAAAGCACTCAGAGAGTGCAGACCTCCGCCAAGACAGATCTGTGCCCCCCCCAATGACAACCAAAATTTAATTATTTCTTCCTTGTGCCAGTATCAACATTTCCTGAAAATTTCATCAAAATCCATCCATAACTGTTTGAGTTATCTTGCTAACAAACAAACACGCAAACAAACACACAAAGCAAAGCGATCACAACACCTCCTGGTGGAGGTACCAACAAAAATAGCTCATAAGAGTTTAATTTCAGAGCTGATATCTAGCCATTTTCCATTTTTTCTTGATAATAACCAAAAGTACTTCGGTTCTTTCATCAAAATCTATGGCACTGTATTACCAAAAACAGAGCTTTTAGGCATTCCATGTTTTCTTTTCTGTCTGTTTTAGTCACATAACAGACACAAGAGTAAGTACTTGATTGCAGAACCATTGTTTTTGATGACTTTTGATGGTCTAATAATTTTTTCTGTGACTGTATGTGCCAAGTTTGAAGTAAATTGAAACAAAATTAATGTTTTTATAGATGTGAAATTTTGCCCAGTATAAGTAAATGTGAGAAGAAAAAAGATTTTAAAAATTCAGGAAAAATTTAAACTTTGACCTACTTATCTCAAAATGTAACCAGATCTATTCTGGGTCACTAGCAATCTATAAACTCAATCTGGTATGAATTCAATCAATAGTTTTGCTGCTAGAGTGTTCACAAACAAAGAGACAAACCAAACCAAAAACAACTAGAAAAGCGCTCAGCAGACCTCCGCCAAGGCAGACCACCCCACCCCCCCCAGTCCCCCCAGTCCCCCCAGTCACCACCAAAATGTAATTTTGCCAGTATCAACATTTCCTGAAAATTTCATCCGAATCCGTCCGTAACTTTTTGAGTTATCTTGCTAACAGTCAAACAAACAAACAAACAAACAAACAAACAAACAAACAAACAAACCAACCCCAATGAAAACATACCCTCCGTCATTACACTTGGTGGAGGTAATGACAACTACAAATTTTCTCATTGAAAAATTGGAAAAAATGTACGTGAAAAAATAACATTGCATAACACTATGAAAATATTTACTGTTGCAAAACTATCCTTTCACAATAACATGTAAATAAATAAATAAATAAAAACCAAAATGAACAACCGGAAATGTGCAATTTTACCAATATTCTGCCTGTTACTAAATGTTTTGTGTATTTGTAGATCCACTGTGATTCAAGTTGTATTAATAATAAGCTGAGATGTGATATTTTAGAAATTGTTCTTATTTTAGTTCCAAACTCCAAAATTTTAACAATATTCTGCCTGTTGCCAAATGTTTGTGTAACATTGTGTGTAATGTACATGTATAAATAATAACTTGAGGCATAATAATGTTAAAATTGCACAAATTTTTCCATTGAAATCTCAGTTTTTTCAGACTATTCAATTTTTTTTGTAGATGTAAGTATTTTCATAATTTAATGTTTTTTTTTTGTACTAAAACAAGAGAAAAACTTGGAGCTTTCATTATTTATAGGTTATTATGTCATTATTTTATTACTTGAGATCACACTGGGCTAAAAAATGGCCCCTGAACTAAAATGAGCTTGACACTCCTGTTTAACAGAAAACCGTGTTGGAATACGCAGCATGGATGACCTTCACCTTTTCATTGTGTTGTATAGTATGTGTAGTCTGCATCCTAGTCCAGCAATGACCTTTCACAAGTTTGAGAAGGAAAAGCTATAAATGGTACTGAGCTACAGTGTGGGAAGTGAAAGATCCAGTTTGTTCAGAGTATCGTCCATATTAGGAAGTTCTAGCCTGGGTATCTGTGCTGCTGCTGTGATCACAATATGTATTTGCATGTGCTGGTGTGTCTGTGGGAAGTTTGTGTTGGAGTTTGTGTTGCACTCAGTTTAGTCCATTTCCCACATAATGCTAGATGAAGTTATAACAGAGTTTAGGATAATTGTAGAACAACATCTTCACTAAAATCAGTGCACAGGTTTTAATCATGAATGTAGGTTAAAAAAAACAAAAAACAAAATAATAATAATAATAATAATAATAATAATAATAATAATAATAATAATAATAATAATAATAATAATAATAATAAGGTGTTGAATACATATCATTGTTTCCCATAAATGTTAAATGTTTCACTTGAAATTGTGTCTTCTGAGTCACAGAAATGTATGAAACTCCCCTTTAAACTTTAAACTGAATTAACTAATATATGTATAATTAAATGTTTGGCACTAATTTCTTACAGATGTCCTTCAGTCTTAAGGTAAAATGAAAACATTGGGCTTTTTTGCGTGACAAACAGAAATAACCCGATAGAAATTAAAATGGCAACTCTGTCAATGAAAAAGCCTAAATCTCTAAAAATTGAAATAAAATGATTTTCAAGTAAGATTTTTACACTTTAAGTCCATTTCACATGAAAATTGCACATGTTCCAGATCATTTCTTGATCCTTTTATGTAAAATGTGCAATAGGGGGGCATCAGTGCTGTGGCTTTTATTCAGTTTTATGGTTATTTTCCATATGTATTTTGTGTCGTGTATGTTTGGAGTTTTAGTATTTATTACTTTTACGTCAGGTATGAGAGAGTACATTCCATGGGATGTTTTCTTTCTAATTCTGCAATGACGATAAAGCTCTTCTGATTCTGAGCTGATTGTTTGGAGCTATAAAAGGTAACATCGAGCCTGTAAACACACCATGAATTCAAGTTTGGAGAAAAAAAAAAAGACAGTGACAGTGGACTGACTGTGCCAAACTGTGCCAGGACATCTTTCTGCACAAACTCAAATATCATAGTGAAATGTGAAATAAACACTTGATATTGAGTTAAGAGTGACTTTAAAACTCTATGATCTTCTTAATCGCCCCATGATTAATTCAGCCACACTATACACATATCTGATTCTCTGATTTAAGACCCAGGTCAGAACCTCCAGAAACATCAGTGTGTGTGAACATCTTCCCAGTGTACAGTGTGTGTGTTGTACAGTGGGCTCAGTAGTGAGCGTGCTCAAAGCCAGGTGCACGGTAACACTTGTGATAGTGTTTGATGAAGTAAAGAAGGCGATTGAGAGGGAGAGCTGGCCTCGGCGCTGCACAGCACACTGATCCCCACGGAGCTCATGAATATTGCAGGAAGCCTACAGCAGAGCTGAAACAGGAACCCCTGGACCCCCCCGACACACACCAGCTGACCCCCTGCAGTTCAGCCAGTGTAACAGTAACCCCGGACACGCACACACACACGTACACACAACCCGGTCAGCGCAGGTAATGAATACACCTGAAAATCCACCTGTAATTAGAAGGTGATAATGAACCCATCCATCAAGATAAGCCGCTTTTTGGCATCAGTGCTCCGCAGCTCGTGGCCCCCGCTGCCAAAACTCACCAGGCTGTGACAATACACAGCGTTGCTGATCATTTAATAAGGCCGGGTAAAGCCTGACAGCTTCGAGTACGACACACATGCAGCGGCTGCTATTTTCTCTCTGCTTTGACATTCAACACAACCAGTAAGTGGATAACTTAACCAACTAATCTGCAGCTACAGGTACACGTTTCATTTCCATTTATTTTCACATGAAACTCTTTTTCCATGGCATATTTATGAGGAGAGCTGAATTTGGTGCCTGTAATTCATCTTTGGGTCAAACCCCGTTCAAACAGCTATATTTAGTTACACTTGCATTTAGCCTATTGGTAATTTAATTGAAGCTGCGTGGCAGAAGCAAATATATTTTCCACCCGGGTTGTGTATCATGCCAAAGCGTGCAACAGAATTATGCCTTTGTGAAGCAACATGATCCACACAATGAAACTGAAGATTAGGATTAATTTCAGTACACATCTTAAGCATAAATAGTACTTAATATTTATACTGTTAGTGGGCTGTTATGGATTAATACCTTGCTATTTCAGACGTTTTTTATTGTACACTAATGAAATGCAGAGATATATATAACCATTAACAATATCTACAGTGTATTTATCTTCATGGTTGCAGAGCATATGCAGAGGTGTGAGCTGGCAGAGGATCAACACATTGTTCCTTTCTCGTTCCTCTGAAGAATTTTGATTCATATTACTGATTCCTCACATAAGTGGATAACTCAATTCTGGCTTTTAACGCTATGAACTTGTTATATTAACCCATACAGACCCAGTGTTACTTTTGTGGCAGTTCCCAAGTTAATTTTTCTCTATATTTAACAGTTCTAAATGGATTTATTACTATTTATTGTAATATTATCCTCTGTATTTTGCGTTTCTTCAGTGAAAATCAGGTGGTTTTCTATATTTAATTTACTAATCATGCAGATGTTCATAAAAGCTCAGAGTAAAGTTGAGGAATACTATATCAGAAACAGAGGAAACTGCAGAAAAAGTGATTTTTTTTTTCAGCAAAGATATCAGTAACCCAAGTCACTGATCCAACTCCATGGGTTTTACTGGTGAATCAATGCTGTAGAAGATGATGGTGTTTCCACATTCACTATGGAGCAGGAAGCAGTTTTTCTGTTCTTACTATAAATAAAATCTCAATCAAATACCTGTTGCGGTGTTGTATCTGTTTTTTCTGACCAAAAAAAAAAAAAAACCTGACCTGCCAAACTCAGGTAAGCATTAACCCATAAAGACCTAAATCTACTTTTATGTCTGTTCCCAACTGAATTTTTCTCTATATTTAATATTTCTTAAGCCACCATTTATTCTAATATTATTCTCTGTATTTTGCGTTTTTCAGTTAGATTTAATTCACAGATCATGGAGATGTTCATAAAAGCTCAGATTAAAAAGTTATTATTTTACAACAGAGAAAAATGAAGAAAAAAATGACTTTTTCAGCAATAAAATATAATTAACTGAACATAAACCGTGTCTCCATCCACTGTCATTGATCCAACTCCATGGGTTTTACTGGTGAATCAATGTTGTAGAAGATGATTGTGTTTCCACGGAGCCTCTGAACAGCCAAATGGGTCATATCTGATGACCATGAAAAGATGACAAACTGTATTTTACACCAGTTATTTACATGTATTGATGGGATTAGTGGATCAACAGCTATTAAACAGTTTAGATCAGTAGATGGTTTTGGTCACTGGTGGATATTTGGGTCTTTATGGGTTAAAAAAATTGCAGCAATTGCAAATAAGTTGCGTTAACCCCATAATACCCCATAATAATCCCATAGTACTGTCACTGTCAAAAATGTGGGAAAAAAACAAACAAAATAAATCCATATAGGGAGATAAATCTCTCGGTGTTTTATTATTCTGGGCTGGTTTCCTCATTCAAACAAGCTGAACACAGGTGAGTAAAGATACAAGTCGGAGTAAGGGAGTGAGTCTGACGAGACACACAAAACACAACAAGGCTCTGTTCTGAAATCACAATGCAAGCAAACCCAAAGGGCTGGAAGAATATTTTATCATCATCCCATCACTACTGTCTGTTTTTTTTTTTCACAAATATGTTGTGTTTTTCAGCAGGACTACATGAACACGCTCCAGCAAACAACAGTCTCCCCAAAACTTTGTAAACTTTGTTGTTTCTACAAAAAAAAAAAAGTGTTGCCTGCACAACATTTGAGAACCAGTCAATTTTCCCATCAGGTAAACATAAAGTGAAGGATACTCAAGTAAAGTCAGGAAGTAGTTTGACATTGAGATCCTGTGGAGGAAGAGGATGTGGAGGCCGAGAGGAGTTAGTGTAGGTGGATTTACCTTCAACTCAGAAAACCAGCTTCAGCTCTCAAATGATTTGTCTGTCTTAGTCTATAAATTTATAACTGCCAATAACGCCAACAAAAGATGATTTTTTTTTTGGAGGTTATTTGTCTTATTTTCAAGTATAACTACAATAACACAAATCCATATTGTGTTTTTGGGACAAATAAAATCTCCTTCCAGATAAGTTATTAAATAACCCTACAATGTTTAAGCTTTTACATGTTTTAATATGAACTGAACACATTCTAACATCGAACTGTCACAGTAACTTTTTCCTTTTAAAATTCCACTTATTTTCTGTTCATTAATCTGTTTTTATTGTTGTGTGCCTTCTTTTTTTGCACCATGAGGAGCTGTACTCAGTTTCACTATACCGTGTACTTAGTATGCCTGTGCAATGACTATAAAGATTTATCTTATCTTATCTTATCTTATCTTATCTTATCTTATCTTATCTTATCTTATCTTATCTTATCTTATCTTACCCTTTCCTTTTCTTATCTTATTTTTCCTTTTCTTTTCTTTTCTTTTCCTATCTTATCTTACATTATTTTTCCTTACCTTACCTTTCCTTATCTTATCTTACCTTATCTTATCTTAGCTTACATTACTTTTCCTTGTCTTATCTTATCTTATCTTATCTTATCTTATCTTATCTTATCTTATCTTATCTTATCTTATCTTATCTTATCTTACATTACTTTTCCTTTCCTTTCCTTTCCTTTCCTTTCCTTTCCTTTCCTTTCCTTTCCTTTCCTTTCCTTTCCTTTCCTTATCTCAAACAGTAGTCTTATCTGTCTTTGTGGATTTGTTATGTCTTTTAATTACAGTTCAGCTGACATTGAAATGTATGCCTCAGTTCTCATCACAACAATTAATACACAGATCTCCAGTCAGATGAGTATCACCACATTACAATGATGAAATGAAGCCTAGGCAGTACGCAGGTGTTGGAATAATACAGAAATAAAGGAGGAGGTGTAGTGCTGTTGTTAAATAGGCTAATCACTTACAGTACCGAGGACCCTGGTGGTAACTAGAGAAGCAGCTGAGTGGATGTTTAACCTCACAACACACACAACTACGACTGAATGTTACAGCTGATCCTTCCTCCTGTTATACTGTACATCAGAATGTTTAACACCTTCGTCTTTCCCAAACAAAAGACCCAAGATCTGCTGCTAAATGATTAAAAGTTATAATATAATATATGATATGTGAATGCATGTTCCTAATTAAAGTGTTAAAATGTGGTAAATTATAAAAGTTAACATGTAAAGAATAAGATATCTTTTTGATAGTATGCATTTTAGTGCCTTGCTTAAGGGCACATCAGCCAGCAATTTCTCTGTCAGTCTGGGGAATCAAACCAGCAACCCCTTTCTCACAAAGCCCCTTCCCCAACCCTTTAGACCATGTAAAAAGACAAAGAGTAGAGGGTTCAAGTGCGAAGATGAAATTAAGAAAACTCAATTTAAAATCCAATTACAATGTGTGATTGGCAAGAAAATAGCAAAACTGTTTGTTTTTTTTTTTAAGTTAAAAAAAAAAAAGAAAACAACATAAAAGGAAAAGAAAATCAACAATGTCAAATAACATGTAAAAGATATAAAAAGATGGAAAATTGCATTAAATTCTATTCTTTTTTGGCACTGGACCAGGCAGTAAAAATTAAGATATTATGGCACTTCATGATATGAACAGTAAATTTTGGTAAATTTATGAGACATGGAAACTTTTTTAATTGTAATTTTACTTTTTTTGTTGTTGTTGTTTTTTTTCACTTTTTATTATTTTATTTTTTATTTTATTTTATTTATTTATTTTATTTTTTTTTTTGGGGGGGGGGGGTCTCAAGGTGAAAAGGTTTGATTGTGTGCCTTAGATGATGACAGACTAGATGGACCACATACTGAACATATACTGACCATTGTGTAAATAATTGACTTTACTGGTTTTCCTTTTTCTTTTCCTTTGTTTTGTTTTGTTTTGTTTTCTTTTCTTTTCTTTTCTTTTCATCAAATAAAAATCAAATACAATTTTTTGTCTTTTTATGTGGTGGTGGAAGCTCAAATTAACACTAGCACGTTCTAGATCCTCTAATACAGTTCATTCCTTTACTTTCTTTACTTTCTTGATAAATTCCATTGCCATTTTCCATTAAATAACCTCTCAGCTGGCATGTCTGTTTCTGCACATGAAATTTGACACCATGGCAACGTGGCCCTATTGTTTATCTGTTGCTAGGTAACCCACTTCTATGATTCTGGGCATAGCAATGTGATTGGCAATTGTATTCCAAAATTACTAATATCTCCCAAAATATTGGTCCTATCAACTTGCCGTGTTCGCTAGTCTCTTCCTCAATCAAAAATACATAAGTATGTCAAACTGCAGCAGACAGCTCTTACCAGATTTTGTGTGATGCCCGAGACACACAGACACAGTCCACTTCCGTTTTATAGTATTGATGTGAGGAATATATATGACATGCAACAATAACTGTAGTGTTACAGGTCCCAGGTGTGGTGACCACAATGACAAAAGAATAGAATCTGTAAAATAAAGGTGGAGTTTGAGAGCAAGAAAAACAGAAGCACCCGTATCTTTCTCCAGATTATGTCTGAAGCCAAACAGGAAATGGGTCTGCAATAGGCAACCATTACACTCCTTTACACACTAATATTCACACAGGGCTACATCCCGCAAATGTAAAATAATAATGCTCTTTATTATCAGAGTATATTTGCACAAATCAAATTAAAATAAAAAGGTTTTTTCTACTATACAATATATATTATACCAAATGTGGTTGCACATATTTGTGTACGCCACAGTAGCAAATGACAGAACCTCAGAATCTGCTTAGACTTTTTATAATATCACTGTAGTTTGCTCCAGAGCACTATAAAAAAAAAAAAAAAAAAAAAAACAACAACCATATTTTAGATTATAAACTAGCTTTACTTTGTTGCAACATATTGGTTCACCGTTATATTAATAAAACAAGAAGACATACACGCCATTGACATCATCCAGCTCAGTTCAGGTTGTGTTTTTTGGACAGTGTGTGTGTGTTTACATCATGTGGTGTGTGTCTGTGCTGTGAACCCTGTCCAGTGATTATGTGTGTGCTTGGTTTAGTCACCCTCTGAGAACAACATACTGTAGGAACCAGTTGCAGTCGTACAATTCATCAGCTCCATGTGACCTTTGACCCTGGAGGGGCTCCGTGTCCCCTTCCGTCTCACTCAGCAAAGACTGCGAGACAATAATACACTTCAGCAATAATAAAAACACGCTTTCAGTGCTTTTTGTTGATCTGCTACACACATCTATTTCCTCTAAACTGCTATATCATTGTGAAACAGTACAACCTGTGACTGAGGAAGGCATTATTTAGCAAAACAGAACATAAAAATAAACTAGTGTACTTCAGTCTGTTATGGAAAGTCTTTTTTGTCTTGATTTTGGTGATTTGTACAGTGTGTCTTCTGCAGTTATAATAAGTATTACAAAGTGAGTTTGAGGGACAGTAAAAGTACACGTATCCCTGACTCCAGTAGAAGCACAGGTACTTGTGTTGAGAAAAGTAGAAGTACTGATTCAACTTGTTCAGTGCAGCAAAAGTGGACTCTGAAATGTAATCAAAATATACTATAAAGCTTAACATTTATTATAGATACATATTTATAATAATAAATGTATTATCCTCTGTATTTTGTGGTTTTTCAGTGTAAATCCAGTATTTTCTTACATTTAATTGACTGATCATATAGACGTTCATGAAAGCTCCGATTTAAGTTGAGCGCTATTAGATCAGAAACTGAGTAAACTGAAGAAAAAGTGACTTTTTCAGCAAAATATATCATTAAATGAACATAAAAACAAGTGTTTCCATCCACTGTCATTGATCCAACTCCATGGGTTTTACTAGTGAATCAATGTTGTAGAAGATGACGGTGTTTCCACGTTTACTATGGAGCCTCTGAACGTCCAAATGTGTGATGACCATGAACAGATGACAAACTGTATTTTACACTAATTATTTACATGGATTGACAGGGTTAATGGATCAACAGGTCTTGAACATTTTAGATCAGTAGATGCTTTTGGTCACCGATGGAGGTTTGAGTCTTTATGGGTTAAGATGCAGAAATAAACTGTAATGTTCAGTATGAAGAAGGTACAAAATGACACTTTAGTACAGATATATAATATACATAATCCAGAATCCAGTTCATGCCTCAAAACATATGTGGTTTGTCTTTGTTTGGTTTGTTGTAATGTGAACACTCTCATGTAAACCAGGGGTTCCCAAACTTTTAAACTCACAACCCCCAAAATAACGGTGCCAGAGACTGGTGACCCCCACTATCCCCGAAGTGACGGAAACAAAAAAAATTGTGTGCACTGCATTGTGGGTACTATTTTACTCATTGTGTTTTGTTTTATGTGCAGGGGTTCAAGGGGGAGGGGTTATGTTAAAGTTTATTTAGGTTAGTGTGTCTGTTTTACAGTGTTTATTGTCCTTCTTACCTCCACCAAGGAACGGCAGAGGTTTTCATCAGGGTTTGTCTGTCTGTTTGTTTGTTTGTTTGTTCATTCATTAGTCTGTTAGCAAGATAACTCAAAAAGTTATGGATGGATTTGGATGAAATTTTCAGGAAATGTGGATACTGGCACAAGGAACAAAGGATTAAATTTCGGTGGTGATCGGTTGGGCAAATTTTGCTGAAATTATCAGGAAATGTTGATGCTGAGCCCCGCGATGAACTGGCGACTTGTCCAGGGTATACCCCGCCTTTGCCCCTATGTAGCTGGGATAGGCTCCAGGCGACCCCCGTGACCCTAGTGAGGATAAAGCGGGTTCAGAAAATGAATGAATGAATGAATGTTGATGCTGGCACAAGGAACAAATGATTATGTTTTGGTGGTGATTGGGGGGGGGGGTTGCTGATCTGCCTTGGCTGAGGTCTGCCCTCTCCGACTGCTTTTCTAGTTATGTTTGTTTTTATTTTTATTAGTGTGACACCATTAGTCAAATATTTAGCCTGAACAATGCCTTACCTGTTTGTTGCTATCAAGCTGACTTTCAAACCATGGAGATGAGACCTTTGCTCCTTCAAAGATAAAGTGCTTTCCATGTGCTATGCAACTCCTAACATCATCATCCTTCATACTATTTACTGGTGCAACAGTACTGCCCTTAATCAGTTGTAACCACCTCAGGGATCACATTAAGAAGCTTCTGAAAATCATCTTGTGACCTCCCACTTTGGAAACCCCTGATGTAAACCATGATGACTAAACAATGAACACAAGCAGCTTTTCAAAAACTAAATGTCCTCACAGCTTTAACCCAACCTAAGGAGGTCTGAGTAGAACACCTTCCATGTCTGAAGGATAAAAAAGTCCCAACCACTTACTGTTAAATACTGAGCGATGCTGTCATCATGTCCACATAATTAAACATTAAAAATAGGGTGAGTAATAAATTTACCACAGATGTGCCACATGCCTAAATGCACAGGAAGCTTGTGCTGTTTGATGGCTGCGGGGATTTATTACACTAAGAGTAATGTGGTGCAGGATACCTAGGCTTTATTAATTATGAAGGAGTGGCTTTGTTATTTTGTCCTATTTGGCATGAGAGGATGTGATGAGCCCAAAGAGGGTTAGTGACCCTGACAATATTGTTACATTATTAACTTTTTCCTAACTGTGAATGTCCCTGCTGCTTGCAGATAGTGAAAAGCAGGCAAATGGAAGCGGTGTTATGTAGTGCTCCCTAGGTAATACATCCTCAAAATCCAGAGAATTAACCCATACAGATCCAAACAGCCACCGGCAACTTAAAGCATCTACCGATCTAAACTGTTTAATACCTGTTGATCCACTAATCCTATCACTGCATGTACACAATTGGTGTAAAATGCAGTTTCTCAGCTTTTCAACAGCATCACGTGTCTTTTTTGGATGTTCAGAGGCTCCGTAGTGAATGTGGAAACACTGATTTACCAGTAAAACCAGTGGAGTTTGATAAATGACAGTGGATGGAAACACTTGGTTTATGTTCAGTCAGTGTTATATAAAGTACTGGAAAATCACACTTGAGTAGAAGTACAGGTACCCTACCATAAAATTACTTTGGTAGAAGTTCAAGTTACCAACTGAAATACTACTAAACTTAAAGTCTGTATCTTTTCTCTTGTGTTAGCTTTCTGTTACCATCTCTTATGTTAACGAGTCAGTTTTCACCCCTGTCTTAAATCAGCTGTAAAATACACTATCATCCAATTTGTTTCTCATCTCTTGGTTACCTTGTTAGGCTTCCTTATCCATAAAAATATTGGTTTTAATATTTTTGATGTGGGCCTCTGGGCCTTTTTTTTTTTTTGTCAGTATACCCCTCGATGTGCACTCTGCAGTCACCAGCTCTGTACTGAATTGACCTCACATGTGTGGACATGCCCATCTTTGCTTGTTTTGTTTTTGTGCAGGTATACTGGATAACAAGACAAAATGAGATTCCTCAAAAGCTCACATGATTGTTAGAGGAGCTGGCTGTTAGTGTGTTGGCTGACAGTACACATAAGATTTCAGTTTTGGCTCTAATTACTCCTTTATAATCTTATTTTTATAACTGGGTCCAAACCGACCATAACAACACGAAGGTCATAATTTCAACCAAAGCATTTAATAATTTAGGGGGGGGTTGTTATTTTGCTGAAATAGAGGCTCCTGACAAAGTCAAAAAGCCTTGAGGTTCATTTATGCATTTAAAACCTAAAGTGGGTCAGTGCCGACCCTAACACATAAGGAAGGTTAAGTATCTAGTATTTACTGTATTTAAGTATATCAAGTAATCTACAATTAAATGTACTCAAGTAATGAAAGCAAAAGTATATGTAAATGTTAATAACAACCAAAGGCAGTCAGAATATTGAATATCATGCTGCTGCTCACATCAGCAGATATCTGACAGGTTGAGTGTGGACCGTCATTTGCACTTTTTGGTCCAATGACAAATTATCTTCCAGAGTTTGTTGCAGTCATCGGTAATCTAAGCAGTGAAAACACCTTTAATTAATGTTTTGTAACGAGTAACAATACTGTGCATTAAAAAGGTATTGGAGTAGAAGTATGCAACTGAGTTAGGAAATGTAGTGAAGTAAAAGTGAAAGTAAACAGAATAAAAAATACTCAGTAAAGTACAAATTCTCCCAAAATATACTTGAGTACAGCTGTGAAGTATTATTATTTTGTTACTATACAACACTGTGTTCAGTTAACCATAGGTGTTGCTGAAAAAGTCACTTTTTTGTTCCATTTTTTTTTTTTTATAATAACCCTCAACTTTAATTTGAGTTTTTATTAAAATCTACATGATCAGTAAATTCAATATAGGTAAATACATGATTTTCATGGAAAAAAATGCAAAATATGGAGGATCATATAATAAATGGTGATAAATCATTTAATAAAAGTTAAATCTACTGAAAAATTTCACCGGGTCTTTATGGGTTAAGCTGAGGAAAGGCACTAAAGAGCACTGGGTAATTGAAAAAAGAGGCAGCACATAGTTATTATTTACAGCACATAGTTATTATTTACACAAAAGAGTGAACTGGTGCTGCACCGTACTTTATCAGATATATCAGCACATATTTACCAGGTTACATCCCAAAAAGTCAAAGCATCTAGGAAGGTATTATTATAATAGAGTACAGAGCATGCTTCATATTTTTATTGCAGATCCCTCCAGCTCAAGAAAACATAAACTACACTGATTACACATTAATGAGGCTCTTTTCAAACATAATTATCCTACTTTGTTTTGTTAGTAAAGTACACTGCAGCTCTAGTTCTAGACACACTACACTGTCTGGAAACAGGGATGATATTCAGCAGCATTCTGGCTTCACATCACCCCGCTATTAGCTTCCCTGCAATAGCTCACTGTTTGTTTTAGAAGTGATTTTAAGATTTTACTGATCACTTTTAAAGTACGTCTGGGTCTGGGTCCTGGTTACGAGGACATAAGAAATGTAGACTCAGTTACCACTTTTAAATCACTTCTTAAAACACACTTTAACTCACAAAGACCCAGTCCTACTTTTGTGCCAGTTCCCAAATGATTTTTTCTCTCTATTTAACCTTTCTTAAGTAATTTATCACCATTTATTGCAATATTATTCTCTGTATTTTGCATTTTTCAGTGTAAATCTGTTTTCCTATATTTAATTCACTGATTCAAGCTCAGAGTAAATTCAAAGGTTTTTATATCAAAAACAGAGAACACTGTAAAAAAACTTGGCTAGTTTTGGTCCACGGGGCCACATAATTGACAACCCTGGAACACATGTTCATGTACCTATGGTCAACTTTCCACATTAATAAGTAAAATTTTGGCAAAATATTGAAGTGGAAATATATAATACATCATGAGGCAAAATGGTTTGAAAGATAGAAATAATGAAGACAATTCCATAAGCAGACCCTCAGACCAACCAGGAAAAGGTTTGTAACCCATAAAGACCCAGTCCTACTTTTGTGGTAGTGATTTATCACCATATATTATAATAATATGCTCTGTATTTTGTGCTTTTTCTGTGATAATCATGTATTTTCCTGCATTAAATTCACTGATCATGTAGATGTTCATTAAAGCTCAGAGTAAATTCAAAGGTTGTTTTATCAAAAACAGAGAAAATTGGAGAAAATGTGACTTTTTCAGCAAAATCTATCATTAACTAAACATAAAAACAAGTGTCTCCATCCACTGTCATTGATCCAACTCCATGGGTTTTACTGGTGAATCAGTGTTGTAGAAGATGATGGTGTTTCCACGTTCACTATGGAGCCTCTGAAAGTCCAAATGGGTCATATCTGAGGACCATGAAAAGAAGAAAAACTGTATTTTACACCAACTATTTACATGTATTTATAAGATTAGTGGATCAACAGGTATTGAACATTTTAGATCAGTAGATGGTTTTGGACGATGGTGGATGTTTGGGTCTTTGTGGTACTAAAATACTTTATGTGGATCTCATATTGAATCCATGTACATACATATATATGGAGATTCCTGCATACCATCCTCACACCTCATTCTGTGAACACCCTTTGCCACCCATTTACCACCTTACGTACAACTTCTAGATCTGCCACTACTTTCCTGATCAAGCCAAAACTCTTAAAACTGTATATATGCTTTATTTTCAGTACTGATGATCTGATCAGCTCTGAGTATGCATTCCCTAATGCATAAGCACATTGCTGATTGGGCATCCACAGGAAAATAAAATATGCTCTTATGACAAAATGAGGCGTCATCTGAACAGACAGTGGATGGAAACACTTTGTTTATGTTTAATGATTGATATACTTTGCTGAAAAAGTCACTTTATCATCAGTTTTCTCTGTTTCTAATAAAGTAACCTTTGAATTTACTCTGAGATTTTATGAACGTCTACATGATCAGCGCATTACATATGGGACCATACCTGATTTTTATTGGGGAAATGCAAAATAAAGAGGATAATATGCAATAAATGGAGTAAGATCCAAGTGAAAGTCTCCTTGCTTAAGTACTCAGGGACTGCCAGAGTCATGACTGAAGACAAATCTGGAGGGCAAATACAAGCAGGCATGTTCCTGAAAACAACCGCTTTTTTTTTTTTTTGGAGGTGACAGTAAAATTTCTGAAGATAAAAGGGTTTTCTAGTGTGGTATAAGGATAAAATGGCAGAAAACTGTATAATTGTTCACACAAAAATGCTTGATTGGGCTGCAAATTTGAGCAATTTTTCATTCTTGCACCGACATTAGTCTACTGTGCATTTCCTAAAACATCTTAATGTCAGGTTTCAGCTTCCTATTCCACAGCAATAAAAAATGAAACAAATCTGCACAGGCGCATAAAAACATACTTTGCACATGTAGATTTAAGAACACTTTATGCCGTCCAGTGCACTTTTTGTAAAACGTCGCTCACTGTCTCAGTACTGTTCCCTCACCCTCTCCACAGGGTGTGGTGGTGGTAGACATTATAAAGCTCTTAGTCCAACAAATCTAAAAACAAAAGCAGAACCACATGCATGAATATATTAGTCTCGCTGCCGTGTGGAGGAAATGGATCAAGAGATGTGATAAACCACCTCTTAAACTCAGCTGCACACTTGAACTGTGCTAAGTTGAACTTCTAAGCATGAGCCTCCCGTGGCCGTGACAGGGCATTTCACGTCAAGTGCACATTACAGTCCGCTCAGTACAAGACAGTAGCTAATAAACATTGACTGTGCCGCCTGATTGTGATTGGTTAAAGACGTGTACGGCTGGCCAGAGGTATGGAAGAGAGACCCATTACAAACTAGAAGGCAATAAAGTGAGCTCATTTACTCCTAACAGCCTAAGTACCTTCAGCAATGGGTCCCCTGCTAGAAATTTGGGTCGATGGAGGAGCAGTAATTACACTTCTGTCTAAGTGTCTTAATGTGACTGCCTCCATTGTTTACTTTTCTGTCTCCTGCAAAAACACAGGCTGACGGATCATTTTCATTTCCAATCAAATCTGGATGTGTGTATGTGTGTCAACACATGCATGTGGATGAGTGTGTGGGTGTATTTGTCTCCATATTGTAGCCAAGATAATGCGATAAAACGTTATCATGAAGCTAACGCAATTTGTTTGCTTCCACTCTGGCAAAGGCTTACTTGAAAATTGGTTAATGTGGTAATCTGTTTTGATTTTTTAATTTCTATATTTTGCTTTTCGCCCTTTGGTTGCATTACACTTATTGCACTTTTCTGCAGCAGCCACTGAATGCACCGCCATGAGCATTTACACAGGCATTTATAATCTCCTCATGAGTTGGTGACATTTTGTACCATCAGATTACACTTTTATGTTGTTCCACATTGTAGTTATGACAAAATGCCTTTGACTTTCCTCATCAGCCTTATCTCAGCTTTTAGTCCAAACTAGTGAATGCCGACATTTATTTATTTATTTATTAGGAACAGTGCATATTAATGAACAGCTACAACAATTACAGCTGTAAATATGCTAGATTGTAGCAGCAGTGCTAATTTCCATCTGTAGTCCCTAGGCAGGTGACAAGAAAGACAGCTGACAAAAAGGCTACCACGACAGGAAGATGAACATGGTAAATATGACATATTAGCCTCATAGCATAATTGCTTCAATCAGCTCATTTCAGCTCATAGCCAGGGATGATTCTATTCAGTCAAAGATTCTATTCGTAAGCCTATGGGACTCATGTATCAGCATTTATTTATGTTCTACCAAATTTGGACGTCATTGTCCAGTATAATGTCAAGAATAAAGTATGAGGGTCTTCCTCAAACTTCTCAGATATTTAGCGGATGTATTCTGGTATGAATCAATCCAGGAACTTCACAGAAAGTTGGTGCATTATGTTTACATTGGAAAAAAAAAATTAAAGCAGACTAAAGTTTGATGTGTCTGGTTCAGGAACATGTAAGTAAACACAGGAAGGAGGTTCTGAAGAAGTTTTCATTCATCTGTTCACATATCAGGAAGACAACGTCTAGTCTGGGCCAAACTTCAATGCATTCTCCACTTGGCTGTAAGCCTTTGAGTTTCCTCATAGGCACCATCATGTAAATGCAGCAAAAATACAAAGTAAATGCAGTGTAATTATTAATCAGAATTTAAATAACAACATACATTTAAAACAGTTAGTTATTAGGCACTAATTATTTTTTTCCTGAAATTGAAGAGGTTGCATCTGGATATATTGTTTTCAATAAAAATGTCTGCAGAATATGACATTCATTATGTTATTTTGCAGTTTTTCATCATGTTGTGTCTGGGGGTTTCCTTTTTTTTGGCAGATTTTTTGGTGGTAGGACTTTCAAGGCATCATCTCTGCATCTTTGGTGTCATTCATTCACAGTTTGACCATTGTTTTGTTTCTTTTTTTTGGTTTGAATTTCATAAAATAAAAAGTAAAGTAAAGTTGAGTTTCTTGGGAAATTTTAATTCTGCATTTGACCCATCCTAGCACACAAGGAGCACTGAAGCTGCCATGGGATCAACTTAAGATATAAACCAAGACCTTGGTCACAGGACCCTGACAGGAGAATTAATCTAGCATGCATGTTTTTGACAGCAGGAAACTGGAGGACCTGGAGGAAACCCACATGACATGAGCAGAACACAAAGTTCACACAGAACAGAACTCTGAACTTTTTTACCATGAGGTGAAAGTGTTATCCACTGTGCCTTGAAACTCACAAATTAATTCACCAGCTTGTCTCAAATACATGTACTTTGCTCTAAGCGACGTGAGTTCATCATGACTTGGCACAACCTTCCGACCTCACCAAGGCACATACAGTCACAAAAAAAATTATTAGACCATCAAAAGTCATCACAAACAATGGTAATACAATCAAGTACTAACTCCTGTGTGTATCATGTGATTAAAACAGACAGAAAAGAAAACATGGAATGCCTAAAAGCACTGTTTTTGGCAGTACAATGCCATAGCTATTGATGTAAGAACTGAAGTGATTTTGGTTATCGAGAAAACATGGAAAATGGCTAAATATCAGCTCTGAAATTAAACTACTATGAGCTATTTTTGTTGTTATCATCATATTTGTCCAAACAAATGTACCTTTAGTTGTACCAGGCATGAAAATGAACAAGAAATTGAAGAAAACAAGGGTGGTCTAATAATTTTTTCCACAACTGTAGATGTTTCACTGGAAAAGACTGTTTATCAGTGCAGAAAATTTAACAATACTTCTTCTGAAATCAACAAAGATTACTGTGCAGTACCCAGTCAGTGTTGGGTACTGTGGTGAGGTTAACATGATGTTTTCTGGACTTTTCAGTTCTGTTGTTTTCTAAAAAAAAAAGTCTGAAAGGCACTTAAAAGGCAATTACGTGTGATAATAAACATGTGATAAAGTGTGGCAATAGTGATTTAATCTTTTATCAGGCAAGTGACTATTTTTGGTTGTTTCCACACACATTACAAGACAGTGACATCAACAGTTCCAGTGAGGACAGTGAGTCAACAATCTCAGGTTCAATGTGGTCTACAGGGTCTGTAAGGTCCACCTCTGCATGAACAGTGAGTGTACCTGCTTTGTTAGGTACCATGAAGTAATGGTACTAATGTAAGGAATGATGTTCAAAGGGAGAATGTGGATGTGGACAGGGGTCTGGATCAGCACTTATGTTGGTCTAATGTTCTAAAATACATGCTCCTTTCACCTTACATGTTTTTTTTCTTGCATTTTTTTTTTTTTTTTACTATTTACTTCTTGAAATTTTTTTTTGCCACTAATGGGTAAGAAACCAAATATTGTAACTTCACTGACCTTGATTTTCTACATAATAAAAGATTTTGAAAGATTTCACCAAAATAATAGTCTTATCAGGTCCTCCAATAACACACTAAGGTTAAAATTAGCGAATCAGAGTATTTCTGTGAGTGCTCTATAAAGGGTTAAAGAAGTGGGAATAAGTCATACATATGCAAACAATAAGTCTTAACTCTTAACCATTAAATCTCAATCAAGTTCTGTGTTTCTATGGTGTAAAAAATACAAGTTGCATCGCTGCTAAAAGCAAAGCAAGACAAGTGAAGTTCAGGTCAAACAAACGACGAATCGTGAACTTTTCATGATCTATTCTACATGAAAAGCTGAGCTGTTGGTCAAACGTCCAGATGAACAATAATGGTGAGTGGTGTCTTAATAGTATGGTTCATTCCCTCTCTGTCCCATATTTCGACTGTTTGCTGCTTTACAGTGACTGACACACAGTGCATTAGAAATCACCTTAGCATATTCCAGTTTCTCAAACATGACTTCTCCATATGTTCTTAAACAGGATGACTTGTCAAGACATCTGCTGCAAGCCAGGAAGATACTAACTCTATGTCAAGCCGTGCCTTTCGTCACTGTCAGTCAATTAAGTCTCAAGTCATAAAAAGGTCAAATAAGTCTGACTTAACCGTGTAAAGCCTGAACCGTTAAATCATTGACAGAAAATTCCAGGTCTTTGAAACTGGAGCCTTTATTGGTCCTTCTAAACAACCAAAAACTTTTTTTGTTTTTTTTTCAAATATCAGTTTCCACGTATGAGTTTCAATTTTGTACTATATTTGATACATTAGGTCTCAATGCTCAAATATTATTATTTTTGAACAAACAAAAACACAATATAACACAAACATGTCTAACAAATTGGTAATTCCTTTTCAAAATTGGCAAAGTTCCTCATTAATGCCTCCTTCCTCATTAATGACAATCTTGTAGTGTCACTGGAAAGGCCTCTGGTGAATGAATTCCTCCCCCTGGTGGATTATCCATGTATTGCATGTATCTAATTGTATACATCAGGTTTTTCAAGAAAAAAAAATATCACACTGATCATGTAGAGCAGGGGTGTCAAACTCATTCTAGTTCAAAGGCCACATACAGCCCAATATGACCTGAAGTGGGACAGATCTTTAAAACATTAATATAATAATATATAAATAGCATAAATTCTAAAATTTGTATGTCTGGTTTCTATGTTTTAGAGTGAAAAAAGGAAAACTATATTATCAAAATGTTTACATCTACAAACTATCCTTTAAAAAAATTTGAAAAACATGAACAAAATGAAATTTATTAAGGAAAAAAAGCGCAAATCTAACTATTTATTCCATTATTTTGCCTCGGCTTCTCATTTTCATGTGTTTATTACAACTTACAGATCACAGTGGATCTACAAATACACAAAACATTTAATAACAGGCAGAATATTGGTACAATTGCACTTGATTCTCTTGAGACATTTCAGGTTCATATTTGTTCAGGTTCACATTTTTTGTAAAAGGCTAGTCTGTAAATGTAAAAATGTTTGTGTAATGTTACTTTTTTATATTAAAACAAAGAAAAACAATTGTGGTTTTCATTATTTATACTTTATTGTGATAGTATTTTATTGGTCTGACCCACTTTAGATTGAACTGACCTAAAATTATTTTAACATCCTTGATTGTAAATATCTTCAGTGTAATTTTTGCATTTCTCTAATTCATCCCACGGGCCGGATTGGACCCTTTGGCGGGCCAGTTTTGGGACCCGGGCCACATGTTCGACACCTCTGATGTAGAGGGTTTCAAAACTCATATATCAAATATGATATGTTTGGCGTTATAGGGTTAAGTCATGTCAGGTGATGTCAGTTACCCACCTTTGTTACTTGATAATGTGACATTTTTGACAGTTTTATTGGTAATCTACAGGGTGGGGAAGCAAAATTTACAATGAACATTTAGTTGTTTTTTCTCAGCTGGCACTACGTCAGTTGTTTTGAAACCAAACATATATTGATGTCATAATCATACCTAACACTATTATCCATACCTTTTCAGAAACTTTTGCCCATATGAGTAATCAGGAAAGCAAACGTCAAAGAGTGTGTGATTTGCTGAATGCACTCGTCACACCAAAGGAGATTTCAAAAATAGTTGGAGTGTCCATAAAGACTGTTTATAATGGAAAGAAGAGAATGACTATGAGCAAAACTATTACGAGAAAGTCTGGAAGATACTATTAAAGAAGAATGGGAGAAGTTGTCACCCGAATATTTGAGGAACACTTGCACAAGTTTCAGGAAGCGTGTGAAGGCAGTTATTGAGAAAGAAGGAGGACACATAGAATAAAAACATTTTCTATTATGTACATTTTCTTGTGGCAAATAAATTCTCATGACTTTCAATAAACTAATTGGTCATACACTGTCTTTCAATCCCTGCCTCAAAATATTGTAAATTTTGCTTCCCCACCCTGTATATCCATTTGCAGTTCAAAAATAACTTTCCTGACATTGTGCTCAGGCTGATCTGTTCACAACTGAGTAAATTTACACAAAAACACCAGAATCTACAGAAGTACACAGCAAAAATAAAAGTAACATGATCATTGTTTTGAAAATGAAACAAGCTTTACTTCAAATCTATCCAGAAAGGAAACAGTTCAACTGAACAAAAGGAAAGCAGAACTACTGTAATTGAACCCCTTACTTGACAGAAAATCTACTTTCTCCTCAGCTCTCCCCACTAAACCATCACCTCAGGCCTCACCTCCTTAACCCGCCTGTAGTCTTCCCAGTCCTGGCTGTGATGAACTGTTTTAGAGGCAGAAGCCTGGTGTTTGCAGTGAGGGGAGCTGCCCATCAGTCAGGCGGGCTTCTCTGTGGCTTGGGGAGGGATTACCGGGCATTCAGGCGGCTTCACATGGTGAGCCACAGCCCGTCTGATCAGAGATGCACTCGCCTATCTCCCCACCTCACCCCCGGGGCCCGTGATTTCACAGGGATTAGCACACAAAGTCGCCTAATCTCTCCTTCCATTCTCTTTCTATTGATGGCCATCTCAAACATGAACGCACGTACACACTGGTATTCAGACGACACACACACACACACACACATAGAAACACAGAAAGAAAAATGACATGTCAAATTGTGAAATTATATCAAACAGGTATTGTAAGATCACACCGAAGAGTCAACAAGTTGGCAAGAAAGTTCACCAATTTTAACCCTTTATCGAGCAACCCTTTATTTTTGGTAATTTCCACACACATTACAAAACAGTGACAGCAACAGTTACAGTGAGTCAACAATCTCAGGTCCAATGTGGTCTACAGGGTCTGTAAGGTCCACCTCTGCATGAACAGTGAGTGTACCTGCTTTGTTAGGTACCATGAAGTAATGGTACTAATGTAAGGAATGATGTTCAGAGGGATAATGTGGGTGTGGACAGCTGTCTGGGTCAGCACTTATGTTGTTCTAATGTTCTAAAAATGTTGTTCTCGTGTTCCTAAGATGCATGTTCCTATCACATCACATGAATTTTTCTTCTGTTTTTTTATACATACTTCTTGGATTTTTTTTTTTTTTGCACCACTTACAGGCAAGGAACCAAATATGGTAACTTCATTGACCTTGATTTTCAACATGACAATACGATTTATAGTTTTTTTGCTTTCACAAAAGTAATCAAGTTTTGTTATGTTCTCCAATAACACAATAACGTTGAAATTTTGGTTTTATTTTTAGAGTATTTTTAACCTCCTGACACCCAGTATGTAAACATTTTTTGCCATTTTACATTAAATAATTGCCTTAATTAGAAACAGCATGATGACACGGTTTTTTCAGATACATTTTTTTTTTTTTATATATAATGTCCTTTTTAGTGGACATTATGTAATTTTTTATTTTAAATAAAGCTGTGAAACTCTTGTCCACTACAGAGGAAAAAAAAATGCATTGCTGGGTCTGAGGAGGCTATGAGTGCTCTATAGAGGGTTAAGAACCTGCTGTCTGATAAAAACATCAAATTCAATTTTATTTTTGCAAGATCTTAAAATAACTTTTCATTAAAGGAGTGATATTTTGCTTTTTTAATGGAATTATGCATTTTAAAACATTTCCCTGTTGTCTACATAAACTGTAAATGCTATGCTTGGGTCTGAATTCTTCATTAATTCAACTCCTCAGGTCCATCTTCAACCCTATTTCAGAGTAATGACACCAGAAAGGTTGTTTTGAGTGCTGGCCCTTTAAATGCAAATCAGCCACTTCAGGCCCCACCCCCTCCAGGTTGTTGGCTGTGCTGCTCTGTCCATTCAACCAACAACTGAACATTTTAGGTAATCGGCTCGAAGTTTGGACATATTTTCAGCTTTTACTTCATCCACTGCTGCTGACAAACAATTATGTTGTGCTCTGAGAAATGTGCGTCTGAAGTCTTGACCTTATATGTGCAAATGTCGTGACATAACTAGTTGTAGATGTAACAAATTAAGAAAAAATTAAAATGGATTGTAGAAATCCACTCGATTTTTGCCAAAATTAATATAAAGATAGCTTTGCAGCACCTGGAGGGTTAAAATTCAAACTTTATGAACTATTAGGGTCCAAATACACAAATAAATGAACCAAAGACTAATAAAAGTGGGTTTAGTGAAATATGACCCCTTTAAGATTTTTTTTTTTTGCTTACTTTCTCAGAGTGACATGAGCAAATCAAAGCAAATCAGGATGAAATCAGCCTACTTTTCCACAGTTCAGAAATGCACCTACAATAATTCCAAAAGTCTAATAAAATGCTGACATGCAAAATGTCCCTTGTGTTTTTTTCAGTCTATTCAAACAGAAATGCAAGATCAATGGGATGTTATAGCAGGACAGTGGGCTGGTGCTATTTTGTGGTGGCTAACATCTGGATTCCGTCATTTTGTCGATTTTCCAAAGACCCTACCGCCACAGTGGAGGCCATCATGGGCCCCGCTCAGACCTGGGATTAACCGATAAAGACCCAGTGCTACTTTTGTGGCAGTTTTCAAATTCATTTTTCTCTATATTTAATCTTTCCTAGGTGATTTATCATTGTTCAGTATAATATTATACTCAGTATTTTGGAATTTTAAGTGAAAATGAGGTATTTTCCTATATTTAATGTACTGTGATTATATTGATGTTCATAAAGCTCAGATTATTATATCAAAAACAGAGAAAACTGAAGAAAAAGTGACTTTTATATGACCATGAAAAGATGACAAACTGCATTTTACATCAATTATTTACATGTATTGATCAAATTAGTGGATCAGCAGATATTAAACTGTTTAGATCAGTAGACGGTTTTGGTTGTTGGTGGATGTTTAGGTCTTTATGGGTTAAAATACATCCTGACTGATCTAATTACAAGAGGCCAGCACTGATGCAAAGTATGAACACAGTCAAAAGCATCAAGATACAGTCACTGAGGATCAACAGGAACTTCAGCTCCAAAAAGAAGACAATAGTCGCTATTCCATTGACCCTCAAATTGCGCAAATATAACTTGTGCATAAAAATTTGCCTAATGGAAAAATGATAATTTCACCAAAAGTCTCATTTTTTGATAAAAAGTTTTTGTGCTGGCAAGAGGTGGTTTTTCAGGTGTAGCAAAAATGGTATTTCACAGAAAAATGCAATGGAAAGAGGTTTTTTCACAACTAGAGTCAGGTGAATTAAAAAAACGGATGCTGACGTACGTTACAACAAGCGAAGAAGAAGAAGAAACATGTCGCAGTATGTGCTGACACACCAGAAAACCCAATCATTTTTTAATTTAGTACAGGATACAGGGGTAATATATAATAATAATGAATATATCTATAAATCAACACCATATTTACGTTCATCGTCATGTTTATGGAATGACTTCTTGTGTCATCTTATGATAATAAATACACAAATCATTGCATTTGTGATGTAATGGAAAAACCGACATTACGCACTTCTGTTTTTTCGACATTTAGTAAATATCAGTAAAGTTTTGCGCACATGTCCAACGGAAAAGTGACTATTGAGGAAGTATTTGAAAGCTGAAAAAAAAAAACACAAAAAAAAACAGTTGGGATGCCCCCCCCTCCCCCCCACACACACACACACATACACACACATAAACACACAGTTACACTGAATTTTCCCTCTAAAAATACTAAGTCAGTATATGTTTTCCAGGTGTCATTCCAGCCTCATCCCTTTTATTTGGACTTTTGGATCCATCTTTGTCCTCCATCAGTCAGGGAAAGTAGAGGTTCCCAGAGTTCTGCCCTTTTTGCCCAAATGTGGTCAATTCTGGCTCCAAAAAAGACAACATGGTGGCAGCCAAATCGCAAAGTACTGAAATTGCTTGGTGTTATGTTGTGCAAAATGGTCTACTCAGTTGATATTATGAGAAATTATATAAAAGTCAGAGCACCAAACATGTCACAGTAAAGACAACAAAATTTCAAACCACTCAAAACCATATATTATGAGTAATGAGTAATTGTCTGGTCCTGTCTTAGTGGACTGGATCAATGCTCCGTTTTCCTTTTACTGAAATGGTCAGTGTTGACATATGGACAGTATGGGTCTAGTGGAAATGAAAATACATGTCAGGTCTGAACAAAGACACTTCCACATTAGGTAGTAGTTGGATAAACCTGTTTGTCAAGAAACTGTTAGAGCACACATTCACAAACAGCTATTTTTCTATTCAAGTAAAGGTTATATAAGGATGCATATGAAGTTGGAAGCTTAAGGATGTTGATAGATGTGTTTGGTTAGTGTTTGGACAGGGCTGTTCTTCCAGTTGAAGATACTATAATCGCATTTGGACTCCACTGATATCAATCTCATTAACTCAGTCCTGGACCCATTTTCCTATAAACTGACTGCTTAAGGTCTTTTTCTTTTCTTTTCTTTTCTTTTCGTGGGAAGAAATGTCCGAAAACCTATCAAAATTTTATATTATAACAAGAACATAAATATTCTTTGAATCTGCTTAGATTAGATTAGATTTGATTTAATTTGATTTGATTTGATTCGGTTCGGTTCGATTCGATTCGATTCGATTCGACTTTACTGATGCCACAATGGGGCAATTTAACGGTCAAGGCAGCAACAGAATAAAGCGCAAGAGAAAAAGTGCAAAAGATAGTGCAAAAAAACAAGATAGAGCAAAAAAAATAAACAATATAAAACAAAAAAAAAAGTAATAATAGTAATAGAAAACTTTACAGACTTTATATATTTACAGTTTTTCAGCAAGACTTTAAAACATCTGCTTCACCTGTGTTCGATAGTGTTTATAAAGGGCCATTCTCCTCTGTCATCATTTTTTTTTAACTTGTTGCAATGTAAATTAAAATTTTTAGTGACACTTGATATCTGCATCTATATATCTAGTTGTATCTTTATATCTTTCTACAAATTCTATTCACCCATTGGACTCAGATGCTTTAACTCTTATTTTACTTATAAATATTGGACAAAAATGCATCTGTGAGGTTTGGAGCTGCTAACCACTATATCCACATTTTATTCTGAATTGTGTTTATTAAATTTTCAGAAATGGCAACATTGTATAAGCCTTTGTCGGTGAATCCTACATGAATCTCTGCTGTTGTGTGACGCACATACAGACACGGAAAAAATTATTAGACCATCAAAAGTCATCAGAAATAATGGTTATGCAATCAAGTACTAACTCCTGTGTGTATCATGTGACTAAAACAGACAGAAAAGAAAACATGGAATAACTAAAAGCCCTGTTTTTGTCAGTACAATGTCATAGATATTGATGTAAAAACTGAAGGGATTTTGGTTATTATTAAAAAAAAACTTGGAAAATGACAAGATAGCAGCTCTGAAATTAAACTACTATGAGCTATTTTTGTTGTTATCATTATATTTGTCCAAACAAATATACCTTTAGTTGTACCAGGCATTAAAATGAACAAGAAATTGAAGAAAACAAGGAGTGGTCTAATAATTTTTTCTACGACTGTACACAGATACTGTACATCATGGTTTGTTAGGTAAAGTAAGTTCTATTAGCTGTAAGAAAGCTGTGAGACTCCTAATTGGTGGATTTATAAACAGTAGTATTGTTCATTTTTTTCAATCCCCTCTTTGAAAACAGTAAATAAGTTCTGCCCCCATTAAGTGTTGGGAATACTTCAGACTGGTACCAAATGGCAGAACACAGACGCCTAATTCAATCAGAAAGCCCTAGGGCGGCCCAGCAAGGCTAACTACATCACGGTTAAGCATCTTGATTTTGTCAGAATTATAGAAAATGACAAGTGAACTCGACATGAACCAGAGAGTCGGGGTGGAATCCTCGTATTGGCATTTCTTAATCTAAGCAGGGCGGTGCCAGAAAATCAATACTTTTCAGCTGTGCTCCTTTTCTGCTGTTTTCTCCCCATGAGTCTGAAGAAAAGGACTCAGACATCAATGTACAGTCAACAATAACAAGAGCAGGCGGTGTACAGTCTGGAAGCACAGAGTAAAAACATACACCACTGTGCAGACACTTTTTCCCCTCTAGTATCAGCACAAGGTTAACATTTACTGATATGTTTGCACCTTCGCTGGTTAATGCTAAAGTAAGGAGGTTTCCCACAGGGTTAGATAAGTAGAAGTTAATTTAATTTGTTTAACACAGATACAGTGAATAAAACCAGACTGTTTTTTTCTAAGCACTTTAATAATTCATTAGAAATAAGAAACAGTGATGACTGCTGTCTTTGTTTAACCGATCAAAAGGTGTTAACATTAATGTATTAATCAGAATCTGAATCATGTTTATTGTCATGTAAGTAAACAGGGCTGACATCACTAGGAATGTGCCTCAGTGGTTTGGTGCATATGTGGAACATGGAGTAGGTAAGAAGTATTAGGTATAAAATAAAATAAAATAAAATAAAATAAAATAAAATAAATAAAATAAAATAAAATAAAATAAAATAAAATAAAATAAAATAAAAATAAACAAGAAAGAGAATATACAAGATGGAGTTATAGTGAGCTATCAAATTTTTCAAAATATACAATATACAATGTGGACAAAACCAATGGCTTTGTGTGAGGTATAATGGTACCGGTTATGATTCTGTGCAAATATTGCAAGTAATTAACAATGCAGTGGATTAAAAATCATTTTCCAAACATTGGCAAATTTGTTTCAAAGCCAGCAAGAACACATATTTTCCAGAGGATTCAGTGTTCGATTTAGGTTTTATTTTAGACGTATTCACTGTTCTGTTCACTTCTGAAGAAATTCAACTCATTCTTTTCACTTCAGGTGGGGTCATATTTTTTGCAGGTTTGTGTTTTCAGGTGTAAATGGGTAACATAACGTGTTGCACACTAATACGCCACAGCGTTAATGGACCAACAGGTGGACAGACGGACGGATAGATGACAAAATGATTACAATTTCCCTTCAGCCTGAAGTTGGCTGAGGGGTAAAAACCAAACAGACCCAATGAGCACAGCATCAACCAGAAGGGGATTATCATACTGAACTCAAATCAGATATTATTTGGACATTGTTAGTTGGTGTTTCTGCCCTGTTTTTATCTGTTTAGGTCGTCCACATTATGGACTGAGGCTGAACTGTTATAAAATCTGTTTGGGTCGGGGCTGACTGTGGCAACAGAAGAAAACATCCAGAACAAAATCTGGAACATGAACATCCAAGATCCTGACTACAAACTCAAAAGTGAGCCTTTCCTTTTTAGTGGAGATCACAAAATGCCAGAAATACAATCTTATCCAATGCAAGTTTAATACCAGTCTATACTATGTTAAAGACACACTTATTTGCACTGGCTTTTACAGGTGTTTGTTCTTTATCCAAATAAAAATTCCAGACTTTTTCAAAACTGCAGTTTTTTCCCCGTAGACCTTAACTTTATGTACTTTCATACTTGTGTTCCTACTTTTTTTGTTGAGATTGTACCTGGTCTGTGTAGCAGAAAAGTTCATTTTAATAAACATATGAATGAATGTATAATTCACAGGAAATTATGTTTTACTGAAAGAAACATTTTCAAAACATATGAAAATCATAAAAGTGCATGGATATCACACAAACAAGTTTCACTAGAATCATTCCAGTACCGACCAGTTAGTGAAATCACATCAAGTTTTTTTCTATGCTTTCCTTATCTTACACGATTTTGTGCCTTTGTGCATACTCTAAAATTCAGCTATGAGAGAAACTTTTTTCCATACTTTATTAAGACTTTTGCACCAAATTTTCACCATTTCAAGGTCTGATAAATCGTTTTTCAAAAACATATGTTTTAAGACTTTCAAGACCTGTACAAACATCCTGATTTAATACAAGTGTGTGACTTTTATTTATTTTTATCTTCTGGTTATATTTTTAGATACCATTTATTCATCCTATTATTGTGTATCTGTTTGATCAGTTTTAGTATATCTTCTATATCTATATATTTTTATTACTTTTATTATATCTTGTCTTTTTACCTATAACCTTGTACAGCACTTTGTGTTGTTGTAAATGTGCTATATAAAAAAACCTCAAAAACAAAACTTGACCTTGACGAAAATGATGGAATCACAACACAATGATTTTTGTGATATTTGGGACATTCATCAAGACAAACATATGTGACACATTATGACAGTGGTTCCAACCTTTTTTTGGCTCATGACCCCATTTTAACATCACAAATTTCTGGTGACCCCAGACATTCAAAACAAAGACTTTTTTTTTGCTAAAATGAATTTGTTTTTGATCTTGTAATAATTTGCTGTACTATGCTGCAAATAAACATTAATTTTAGACGACATTTAATCTATATAATGTATATTATTGTGGACGGAGGCAGAAAAGCCAGGTGTAGATTACTGCACAAAGTGAGAATTTTATTTTCCTTGGTCAGGATATGTACAGTCAGTCCAGCTTGGATTTACAAGGCTGACAATTAATACTGAACAAACAAGAACTCAAACTAGGAATTATGAAAGAGCTGCAGCATCTGAAACCGACCACAATGAACATTTGACAGATAAACAGTGCCACAGTGCTTCAGTTTCAGCTTCACAGTTTGTCTTTTATGCATTGCGATTGTCTCTGTCAACTCAACATTTATTTTTCTAAGTTTTTTTAAAATTTTTATCAATTACTAAAAATTTCCGGCGACCCTACTAGAATTCCAGGTGACCCCACATGGGGTCCTGACCCCAAGATTGAAAAACAATGCATTATGATGTCTGTAAAACTGAAGATGGAAAAATACACCAAAAGCAGCAGAAAACAGGACTGATGTTTATATTCACTGCAGTTTGATCTCAGTTTCACAGAGGTGAGATCAAAATGCATTGCAGTGGTTAGCGCTGTCACCTCTCAGCAAGAAATACACTTAATTAGTAAATGTATATTACCCACAAGTGTGAATGTGAGAGCACATGGTTGTTCATCTCTATACGTCACCCTTGTGATGAACCAGTGATAGTCGTCGCCTGTCGGTAGCTCCTATAGGTTCCAGCGTCCCTGTGACTGTTCCAAGGATTAAACAGATCAGAGAATGAATAAAAGATGAAAAGATTTCCAGAAAAGTACAACCATATCCACATGTGCTCTCATTCAGAAAAAAGTCAATCTGGTAGAGGATTCAGTTTCCAGTACCAGAATGTTTTAATAAGAATAACAAGCAGTATGATTTGATACATATCATCTGGGTTTCAAATCAGGTATTTAGAGGTCATGGTTGTCCATCTTTGTCTCTGCTGAGCTGTTCTTACTGCTTCTTGGTATTTCATGTTCATCAGTGCAATACATCAAATACACATGTACCCTATTTCCTTTGCCTTCCACTCTTCTTTCGGATAGTCGTCTTTGTAGGTAGTTGCTTCTATTGACAGTGATAAAAAACAGAGACCTCATTTGACAGTTATCAGGACTTTCTCAATTGTTACATGAGCATTTTACTCAGATTGTCTTATTATGCTCTCAACTTTTTTAGTTCATGTGTTTTGTTCATACATATAGAAGGTACAGGACACAGCAGCTTAACCCATAAAGACCCAAACAGTCACCGGTGACACAAACCATCTATTGATCTAAGCTGTCTAATACCTGTTTATCCACTAATCCTATCAATACATGTAAATAACTGGTGTAAAATACATTTGTCATCTTTTCATGGTCATCAGATATGACCCATTTGTACATTCAGAGGCTCTGTAGTTACCGTGGAAACACCATCATCTTCTACAACATTGATTCACCAGTAAAACCCATGGAGTTGGATCAATGACAGTGGATGGACACACTGGGTTTATGTTCAGTTAATGGTAGATTTTGTTGAAAAACTCACTTTTTCTGCAGTTTTCAGTGTTTTTAATAAAATAACCCTCAACTTTAATTTGAACTTCTATGAACAGCTACATGACCAGTGAATAAAATACAGAAAAATACATGATTATTACAGAAAAAGCACAAAATACAGAGGATAATTTTATAATAAATGATGATAAACCACTGAAGAAAGGCTAAATAATGAGAAAAATTCTATTGGGAACTGCCACAAAAGTAGGACTGGGTCTTTATGGGTTACAAACCTTTTTCTGGTTGGTCTGAAGGTCTGCTTATGAAATTGGCCTTCACTATTTCTATCTTTCAAACCATTTTGCCTCATTATGATGTTCAATATATTTCCACTTCAGTATTTTGCAAAAATTTTACTCGTTAATGTAGAAAGTTGACCATACATGAACACGTATCTCAGAGGTTTCAAACATGCGGCCCGTGGACCAAAACTGGCCCACCAAAGGTTCCGATCCAGCCTGCAGTATTTTTAGAATTTGTGAAATCCAAAAATTCCACTGAAGATATTAACCATTAAGGGTGTCAAACTTGTTTTAGTACAGGTTCCACAAACAGAACAACATCATCTCACGTAAAATAATGGAATAATAACCTGTACATAATGACAACTACAAATTTTGTTCATGGTTTAATGTGAAAAAAATAATACACTATGAAAATATTTACATTAACAAACTATCCTTTAACGATAAAATGTGACTAACCTGAACAAATATGAACCTGGAATGCCTACAATTTTAACAATATTCTACCTCTTACTAAATATTTTGTGTATTTGTGGATCCAATGTGATCTGTAAGTTATATTAATAATAAGCTGAGACGTAATATTGTAGAAGTTGTTCTTATTTCAGTTCCAAACACCTTTTTTTTTTTTTTTTTTTTTTTTTTTTTTTTACATTTTTTTTAGATTTATTTGCACGACAGACAGCAAGAGAAAAAAACAACAACAAAAAAACAACTTTCATGCAAGTAACTCCATTGTGCAGGAGAGGAAGCCAAAAAAGGCTTATTTAATTATCTCTCCGGAAATAAACAATACACAGGAAAAACAAGTAAATTAAAAATACAATATAACTGAAATAATAATCTAAAGTATAAACAAATCAAATGATATAAAGCCTTACATTTTTTTTTGTAAATTAGAGTCCTTTTCAGATGCTTTTTAAATAAAAAGGAAGATGTTGATTAAAGTTCATCTTAACAATATTATTCCTGTTTTCAAATGTTTGTGCAACATTGTGTAGAATGCACATGTAAAAATGATAAGTTGAAGCATTATTTTGTTAAAATTTTACCAATTGTTCTTATGCAATTTCAGTTTATTCAGGTTATTAATGTCTTTTTGTTTTGATAGTTTGTAAATATTGTGATTTTTTTCATAATTTAATGGTTTGTTTTGTTTTTTGCACTAAAACTAAATAAAACCTTGTCATTATTTATAGGTTATTATGCTGTTATTTTACTAATCGGGCCCACTTGAGGTCAAATTGGGCTGAATTTGACCCCTGAATTAAAAAGAGTTTGACGTATCCTCTCTAAAAGTGTATACTTGGGTTGCAGACGAAGGCAGCTCATAGAACTAGAAATGTCTCATTCGTCTCAGTAACTTTCAGTTTATATTTTGGTTTGCATTCACACTTTTGGTTTTGCAAGAGGAAATTCTGGTATGAAAATATGAGCAGTTTCTGTCCAGTTCTCTCCTGAGTGCTATATAGTTGACTGACAGGTGAATAAACTTGTATCATCATCTACAGCATAATTCACTATGGTATTACAGTGGGTCCCCCCCCCCCCCCCCCCTCCTCAAACACCTCCTTTATACAATTTTTCATCTGTTTGAAACCAATATGTGGGAGCCTACAAATGTGGTTTTGCAACAGAAGGGTGCATGGATTTGTTTTTGACTGTTCTCCCAGTAGTTTCCCATTCCTGCAGCAAACACAGAGTTCTATTGGGAGCGTAGCAAAAACATGGAGTGAAAAAAAGTGGTCAGAAAAGGAAAAACTCAGAGGGACTCCTTTCAGTGCAAACAAACTTACTTTTCATCAGGTGCTATTACACGTCCCATTCACATTTATTGGATTGAGTCCATGCAGCATAACCAAGGTGCTGACAGGGGCTGATTACTCCAATAAGTCTTGTGGCCCTAGAAGAGGGGTCACCCAGAGGACAGGAATGCAGAAGGGCCTTCCTGTGGGCCAACAGTGACCCGGACTACAGCCCTGCCCAGAGGATGGCTAACTTCCCCTCACCCCCACCTCGACACTGAACCTTCCACGCTCATTTTTCTCCTTTGCGGCAAGCTGTCTTCCACAATCCTGTTTCCCATCATACTATTCTCCCTTTTTGCTCATGTTGTTCATTTTTTTTGGCTCGTAATTTCCTTAGACTTTCCGCTTGGTGTAGGATTCTCAAACACCTTCATATTGAAAATCCAACAAACTTTTTTTTTCATGTCTGTCACATTAGTCTAGTGTATTAGATCTCCAAATGACTCATGCAACCTGAACCATACAGTAAAAGCCACACTACTGATGTTTATTCTTTTAAAATCACCATTTTTCACTACATTTAACCACTGGTGGAGGAAATACTGAAGCTTAGTACTTAAAGGGGTCATATTTTGCTAAACTCACTTTTATTAGTCTTTGGTTCATTTATTTGTGTATTTGGACCCTAATAGTTCAAAAAGTTTGAATTTGAACCCTCCAGGTGCCGCAAAGCTATCTTTATATTCATTTTGGCAAAAATCAAGTGGATTTCTACAACCCGTTTTAATTCCTGCTTAATTTGTTACGTTTATAACTAGTTACGCCACGACATTTGCACATATAAGGTCAAGACTTCTGACGAACATTTCTCAGAGTACGACATATTTGTTTATCAGCAGCAGCAGTTGTAGTCCATACTGAAAATATGTCCAAACTTCAAGCCGATTACCTAAATGTTCAGTTGTTGGTTGAACGGGACAGAGCAGCACAGACAACAACCTGGAGGGGGTGGGGCATGATGTAGCTTATTTGCATTTAAAGGGCCAGCGCTCAAAATGACCTCTCTCCTGTTATTACATATAAATAGGGTTGAAGATGGACCTGTGGAGTTGAATTAATGAAGAATTCGGACTCAAGCATAGCATTTACAGTTTATGTAGACCACAGGGAAATGTTTAAATATATGCAGAATTCCTTTTAAAAAAAGCAAAATATCACTCCTTCAAATAAATGTATAAATATCCTGCAAAATATATACTCAAGTAAAAGTAGAAGTACTATATCAACAATATTACTTCAGTAAAAGTACTAAGTAATTTTGAATTTAATTTAAAATATTTTTGTAAGTAAAAGTACTCATGCAATGGGTTGTCTCAATGTCTGAGCTGTGTCATTTTGATACAGAATGTACACATACTGACTTATGCCTCTGCTGATGTCACTGCTGTAATAATTACAACCAACTGTACAGTATATGTGTATTTTAAAGGTTGGTGTACTTATTGTGTGTGTGCTCTGCAGTACTGTATGTACTCTAACTCATAATTTTGTGGAGGACAAGTTATCTATAGGTATTACCTACTAATTTATCATGAAGTTAAACCAGTTAAGACATGATATGTGATTAAATCCTTTATTTACTTGTAAAACTACTCAAAACATTGTGTTCTGTTAAGAGCAGTGAAAGGAAAACACAACAGTGACCAAACACTAGTGGTGCACTGGCACTGTCAACAATATGGCAGTACAGGTGTGAGGGCCATTCAGAGCCCTTTAATCAATTTTTTATGTTTATGTTTATGTTTATGTTTACGCATTTGGCAGACGCTTTTTTCCAAAGCGACTTACAGGGGAAAACCAATTAAATCACTCAATCAATCAAATTTTATTTATATAGCGCCAGATCACAAAAAAGTTATCTCTTGACATTTTATATATAGAGTTGGTCAAAACCAGACTCTAAGTCAATTCTACAGAAACCCAACAGAATCCTCCTGGAGCAAACACTTGTGACTGGTGACAGTGGCGAGGAAAAACTTCCCTTTAACAGGCAGAAACCTCGAGCAGACCCAGACTCCTGGAGGATGGACATCTGCCTTGACCAGTTGGGGTTAAAGAGAGAGAGTAGAGAAGGGGAAAAAGAGAGAGCGATAGAGATAGGGACTGGGGGAGAGGGGGAGAAGGGGGGAGTAGGGGGAGACACATGGAGGCGGTTGAGGATAAATGAGTGGTGATGATGAGGGCAGGGAAGAGGCCGGACCACCGCAGCAGGTCCAGAGATAATCGTGAAAGAATCTGTGGTTGTCCTGGGAAAAACCTTATTAGAATATTTAAAATGGAATGTTTGAAAGTGCTAGGACAGGAGGTGCTCTCGGAAGAGCTGGGTCTTCAGGAGCTTCTTGAAGATAGGCAGGGATGACTCTGTTCTTGTAGCACTTGGTAGAGCGTTCCACCAACGTGGAACGACCCATGAAAAGAGCCTGGATTGTCTTGTACAAGGTCTGGGGACCACCAGACTACGTTCCCCAGACGAGCGGAGTGGTCGTGGGGCGACATAAGCTTTTATTAGTGCACCTAAGTAGACAGGAGCAGACTTTTGATTTTGATGAGATTGTGTTCATAAAATGTAATGAGTAACGGCATAAATTGTAATGTAGTGGAGTAGAAAGTACAGATAATCGCCACAAAATGTAATGAATTAAAATCAAAAGTATGCATTATTATTTTTAACTTGAGAACAGTAATGAAGTACAAATACTTACATTCCACCACTGCATTTACCTTAATGCTAGTACATATGGCCTTGTAAATACAGGTTTTTTTTCTGGTTTCTCAGTCATGAACAAGGTCAGGACACTGGGTCAAACCTTTGTCTGGAATCTGATGGAAAATAGATGGAGTAAATATATACTCTGACTGAACTACAGAGGTTTTCTCTGATATAAACTGACATTAAAAAAATGCATGAGCAATAGTCTGCTCTTAATAAATCAATATCAGACCGATATATCATTCCTTGGTATTCAATTTTCCTGTCAGCCATTCCTCATTGAAATCATTTAATGTCTTTTTTAAATGATGTTGAACCGGTCCAGTACAATGTTGTTGCGAGTGAAGCCATCAATCTGTCACTGAGCTGTTTGTTCTCCGTCTGTCTTTTGTCTCTCATGGCTGTTTTCTGCCTCAGCTCCATACATCCAGCGGTTGTTAATCAGTCACTGGAGCTCTACACTCTGCTGCTGCTACTGCTGCTGCTGTTGTGTAGAACCCAGGAGTATGTGGCTTAGCGCCTTTCAAAAGCCTTCCTCTCTGCATTGGCACTAACAGACACAGCCAAGCCGACTCCCTCTATGAGAGAACAGCCTCCGCGCATAAACAACCTTTTGTTCATGCTCTTGACCAAAAAAAAAAAAAAAAAGAAAAAAGGCTCTACAGTCTGCTGGCTATCCCCCAAGATAAACTCACTCGATTAGAAGGATCTGTTCAAGGGGTTGTGCATGCTGGTGGAGGCCAGGAACCTGCAGCCAAGCAGCAAATGGAGAGATCGAAGAAAGCAGCTCCTATGCGATGGCTCTCCAGTTCTGATAATGTTATCGCTTGGGCGTACTGCTAAACCAACAACCACATGCTTACTGAATGTGCTCAGCCTAATGTAATTGATAAGGTAGGAGCTAAGTTGTGACCAGGGGCTAAATATAACTCTGTGTCTATACAATGGTATGGACATACTGTGAGCGCAGCCGTTCAGTACAGAACAGTTCACAGCGGAGACAGCAGGACTCACCCCTGTTTTCCACCAGGAGCAGCTGCGTCGTGTTACGGCTCTGACGTGGTTTAGTTCCGTCCTCTGCAGGGCTTCAGTCCACGCCGAGTGTTTCAGAAGTGGCATGTCATGTCTTTTTGATCTCCTGATTTGGTGATTTTTACTTGATTTTTGTGTTTCTACCACAGATAAAACATGCTGCGTAGCTACATGGTTTATTTTTGTCAGTTAATACGGTTAAATGGAGTTAAGAAGGACAGGATCAAATATTTATGCCTGTGTTTATGTTGTTAGAAATACATATTTGTGCTTCTATGAAAGTCGATTCATTTTGGTATCTGGCACTTTTTAGATCCAATAATAAAAGAGAAATTTAGACATATTTCCCCCCAGGATGTACCTAATGATGACCTCAGAAAAATGCAAAAAAAAAAAAATTATACTCCATCCCATAATTAATGAATTTTTAATAAAATACTGGGGCCAAAAATAGTACCAAAATTAGGACAGGAAAAGCTACCTAGGTGTCAGTGCATTTGATCTGGAAAACATGGTCGTAAATGGTCTTATATGCCACTATAAATAAAGACACTGTGTTAAATGTGACGATCCTAGTGGTTTCTCTAATCCAGACAAGTAGGTTTTTCATGAATCGGCAGTCTTATTCCAGATTTCCTGTGTAACCCATTTGTGTTACATGCAGAACTTGCCCAGTTAAACACAAATAAATCATAAGTGATTTTGCACCAGCAGTCATTTTTGTCAAACACTCTGCCTTGCATAATTAGTTCGATTCCCAAAATGTACCTGTGAGAGAATAAAGAGATATTCAAAAAAATAGTAACACATAATTTTTGTGTCCTTTTTACTGTGTTACATGCAGATTTTTATGTAGAAAATAATATAAAAATGTGTTTTATCTGAAAAATAGTTTCTCTTTCATCTCAGTAAATATTTATTTTTTAAAATAGACCCAAAGTGCTTCCAAACTTGCTTCATAACATCAGTCTACAACTGGTTTGAATTTTTACTCCCTCTGTCCTGTTTTTAGGGACCATTGTCATAGAAGCACTGATATGATATTTGATGTTTATGAAGTTGTTTTGTACATTCTGATGTCAAAAAATGGAGCAAATTCTCTGTGCCTTTCTTGCATCTGACATCCTATCTGTCTCATCTACATCCAGAGTTCCTACAGGTTTCTACAAGTTAAAGTTAAGACTTTTTAAGACCTCCTTGAGACTTCTACGACAGAATTTTAAAGTCCATTTCATAACTTATTTCACGGCAATATACTGACAAAAATTTGTGACACCTAGAATTTAGGAAAATGTATTTATTTACTTCAGTGTCTTGATTCCTACCATTCCGAGTCATTTCTCACCAGGGGCTGCAAAGTTAACGATAGTTGGTTCCTAATTTCGATATAAATTGTTCAGTTGGAACGGGTGGAACTAACATTACTTTCTTTGCAGATTGGATATTTCCCAGACACATTTAAACACATCACAGCAAACAAGTTCATGGCAACATAACTTAAGACCTACCATATCAAATTTAATACATTTTAAAGACTTTTTCAAGGTATTAAATGCAGATTTAAAAATTCAAGACTTTTAGGACTTTTTATGACCCTATGAGAACCCTGTACATTTTACTGTTTGATGCCATTCGTACATAAATAGTGTATCTCGCCGATTCTTCGATGCTTCTGACATGCACCACAGAGTTTGTAGTGGAAACATGAGGACTGTGCAGACTGACTGTGATCAGTTCTAGAGGTCGTGACGCAGCACAACTAAATGCTTCCAGACCTGATGGAAATGAGCGGTCAGTGGGAAGTAGCCATATTCTCATTTCTAAATGCTACCTGGCCTTATAATATCCTAACTTAGTGTTTTTTTATTTGTCAGAGACAGTTCGAATAAATAAACATTCAACATTTCATTTTTTTTGTTTTTTTTGTTTTTTGTTTTTTGCCATTACACTGCCCAACACTGCACAACTGATGGCTGATGGTTGCAATTAGCACATAAACATAGGAAGACATTAGCAGTTACACAAACAGACATTTTTCTCAAGCGCTGGTAGAGATCAAAACCGAGCTCAGTGGAAAATGGAAAATGTTCAAGAACTGTTCCAGAAACTTTAAATGACCCGATTTTGAGAAAAAAAGATCATATTTGCATCATGAGATTTGCATTGGGTAAATTTAGGACTGAACTGGGGTTAGACTATGTGATATGAGGTACCAGTCTGGCATGTTTGGATTCTTCACAGTGAGCTCAGACACTAGTGTGACACTGACGAATAGGAGCACAGAGGAGTGTGCAGCCAACAGCCTTAAACATGACAAGATAAGTACTGTTACTTTCAGTTCTCTTTGAAGGATTATAGCCTATACTGTCCGCTTTGTGCAACCCAAGAATGCTCACTAGTCTATAATAGGTTTCTTTTTTCATCTTGTTTCCAACACATGATGTCCAGTATTAAAGAGTAGCGTTAAAGTAAGATCTTGGCCAGGCGTCTGACAATATATTTTTACCTTTTTTGTGGACAGTCACTAGCACCTACCTCCTAATTACATCATGTACATCATGAAAAATGGAAATTGCTTAGGGAACAAGCAATGTGTAGTCAGTCTTGTCATTTGGCTGTGATAGATCACCTAATCCAACACAGTGAATGTTATAATCAGTGTAAACTTGGCCTTAAATTAACTGGGTGATTCACCCTATAACACCAAATGTATCATATTTGATACATGAGTTTTGAAGCCCTCTTCATGATCAGTGTGATATTTTTTTTTCTTGAAAAACCTGATAAATACAATTAGATACATGCCATACATGGATAATCCACCAGGGGGGAGGAATTCATTCACCAGAGGCCTTTCCAGTGACACTACATGAGTGTCATTAATGAGGATGGAGGCAGAACTTTACCAATTTTGAAAAGGAATTACCAATTTGTTAGACATGTTTGTGTTATATTATGTTTTTGTTTACTAAAAAATAATAATATTTGAGCATTGAGACCCGATGTACAAATATGATACAAAATTGAAACTCATACATGGAAATGGATATTTGAAAAAACATTTTTTTGGTTGATCTGAGGGACCAATGAAGGCTCCAGTTTCAAAGAACTGGAATTTTCTGTGAATGACTTAATGGTTCAGGCTTTACAGGGTTAAGAGCAAAAATGTAAAAGCTGCATCTTATGTGTGGGATATGTGAAATGTCAACTGTTTAACACCACATTATCAACTTAAGCCTTAACCTGTGTGCAGACGTGAGATCACAGTAATGTCTTCATTATTATTATTATTATTATTATTATTTATTTATTTATTTTATTTTTTTTAATTATTACTATTATTATTTGGAAATTTTTAACCTCATTGGATGTGCTAATACTCAGTTCAGTCATTTTCCATGACACCAGATATACTGTGCATGCAAATTATAATGAACTATGAGTATGTGCAAGTCTGAGCCTTTCCACTGATATCCTCATGTTTTCCATCTGCATGTATTTCAGAGTCAGGCTGCATGTTGTGGAGTATCCGTAGCCCATTTAGCGAGGTAAAGCGCATTGGCTCTCTATGAATGAGAGCGAGCCTCCGTCCAACTTATCTCTGAGTGCAGACTTGGGCTCTCTGCCTCATAATTGCAGGGTCATACACAAAACTCACGGACATACATTAAATAGCTTCTTTGTGGGAGGCTTAAGAATACTAGTCATTTCCAGGCCCTCTTTTTCCATTTCAGAGTCCACATCAAATGTAGAGGAACAGTGTGAAAACTGGACTTTGCTCCTCATTTTGCCAGGACCAGGCTCTTTTTGCAATTCCACTTAAGGCTCTTATTTAAAAAACCCTCACTTGCAACAGCAGGATATACTTCCTGTGATCGTTTATCTAAATTTCAAGCCTTGGTCATATTCCAAAGTGTTTGCATCCTCTGCAGGGCACAAACCTGAGCACAGCAAAGCCTCCTATAGATGTGAACCAAATTTAGCTCTGGAAAGTTCACGTTGGCCTGTGTTTGACTCCTGGATATGCGGCTCCACCCAGCTCTCCCTGCCCCCACATCCCTTCCTGTGATGAAATCTAGTCCTCGTGGTTGAGTTCGGAGCCCCTCCTCCACTCCCTTTACCACCCACCACCACCAAAAAAGAAGTGATCTTTGAAGCGAGCCGCATCTCTGTCGGCCCTGTCGAACAATGAGATGCTCTCCGGCTGCTTTGTGCTCCAGGCCTCTCAACGCAAACAGAGCTCTGAGAACTGCTTTTTCATTGTCTCATCTTCAAGGGGTAATAAATAAGAGGCCGGACAGCTAGACAAGCTGCTACAGGGCGAGAATAAGAATGCCGCTGTTAAAAAAGCTGGCTTTCAATCAAAGTCCATTCAAAGAATAGTTGGAGTTTTGTATGGACGCATGTTGGGCCTATTAATGAACATACAAAAGGAGCCATTTTCTTGATTTAGGGGCGGCTACCATGGAGAATCCACTGTGACCACAGGCAGGGGAGGCCATATGTTAAGATGTGCATTTGGATATTTGCCTCTGACAACTAACCAAACACTGAACTTGCTTTAAGTGTTGCATCAGTTTGAGTAGGGAGTCAATTTATTTTCCAGAAGAGCAATCGAAAATGAGTTTGGATTCTGTCCCAGCAACAATCTCCTACCCGTTATCGAGCAGATTCTCATGGCTTGGAGACACAAACAAAGTGCAGAAAAAGCCCTTGGCCTGCCCACAGGTGCAAGGCACAGAAATCATATCAATAAACTACAGCGAGCTCTGCAATCATCACAGCTCACATCACAGGTTGCTTATTGCTTCGGGGAGTAAATGCCATTAGATGCATCTCTAAATTGAATCCTTCCCAATTAGTTTTGCTCAGTTTTAACTTTCCCCTTGCAGGTTTTTACTGATTTATCCTCTTATCATTTATGTATCGACATCGTTTGGCTTTGCCAGAAAGGAGATGAGGGTGGAAGTCTCTTGACAGCTTGTGAACGCAACGGATTGATGGTGGGCTTGAAGTAGACTAAGTCGGAGCAGACTGAGCCTCTCATTAAACAGCTCCAGATGTGTGCCAGATGTCGGGGGGTCTCTGCTATTAAAAAAAAAAAAAAAAGAAGAAAAACCATATCATAAAAAAACCCTTGGCCAATGTAATCACAGTGGGTAACCAGCATCGCTCGCAGCAGCTTGAGTACCTTTACAAAACCGAGACAAACCGCAGGATTGCGCTGTAAACACACTTGTCTATGTATGGAATGTGCGGCTGCGTGTATGCATAGGATTTCCCAAGCACTACACAGCGAAGGGAAGGTGGGGGTGTGGGTAGGTGGTGAGGAGACTCCTGGCAATGTGAACTATGGTTGAACTGTAGGAGGGAGTGCACTGAAAGGTTGGAAGCAGTGGGGGTAAAAAAAACTCCCAGCCCTTCTTCAATCAGTCATAGGGGCCGACAATGGTCTCGTTCTCAAACATTCCTCTATGCATTGTCAATGACCAATAATCTTTTTCTTGCCTTTTTTTTTTGTTCCGCATGTCTTGTTCTCATCACACTCAGCCCTCAGTGAATAAAGACAAGACGCCTCACACAGACAGCAGATGAAAAGCATATTGTATTTGGTAAAGGCTTGGAACCTGTTAAAATAAAAATGCTGTTAAACCTTTAGGGTACACCTCGGCTCTCATTGCTTCTCTTACCGGAGCGGCTGGCGAGTTAGCTCCATTCATTTGCCCGCCACTTGAGTGCACATTGATTTTCAATCCAGAGGGTTAGCACATGGTGTAATGAGAGAAGTCTACATTATTCATACTTTGCCAGGGCTAGAAACCACATGTGACCTAAATACCCTGCAATGGATGCTAAAATAACAACACTGACAGACAGACAGTGACTTGAAATGAGCAAGGTAGACAAAGGGAGGGGGTAGGCAGAGAGGAAGGGATAAATAATGGGGAGGGGAGGCAAAGGGGGGGGGGGGGTAGCATGTAGGTGTGTAAGTGTGCATCTGCCAAATTTGAGAGCAAACTGACAGTCGAGCATCTTTTAAGATAAGTTGCTGCGTAGAGATATTGTATTAGCCTGTTATTAGAGCACTGGAAAGAGCATTAAAGCAAATGCCGTGTGCAATATATGTACATGCATTTATGTCACTGTACAGTATATAGATATATCATCTCTGCAGCTCGAGTGCTGCGCAGATGGATTTTATTGCAAGGAAATATGTTGAAAAAGCTCTTATTTTATGCATTTGCGATTTAAATTTCCTTGGTAATATGTCACACTTAAAATGTCACTTTAAAGGTGACATGCGGCTCAGAATGCAGTGTGGCTTTTTATTTTTCTAAAAATATACACCCATGTGAAGAAACAACAAAAATACATGCAGGGAGCTGTGTTTACGAGGTATTTCCACATCACATCTGAATTTTCTCATGAGATATTTACACTAAACTGTCTCTATTATGCTTCCATTTGCACGCCAAACACAAAACAAAAAGGAAGAAGAGGTTACCAGAATGCACTGTCCATATGAGACGTCTCCAGCAGAGCATGCCAACATGCCTATTGGCAAACTGGCATCTTTTACAGCGTATGGGATAGAAGCAACAATACACTATGAAAACCAAAGGCTGCAAGCCACTCAGCAGCAGCGACTGTTTAATTTGTTATGCATACCATGTCTGCAGCAACCAACTCCCCAAAATGTTTCACATCAACATTTTTAGGAGTGTGTATGTGTAATTACACTTGTATAGTGTTTAGTACTGATGTTCCATGGATTTCCTTTCCGATGCGATACCACGTAAAATTCAGGCTGGTATTGGCGATATCAATCTCATACTGATACTTTGTACAAATACACTTAATGTCTGGAAAATCTGCAACAAATAAAAATAAATAAATAAATAAATAATGTATTTCAAATAACAGCTTCATAAAGAATACAAGACATGAGAGTAATTATTGTTTAATTATTAAGAACTATTATAAAAATGAAAACTTGCATATTTAATTCACATTACATGAAACATGAAAATACCAAACATGTAACACTTCAACAAAAGGATCCAACACTGACACTTTCCCTCATTCACAAGTTTTTGTTTAGGAACAACAGCATATTTACTGTTTTCCCCTTTAGTCTGTTCTGTTTTTTGCTCAGTACAGACTGAGTCAGAGTTGACTGACGGAGAAGCGTGACGCAGTACACACTTACCCAGGCGGAAGAAGAAGTAGTTCCCACCAATCGCGTATCATTTGGACAAGATTCCAATAGTTTAGCTACTTTGCACTGTGTTCCTGATATACATGACCTCAAAGTATCAAAGTATTGATATTTTGAGTTGCGAATTGATTCTAGAATGTAAAGATCTGGTATCGGAGATATCAATGTTACAGTATTGATCTGCACATCACTACTGTTTAGTGATTGTTCTGTTGAGGCTCTGACAGAGCTTGTTTGGCTTTAGTGAAATATACAAAAAAGACGTGATAAAAAATTAATCATGCTGTATTAACCCAAAAAGACCCAAACATTCACCAGCGACCATAATCATTCACTGATATAAAATGTTTAATACCCGTTGATCCACTAATTCTATCAATACATGTAAATAATTGGTGTAAAATACAGTTTGTCATCTTTTCATGGTCATCAGATATGACCCATTTGGACGTTCAGAGGCTCCATCGTGAACGTGGAAACACCGTCATCTTCTCCAACATTGATTCACCAGTAAAACTCATGGCGTTGAATCAATGACAGTGGATGGAGACACGTCTTTTATGTTCAGTTTATGATAGATATTGCAGAAAAAATGTATCTTTTTCTTCAGTTTTCTCTGTTTTGGATATAATAACCTTCAACTTTAATCTAAGCTTTCATAAACATCAACATTATTAGTACATTAAATATAAGAAAATAGCTGATTTTCACATTAAAATGCAAAATACAGAGGATAATATTGAGTAAATGGTGATAAATTACTTAAGAATGGTTAAAAATAGAGAAAGATTCATTTGAGAAGTGCCACAAAAAAAACACTGGATTATTTTTATGGGTTAATATTTAAACCATGCTTCAATATATTGCTTACTCTAACCATACCACATTTATTTGTTAAACCAAAAAAACTTTTGGAAGACAGGACACAAACTTTAGTTACTTTTGGCAAACTTTTGGATTTTGTGTATCTGTTTTCCACCCCAGCAACCGCCTGTCTGTTGAGGTAGAAGCAAAAAAGTTGCAGATCCTCTCAGAGACATACGTACAATGGTAACATTTCTTGACAAGTTCCGCTGACATTATACATAGTTTGCAGAACATAAAATGGCAGCCTTTTTTTCCTCTACATGTCAGGTTTTTTTTACAGATCCAATACATTTCCCAGAGCAGCCTTTTATTTTTCCAAGTAGGTAATTCATGTAAACATGAGGCTGTAATTACGAAAAAGTGTCGTAATATTGCTGAAAACAAGAAAATACACATCAGTTACAATTAGTTCTTTACATATTATCAATCAGTTTGCACCGGTGGGATGTTATGAATAGTTATTAAAAGCAAAGAAAAGGAGAAAAGACTGTAAAGAGACGTAGTGTGAGACAAGAAAATTAGAGAGCAGCCATAACAGGTGATGGTATCATCACATGGTTGGTAACTGTAAATACTGGCTGACGCTGGATCATAAACGATTACTAGTAAGGTATTCTGTAAAACCTCTTGCAAAGTTTCCCACTAATACTCTAAAGAAATTTCACTCCAGGGTCTGATCAAGCGGTAAAACGTGGACACATTTCGTGTTCAACAGTCTCTATCATGTAAGCAGAGTAACTTATACTCATGTATTATACATATTTGATCAGGAATTTATAAGGCTCCGTAGTTACCATGGAGTTACCATGGAAACACTGTCATCTTCTACAATACTGATTCACCAGAAAAAGTCATGGGAGTTTAATCAATGATTGTGGATGAAGACACTTGGTTTATGTTCAGTTACTGATATATTTTGTTGAAAAGGTAACTTTTTCTTCAGTTTTCTGTTTTGATATGATAAAGTTTGAATTTACTTTCATGAACATCTAAATTAAATATAGGAAAATACATGATGATGATGATGATGATGATGATGATTATTATTATTATTATAGCCTTTATTCAATCAAGAAACAAAGGTCATTGAGATTAAAAGTCTCTTTTTCAAGTGTGTCCTGGCCAAGGCAGCAACAGCAGCAGAACTTACACAAAATAGAAATCACAGCCATACATCCACACTAAAAATATACATGAAAAATATACATAAAACTGTGAATTTACAGTGAAACATGCTAGGATAATATTATAATAAATGGTGATAAACCACTCAAAAAATATTAAATTAGAGAGAAAAATTTATTTGGGAACTGCCACAAAAGTAGAACCAGGTCTTTATGGGTTACGGTTAATGTTTCGGTGCTTGTAAGCTTCATACACCTTTGATTTTAATGTTTGACTGAGGTCTGCCTCCACAGAGGAATGAAAAGTTAATGTTACTCATGGAATTCAATCTTATGCGTCTCCACATGGTGAACCCACAACTGAACCACCTCACCACTGACCAGCTGCTCGTCTAGACTCCTACATTACCTGCAGTATGGAGCAGAATAGTAAAGTAAGTGGTGTTTGGCCTCATAGTCTGTTGAGACTAAATGGAGACGTAAGAGGCTGAACAGGACTAAACGCTGTTACACATGATGTTTGGAGCAGGTTCATCATCTGCTTCATGTTCATTTTGGATTCATTAAAGTGTTTCTATCTCACTCAAAGCCACTTTGCATCCCTGCAAAAATGATCCAGTCACATAAGGATCAGAAAATAAAAGCAGTTCCCTTTGGCTCTAAAACGATGCCCTATGAGGACTCTTTGATCATCCAATGAGATCACAGCCTCAAGTCACCTGATCCCCAAACATTTTTGGAACCACACACATGTATTTTAGTGGTGCTCTGTGGCAGAAAGGGGACACATTCACTCTGAAATTAACTAAATTTGTTCAGTTGTGTTAAAGGACACAGGATGAGTATTGTGTCATAATAATTTAACCCATAAAGACCCAAACATCCACCATCTACCAAAATCATCTACTGATATAAACTGTCGATCGACTAATCCATGTAAATAATTAGTGTAAAATGCAGTTTGTCATTTTTTCATGATCAAAGTAAAGTCAAAGGTTATTGTATCAAAACAGAAAAAAGTGAAGAAAAGGTGACTTGTTCAGCAAAATCTCTCATTAACTGAACACAAACCCAGTGTCTCCATGCATGGTTTAAATATTAACCCATAAAAATAATCCAATGTTATTTTTGTGGCAGTTCTCAAATTAAGCTTTCTCTATTTTTAACCATTCTTAACTAATTTATCACCATTTACTCTAATATTATCCTCTGTATTTTGCATTTTGATGTGAAAACCTGGTATTTTCTTATATTTAATGTACTGATTATGTTGATGTTTATGAAAGCTTAGATTAAAGTCGAAGGCTATTATATCCAACACAGAGAAGACTGAAGAAAAAGATACATTTTTCTGCAAAATATATCATAAACTGAGCATAAAATAAGTGTCTCCATCCACTGTCACTGATCCAGCTCCATGGGTTTTACTGGTGAATCAGTGTTGTAGAAGATGACGGTGTTTCCACGTTCACTACGGAGCCTCTGAACATCCAAATGGGTCATATCTGATGACCATGAAAAGATGACAAACTGCATTTTACACCAATTATTTATGTGTATTGATAGGATTAGTGGATCTCAACAGTTTAGATCAATAGATGCTTTTGGTCGACAGTGGATGTTTGGATCTTTATGGGTTATAAAATGTTAAAATGACTGAATTACATGATGAGCCATGACGTTCCAATGCAGAAACAGTGCAGATAAATAAGTATTTATGTCCTTTTATTGACCTTAGCTGTGAAACTGCAAAACTGTGTAAAAAGTAAAGACTGCTGGAACCTGTAGATTATCCGGATTAAATGAACGAGCTGTTGTAAATTTTTGCTTGCATAGAGCTCTGCCATAAATATGTCCTACAAACGTTGTTGCTCGAGAGAGAAACATTTCCTGGTGAAGTGGAAGGAATGTTTGTGCGAGTATCGCTGAGCGTGTCAACATTCCCCTGTCAGATGAAGGCTTTGATAAGATGTTGTGGTTGTAAGCGGGGAGGACACTGACAGGTTGGAAGTACAGGTATCCCCTTCCCTGTTCCCCTCAAGGCCAGATGGGAGGAGAGTACAGGGAGGGGATACGACAGATGGGGAGAGGATGAAGTGTGTGAATGACAGGACCCATTAAGCAGCTTCCTGACATGTGTGATGCCTTTTTTTTCTCTGCTACTAAGGCCTGTACTGGGGTTTGCTTTGTTTTGCTTCAGACCAAATTGTTGCTTCAAACAACTTTTATAGACAGTGTCACCGACTTTTGTCTTCTTGCATCATACACGGTGAACCTGAGGTGGATCGAAAAAAGGTGGAGGGAAAAATCAGACGCACAGCTGCAGATGTGGTGAAGCAAAGGAAAGTATTGGTGTGGAGCATCACATGCATTTACTTTAGAACAGTGGGAGTTACCTGGAATTCAAAAGGAGTCGCCTGAAATTTCTAGTAATTGATAAAAAAAAAAAAAAAATAATAATAATAATAATAATAATAATAAAATATATGGTGAGAGAGACAATCACAATCCATAAAAAACATGACAAACTCTGAAGCTGAAACTGAAGCACTGTAGCACTGTTTATCTTTCAAATGTTCATTGTGGTCGGTTTCAGATGCTGCAGCTCTTTCATAATTCATAGTTTGAGTTCTTGTTTGTTCAGTATTAATTGTCAGCCTTGTAAATCCAAGCTGGACTGACTGTACATATCCTGACCAAGGAAAATAAAATTCTCACTTTGTGCAGTAATCTACACCTGGCTTTTCTGCCTCTGTCCATAATAATATACATTATATAGACTAAATGTGTCTAAGATTAACGTTTATTTGCAACATAGTATAGCAAACTATTACATGACCAAAAACATTAATTTTAGCAAAAAAAAAAAGTCTCCGTTTTGAATGTCTGGGGTCGCCAGAAATGTGTGATGTTAAAATGGGGTCACGAGCCAAAAAAGGTTGGAAACCACTGATTTAGGTTGACTAATTATAACTATAGTTTGGTAAACTGCTGATTAATTGGCTGATATTAACCCTATCCCTCCCCTCAGACATTTTCTTCACTAAGATACATTGTTTTTGGAATTCACTTTAGTACTACACACTATAATATATAATATAATAATATACATTATATAGCCTAATTGCCATCTAAAATTAATTTTTATTTGCAACATAGTATAGCAAACTATTACATGATCAAAAACTTGATAAAAAAAAAAAAAAAAAGTCTCTGTTTTGAATGTCTGGGGTCGCCAGAAATTTGTGATGTTAAAATGGGGTCACGAGTAAAAAAAAAAAAAAGGTTGGGAACCTTAGAAGATGCCTTAGAAGATGAGGAATCTTTCTTTGGCAGTATTTTATACATTCAACACTCTGAAAATGAACCTGTGTCTTTCATTCAACACCAGCTGAACATGCAGGAACACACAACACACACACACACACACACACACACACTACAGACTCATAGCAGTGGGCTTCAATGACAGGAGCCTGGGAAGCATATGGGGGTTAAGTTTTTTGCTCAAGGGCACATCAGCCAACAGTTTCTCTGCCGGTCTGGGGAATCAAACTGACAACATAGTAAGGAGAGAGCGATCCAATGCATGAATGACCTCAAGATGTTACAGTAAATTACTGTAGTTTGATACAGAGTGGATGGAGACAGTCCATAAAAGTCACAGTATATGTTAAACACTTCTGTTTAAGAGGTTGTTAGTTGGATGCTACAGTCCTTCACTGCTTCTCTTTAGATGTGAAGTGGAATTATAACAGGATGGAGCTTCCTGGTTAGCATGTGAACTACAGCAGATTCCTCTCCATCATAATACATTGATGTCTTTAACACAACATCAAACTTATTATTTCTTCAAAGTCTGTTGAAAAGTGTACTTTTTGGTGCAAACTATTACAAATCCCTCTTCTTATACTTAAACTGTATCACTCATTCTGACTTAATCTTACACAAGGTTGGTCTTTGGCCCACCTAGTAGGACCTGGTCTGGCTCTGGATGCAAAAGATTCTTCACCATTGTTTTGTGTCTTTTGATAATTTACTATTAAACAAAAGAAGTTCTGGAAAATACAACAACAAAAACAAAACAAAACAAAAATATCTGTCAGCATGTTTTCACTTCTAAATACACCATATTTGAAGGAGATTTCTAAAAGATGTATGTTTTTTTTTTTTTGTTAGTTTTTAAAAAAAATTTTACTGTATCATGTGTTTACTGGAGTCATTCCCTGATTTTCCTGTTGGAGCTTCTTTTAAACCAAGGAAAAAAGAAAATCATATGTGTGTGTACTACCATTTTAATAGTAAGTTCATGTTTATGAAAAGTAATTCCTTAAAATTTGTCAGTAATATCATACATTAAATAAGACTAATAATGTCTAAAATACTGTATATAATGATCCTTCCCTATGTAACAATACTGACATGTATTTGTGTCACATAATTCAACATAGTGTTGTAGCCACAGAGGTGAAAACAAATCAGCACTGCATTAACAGTGAAACTTATGGGAAAATACATGTTTACATTTCTGCTACAGTTTCTTTGCATAATGCTTAAATGCAATGACTGCTTACATGTATATGATTGTATGTAACGGATGAACACTTTCAGAACCACGTGGTATAGTCCTTAAAAGTGTTAAAAAGTGCTAATATCAGATTATACACTCCTGATGAAAATTTTAAGACCAGTTGAAAAATTGCAAGAATTTACATTTTGCACTGTTGGATCTTAAGAAGGTTCTAAGTAAAGTTTCAAAATGCAAAAAGAAGAAATGTGAGGGAGACAAAAAAAAATATGAGTGAGCAATTTATGGAAAACAACAGTTAAATTGAAACAGGCTGTTCGTCAGCTGATCAAAAGTTTAATTGGTAACAGCTTTAATTTGGATCGAGGATCATCCCGTGTCTTTTTTGGGTCTACCACTTGACTTTTTTGTTCCATAACCCTCAGGATCTTGTAAGAAATTCAAAATGACTGACTGTCTAACTGCATCCAACCTCAGCAGTGATGGTGCGTTGTAAGAGGTCTTGCTTATGCAGCTCAACAATCCGACCACGTTCAAAGAGAAAAAGCTTTTCAGCCCTTGTCATCAGGAGGTCATGACAGTGTGAATACCTGACACAAAATGACACTGAATCCACATTTTTGCACAGATTTTTGCTTTTAAAGGCTGTGGTCTTAAACTTTTGATAGGCTGATGAACAGCCTATTTCAGTTTAATTGTTGTTTTCAGTAAATTGCTCACTCAAAAAAAGTTTTTGGTCTCACTCCCATTTCTTCTTTTTGCATTTTGAAGCTCTACTTAGAACCTTCTTAAGATCCAACAGTGCAAAATATAAATTCATGCAATTTTTCAACTGGATTTAAAATTTTGATCAGGTGTGTACTTGATGTAAAAGTTGTTCAAAACATATTATACTGAAACCCAACAGTTTCAGTCTAAAAGCTCCATTGTGTAGACGGGTGATAGTCGCAGTGAGAGTGAGAATTTGGAATTAATGTATTAATGAGTGCGCTTGATTATAATATCTGGGTGTAACTCTCCCTGTCTGTGAATTTGACTGGGCCGCCGCAGTTCCCAGGAGGTGCACCATGTTTGTGGTGGAGTTCAGTTTCCTTTGCAAATCCCCCCAGTGGAGGTAAAAGCCAGCAGGCGGGGCAAACCGGACCGCTGACCCGACAACAGCGTGCGTTTGAGTGCGTCCCTGGAGACGCTGCAACAGCCTGGATTATTTGTGTGAATCCATAAATCACACTCCCTGCAACACTCATTACCTTCCTGTTTGTTTCATGTGGATTTCCTTGATGTCCACAGTTCAGACGGATGTGTATCACACAGGTTTGGATTTATTCTTTTGTCTCTAATGTTGTAAATAATACAGTCTATTTCACACACACCAAAGGACCATCAAGGAGAAGACAGTACCCGTTGTCTGTTCTTTCTTCTTCTTTTTTTATCTACTTTTTGTTATTGTTTTTATTATCTCTGTGGATGGGAATGCATATTTCATGTCTAAAGTTTGTCCTGCCCCAGCAAGTAAGACCACGTCGTATTAGAGCACTGACACGCTCTTCATCTCACTTTCAACAGCATGAGCAGGTATTGTTAGAAAACTGTTTTGATATAGTTTTACTATACATACATTTGTAATATCAAGGAACAATCATATATCACTCTGGGATCCCCTAGAATCACCCCAGCTGACCCGTGTGCACACCACATGCATTAGTTTTCTCTGTATTTTCAACAAAATAATAAAAACCTAGAAAAGCACTTGGAGAGGAGAGCACAGATCTCCACCAAGGCAGATCAGTCCCCCCCCCAATCACCACCAAAATTTAATAATTTGTTCCTTGTGCCAGTATCAACATTTCCTGAAAATTTCATCCAAATTTGTCCACTACTTTTTGAGTTATCTTGCTAACAGACAGACAAACAAACAACACCCCCCCCACACACACACACACTCACCGATCACCACCTAAATTTAATCATTTGTTCCTTGTGCCAGTCTCAACATTTCCTGAAAATTTCAACCAAATTTGTCCGTTACTTTTTGAGTTATCTTGCTAACAGACAAACAGACATACAAACCCTGCTGAAAACATAACCTCTGCTGTTACACTTGGTGAAGGTAAAAAAAAACAAACAAAAAAAAAAAGCCAAAATGCTTCAATACATGTTCTAAAAAGATATTCAGTAAGCACAAGAAAATAACAAAAACCAAAGCATGGCAAGAAATAACCAGATGATTGGGAGGATCTGGAGGAGATTTACATACATCACTATAATCAGTGAAAACTAAATGATTAAACTAAAGCTGCACAGCAACATAAAGGCAATGCAACATGCAGCTGCAGAAAATAGAATTATAGGTAAAATTTTGTTCTTATTTTACCCTCAATGTGAAAACTTCACATGAAAGAATAAAAAGGTTTAGCACAGTATGAGACCATAGTTTTGGAAATCATCAATTCATCAAATCATTACATTTTTCAGCATCTGCAAATCAAGACTTGTCTCTTAAGTTCATACGTTCTATATCTATCTGAGAAATACTTAGACATGATGTAACAACTTCAAACCTTATTGTATATTATGTGCTACTTGGACAGGATTAGTTTTACATAGGTATGTGGGGGTAAAGTAATAATCACCATAGATTCTAGTATCATCCGAATGTGCTACGTCAGTGATCATTACCGCACAATGTCAGTAAAGATTATGGCAACTTTTACCTTCTGTAAAAGGGTCAGGGAAAATGACGCCAGGAAATACTAATCCTGTGCAAATAGACCAGTAGTTATTATGTGTGTAGATATTCCATCATATCCTGTTTAAAAGTGGTGTTTTTTTGTGGATTTTCAAGCATGGAGGCTCTTGGAGAAGCACTCAGTTTTCCAGTAAGCAGTTGAACAAGTGCGTGTGAAACTTCATGTACTGTCGGCATTGGCGTATGACAGACATGATTAAGAAGCAAAAGAAGGTCGAAAGCACTTGAGTGGTCTTCTGATTGCTTTAAGTAAAGTAAGCTAAGCTAAGCAACTTAGCAGGGCTATGTGGCTAATAAAAATGTTAGTAGCTTAATCATCCTGTTGTTGGACAATATTATGCTGCATTCCAGGCAACTCTTAACATGTGTTTTTCCAACCTTCTACCGGTGAAAATGCACTGGAATGGCAGTCAAACCCCACCCGTGAACTCATACTAGATTGATGTACTCCCAGTTCCGAGCTCTGATGTCACATAGCCTGTGAAACAACAATGGCGGCCCCCATGGATGTGGTGTTTATGCAAATTGTTTATTAAAACAAGGTATTGCTCTGATGTTATTTATAATAATAATAATAATTATAATAATGGATTAGATTAGCACTTTTCAAGGCACCCAAAGCACTTTACATTATGGATCCATTATTCATTCGCTCTCACATTTACACTCTGGTGGTGGTAAACTACGTTTGTATCCACAGCTGTCCTGGGGCAGACTGATGGAAGCGTGGCTGCCAATTCGCCTCCGACCACCACCGAACATTCATATGCATTCATACACCAGTGTGAGTGACACTGGAGGCAAGGTGGGTGAAGTGTCTTGCCCAAGGACAAAACAGACTGACTAGGACAGATTGGGATTCGAACCGCCAACCCTTCGGTTATTGGACCTGAGCCATGGCCACCCCCACAAATGTTATGCAAAATCAGCAGCTACTCTAGCGTTAGCTAGTTTTCAGTGCATTGAGGACAAGAATAAATTAATACCAAATACATATCTAAATAAACAAACAATATAACATAAAAGGTATAACAGCTTCTTTTGCCCTATGCGCCATTTTTATTTCCACTGTTTCCCTCAAATGAGCAAAGAACAAGCACCTCTGGCGATAGAAATGATTGTAAATGAGCATAACGTACGGTTTGTTTACATCTAACTACCACAATTCCTTGCACCACAATTCCTTGCACTCAGGCAGTTTGACATGACTTGTCAGGAATGCTACAAAGTCATGGTTTGAAGTCGTGACTTACGGGCTCAAAAACTGGCCTGAAACGCAGCATTAATATTCTTGGCAGTGATACCAGGAAGTAACGTCATATGCACATGACGACAGGAGGGGACGGTGGTGCGTGAATGGATTTACCCCTCCCTCTTTTGGTAGTGTTACTGATATTTCTTATTCAAATTGGCCATTAATATACCAACGTCCTGTGGTAAAGTGGATATACCCCACGTGCCCATGTAGAACTAATCCAGTCCGAATAGTGCTTACTGTTGTCTGCGAGGCTGAAATAGACTCATTTCAGAGTGTATTTGCTCACTGATCTCTGCTGACAATCCATCAATTTTAGCCCATTTCAGCCCAAATGCATATATGAGAATGGAAATTTTGCAGTTTGTTTTGCACAATTGAGCATTATATTTGATTTCAGTCTAACTACCGTGATTTGAACAAGAGTAAAAACTGTTCACAGCAAAACAGACTAATATTGAAATTGCCTGGCTCCCTGTGTACTGTCTGTTTACTCTGTAGAGTTCAGCAGCACTCAGAGCTTCACACATGAGCCCCTCACTGGGAGGAGAATCCCCCCCGGGTGAACCTGCCTGCTGGTTTTCATGTCAGAGCAGACTTTTAGATGTGGTGGAGGGGGGCGGAGGGGAGACAGAGGGAGAAAATATGTGGAGCTGAAGGTTGAAAACCAGAGAGCAGAGGCTGAGGCAACACAAACCACAGTGTGTCAAAATATTGCTGCAGTTGTGGGAAACACCAGGGTCCTCTTACAATGTGGAGATGTTCATCCAGGAGCCGTGGAATTACCTGGATTAATCATTGATGTTAGTGTCATGTATGATGAAGCTAAACCTGACCATAATCTAATTCATCCAAAACCAGCAGCACCTTTTTTTTTTTTTTTTTTTTACCATAAATACCTACACTGTTGTTTGTATTGCAAACACTTCTTCATCCTTTTATTGTCTCTCGTGACCCTTTTAACAAGCAAGAAAAGTGCACTTATATTCACATAGAGTAAAGGACTGAAGCCTTTTTTTCATGCTTAAAGCAGATGGTTTGTGGTAAATATAGACTGTGAAAACTCTGTTGATAGTCATATATTGATGTCATGCCAACAACATTTTACTTAAGTGGCATCTTTCACTATATTTTCACTGTCTAGTCCAGGGGTGTCAAAAATGCACCCGTGGGAAAAACCAGCCTGCCAAGTGGTCCAGTCTGGTCCAGGGAATGAATTTGTGAAATGAAAAATTTACACTGAAGATATTAACAGTCAAGGGTGTCAACATCATTTTAGTTCAGGGGCCACATACAATGGCTCTGACCAGTAAAATAAAAAATAAAAAAAAGTAAAATCAAAATAGCTTATAAATAATAAGTCCAAACAAAAAAAAAATAATTATCCTTTCACAAAAATGTGAATAACCTGAACAAATATGAACAACCTGAATGTCTTAACCCTTTATCAGACAAGTGACTATTTTTGGTAATTTCTGCATATATTACAAGACAGTGAGAGCACCAGATACAGTGAAGACAGTAATTCAACAATCTCAGGTCCAATGGGGTCTACAGGGTCTGTAAGGTCCACCCCTGCATGAACAGTGAGTGTACCTGCTTTGTTAGGTACCATGAAGTAATGGTACTAATGTAAGGAATGATGTTCAAAGGGAGAATGTGGATGTGGACAGGGGTCTGGATCTGCACTTATGTTGGTCTAATGTTCTAAAATACATGTTCCTTTCACCATACAAGTGTTTTTCTTGTATTTTTTTTTATTTTTTTTAATTTACCTCTTGTTTTTTTTTTGTTTGTTTTGTTTTGTTTTGTTTTGTTTTGGGTTTTTTTTTTGCCACTTATGGGAAAGAAACCAAATACGGTAACTTCACTGACCTTGATGTTCTACACTACAAAAAAAATTTTTGAAAAATTTCACAAAAGTAATAAAGTCTTGTTAGGTCCTCCAATAACACACTAAGGTTGAAATGTTGAATTTCAGAGTATTTCAATGAGCGCCCTATAAAGGGTTAAGAGAAGGAAGTGCAATTTGAACAATACTCTGCCTGTTACTAAACATTTTGTGTCTTTGTAGATCCACTGTGACCTGCAAGTTATAATGTGCATGTGTAAATGATAAGCAGAGGCATAAAACTGTTAAAATTGCACTTTGTTCATAGTTGTTCATGTTATTCACATTTTTTAATGGATGATTAGCAGATGTAAACACTTTCATTATGTAAAATTTTTTGCTCTAAAACACAGAGAAAAGTTTGGTGCTGACATTATTTATACATTTTCATGTTGTTATTTTACTGGTCCACTTCAGATCATGTTGGGCTGTATGTGACCCCTGAACTAAAATGAGATAAAACTGGTGTGGAGGCTCCACTCACCAACAGGTGATGGTGTGCTGCCACTGCTGGACGGCTGCTGGACCTGCAGCCGCTGTGGTGACGGCGGTGGCAGCTGTGGCAGGGAGCTGATGACTGACGGGAAGAGGAAAGGGTATACCCCGGGGGTGTAGCGCCTCATCTGGACCAGTGGAGGGCTGCTGCGGGGCTGGGCGCGGCTGGCTGTCTTCATCACGGCGGCGGGCGAGGGGTGCCGGCGGGAGCACGGAGCGAGCTGAGGCGAGGGGAGGCTGGGAGGCCATCGGGTGACCCCCTGGCTGCAGTTAGAGGGTCTGGAGCAGGCGTCGTACCACTGCGGCACTCCAGAGATGCATGGTGGTGGCGTATGGTGTCACCCAGAGGCACTCAGATATTTGATCCAGGAACACTGAAATAAAACATTAAGTTATTAGTCAGGTCTTAATTTTAGGCCATAAATGATCACACAGTACATATTCAGTCATGCTGTGTCATAAACACTATCAGAACCAGCTGAATATATCCAGGTTGGCGTATATTGCTGCCCAATTCTGTGTCATTGCTGTTTGGTTACTCATGTACAGTCGAGTGATGCTCACAGCTGTCAAATCCAGATCAGAGAACAACTGACATACACTGTAGATTTATTCTGGTCTTATCTTCCTTCAGTTCATATCACTATCAGACCAAAGATTAGTCTTCTCCTGAGGTGGCAACAAGATCTGAAGGAGTCGGCAGGATCAGTTTGATGCAGTGGTTATAGACTGTTCATATGACGCAGATGGAGCCTCCATGATGGGATCCATTTGTTCTGACACTCACTGCTGTTTTAATACTAGAAGTCTACGGTGGTCATAGGTGACCATAATCAAACATAAGAAATATAAGGGTGAACTAATGCTAAACATTAGGAAAACAGTCAACTTCAAACACTGGTATGGTAAGATTTGATGGTGTTGTGAGTGTAACCAAACACCATCAAAATATATAGATCAATAAACTCCAATAGTTATCAAACATGACTGTATGATTAATTATCTGAAACTAGAAAAGCACTCAGAGAGCACAGACCTCCGCCAAGGCAGATCAGTGTCCCCCCCGATCACCACCAAAATGTAATCATTTGTTCCTTGTGCCAGTATCAACATTTCCTGGAATTTTCATCCAAATCCGTCCATGACTTTTTGAGTTATCTTGCACACAGACAGACGGACAAACCAACGCTGGCAAAAACATAACCTCCCTGGCGCAGGTAATTACTTGATAATGTTTATTATTAGGGCAACACGGTGGTACAGTGGTTAGCACTTGTGCTTCACGGCAAGAAGGTCCTGGGTTTGATTCCAACACCAGTTGATGGGGGTGGGACCTTTCTGTGTGGAGTTTGCATGTTCTCCTTGTGTCTGCGTAGGTTCTCTCCGGGTACTCTGGCTTCCTTTCACCGTCCAAAGACATGTACTGATAGGTTAATTGGTTAATCTAAATTGCCCATAGGTGTGATTGTGAGAGTGATTGTTTGTCTCTATATGTTCAGCCCTGTGATGAACTGGAGACATGTCCGGGGTGTACCTGCCTTCGCCCCTATGTTGCTGGGATAGGCTTCAAGTGACCCCCGTGACCCTAGTGAGGATAAAGCAGGTTCAGAAAATGAATAAATGCTTATTATTGTCCCTGATCGTTTTCAGAAAAGTTTTCATAAATATGCCATAGAGTGCTATCATGAGATTAGAGGTAGATCACTCCACTTTGGCTGCAGTTTTCAGAGATAATCATTTTTTGTGACCAGAACGGGTTTTAATGTGGATGAAATGCAAAAACTCAGCTACCCAGACACCCAGCAATGTGTATACATGATATCAACCCTTTATCGGGCAAGTGACTATTTTTGGTACTTTCTGCATGCATAACTAGACAGTGACAGCAACAGTTACAGTGAGGACAGTGAGTCAACAATCTCAGGTCCAATGTGGTCTACAGGGTCTGTAAGGTCCACTTCTGCATGAACAGTGAGTGTACGTGCTTTGTTCGGTACCATGAAGTAATGGTACTAATGTAAGGAATGATGTTCAAAGGGATAATGTGGATGTGGACAGGGGTCTGGATCAGCACTTAAGATGTAATGTTCTAAAATTGATGTTCTAAAATGCATGTTCCTGTTTTTCTTAGATTTTTTTTTTGCCACTTAAGGAATTAAATCTGGTAACTTCATTGACCTTGATTTTCTATACAACAATAAAAAAAAGCAAGAAATAAAGTCTTTTGAGGTCCTCCAATAACACACTAAGGTTGAAATTCTGAATTTCAGAGTATTTCTATGAGTACCCTCTAAAGGGTTAACACATAGAAAGTAGGATCTAATGCAGACTCTAGTTTCTGAATGAGGACAAAAACAAGCCCATTACTCCAAGTGTATGCATTTCATGGCCAAAATGTATGAATATACTATCCAAGAGATTCCTAACAGAAAGTTTATCATCATAAATCCACAGCCTGTACTAGCCATTGTCCATCGACACTCTGCCCACACCAAGGTCGCCGCTGTGGCTGTGGGTGACAGGGAAGATGAGTGGGGAGGAGCTGAGGGGTCATCAGTCTTCACAGTTGAGTTCTCCTTAGCGGAGTTATAAACTGTTACGATATAATGGCGGTCATAATGCTCTAATCTGCAGTCAGGAGGACATTAAAGTGACACGTAACCAGACTTTGTAATTAACGACCACCATACCACTGAGAGAAATAGCAGAGAGTAGAGAACGGCACAGACAACTCCAAATTTAAGACAGGTGAACATAAAGTTCGTACAGTGTTTCCATGTGATGGAAAATGGGACCGCTGCTGGATCCAGATCCATTTATCAACACTGGTAGAAATGTTTTGTCAGGTCTGTCACCATGGAGAGTCACATTATCAGGACAAATAGAACACTGAAGGAAGAAACATCATCACCATGAATAAAAATGTCATTGCAGAGCATAGAAACATCACAGCTAGATATGCCACCGCTGGAGAAAACATCATCACCACAGATAGAAACATTATCATTATTCCATCCTCCGTATTTCCACCCAAATGTATAAATGATGCATATGCACGAAAACCATGCATGCACCATTTCTCTCACATAAACTGGTATTTATAAAAGCATATCACACAGTGAGAGTGTGTCAGACATACTTCACACCAACATAAAAAGGGTTTTCTGGGACTTGCTGGGTTTTTGACTAAGAAAAGAAGCACTTACATAAAAAGACAGTGCCTCTGGTTGACTTTGATAGCATTTTTTTTTTAAAACAATCATGTCTATCACGTCAGGAGAGCTGCATATTCCTGAATCACTACAGTTCTCTTTTAAGACATGGAAAATTCTCCAAATCAAGTTTTAACCAAGAGCATAAAAGGGATATTTTCACACATGCCTCAGAGAAAGAAGTTGACAGCACTTCTGGACATGCACCACATTAAGTTTTCTTTTTGCTCAGTAGTTTTAAATGACATTTGTGAGACAGCTACAGTACATACAGTAGTACTCCACATAGGAGGGCTAAAGTAAACCAGATGAGTTTATGCAAATAAGGGCTCCATGTTAATCCTTTAAATAAAAAAGATATTTGCTCAAATTAAGTATCCATATGGTGTCTTTAAAGAACATTTGTTTTAAACCTTTCAACCTTCTGCAATTTGTATGTATGTATGTACAGTATGTATGTATGTATGTATGTATGTATGTATGTATGTATGTATGTATGTACAGTATGTATGTATGTATGTATGTATGTATGTATGTATGTATGTATGTATGTACAGTATGTATGTATGTATGTATGTATGTATGTACAGTATGTACAGTATGTATGTATGTATGTATGTATGTATGTATGTATGTACAGTATGTATGCATGTATGTACAGTATGTATGTATGTATGTATGTATGTATGTATGTATGTATGTACAGTATGTATGTATGTATGTATGTATGTATGTATGTATGTATGTATGTACAGTATGTACAGTATGTATGTATGTATGTATGTATGTATGTATGTATGTATGTACAGTATGTATGCATGTATGTACAGTATGTATGTATGTATGTATGTATGTATGTACAGTATGTATGTATGTATGTATGTACAGTATGTATGTATGTATGTATGTATGTATGTACAGTATGTATGTATGCATGTATGTATGTATGTATGTATGTATGTATGTACAGTATGTACAGTATGTATGTATGTCTCCAAATCAAGTTTTAACCAAGAGCATAAAAGGGATATTTTCACACATGCCTCAGAGAAAGAAGTTGACAGCACTTCTGGACATGCACCACATTAAGTTTTCTTTTTGCTCAGTAGTTTTAAATGACATTTGTGAGACAGCTACAGTACATACAGTAGTACTCCACATAGGAGGGCTAAAGTAAACCGGATGAGTTTATGCAAATAAGGGCTCCATGTTAATCCTTTAAATAAAAAAGATATTTGCTCAAATTAAGTATCCATATGGTGTCTTTAAAGAACATTTGTTTTAAACCTTTCAACCTTCTGCAATTTGTATGTATGTATGTACAGTATGTATGTATGTATGTATGTATGTACAGTATGTATGTATGTATGTATGTATGTATGTATGTATGTACAGTATGTATGTATGTATGTATGTATGTATGTACAGTATGTATGTATGTATGTATGTACAGTATGTACAGTATGTATGTATGTATGTACAGTATGTATGCATGTATGTACAGTATGTATGTATGTATGTATGTATGTATGTACAGTATGTATGTATGTATGTATGTATGTATGTACAGTATGTACAGTATGTATGTATGTATGTACAGTATGTATGCATGTATGTACAGTATGTATGTACAGTATGTATGTATGTATGTATGTATGTCTGTACAGTATGTATGTATGTATGTATGTATGTATGTATGTATGTATGTATGTACAGTATGTATGCATGTATGTACAGTATGTATGTATGTACAGTATGTATGTATGTATGTATGTATGTATGTATGTATGTATGTATGTATGTATGTATGTACAGTATGTATGCATGTATGTACAGTATGTATGCATGTATGTACAGTATGTATGTATGTATGTATGTATGTATGTATGTATGTATGTATGTATGTATGTACAGTATGTATGCATGTATGTACAGTATGTATGTATGTACAGTATGTTTGTATGTATGTATGTATGTATGTATGTACAGTATGTATGTATGTACAGTATGTTTGTATGTATGTATGTATGTATGTACAGTATGTATGTATGTATGTATGTATGTATGTATGTATGTATGTATCTATCTATCTATCTATCTATCTATCTATCTATCTATCTATCTATCTATCTATCTATCTATCTATCTATCTATCTATCTATCTATCTATCTATCATTTTCAGGTATTTGAGAGGGGAAAAAGGGAAGAGTTTGTTTTATTGACTGGTGTACAGCATCCTTGAGTCTCACTTACATAAAAGCATTATTATTATTATTATTATTATTATTATTATTATTATTATTATTACTATTATTATTACAAACTACTGCACACTTGTTACTTTATTTACTATTATTATTACCATTTATTATGTCATTCAGTCACTTTAAGAAATTAGTTTTATATTTTTTGTCTTCCCTTTATTTTTTACTATTGTATTTCATGTTTATTGTCTTATGCTGCTGTACATTTTAATTTATCTTATCTTATGTTTGTTCCTGTAGGACTAAGACTTTCGTTTCCAGTCATCTGCTGACATCAGGTGTTCCTTACATGGGAGGATTTGGGCCACGCTGAAGGAGAAAAAAAGTGTTTTGAAAATAAACTCATGATGTTACAAGACTCAAGTTGTAATTCTATGAGTAACAGTCAAAATATTTTTCTAAGTTCAAAAGACTGAGTATTTCATTGATCACTAAACCTGTACTAAAGTATAATTGTATTAAACACCTGACATTTCTCATTTTATGCAAGCGTCAGACTGACCTTTGATATTTACCCGTTGTTATATGTTGATTCTTTTAACATTAGGACCTCATTCGTTCATTCATTCCTGAACCACTTAATCCTCTGGAGCAGGGGGGTCAAACTCATTTAAGTTCAGGGGCCACATTTAACCCAGTATGATCTGAAGCTGGCTGGACCAGTAAAATAATAACTGTGAAAAAGGTAAAATTACATTCTGAAAGTGTTTACATCTAAAAAGTTTCCTTAAAAATGTGAATAACATGAACAACCCGAAATTTCTGAAGAAAGATAAATGCAATTTTAACAATATCATGTCTCAGTTTATCATTTACACATGTGCATTGCAACTTAGAAATCACAGTGAATCTACAAATACACAAAATATTTTATAACAGACAGAATATTGGTAAAATTACACATACTAAATAACTAAATATGAACAAACTGAAATGTTTTAAGAGATGAAGACATTTCAGGTTGTTCGTATTTATTATTATATTATTATATTAAGTTATTCACATTTTTAGTGAAAGGATAGTTTGTAAAGGTAAATATTTTTATGGAATTTTACTTTTTACACTAAAACTAGGAGAAACATTTGTAGTTGTCATCATTTCTAGTTTATTATGATAATATTTGACTGGTCTGACCCACTTGAGATTATATTGGTGTGTATGTGGAACCTAAACTAAAATGATTTTAACTCTGTTGATTGTTCAATTCATCCCAGGGGCTGGATTGGACCCTTTGGTGGGCCGGTTTTGGCCCATGGGCTGTATATTTGACACCTAAGCTCTGGAGGGTTGCGGGGTGTTGGAGCCGATCCCAGCCACCATCGGGTAAAAGCAACACACACCCTGAAAAATTATGACTTTATTCTTTAATTATCAAAGAATAAAATCTAAATCTTTTTTTTGTAGTTTCTGTTCAGATTATCATAATTAATGAATCATAATTATTTTTCATTGTTATTTCTGTATTTTACCTCAGTTCTACACCTGAATTGCTCTTTATCCCAACTTTTTTTGGAATCTGTTGCTTGGCTAAATAGTCTGTCTTTGCAAACTGAAAAAAGTACATTTAGAAATCACTGCGTTCTTTTTTATTGGTGTACGCCCTGAAAAATTATGACTTTATTCATTAATTATCAAAGAATAAAATTGAAATCCTTTTTTGTAGTTTCTGTTCAGATGATCATAATTATTTGTTATTGTTATTTCTGTATTTCACCTCAGCTCTACACCTGAATTGCTCTTCATCACAACATTTTTTTGGAATCTGTTGCTTGACTAAATAGAGTCCCTCTTTGCAAATTGAAAAAAGTGCATTTAGAAATCACTGCATTCTTTTTTTTATTGGTGCAATTCATGAAACTCAGAGACATGACAAAGACAAACATATCTCTTTCTGAGATGTGAAATTAGCTGTTAGAGTTGACAGATCAGACTGTGTTTATGTTATCTACTGCTACTGTGCAGAATGATGCTAATGCTAAATATCTGACCGTCGGCTTTGTTTGGAAAAAGCAAATGTAGCTGAATTATTGAATTGTGCATTAATTGTACATTTCACAATTCAGTTAATCTCATTCCTCGATTAAACATCTTACAAACTGTTGTCCATAAAGTTGGAATAAAATATTTGTACCTCTTCTCATGAAATGATTGTGATGTGACTTATTCTTGATAGGTAAAGGGTAACTAGACTCAGTGTGTAATCACTGTGCCTGGTCAAAGGTGGATAAACAGGAATAAAAAAGAGAAATATGTCTGAAAACATCATTATTCTAACTTCATGACCTACAGTGTTGCTGTTGTGTGGGTTCTACTTGATCATATGTTTGTTACGACTGTAGACTATAGATGTACCAGACATGGTCCAACTGTGTTTTGCTGTTTTCTTATAAACTCCTGGTGCTGCTCATTCATTCTGTGACCTATGACTCACCAACAAACATGAAGTCAAGGACAGGGGTCATATTCACAAGGAGATGGCACAACAGTGATCATATAATTACAGAAAAGTATTTTTCTTGCTGCAGCTTTTTTTTGCAGACTGGGGCAACATTACTGTATCAACGTCAATGTGATCACTGATGTGAATTAACAGGAAAAAAGGGAATCTGTCTGAAATTACAATTATTCCAACTTTATGGACAACAGTGTACTAAGCATCTGAAGAAACCCTGTGTGTTTAAATATTATTTTTAGAGTTTCAATGAAAGATTAGGTGCAGTCTTCAGTAGTGTGTTGTAACCTGGAAATAAGAATTTTTGTGTTTTAGTTAGAATTTAGTATTTATAAAAGAAGCAGGTCACTTTTACAGAAATGAACTTCTTGTGTTGCCATGTTTCTACCATGGCATAGACCAGAACTTCTTCTTCTCCTTGTTAAGTTTTTTCATTTAAAGGGACATTAACAAGATTTATTCCCTTAAAGGGGTCATATTTTGCTAAACCCACTTTTATTAGTCTTTGGTTCATTTATTTGTGTATTTGGACCCTAATAGTTCATAAAGTTTGAAATTTATCCCTCCAGGTGCTGCAAAGCTATCTTTATATTCATTTTGGCAAAAAATGTGTGGATTCCTACAACCTGTTTTAATTCCTTCTTAATTTGTTACATCTATCACTAGTTACATCATAACATTTGTACATATAAGGTCAAGACTTCTGACGAACATTTCTCAGAGTACGACATAATTGTTTATCAGCAGCGGTTGTAGTCCATACTAAAAATATGTCCAAACTTTGAGCCGATTACCTAAAATATTCAGTTGTTGGTTGAACGGGACAGAGCAGCACAGCCAACAACCTGGAGGGGGTGGGATGTGAAGTGGCTCATTTGCATTTAAAAGGCCAGCGCTCAAAATGACCTTTCTGGTGTCATTACTCAGAAATAGGGTTGAAGATGGACCTGTGGAGTTGAATTAATGAAGAATTCAGACCCAAGTATAGCATTTACAGTTTATGTAGACCACAGGGAAATGTTTTAAAAGGCATAATTCCATTTTTAAAAAAAAGCAAAATATCAGTCTTTTGAACAAATTTTCCAACTGCTGTTAAATATTGCAGTATTATTCACAATGTAAATATTCATTCATTCATTCATTTTCAAAACCTGCTTTATCCTCACTCGGGTCACGGGGGTCGCTTGGAGTCTATCCCAGCTACTTACGGGCAAAGGCGGGGTACACCCTGGACATTTCGCCAGTTCATCGCAGGGCTGACATATAGCGACAGCACAAATAACACAATAACAATCACTCTCACATTCACACCTATGGGCAATTTAGATTAACTGATTAACCTATTAGTGCATGTGTTTGGATGGTGGGAGGAAGCCAGAGTACCTGGAGAGAACCCACGCAGACACAGGGAGAACATGCAAACTCCACATAGAAAGGTCCCACCCCCTGTCGACTGGTGTTGGAATCTAACCTAGGACCTTCTTGCTGTGAGGCACAAGTGCTAACCACTGCACCATCATGTCGCCCACAATGTAAACATGTAAAACATATTTAATTTTAATTGTAATGCTATATTTATATAAATATGCACACAAATATAAGTATTGTTTGTTCTTTTTCTATGTCTTTTTCTCTGCACTTGCTTGTTGTATGTTGCTGCTGTTAACTGTGAAATTTCCCCATGGTGGGATAAATGAAGTCTTATCTTATCTTATCTTATCTTATCTTATCTTATCTTATCTTATCTTATCTTATCTCAGATAGAGCCTTTAACAGACGTGCACTGAGTTGGGTTTTACTTTGAACCGACCTGAAGCTTTAAAAATATGGAGATATGAATTTAGGTGGAACTCAATAAGATTAATGTAAATGAATAAACCTTAGTTCCGTCTCTTATGAAATGTTGTTTATTTTCTCTGCAGAAAAACACAGTCAGTTCCAGAAGTTAATGTTAGGGTTTAACTGTGGTGGAACATTGGGAAATAAAAAAATAACTCTAGCCACTTTAAAGTGAATCATTGAAAACATCTTGGCTGAGAGGTGAATACGTTCGCTCACATTTCTGTCATTTAGAAGAACCTCTCTAAGAAGTGGTCGAGGGTTTTGGCCTGTGTGTGGAGAGCAGGTCAGAAAGACGACCGCAGAGGCAGCGGGAGATAAGACACGCTGCAGCTTCCAGTGGGAGGAGAGCTGCTGCTTGTTTGGCTTCAGCAGTTTTATCTCTCCTGTGGTTCCCTGCTGTCATCCACACATTACTGTAACAGTTTAATCGAGGGCGACACGGAAAAGCACACGCATATTCAGCAAATCAAAGCCTCATTTACGGAAAGCTTGTTGAAACCTCAGTCCGGAAACTTTTGCTTTTTCTGTAACTTCTGAAAATAGTAATTAACTAGAAGCACTCGGAGAGCGCAGACCTCCGCCAAGGCTGATCAGTGGCCCCCCCTGTGGGCCCCTCCCCACGCCAAGGAGGTTATGTTTTTGCCAGGGTTTGTTTGTCTGTTTGTTTGTTTGTTTGTCTGTCCGTTAGTGTGCAACATAACTCAAAAAGTTATGGACAGATTTTGATGAAATTTTCAGGGTTTGTTGGAAATGGGCCCCCCCGTGGGCCCCCCCACCCCCGATCACCACCAAAATTTAATCATTTCTTCCTTATCCCATTTCCAACAAACCCTGAAAATTTCATCCAAATCTGTCCATAACTTTTTGAGTTATGTTGCACACTAACGGACAGACAAACAAACAAACAAACAAACAAACAAACAGACAAACAAACCCTGGCAAAAACATAACCTCCTTGGCGGAGGTAACAATGACTTGATGCCGAATTTACAGGAGTTTCTGTTCTGCAATAGAGACATAGAGGAGGTTTTAGCATAATTTTGGGGAGGTTTCAGTATATCTCTCATTATATACCTGTTCTTTGTTAGGGACTGTATCCATTAGCTGATTGGACAGGTCATATGGAACTGGAGTGGGACAATGTGAACTCGACTTCTTCCTATTCCTTTTCTGACATTGAGTGTTGTGGAAGAGTTACAGTGAAATTGTTGTACATTTGTCTGATATTTACCTCCGCCAAGGAGGTTATGTTTTTGCTCGGTTCTGATCAGCCTTGGTGGAGGTCTGCGCTCTCTGAGTGCTTCTAGTTGTTTTCTTTTTTGGTTGATTTATTGGATTATTTATTGGAGTGTCCTTTTGGATCTGGAATTTCTTTTGCCGATTTATGTTTGAAGTAAAGTCTATCAATACAACTATGAAATGGGCAGAATTTAATTTTGATATGTATAATGGGTTTTTTTTGCATTTTATGCAGGATTGTTTGAACTTATTTTGACATGTGTAAGATTTGTTAAGGTACTATGAGGAACTGACATGTACAGATGAGGCCATTGGAGAAAAAAAACCAAAAAAAAGGTCCAGTATATTTTTTTATTATTATTCTGGGAAAAAAACCCGTCAGAATTCTGAGAAAAAAGTCAAAATTCTATTTTTTTTCCCTCAGGATTCTGACTTTTTTTCTCAGAATTCTGCCTTTAATCTCAGAATTCTGACTTTTTCTCAGAATTCTGACTTTTTTTTCATAATAATAATAATTTTTTAAAAAATATATTGGACCTTAATTTTTTTTCAGTGGCCCTAATCCTCTTCCATAGACATGGGACTTTGTGATCAGTAGAAAAGATGGGGTAAGGGGGCGAGGGTATATAAATTGTACTTCATCCCACTCCTTTTCGAATGTTGTTTTTTTTTTTTGATATTGGAAATAAAAAAAAATATGATAAATAAGTGACACCAACTCACTGAAATGGTTAAAACGTCAACTTTTAGAACTTCTGATGTCATATGCTGCCTATCACACTGTCAGTCAAACCCCACATGAGTATCAGAACCTGCTATTAGCACTAAAATCCTGTGACAAAATAATGACTAATGAATGAATAATGAGAATAATTTTCATGGAAGTCTATGGGAGCCAGAATTTTTGGGACCTGATATACAGTGGTCTCGGTTGTGATCTGTTTGATCCAGATCCTGAATCCGGCTCAGACTTGGAAAACATTAACAACATGAACAACCTGTGCAAGGAAAATTAGAAGAGGATATTTCTTGGTTGTAGATTTTAATCTTCCTCTTCTTACTGTATGCAATATTGTGTATTTTGGAAAATCCTTGTATTTTTTGAGGTGTATTGTGACATAAATGAAGCAATTTACAGAGCTATTAGTTTTTAGGGGCTTACAGACATGATGGAGGAAATTTGAAACATTTTCATGGCCTTGGAAACATCTTTCAAACAATTACCTACAATGGGAACGCAGATAAACTGGGGATGTGTAATCATAATAGGAAAAAAAACACAAAACCTTTATATGGTGCTCTGGACAAAAGTATCTTTTAAGAAAAGGAAATGCACTCATTCAAGTACATATGTGCTCTGGCACTTGTAATAAGGGCAAGGCTATGTCAAGGTCAAGTTGCTCTTTGGTATAAAAACTGTACTGAAATCTATTGCAATTGAATGAATGAATGAATGAATGAATCAATCAATCAATCAATCAATCAGTCAAATTCATTATTGCAGAATGGAGTGAACCTTTGTGCAGATACACCATTTTTACACAGGTCTGTGTATCCCAGTTGTCCGGAAGGTTAAATTGTGCTTCAATGAAATCAATTATTTTCTTGAATTAACAAAATTGTCCAATTTAAAGGTAGTCAGAAGAACTGTTAATGTGCTGCTAATGGCTGACTGAAAGTGGAGGCAACCAGTAAATGGATCTCCAGGTAATGGGGAGCAGGCGTCCTGACCTTTCAGTTGACCCCACCAGATATTATTTCAGAACAAAAAAGTATCACAGTCAGTTGTGAGAGGCAAGAAATTTTTTTTTAGCCCATTTTGAATTATTCATCATTTACATATATGATGTTTGTCAGTTTGAAAGATGGTTGTACAAGTCAAGGAAGTCACAGTTTGTTGTAAAATTGTTCGACTATCAGAGTGTGAAATTACACACCTGAACGTCACAGAAGTGAAGTCATTGTAACTTTCTGTTTCTATCGTCTGTTCTGAGCAACTGAAGATATTTCTGGAACTTCAACATGACCACATCAATAGTGATTTTCTTTCTTTTTCTTACCTTTTTTTTTTTTGAACATTTATTAAAACAAATTCCTTGACATACAGTTCGGTCTCATACATATTGTACAATTCTTGTTTAACACATTTTTTCCTACTCATATACACACATGTGCAGGCTGTCAGACTTCACTCTACCCTGATAAACTAAACCTAAAGGAAAACAACCAAACTAAACTAACAAAACCCAACAACAATACAACAGGCCAAAACCAAAGGGTCCAATCTGACCCTTAGGATGAATTTTCCAAAGTGAAAAACTATACAGAAGACATTAACAGTTGAGGGTGTCACTGTGTCTTGACAATTTGTTTTGGTCATAAAGTTAAATGTTATATTTTTCAGTTCCAGATAATTGTTATCAAATGTTTTGTGCCTTTGTAGCTTACTGTGATCTGTGAGTTGTAATGTACATGTCACACCTGCTGCCAGACGCTCGTCTGGTTTTGTCTGTTCTTTGTGTTTTTGTTTGTCACTTCCTGTTTTATTTTGTTAAGTTTTCCCTCATGTGTCTTGTCTGTCGTTTTTACTTCCTGTTCCCCGTTCATCCTGACCTCTGTCCTGATTACCTGTCTCCGCCCTGATTTGCTCCACCTGTGTCTAGTTGTCTTCCCTCCCTTTTGTGTATTTAAACCCTGTCTCTTCCCCCTGTCAGGCGCCAGTTTGTAACTCCAGTAGTTCTTACCAGCGTCTTGACCTCGTTTGTTCGTTTGCCTGCCTGTTTTTGACCAGTTTTGGATTCCTCGGTTTTTCGTCTTCTGCCTGCTCCCTGTCGGTTTGTCTGCGTCATCTGAAACCTGGTTTTGACCTTTTCGCCCTGACTACCGGTACGTGAGTTTAAGCCTTGTCCTTATGTCTTGTTGCCTGAGTTTTTGCCTGCCTGTGTATGACCTGTTTCCGTCCCTGACCTCCCTTTGCTTTTCCCTAGTCGGGAAAAACCCCCCTAACACCACTCGGGGAGACGGGCTGTCGCCCTCGATCCGGAGGACGAATCAGAGGAGGATATCACCAACTATTATCCTCAAGATTCTGTCATTGATCATTATTTTTCACCTGTGTGTGATAAATAAACCTTTTGAACTATATTTTTGGCGTCCGAGTTCTGCATTTGGATTCTGTGTTTGTACTAGCACCATTACAGTACATGTGTAAATAATAAGCTGAGGCTTAATATTGTTAAAATTGCATGGATTTTTCTTTAGAAATATCAGGTCATTCATGGTTGTTCAGATTATTCACTTTTTTTTCTTTGGTGAAAAGATGGTTTGTAAATATAGACATTTTCCTAATTTAATTTTACTTTTTTGCACTAAAACAGACACAAATTCAGAGTTATCATTATTTATAGGTTATTATGCCATTATTTTACTGGTTTGGCCTGCTTGAGATCAAAATGGACTGTATGTGTCTCCTAAACTAAAATGAATTGGACACCCCTGTTGTAAAGGTTATTAGATACACTTTTTTTATTTGCTTGAACTGGCAAGAACAACGACAAAGTTCATTTTGGGCCAAGACATGTGACTCCCTTAAACTTTCAGATCTCCCATCACTCTGTACGTTTAAACAGAAACTACACTATTCCCTAGTTGACGGTTGCACGTGTTGACTCTCCCCTTCTGCTCTCTCCCCATACACTCTAGTAGTTATTTATATTGTTTTTAACTTCATAGTCTCTTCACTACTGGTTGTGAGTCTTGGATTCATCTGCACGGTTTCCTTTTATCCATTTTTCTTTTCTTTTGTTCTGTTACTGTTTTTGTGTGTCGGGCCTCTTGCCAGGTCATCACTGCAAATGAGAAGCTGTTCTCAATTGATTTTACCTGGTAAAATAAAGTAATAACTAGAAGCACTCGGACAGCACAGACCTCCGCCAAGGCTGATCAGTGCCCCCCCCCCCCCCCCCCCCCCGTGGGCCCCCCCACACCAAGGAGGTTATGTTTTTGCCAGGGTTTTTGTCTGTCTGTCTGTCCGTTAGTGTGCAACATAACTCAAAAAGTTATGGACAGATTTTGATGAAATTTTCTGGTCTGCGCCACCCCCGTGGGCCCCCCCACCCCCAATCACCACCAAAATTTAATCATTTCTTCCTTATCCCATTTCCAACAAACCCTGAAAATTTCATCAAAATCTGTCCATAACTTTTTGAGTTATGTTGCACACTAACGGACAGACAAACAAACAAACCCTGGCAAAAACATAACCTCCTTGGTGGAGGTAATAATAACTAGAAAAGCACTCGGAAAGCGCAGATCTTTGCCAAGTCAGATCAGTCCCCCCAATTTTCAGGGTTTGTTGGAAATGGGCCCCCCGTGGCCCCCCCCCCAACACCACCAAAATTTAATCATTTGTTCCTTATGCCAATATCAACATTTCCTGAAAATTTCCTGAAAATCTGTCCATTACTTTTTGAGTTATCTTGCTAACAGACAAACAAATAAAAAATCCCCTCCCCTAATCACCACCAAAATTTAATCATTTGTTTCTTGTGCCAGTATCACGATTTCCCGAAAATTTCATGACAATCCGTCCACAACTTTTTGAGTTATCTTACTAACAGACAAACAGACCGACAGACAAACCCCAATGGAACATAACCTCTGCCGTTACACTTAGCGGAGGTTATAATGTCATATTTCACAAGAAGCTCAAATGCAGAACTCTGGGGAAGTCCTCTGCTTTTGACCACTCCCACTTCAAATTTCTGACTAATTACACAATAGCAGTCGGACACTGTTTATGACGTCATCTGAAGGAGTCATCCGAAGAATGACTTCATTTCTCTGTTCTTGTAAACTATGTAATAACCTTAAACTTGCTGGGGTAAATAATCAGGGTAACGTCCAAAAGCGGACTAAGGAAACCTAACTGACAGACTGGAAGTTGGAGGATGCAGGAGAGTTTCCATAAGTCCTGTGAGCCCTTATTCTACTTTTCTGTAACTGGTTTGGTTAGACACACTTGTGAATTGAAGGTAGAAGAGAGAGGCCAATGAAGAAGAGGATACTGTGCATTAAAGAACATGTGTAACAACCACAAATTGCGACTTTGTTGGATTGTAAAACATAGTCATGGAAAAAATTATTAGACCACCCTTGTTTTCTTCAATTTCTTGTTCATTTTAATGCCTGGTACAACTAAAAGTACATTTGTTTGGACAAATATAATAATGACAACAAAAAAGCTCATAGTAGTTTAATTTCAGAGCTGATATCTCTCCATTTTCCATGTTTTCTTGATAATAACCAAAATCACTTCAGTTCTTACATTAATATCTATGGCATTGTACTGACAAAAACAGTGCTTTTAGGCATTCCATGTTTTCTTTTCTGTTTTAGTCACATGATACACACAGGAGTTAGTACTTGATTGCATAACCATTGTTTTTGATGTCTTCTGATTGGTCTCATAATTTTTTCCGTGACTGTACAAACATCATATGTATCAATGGTGACACAAAACAGGACGAAGACATTTGTTTATTTGTCTTTTCCCACTGACAATTACTCATGTTTTTTTTTCCCAGTTTAGATCCCATTGGGCAGAACTTCCCCTTGAGTGAGCTGTTTACACTGCATCATAACTATACATGTCCAAATTCCAGTGTTGTTCAGATGTCTCCTGCAGGTGCGTCTTTGGTCCTCCAATTTCTAAACAATCTGCTAAGAAAACTTTCTTCCTTCATTGTAGTAGGAGGGTAATTCAATGCAAGAATAATTCATGAGGCTTAATTTAGAGATGTAGCTCCTGCTGCTGTAACGGATAGAAACCTGATAACAATGCCGCCACTGAGCATGAGCTGAATAAAAACAGAAGACATTAAAAACAAGTGGCAGCGTCTAGGAATGACAGTCAGTTGGAGCCTGTCACATATCCTCCTGGAATACTCCCTCATTTTGGTTTGTTTGTTCACTTGGCAGAACTCGGACTCAAAAATCATAGCCACTAGAGTTCATTTTAAAGTAGACCGTTTAAGCAGATTACGCACGAAATCATATCAACTAACAGAGCTAAATAACATTAAACTTTGTTACCTGTCTCGTAACCCCATCTGTGACTCTGCAGCTGCCTCTCATCAATAAATGCTGCAAAGAAATGATGTTAACAAGTGAGCTACTAAAGACCCAAACAGCCACTGGTGACCAAAACCATCTACTGATCTAAAACATGTAATACCTGTGATGCATTAATCTGATCTATACATGTAAATAATTGGTATAAAATGCAGTTTGTCATCTTTTCATGGTCATCAGATATGACCCATTTGGACGTTCAGAGGCTCTGTAGTGAACGTAGAAACACTGTCATCTTCTACAACATTGATTCGCCAGTAAAACCCATGGAGTTGGATCAATGACAGTGGATGGAGACAGCTGTTTTTATGTTCAGTTAATGATATATTTGCTGAAAAAGTCACTTTTTCATAATTTTTGTCTGCTTCTGATATAATAACCCTCAACTTTAAGCGGAACTTTTATGAAAGTCTACATGATACACGAGTATTTCCATTTTTTTTTTTTTTATTTTAATTAAAAACTATGGAGATAATAAATGGAGATGAATCACTTAAAAAAGGTTAAATATAGAGGGAAAATTCATTTAGGAACTGCCACAAAAGTAGCACTGGGTCTTTATGGGTTTAACTTTTACTCACACTATACTTAACAACATACTTTTATGTTCACCATTAACTTTAATAAAGGGGTATGTTGAGTAATTTTCTAAAATACTGTTGGAAACATAAGTAAATATAAGCCATTCAGCTGGATGAAAACTAAGAAAAGTGATATTTAATCTCTAGTTCCACATAAATTTCCAGTGTTTGTATGATCTTTTAATGATGTCACTCCACCTTCATCTTTTTACATCTACTGTTACCTGTTGATATCTCTTATTTCTTCATATTTTTCAGTGACGGGTTTTTATATTTGTTAATCAAGTCAAATCAGCTACATTAGGTTTTTTTTAAATTCATGTGTTCCAGTCTTCGATGCCAACAAATGTCTTTTTTTCTTCTTCATTAGATGTGCTATGTCTGTGATGCAAGTTTTGTTTTTCCAAAATTTGCCATCGAAGTATGTTTTTTTTTTATTATTCCCACATGTTTCTGAAGTACTATATAAAGTATTATACGGGTTTCAATGACTTTTATTTATAAATAAATCAATCACATTTAAGCAAAGAGTCCCCAAACTTTTGGCTCCAGCTGTCGTGTTTACTGGCTTATACTACAGTAGTGGCATCAAATGAATAGAAAAACATGAATGATTAATCTTAAGTCTTTGTAGGACAGTTAATGGTTGACTGAAATTTCACTAAGTGAGAAAGGAAAAATAGCTCTGCATCCTCACGAGAAGAAATTGTCAAAGTAAAAGTAATAAAGATAGGAGAGAAAAACCTGCCATTCTACTCATCTGTGTCTGTCTCATGACTATTGACTTCTGTTTAATTAATCCACAAGATTTATCAAAATGCATTTAGAAGAACAACAGGACATTAATTTGGGAGGTTTATCAGCCTTATCTACAAAACCTGAACAAAAAAAAAAACACCTCTGGGTTTAACCCATAAAGACCCAGTGCTACTTTTGTGACAGTTCCCAAATGATTTTTTTTTTCTATTTCTATCTCTCTGAACTGATTTATCACCATTTTTTAAAAATAATATTATCCTCTGTATTTTGCTTTTTTTTTGTGTAAATCATGTATTTTCCTATATTTAATTCACAGAGCATGTAGATGTTCATGAAAACTCACAGGAAATTCAAAGTTGATTATATCAAAACAGAGAAAAATGAAGAAAAAGTCACATTTTCAGCAAAGATATTGCTAACTAAATGTAAAAACAAGTGTGTCCCTCCACTGTCATTGATCCAACTCCATGGGTTTTACAAGTGAATCAATGTTGTAGAAGATGACAGTGTTTCCACGGTTACTACGGAACCTCTGAACATCCAAATGGGTCATATATGATGATCATGAAAAGATGACAAACTGTATTTTACACCAGTTATTTACATGGATTGATAGAATTAGTGGATCAACAGCTATTAAACAGTTTATATCTGTAGATGGTTTGTATGGCTGTTAGTCTAAAACAGGAAATCTGTGCCCTTTTAGTTCACACCGTCACTCAATGGAGACTGAAACTGGAACTGGAGAACTGTAAATATCTGGTCTAGACAGGCCTATAGAACTCTTGAATTTCGCTGGTACCTACGAGAGAACATTCCATTGGCTGTGAGAGCCGGGCTAGTCCTGGAGGTACCGGTTAAGAGCCAGCTGGTCTCCTTTCAGTTGCTTTGCCAATTCATTTGTTGCTGGGTGAGTAAAACAGATCAAGCTCTCTATCTTTAGTGGAATAAAACACACCGGAGGCTGCTCATCAGCAGACGCTGAGCAGTCGAATTTCTTCCATCTCTGCTCAGGCTTGAGTCCAGTTGCTGGTGGGCCTGTATTGTTTTTGTTTTTTTTTAACAGAAAAGATCAGAGGATACTTCTACTCCTTTTAGGTCTGGTACTCAAGAACTCTAGACTACAGAAACCCTTGAACAAAATTTCTAAATATATAAATAGGCTGTTGGCAGTTCTAAGCTCAAAAACTGTAGTCGCCCCTGAAAATTTAATTGGTCTAAACCAGGGCTGTCAAACACATTTTAGTTCAGGGGCCACATACAGCCCAATATGACCTGAAGCATGTTAACCAATACATGAGAACTACATTTTTACCTCCGCCAAGGAGGTTATGTTTTTGCCAGGGTTTGTTTGTTTGTTTGTTTGTTTGTCTGTCCGTTAGTGTGCAACATAACTCAAAAAGTTACGGACAGATTTTGATGAAATTTTCAGGGTTTGTTGGAAATGGGATAAGGAAGAAATGATTACATTTTGGTGGTGATCGGGGGTGGGGGGGCCCACGGGGGGGCCCATTTCCAACAAACCCTGAAAAATTCATCAAAATCTGTCCATAACTTTTTGAGTTATGTTGCACACTAACGGACAGACAAACAGACAGACAGACAGACAGACAGACAGACAAACAAACAAACAAACCCTGGCAAAAACATAACCTCCTTGGCGTGGGGGGGGGCCCACAGGGGGGGCCACTGATCAGCCTTGGTGGAGGTCTGCGCTCTCCGAGTGCTTCTAGTGTTAAAATTGTAATTATTACTCTTAAGAAATCTCAAGTTGTTTATGGTTGTTTTCTGTGAAAGGATAGTTACCTCCGCCAAGGAGGTTATGTTTTTGCCAGGGTTTGTTTGTTTGTTTGTTTGTCTGTCTGTTTGTCTGTCCGTTAGTGTGCAACATAACTCAAAAAGTTATGGACAGATTTTGATGAAATTTTCAGGGTTTCCTGGAAATGGGATAAGGAAGAAATGATTAAATTTGGTGGTGATCGGGGGTGGGGGGGCCCACGGGGGGGGCGCAGACCAGAAAATTTCATCAAAATCTGTCCATAACTTTTTGAGTTATGTTGCACACTAACGGACAGACAAACAGACAGACAAATAAACAAACCCTGGCAAAAACATAACCTCCTTGGCGTGGGGGGGCCCACGGGGGGGGGGGGGGGGGCACTGATCAGCCTTGGCGGAGGTCTGCGCTCTCCGAGTGCTTCTAGTTTGTAAATGTAAACATTTTCATCATGCAATTTTAGTTTTTCACATTATAACAAAAAAAGAAGAAAAATTTAGAATTGTCACTATTTATCATCTATAGGTTATTGTGCTATTATTACCTCCGCCAAGGAGGTTATGTTTTTGCCAGGATTTGTTTGTTTGTTTGTCTGTCCGTTAGTGTGCAACATAACTCAAAAAGTTATGGACAGATTTGGATGAAATTTTCAGGGTTTGTTGGAAATGGGATAAGGAAGAAATGATTAAATTTTGGTGGTGATCGGGGGTGGGGGGGCCCACGGGGGGGGGGGGGCACTGATCAGCCTTGGCGGAGGTCTGCGCTCTCCGAGTGCTTCTAGTTTTACTTGTGTGAACCACTTGAAAATGAAAAGGGATTGATTGAAAATGAGTTTGACACCATTGATTGTTAATATCTTCTGTCCAGATTTTGCATTTGGGTGCTTCTATAAAACGGGTCCCTAAAAACAGGACATGGGGGCTAAAAATTCAAACCAGATGTAGACTAATGTTACGAAGCAAGTTTGGAAACACTTTGGGTCTATTTTAAATTAAATATTTTCTGAGATCAAAGAGAAACAATTTTATATATAAAACACATTTATATACATATATATGTATAAATGTGTTTTATCTGAAAAATAGTTTTTATAAATTACGCGCTACTATTTTTTTGAATATCTTCTTATTCTCTCACAGGTACATTTTGGGAATTGAACTAATTATGAAAAACAGAGTGTTTCACAAAAATGACTGCTGTTGCAAAGTCACTCACAATTTATTTGTGTTTAACTGGGCAGGTTCTGCATGTAACATGAGTGGACACTATGGGTTACGCACAGAACCTAGAATGAGACAGAGATTCATGAAAAACTCGCATGCCTGAATTAGAAAAAACACTAGGATCAACAAATTTAACAGTGTCTTTATTTATAATGGTATATAAGACCATTTACAGCCATGTTTTCCAGTTCAAATGCACTGACACATAGGCAGCTTTTCATGTCCCAGTTTTGGTCCTATTTTTGGACCCAGTATTTATTAAAAATTCATTGATATTGGGATGGCTCAGAACAAGAGTATAATTTTTACCTCCGCCAAGGAGGTTTTTGTTGGCGTTGGTTTGTCTGTCTGTTTGTTTGTCTGTCCGTGTGCAAGATAACTGAAAAAGTTAAAGACGGATTTGGATGAAAATTTCAGGAAATGTTGATATTGGCACAAGGAACAAATGATTAAATTTTGGTGGTGATCGGGGGTGGGGGGGCCACTGATCTGCCTTGGCGGAGGTCTGCACTCTACGAGTGCTTTTCCAGAAAAGAGAGCACAGACCTCCACCAAGGCAGATCAGTGGCCCCCCCACCCCGATCACCACCAAAATTTAATCCTTTGTTCCTTGTGCCAGTATCAACATTTCCTGAAATTTTCATCCAAATCTGTCCATAACTTTTTCAGTTATCTTGCACACAGACAGACAGACAGACAGACAGACAAACATTGGGGGGGGGGGGGGGGGCGCACTAATCTGTCTTGGCAGAAGTCTGCGCTCTCCGAGTGCATCTAGTTTTTGTATTTATCTGAGGTCATCATTAGGTACATCCTGGGGGGAAATATGTCTAATTTTCTCTTTTATGATTGGGTCTAAAAAGCTGGCAAAAGTTTCATAGAAGGCAGTTTCATAGAAGCACCCATTTCACAAATTCATCCCACAGGCCAGATTGGACCCTTTGGTGGGCCGGTTTTGGCCCACAGGTCGTATGTTTGTAACCCCTGGTCTAAACCCTTTGTGCGTTTTTACAATGTGTCCTTGTACAGCAGATTTGGTGTTCCCTCTCGGCTCTTACATCTCTCTTCCCACACAGTTTAGTGGCTCTCAGCTCCCTCTGATAAATGGATGCTCCCGCGATGCCGACCCTTGGCATCTGGATCACAGCCATAATGACCGGGCCAAGTGGTGCTAACATGCCTCAGAGAAAGGTCAATAGTCCTGAATGGCAATACAGGTATCGACAGCGTCATATATCAGAGGCTGGAGGGGCTCCACGACGGCATGACAACAATTGATTGTACATCAGTCACACTAGGATCAATTACAAAATCATTTCTGCATCATTTTCGGCAGCACAGAAATCAAAGTGAGCAGCCTTTTGCTCCCTTAAGGGACGCGATATATATATATATGGTATGCTCCGTCTAATCAGACAAACTGCACAAACACATTAGCTTCATTATTCATACAGGAGATATGAGGTTGTTTTTTTATCCTTCCCTCATGTGCATTATTCATATGGTACATGAAGGCAGTTTCTTCGGTGTGGTAGACATGCGGGGGTGCTCGGCGTTTCATGTTGAGCATGGAGCTGCTCCAGCTGGGAGTCTTGGGATCCATTGTGAGTATCAGGTGTTATGAAGACACTGGAGTACAACACACTTTATTAATTCACATGCACCCACGGTCACACACAAGCACAAAGACATGCACACATGAAACAGTTCACACAAACACTCCTGCACTGCACAGAACCCCGGGTCGTTGTACATTCATTGCACTGTGCTGTATGTCTTTGTTTGCAGATATCATTTTATACATTGTATTTGTTTTTGATGTTATTTTGGAGAAAAAAAAAAACATGTTATGTTGGTAAATGCCAGTATATGAGCATTTGTGCACATACCAAAAACCACTGTAAAAATGCTACTTCTGCTCAACACTTTTTGAATATTGTATTTTAATGAGAGCAGGGGTGTCAAACTCATTTTCTTCCGGGGGCCACATTCAGTCCAATTTATTTGAAGTGGGCCGGACCAGTTAAATAATAACATAATAGTCAATAAATAATGACAACTCCAAATTGTTTTAGTGCAAAAAGTAACATTCAATTATGCCAATATTTATATTTACAAACTATCCAAACAAAAAGGATGTGAATAACCTGGAAAAAAGTGAAATTTGTTAAGAAATATAAGTACAATTTTATCAATTTTATTATGCCTCGACTTATCATTTATACATGTGCATTACATATGAGATCTACAAAGGCACAAAACATTTAGTAACAGGCTGAATATTGTTAATATTGCACTTAATTTTCTTCAGACATTTCAGATTGTTCATATTTGTTCAGGTTATTCACATTTTATTGTTAAAGGATAGTTTCGTAATGTAAATATTTTCATAATTTAATGTTTTTGCACTGAATCAAAGAGGAAAAAAATGGCATTGTCATTATTTATAGGTTATCATGATATTATTTTTGAGTTTGATGCCCTAACTTGCAGTTTGCAAATTCATCTCGCAGGCCGGATTGGAAACTTTGGCAGGCCGGTTTTGGCCCCTGTGATCTGACACCTGTGATTTAGAGCGAAGATCACACTTACCTTTGGTTACACTAAGTAGGCTTATAAGGAAACATATTATTGGACTAATTACAGAAATCCAGCTAATGTTTTGTTTCAATAACACCATATAGAAGACACTCCTCCCAAAAGTTGAGAAATTATGTGGATAGTGATAAGTAGAGTGGTAAGCAGTTAATTCTAAAATACATTGTATTTGAAAATAGAGGTAACAAGATGTAGCATTGTCAAAGATGCACAGAACAAAGTATGTTTCAACAAGTATGACTATTTTAATTTCCAATAATGAAAGTTACGACTCTAGTATTGGTCTGACTCAAAAGTTTCTGGATCCTCCACTTCGTATAACACAGCCAATGGCATATTTTCATACTCTGGTAAAAACCCTGTCTGTTAATTTTTTGATCACATATTTGCTGACCAATGCATGTGGATTATTTACCAATCAGCTGTGGATAGCTGTTACAATCTGATTATCTGGTGTCAGTTTGGTGGTTGTTGTGAGGTTATTTTGTTCATTTTGTCACTAAACATTGGTCTCATACATACACAGGCCCAATAAGGAGCCATTTGAGGTTATAACCAATAGGATATAACCTTGTAATAGTGGTAAATGGTGAAAAATAAATCATTTTTCAACCCTGTTTGCATTGTACCACCATTTACACATATGATGTTTGTTTAAAAAAATGATCAAGACAAGGAAGTCACAGTCTATTGTACAGATGGTAAATTCATGACTAGGGGTGTACCGGTGCACTCGTTTGTACTGAACTGTTTCAGTTCAGGGCCTCTGATACAAAATGGAAGTGTACCAAATGAATACATGAGCCTATGTGAAGAACGCAAACGCTCAGGAAACAGGGTGGCACCAAGCAGAGCCCATGTGTAGGGTTTCCCCTGTACACATTCCGCTGCAACCCCCCCCAAAAAAAAAACAAAAACAAAAACCCACTTTATTCTGAGCCTGGGGTGCCGATAAGTGGTGTGGGGGTGTAAGGATGACAACAGAGGGTATAACAGAGGTACAGAAGGTGGGTTGGACGTTCGAAGTGTGTTTAGTTTCACTTTCAGTTTTCAATAGTTATGGAGCACACACACCCCCATACCTCCCTATACCCCCCCCCCCCCCCCCCCCCCCCCCCCCCCCCCCCCTTCACTGGTCTCCTTTACTGTACATACATACATATCAAAAATGTATCAAACGAAGACCCCAGTACCAAAAACAAACCGAACCGAAATGTTTCTGTACCATTACACCCCTATTCACAACTAGCTTTGTGTGACAGTGCTCAGTGGACTGCATCTCTCCTCACATGTTACGTTACCCACACCATAACAACTGTTTCCTCTGCATATTTCACCTCATTCTACAAGAGTGAGATAAATAAAAGTATTAAAAAAGAAAAAACAATAAAGCTGCACAAACATCTTCAGCAACTATGCTCCTGGAAGATTCTGTTGGGTTTCTGTAAATTGGCTTAGAGTCTGGTTTTGACCAACTCTATATATAAAGTGTCATGAGATAACTTTTTTGTTGTGATCTGGCGCTATGTAAGTAAAATTTGATTGACTGAGTGATTTGATTGGTTTTCCCCTGTAAGTTGCTTTGGAAAAAAGCATCTGCCAAATGCATAAACATAAACATAAACTATGTGCAGATCATGGAGAGAAAATGTTATGATGACATCAATTATATTAGTTTATGGCTTGTAGTCTTTAATTTTTGTTATGTTTCACAGCAAACTACAATTTTCTTGACTTTTACATTTTTACGTTTTAACCAACAAACATCATGACTTAATGATAGTATCATTTAAACATATATTTGAGAGAACTTATGGGAACTTATTTTGTGATTGTATATCTCACCCAACCAAGCTGACCTTTACCCCCCCCCCCGTATGTAAGATGTCGTATTTTCATTATCCTATGGCCTACTTGAGTGGAATTTTGTCTTAACTGGGGTATGAATCTTTTTTTGTTATGGACACAGATGTGGTTTCAGAGGTTACAGTGGCCTTGACCTTTGACCCTTAGCCACCCTATTCAAATGACTTCATCCTTGACTTGAACTAAACACTTACAGCAGGACAGATGGATAACATAACACCTAAAGCCAAAACTATGGCATAAATAAAACTAGGAATGTGATCATGTTGTAGCACCAGCTGCCACTGGAGATAAGTTCACAAAGTCCAACACTCCAATGTGATGTGATTGAGAGGTTTGCAGGCAATGGCCAAATACACAACAAGCATGTATCATCCTCAAGCCATCATTTCTGTCACACTTTAGTGCACTTTTATGTCTTGGATATATTCATCTTCTCCACTGCAGCCAAGCATGCATGTTTTGTTTTTGTTTTTTTTACCCGATATGTCATTTCTTTTCCAAATTTACAGTGTTTCCACTCAGGTATGTGCAAATTAAATTAGAATAAAAATGATTTGCAACGATATCTTACTTTTAATGCAGTAAACTTGAGGGTTTGAGACCAGATGTGTGGTTTTTTTTTTTGATTGATTGATTGAAATCTTTATTTCGAACATGTAGACAGTGAAATCAAAACAAAAATCAACCAACAAAATATCAGTACTGGTACATAAAAGGTTGATAAGTAAACAAAAGAGAAAAAAAAATAAAAATAATAATAATAAAATAAATAAATGAAATGAAATTATACATGCTCAAAAAGGAGTAGGAAGAAGTAAAAAACTTATATACTCCTACCCCCAATCTCTATTCCTTATGATCACTATATAGCAATCATTATTTTTATGAATATAATAATAATAATAATAATAATAATAATAATAATAATAATAATAATAATAATAATAATATCACACATCCTTTTTCCTATATACACTAATATAATAATACCCATTTACAAATTATCCTACCAGATATTAATAAAAACTAAAAAAACTAAAAAAACAAAAACACATATACATATATAATATAAATACAAATAATATTCTAGATTGTCTTATATAGTAATATAGTAATAATATATTCATATGTCCATATTTTTGCAGCCATTGTTTTACACAAGATTGTACATTTTTAGACTTTTGGCAACTTGTGGCCTTACACTGTTTACAGAAAATGAAAAAAAAAAAAAAATTAGCCATTTGTGGTAATTTTTTTTTAAAATACGATTGTTGCAACACTTTTGCAACTCTTATATTTGTAGCATATTTTGGGCCCATTTCTACAGTTTATTGAAAAGAGGAAAGTAATTGGTGCCTGTAGGAAATATAAAGTTGTAGTATGCTTTTTAATGTTTGTTTAATGTGCAGGGGGGATTTTTTAAGAGAGCAGACATCCTCAAACATAGATACCTGCATATGTCCGACGGGCTCGGAAAGGTGTCCAAACCCAGACTGTTCCTGTGGGTGTTGTTATCTGCACACAGAGGCACACTGGGAAAATGTCTGAAAGCTGCTCAGCATCACGCTAAGTGTGACTAAACAACCCTACCCACTGTGTCCTCAGGATATACTTGTGTGGATGTATGGCTGTGATGATAACTTCTGAAGGATATACCGTTACAAGCCACCATTTTCTCCTCTGGCACCAGTGTTTGTGGCCGTGTTGTGATGTGTACACTGAGCTATTGCAGAAGGTACAGTATGTATGCTGTACTATCCAAGGGCAACAGCAATATACAAGAAGGACTTGTGTGCTGTTACTGAAAAACTACTGTGAGAAGCAACAAGCTCATCCGAAGATTCTAAGCCACATTAGAATACTTATTTCCTGCTGATTTTTTAGTACTTTTCATAAACAGTAGTTCCATTTCCAAATCCCTCCTGAATGCAAAACAACCCTCGACAAGTTCTATCATTCAACTTAATCTCCTGATAAACGAAATAAACTATGAATTTGAATAAGTTCAAAACGACCCAAAGACACACCCACGTTGGCTACATGGGATTATCAGACATCATATTATAACACATTCTATGATTGTAGCATCTCAGCACGTCAACATAAATGCTCCGCTCATCTACACCACAATCTATTCTAAATGGATCCCAGAATTCCAGCGCCTACAACATGGCTGGACACACTTTTTCAGCTTGTGAGCTACTTTTAACCCTTAAAGACCCAAACAGCCACTGGCGACCTAAACCATCTACTGATCTAAACTGTTTAATACCTGTTGATCCACTAATCCTATCAATACATGTAAATAATTGGTGTAAAATGCAGTTTGTCGTATTTTCAAGGTCATCAGATATGACCCATTTGGACGTTCAGAGGCTCCATAGTTACCACGGAAACACCATCATCTTCTACAACATTGATTCACCAATAAAACCCCTGGAGTTTGATCATTGACAGTGGATGGACACACCGGGTTTATGTTCAGTTAATGAGAGATTTTACCTAAAAATGTCAGTTATTCTAAGTTTTTCTCTGTTTTGACAAAATAACCCTCAACTTTGATCTGAGCTTCTATGAACATCTACATCAGTGGTTCTTAATCTTTTTCTATCGGGCCCCCTTTGGAGCACGAAAAATCTCCAAGCCCCCCTCAACCCCAACAACATTGTACCTGTGGTGCAATTATAACTTTTATTGAAAGAAACATCAATATCGTAAGAATACTTTTTGCTTTTCCTTGAATAATTTGTCGTGCAAATTAAAAATAACTTAGATTTTTGATTGAACAATAAAAATGACCTCAACAAGACTGCTCCCTGAGACATTATTTTTCCAAATGAAAATAGGAAATGTGTAATTGTCTTACAGCTATGACAATAAAGTAAATATTTTTGTAGAACAATAAACAAATTTTGGTAACAAAGATGAACATTTTAACAATATCAGTGGCTGCAATGAGCCTGTTTCTGTTGCACATCTCAGAATATTAAAGTGCAATCTGTACAAACTGTGCAAAACCAGAAACATTGCACATTTTTCTTTTCCAGTCCAATCCTTGTCCATTGTCCAAACCTAAACTCTTGGTCTAGTCTAGTGACAGATCACCATGGCAGCAGATTTGTTTGTTGTATGTCCCTAAAATGAGTCCAGGGTGCTCCAACGCTAAAACATTAGTTCCACCTGATACATGTTCTAACCTGAAGAAAAAAACACAAAACACCTAGGAATGATCCCATGCCCCCCCGGAAAGCCTTTGCGGCCCGCCCCACAGTTTGAGAAACACTGATCTACATGATCAGTGAATTAAATATAGGAAAATACATGATTTACACTGAAAAAACTCCAAATAAAGAGGGTAATATTACAATAAATGGTGATAAATCACTTAAGAAAGATTAAATACAGAGCAAAAATTCACTTGGGAACTGTCACAAAAGTACTAGTGAGTCTTTATGGGTTAAAATGACCAAGACAAAATAATCTACCACCAATATATATTAATAGATACACCAGTAGGTAGCTCATTAGGCAATATTACTTATATGTATTTCAGTGGTTGGGTAGCTCAGTAGGTAATGGTTCATTTCACCCATGCTACTTTTTGTTGATTTTTAGATGTTGCATTAACCGTAAACTGTATTCTGACAGTCTGAAGTTGAACTGTATGAGGCGTAGATTTCTGTTTAATGTATCTGCTGTGCTGCATTTTATCTTCTTCATGCAGTTTTGTAATGTGGAAATAAATAACTTGTTATTGTTGCATGATGAAATTAGAAAGATAATAAATTGAAAAGTATTAACATCCTCGTTGCTGAGATAACTATTCAATCACACAGCCTACACATTAAAACCCAACAACAACAATAACAACAAAGAAAACGTATTACATAAGTTGTGGGCAATGTGTGGGTAACATTCTCCTGAGACCCAGCAATGCATTTTTGTCCTCTGTAGGGGACAAAAGTTTGAAAGTTTTACTTTTAAAATGTTGTCCATTGCAAAGGACATTCCATAAATAAATAAATAAAAATAATATGAAAAAAATGTATCTGAAAAAAACTGTTGTATTATGCAGTTTCCAATCAAGACAATTGTTTAATGTAAAAAAGCTCAGTTTTTCACTTTCCTGGGTCTCAGGAGGATGTAATGTAGATGCTCGTGAAATAAGACGACCATTGACTGTAGACTCCTCAAGGGCCCCCCCCTCCTCACAAAAGCTAATTTAACCTCTGTATACAACCCAATGAAAAGTACCATTGTATGGAAATGATCATTTCACTACAACACTGGTACCTGTGTCTGTCCATAAATGTCTCCATAGTGACTGTTACTTCCACACCTATACACCTATATATGACCCAAATTTGATGTTTCAGGTGGATGCATGTTTCACAAAGCAACACTGTGCATGTAAATGATGGTGTGTTACAGAACGGTACAAGAAACTGACACTGAAAGACAATCTATAATTTAGATAAAAATTAAAAGTGAAGTTCATTTTATTTTATTTATTTGTTTATTTGTCTCAAACTTTAAAGTTAAAAAAAGAACTATAAAAACAGTAAAAGCAAGAAGTCAAGTACTCTTCAATGGTCATTAATCACAGAAAAAAGCAATGAAATACAATAAATTTAACATAAATGTGAACATGAATCAACTCATAAACACAGTCTGAGAAAGGACAGAAAGAGGCAAAGGCTTATCTTGTCCTGCCCCTTCCTTACTTTCAGTGTCAGATTCATAACCAAATTTATTAACTTCATTGGCTATCTATCACATTTACCCTGTAAAGCCTGAACCATCAAATCACTGACAGAAAATTCCAGTTCTTTGAAACTGAAGCTTTTATTGGTCCTTTTGAACAACCCAAAAATGTATTTTTTCAAATATCAGTTTCCATGTATGAGTTTCAGTTTTGTATCATATTCGATTCATCAGGTCTCAGTGCTCAAATATTATTATTTTTGAACAAACTAAACATAATATAACACATTCGTGTCTAATAAATTGGTAATTCCTTTTCAAAATTCTCAAAGTTCTGCCTTCTTCCTCATTAATGACAGACTTGTAGTGTCACTGGAAAGGCCTCTGGTGAATTAATTCCTCCCCCCTGGTGGATTATCTGTGTATTGCATGTATCTAATTGTATACATCAGGTTTTTCAAGAAAAAAATATTACACTGATCATGTAGAGGGTTTCAAAACTCATGTATCAAATATGATACATTTGATGTTATAGGGTTAAAATAGATAGCAATGAATAACTAGTCATAGCACCTTTGTATTGGTTGTATCACCATTGCGCAACCATTCCAGAAATAAAAAATAAACAAATAGAGACTAAACTACGCAGGGTATAATACGTAAACCCCAAACTACATGTAAACCCATTAAAAATATCTCCCATTACACATACCAAAATATGAAAGTGGTCTGATATACACGAGAAATGTTAAATAAACAGTATATACAGCTCATTACTGATTGTGTTTATATACAGAACAAAGACAAAAATTCTCAGGCCGATCTTAAATTGCCTCCGTTCACTAAATGTTGATCGCAGCTTTGGCCAATCCCCCACCGTACAGCCTGTCAGACTTGTCATTGCTGGTTTTCACAAGATGCAAACAGTGTTCAAGCAGATTCACTAACCGCTAATCATGACATATATTTTCCATCTTAGCAACTGAAATAAAAACATACTTAATAAGACGTGTGATTTTATCACAGGCATCAACATGACTGGAATAATATTTTCTTTTTCTTCAACGACAAGCAGCTGACAGACAAACAGTGCTTCCATCAGGAGTCTGACATCTAATATGCAGAGCGTTATGTTTCTCATTTCATCAGGGCCAAAGGACGGGGTTATTACATAATGGGGTAATTAGAGGGGTTTGGTTTAAAAACAGGCGGAGGAAAGTGGCTGATAAGATGCCAGTAAAGAGGGGAGGCTCAGCATGTTAACACCAGCAATGAGGGAAATAAGCTCCTTTTCAGATTTGAGAGAGAAACACTTAGAGAAGAGCCATCGCAGCTACATCCTCGGCTGTTTTCATAAACTCACAGCCACCCCAAGCTGTCTGTCCTCTTGCTGAGCCTGGAGCTGAGCCAGGCACAATATTGTTTCATTTCTCACAGAGGCTCCAGAGGAAAGAGGCCTTTTCTCCTCCCGCCTCACACACACACACACACACACACACACACACCTACACACACACACATACACGCACACACACGCACACACACGCACACACACACACTTGTATCTACAAACTCAGCTTTTTACCTCAGCTTTATTCATTTTCCAAGGAGACCTACCAGCTCAAACCTTCTCTCAGGCCTGTGTCGGGCTTTGCGTGCCTGTTTCCTGTCATCACCATGTATGTATGCACAAGTTATGAGTTCACACCCCGAGGTAGTCAACAAGTTCGGCTCATCACCTTGTTTGTATGAGCAGCACTGGCAACAGTCGCCAGGCTCTGTCTTTTGTTTCCTGCCCCCCCCTCCCCACCCCTCCCTCTGCATCCTGTTGTCTGCTTTGCATGGAATAGCCTTGTCCTCAATAGCGCTGTTGTCCTGATTAAGCTCTATCCGCTCAATTAGCTCTGCCTGCTCATGAGCTCCTGTGAAACTTTCTCAAGTCTGAAAAACTGATTCAGTAAAACTTTACTTGAGAAGCATGGCGATGCATTACAAGTAGATTATAGATCCATCTATCCAAGTTTCACGAAATATGAGCAACAAATATTGCGAGAAATAAAAAGAACTTCCTCTACTTGGACTATTATACGGGGATGCACCGATACCACTTTTTTCCAGACCAGTACAAGTACTTACATTTGAGTACTTGCTGATACCGAGTACCGATATGATTACTTAACAATACCATTACAGTTCTTAATTACTTTTAAAAATGTGCTTTATTTTCATTGTCATTAGTCTGACTGTAACAAAGTGCTGCTCCCGACATTTAATGAGTTGGAATGAGCGTTTCTCAATCAATTCACCAGAGGGCGCTGCTCTTAATTAATTAATTAACCATACTGGACAAATAACACAAAGAAAAGTAAAGTTTTTTGAGAAGAAGAAGAAGAAAGTCAGTAATAACAAACATGGCGACGACAGAGGAGGTAACATTAATGTGGATACTAATATTGATGTTGGTATTGATGAGGGTAGTTGTCATAAATCTGTCAATAGTTTTTCTCTAACTCATACAGTGGCTCTTTGAACAGTTCCTCTACCTCCACGGTTCCCAGTGGTATTCTCCATCTGGGTACACATCCGCGAGCACCTGGAAAACGGATGGAATGTACGCAGAGGATGGACAGATCACTCCATCCGTATCCGTCTGTGTCTTTAACGTTACTTGCAGTCAGCGTTACTTTTGTCACTGTCATTTATTTTGAAAAATCTCCACACTGCTGACATTACTCCTCTGCCGCGTACCTGCTGCACTTAACTGCGAATGTCACGCTGCTGTAAAGTGGTATCAGTGCGGTTGTATCAGAGTGCTTATATGTGTACAAGTACAAGTACACACACTGAGTATCGGGCCTGATACTAGTATCGGTATCGGTGCATCCCTACTATTATATACATTGAGGCTGCATGATATTGGAAAAGATATTGAATATGTTTTTTTTTTCTGTGATATATATATATATATATATATATATATATATATATATATGTATATATATGTATATGTATATGTATATGTATATATATATATATATATATATATATATATATATATATATATATATATATATATATATATATAGTACTATTAACCCATGAAGACCCAGTGCTATTTTTGTGGCAGTTCCCAAATACATTTTTCTCTATTTCTACCTTTTCTTAACTAATTTATCACCATTTTAAAAAATAATAATATTATCCTGTGTATTTTGAATTTTTTGGTGTAAATCATGCATTTTCCTATATTTTAATTCCCAGATCATGTAGATATTTATGAAAACTCAAAGTGAGTTCAAAGTGGATTATATCAAACCAGCAAAAAATTAAGAAAAAGTGACTTGTTCAGCAAAGATATTGCTAACTAAATGTAAAAACAAGTGTCTCCAATTACTGTCATTGATCCAACCCCATGGGCTTTACTAGAGAATCAATGTTGTAGAAGTTAATGGTGTTTCTATGGTCACTATGGAGCCTCTGACTGTTCAAATGGGTCATATCTGATGACCATGAAAAGATGGCAAACTGCATTTTACACCAATTATTTACATGTATTGATAGGATTAGTGGATCAACAGGTATTAAACACTTTACATCTGTAGATGGTATGTGTAACCCATCGTGTCTGCTCATGTTACACCCGGAAACACAAATAAATTGTGAGTGATTTTCCAACATAAATAAAAATACTGGGGCTAAAAATAGGACCAAAATTGAGACATGAAAAGCTACCTATGTGTCAGTGTGTTTGATCTGGAAAACATGGCTGTAAATGGTCTTATATAGCGCTATAAAGAAAGACACCGTTAAATTTGTTGATCCTAGTGTTTTTTCTAATCCAGACATGTGGGTTTTTCATGAATCTCAGTCTCATTCCAGGTTCTGTGTATAACCCATTGTGTCCACTCACGTTACATGCAGAACCTGCCCAGTTAAACACAAATAAATTGTGAGTGATTTTGCAACAGCAGTCATTTTTGTGAAACACTCTGCCTTATATAATTAGTTTGATTCCCAAAATGTACCTATGAGACAATAAAAAGATATTTAAAAAAAATAGTAACTCGTAATTTTCGTGTCCTTTTTACTGTGTTACATGCAGATTTTTGTATAAGAAAAATATATAAAATAATAATAAAATGTGTTTTATCTGAAAAATAATTTCTCTTTTATCTCAGTAAATATTTATTTTTAAAATAGACCCAAAGTGCTTCTGAACTTGTTTCATAACATTAGTCTATATCTGGTTTCAGTTTTTAGCCCCCATGTCCTGTTTTTAGGGACCAGTTTTATAGAAGCACCCATATGATATTGGATGTTGATGTAGTTGTTTTGTACATTTTGATGTCAAAAAATGGACCAAATTCTCTGTACCTTTCTTGCATCTGACCTCCTATCTGTCTCATCTACATTCAGGGTTCCTACAGGTTTCTACAAGTTAAAGTTGAGACTTTTTAAGACCTTTTAAAAACTTCTAAGACAGAATTTAATGCCCATTTCATAGCTTATTTCACAGCCATACTGGCAAAAATTTGTGACTCCTAGATCTTGTTTGAATTTGTGGCCCCCATGTCCTGGTTTTAAGGACCAGTTTCATAGAAGCACCCTATTAAAAATAGATTTTTACTATCTAATATGAATCCAATAAATGACAACAAATAGGGAACTAAATGAATTACACTGATTCAATGTTTAACTGAGCACAAGTGGTGTTTTATAACAGCCCAGGAAAAAAATATGAACTCATCTTTTAATATGTGCCTGGATAAAGGAGTAAATACACAATACTCTGAACTGTACCACTGTAAACATTATTTCTGCAAATATGTTGACAGTAAACACATTGTCTTGGCTCATGGTCTGTAAGATATCAGATGGTTCCAGAAAAATGGCCAACAAATCCTTTCAGAGAGTTAAAACCAAAAACAACAAGCACTCAGAGACAGAACGGAAGCAGTGGGATCAGTGTCCAGTAAAAAGAAAACAGTGGGATGATTAGTGTTTAATCCAACATCCATGATATGATACTCATGATATGTAAATATTATGAGTTATAACTGACAGTTATGCTGTACATCTAGAATGACAGAAACGTTAGATAGCTAAGACAACAATATGAAAATGGAAAGTATTGGGTCAAAGAAGTGATTTTTCCATTTTTGAGTCTTTGTTATAATATTTACAAATGTAATGACTGTCATTTTTTTCCATTTTCTCATAAAGTCAAGCATACAATTCTGCCTTTTTCTTAAAATTTATCCCGTGCAAGATCTCCCAAAAAGCACACACCTATCTTCACTTATTCCAAGTTTGTGTTTATTTTCCTTGTGGATTATTTTTTCAGTGAAGCTTTTTTTGGTTCTTTCTGAGACACTGTCAGTGGCAGGGTTCATACACAATACCAGTTTTTTATGCAAATCGTGATGAACTACATCCAAAATCCTGAGTGGAAACAGCTTATTCAGTTTCACATTTCAGAAAAGTCTTCAAGTTTGTAAAGCCCAAACTTTTGAAAACTAAATTGCAATGGATGCATTTGTCAAATATAACGATATGCGGTTTGATCAATGTTTAAGCAATGCCTGTGACAGCTAAAAGTGGCTTTGGAGATTTAGGACACTTCAGTTTTGTAGAGTCTCACTGTAATTGTTGTATTTCTGAGTGGATTTCTTTGTTTTTCCTCCTTAAAGTGTGTGAAATTTGGCTGTAAAAACATTAACTGGTCCTTGACATGAAAATATTTTTTGACAGTCAGGGAGCCGCGTTTAGATCCCTCAGCTCAGTCATATTATTTTGTGTGACATAATGATGTTCATTACAGAGCTGATATCAGGCACTGAGAAAATAAGAGAAGAAGCCACTCAAAATCATGGACGCAGACAGGCAGAGACACAGAAACAAGCACAGTGTGATAAGCAGCGTGCAGCTTGGTATTAAATTGCCTCGCTCAGGATTAAAGGCTGGAATCTGTGGCGTGGTAAATCTGTGCTTTACTAACTGAGCTAAACTCCAAATGATGCAGCAGTCACACTCCAAAGGGCTGTTGCAGCTGTATCCCACAGCTACATGTGGGATCTGTACTATCAGAACTTATTTTGGGATCAACCAGCTGACTGACTGAGACTGTGACTTCGCCCTTTGAATACCTCCCCCTCATCACAGCTGAGATGATTTTTGTTATAATGCTCAATATACAGAATACAGGTGCCACCGAATATTATAGAACAGTCTCTGCACATACATACTTGAACTCAACTCTCACCATTTTCAGTAGTTTAAGGGGAAAAAAAACTGTTTCCATGGTATGAAATGTACAGTACATCAGAAAATACTGAGCATTTACATAAATATTCCACGTACTAAACAGCAACCGAATGTGTTTAACCCTGTAAAGCCTGAACCATTAAATCACTGACAGAAAATTCCAGCTGGAGCCTTTTGTTTGGTCCTTCTGGTCCACCCAGTTTTTTTTTTTTGTTTTTTTTTCAAATATCAATTTCCATGTCTGAGTTTCAGTTTGTGTCAGATTTGATTCATCAGGTCTCAATGCTCAAATATTATTTTTTTGAACAAACAAAAACATAATATAACACAAAAATGTCTAACATATTGGTAATTCCTTTTCAAAATTGGCAAAGTTCTGCCTCCTTCCTCATTAATGACAATCTTGTAGTGTCACTGGAAAGGCCTCTGGTGAATGAATTCCTCACCTTGCGTGTATCTAATTGTATACATCAGGTTTTTCAAGAAAATAAAATCACACTGATCATGTAGAGGGCTTCAAAACTCATGTATCAAATATGATATGTTTGGCGTTATAGGGTTAAAATGATCAATGAATTAGTCTTGATGGTTAGATTTGGGTTAAAACTAGAGCTGCACTGTCACACAAATCCCATTTGCTGCTGCGCTGTCAGGCTGTGCAATTATATGTTTACAAAAGGCTGCAATTTGACAGAACAGTGTGTGTTTTGTGATATTTTGGATTCAGTAACACAGGACAGAAAGTGGTGCTGTGTAAAAACATTGTATTTTGTACTTTAAAAACAAAACTATTTTTTTTTAATTTAAAAAAGTACATTTTCCTAAATAATAAAATAATCATGATAAATGGTAAATTATTGTTTGGTTTCCAGGGAAATAGGAGCAGGCAGGTCTACATTTTCCAACAATTATTCATGACACAGAAGTTAGCACAAGTATTTCCAGGTAATCTTTATATCATTAAATGTTTGGCTTAGTCTTATATTACTAAGATATTAGGTAGATTTGCATTTTACAGCCATGATTTATGGTTATTGTACAGAAACTACCACTATGGGTGGCGTGGTGGTGTAGTGGTTAGCACGACGGTTCCGAGATAGGGCCTCTGTTTGAGTGTGCCTGTTCACTCTGGTTTCCCCTGGCAACTAAAAACAGTTTTGTTCCGGAACAGAGGACGATTACTGCTTTGACATATGCCCAATCGAACCGAGCCAAAGACTTGTTCCGGAACAACGGCTCATATCGATCCAGGTGTGAAAACACCCTAATATTTGTTACCAAATTTCCTGAGAACCAGCTTTGATCAAAAAGTAGTGCTTACATAGGTAATGTGTTATAGGCTAAAACATGTTTTTTCCTTTATAACATGTTACATTCTCATTTATATTTTTGTGTCTAAAACTAATTCAGTTTACAATGATGATTTCCTTAATATTTTACACTCCAGGTGAACTCAATTTAATGGCACAGTACCCACTCTGGACATCATCATCATTATTATCATTATTACTTTGTCTTTACTTGAAATAGAAATGTTGACCCGTCTATACTCAAAAACCCGTTCAGGTTCAGGTAAAGCAAACCAGAATCCACATCCAAACGAAATGACTATAGCACTTACGGAAGTGATGGATTAGAGCAGAGCTCCAACAAAAACATCTAGCGAGGAAATGTCTAATGGAATAATAATAGTGCTTTGTCAAGCTTTGGCTCTTTGCTATTCTATCTGAACTATGCACTGTTTGTACCATCACTGAGCGAATGGAAATGGAAGAAGGTTAGAGGGAGCAGGTTTGTCTTCCAACACACAGAACTGGTCTCGGAGTCCAAAAAACCTGATGATACAGTTCAACCCTCTGCATATATTTGCACATCAGGTTACAGTATCAAAGTGATTCTAAAACCAATAGGGCTGTGTATTGGCAAGAATCTGGCGATACGATACAAATCACAATACTAGGATCATGAATGATATATCACGATATGTCATGATACTGTTAAAAAGGCAATTTTTTGTTTGTTTCTTTTTTTTAAAAAAATGATTATTTCCTTGAAGAATTGAATTACACCCAAAATATGCCCAAATACTAAACACATTTTTATTTGATTAGAACTGGATCTAGTGTTATATCACAAAATTTTCCTGTGTTAAAACTTAAATTATGTTTTCCAGACTTTATAGTTTAAGATCCTGTTCAAATGTTCATATTTTATTAGTTCAGAACTAACAGCAGAACATTATTTTTGTGCAATCCCAACAAAGGACCAAACATCTGCCTCTCAGACAGTATAAAGTGCTTGTAGGATGCTTCAAATAATCATTATTTAATAAAACAGTGTTAAATAATAATAAATAAATTATAAACAATAAAGAAAAACAAAAACAAACCTCCATCATATCTGCATTTGAATAAATACCTAAAAATATCGATACAGTACTTTTTAATATCGATACAGTATTGTGAAATGAAATATCGCAATATATTGCAGAACTGATATTTTCTTACACCCCTAAACACCAACAGATTGAAAAAACATAAATTACCAGTGACACAGTGCAGACTGTACGACATGTGTTCTACTGCAGTTACTCTAAATCCACCTGGAGCTGCAGGCTGGACATGCCCTTTTGGGGTGAAGCTAAAAAGCCAGAGGCTGTAACGCCACTCAAACCTTAAAACAGCAGGAGCAGTTCTCCCAACACCTGGGGTCAAACTAAAAACACACTCCTAACGTGCACTCAGAGCATGGAGCATCATTGAACAAGTACCGTTATATTACAGTTTAATGCATCAGTGTGTCAACGGAAGAATACAAGTAAGAACAGATAGACATCAACTACAGGAGTGAAAGAGCATCAGACTACACTGATGTCCCATTTATGTCTCTGCAGAGATATAAGAGACATGTGATACAACTGGAACATACTGGACTTATGTCACTTTCACCAGGATTGGATTGTTAAACTAGGTTTGGGTCAGCATGTACTTATGGTGTCTGTTTTTTGTTTATTTTTATCACTATATTATGTTGCTTCGGATACGCAAATAATATTAAGATTGAATATTTGACAACTGCATTCATTTTTTATACTGTGTTTCGGAGTCATGCAATGAAAATTTGTTTAATTTTCGTTTATTTTGCATGTGTCCAGGAATGAAAAAATTATCTATCTATCTATCTATCTATCTATCTATCTATCTATCTATCTATCTATCTATCTATCTATCTATCTATCTATCTATCTATCTATCTATTTATCTATCTATCTATCTATCTATTTATTTATGGCAAAATTTTTATTGATAGAAATACTATTCCAATAGACTTTCAATTTCATGTTAACATTGCCACTTAAAATGCTTACAATAGTGTGTTTTTACTTAATTTTAAATTGTACAAATAATTAAATTGTCCTTCAAGATTTCTGAAATATTTATAATGTTCTCACCATAAAATTTTACAAAAACAAAGGTTGCTACCTGGATTTAACAAAGCAACTGCATAATCATGTTTCATTTACATCAACCTATTTAACTCTAGCTGATGCAGTAGCTTCTCATTTCTTAAAGAACCATCAGTTTGACAGAGAGCATAAAGATTGGACTGTGTTTCAAGGGACAAAGGTCATGTGGTCTAATAAATCCAGATTGATCTTATTCCAGAGTGAAGAGAGGTGGATGAAGTGATTACCCATCATGCCTAGAGTCCACAGAACAAGCCTGTGGGGGCAGTGTTGTGATCAGAGGTTGATTCAGTTGATCAGGTCCAGGTTCAGCCAAGTTATGTGTCCATAAAATGAGGTCTGCTGAACCTGAATAAACCCAATAACCAGGTTTTTCTTCACTGATGACGCAGACATATTCCAAGATGATGAATGCCAAGACATCATTTACATGCTTGGATTTACCACCACTGAGTCCAGACTCGAACTCCATGGAAAATGTGCTGGAAAAGACTTTACACAGCGACCCAACTCTCACCAATCCAAGGTTTTGGCCTCAAAATTGGTGCAATTATGGGCAGAAATTAACCCTTTCATGCATGAATTATGAGAACTTTAGTCAATATTTTTTTCTTGAGTGTTTTTATTCCTCTTTAGGCATGAAAAAAACAATGCAAATGTTTTTTTGTTTTTTTTTTTATGAACCTACTTTTCGTGGAGTTACAAAAATGTCCACTTAGCTGGACACCATGCATTTAATTTTTGAAGCAAAGAAACATGTATTTAAAACTCATCATCAGAAAGTGATATACTGTGTGAAAACTATGAATTAAAAACATTTTTAATGCAGCTAATTGCTAAATCACTAATGTTCTCTCACATTTGCTCATACTCTAATATTAGTTATTACTCATTTCGTGGAGATAATATCCTCCTCAGACCCAGGAAATTGACAGTTTTAGCTGTTTTACATTAAAAAATTGTCTTGATTGGAAACTGCATAATGTAACAGTTTTTTCAGATACATTTTTAAAACAATTGTTATTTATTGACTAATTTTTTAAAGGAATGTCCTTTGTAATGCACAGCATTCTTTAAATGAAACTGTTAAACTTTTGTCCCCTACAGAGGACAAAATGCATTACTTGGTCTCAGGAGGATATGCAAAAAAAAAAAATTGTTTCAGAAAACTGTTAATTACAGTCTAATAACAATTAGCAACTCATTTACACTAAAACATGTTACTACAGATCAGGTTTATCATGAGCAGCAAAGTTACAATAATTGTACGAACTGCAGTGTTTGGGATGATGCATAAGTGTCCACTGTTTTGGCTGAAATAGAACTACAACAACAAAACCCATGAATATATAAGAGAACAGCTGCAGAATAACTGTCCACTGTAGTGACCACTGTGCATGAAAGGGTTTATGTAACAATTACTGTGACATTACATAAGCTTTGACATCACAGCAAATGCATCCCATAATGAAACTAAAGACAGTTGTCAGATATATTGTGTGTGTGATTTTTTACCCTGCCCCCCAAAGGGGAGGCAAGGGGTGTTGTTTTTGGTTTGGTTTGGTTTGTTTCTTTGTTTGTTTGTTAACACTCTAGCAGCAAATCTATTGGTTGAATTCATACCAAATTGGGTTTATAGATTGCCCGTGACCCAGAATAGATGTCACTACATTTTGGGAAAAGTAGGTCGATGCTTACATTTTTTATGATTTTTTTTTTTTTTTAATCTTTTTTCTCCTTCCATTTACTTACAATGAGCGAAATTTCACACGTCTATAAAAACATCAATTTTGTCTCAATTTACTTCAACCTTGGCACATACATAGAGGCAAGTGATATGCTGACATCAGCACACGCATAGACATGATGACATCAGCTGGATCGATGCCAAAATAAGATACAATATGTGCGAGGGGCGGGATTTGTTGTGCCTGGCACCACTTGTTTTTAAATTATAATTATGGAGGAGTTTACACAATATATCTCAATAACAACTATGGTAAATGAGATAGTTTGTCTTTACATCGTTCTCACTCCCCCAGTAACACACACGTACAACATTACAATACCTTCAGCATCAATGTTGTGAAAACATCAACAGTCTACAAAAGCAATTTGGACAAAGGATGAGTCTCCTCATAGTAGTAATAGTAGAAAAAACCTAGAATAGTATGTTTTGCTTGTTCACGTATTTATTTACAGTCTCTCTTTTGCTCTTTGTACTTCCATAGCAGATTTCAACTCATCCAATCATGCTACGAGCCAACAGAAATGTTCACAGATTATTTTTTAATTAAAATATGCCTTTCAGAGATTATTTCTTATTCTAAGTATATACTGCAGTTTTATACGTCTATAGAGGAAGGCATTATATTAGAAATGGATTATGAGCAGCCACTTTCTGTCAAACTGCATCTCATCAGTTTTTGCTGCTGGGAGTCTGTCTGTGGGGCAGCCCCAGCAGAGAATGCTGGGAGTTTGACAGCCTAAATGGGCTGCTGGAGGCACGCTTTAGGGAAGGCAATGCAGGTCTGTTGGTCAACTTTACTGTATGGAATGCAGTGAAATGCTGGCACATACACATTACCTTCTATCCCATTATACCACTGCTCTTAAAGCCACATACAACGACACAGCAGCTGCCATTTGAGCACCTACAGCCAGTGACAGCTTTCCTTCTCCAGTCTCGACATGTTCCTAATGAATTATGGGGGAAATGGCAGAAGGTATACAACTGTAGTCGTCTATAATGACCTGATAACTCTTCCTATTATAACATCATAAGTGATTCTTTTTGTCTTCAAGCACTAACCAAATATCAGTACACTAAGGCAAACAAAGTAAACATTAATGTGCAAATACAATTTGTTATGAAGGAATGTAATTATGTACTATTACTATAAGTGCTGTACTTCTGCACATACAGTATTTGAGGTACTTGTACTTGTCTTAAGTCTTCTCATTTTTTACAACTGTATTCCTCTACTAGATCTTCTACATCTAAGAGGGATATTTTGTCCTTTTACTCCATCACATTTATCTGAAATTTACTTTCTTTCTTGCTTTTCAAATGAATCTTTATCATCTCTTTCTGATCCAGTGAAAACCATTCATCTCCATTTATGATGAGTTTGAGTATTTGTGACAAACTGAAGGATGAAATCTTCCTAATGTGTTTAAATTGATCCTCATTCTTAAACTAAATCTATTGTTTATTGTAAGTTAAACTATACAAAATTCACAACTTGGCTCAAAGGAAAGATGACAGGCAGATGATCAGACACGACTATTTAACTTCATATGTATTCTAACCAAAAACAACATCAATGAATGTTAGTAGTATAATCAGTGTAATCAGAGGTATAGTTGGGGAATGGAGGAGTGAAAGACTTCAGTGTTTGGTCCAACAGTACATAAAGTAAGTCAAATGAGCTCAGCCTTACAGATTCACACCAGTAAAATGCAGCATATACATTAATGTAACACTTAAATTAAACCAATCATATCAGATATACGTAATAATAATAATAAAAAATGACCATTTTAATTTCCATACTTGCTGATAACACATACTTTTTCTTGCGTAAAGCTTCAAATGCAGTACTTTTACTTATAGTGGCATATTTCCAGAGTTCTATTAGGTATTTTTAATTCAGTAAAGGAGCAAATAGTCTCAATTTTCTTCCAACAGTCTATTTATTGTTAAAATGACAGCTAAAATACGGTATGAAAGCTTCAAATTAGTATTACTAGTCCTCAGTTAGTGTCTACCAGGTTCGTGGCTGGTGAGTCAGACTTACAAATATATGAACCTAAAAGAATATCTTATTCACCATTTGATTGGCAATTGGCAAGAGTAAACAGGTTATGTTTCATAATGTCATTATCCTTTACACATACATACATGATGCATGTTTCATTTAAGGTCAAAATGTAATTTTCAATCAAATTATGGTTATATGTAATCTTGAACCTTGATATAAAGGTGGGGCGAGAAGGAAAATGCTGCCGTCTCTTCCCTGCATGTGAACAGGAAATGTGGAAATCACACAATTTTGAATTGAAAAATAATCAAAATTATTGGAATCACATGGAAAATAAGTTTATAGTAAGGATCAACAGATATATATCAACATTTATTTCACCATTATTTGTTTTTGTCTTTTCATGATGACAGGTGAGGTTCTGCCTTTCCAGACTGCACGTCACTGGTGTCATGGGATGCATTCATTCACAGTCCTGCTTACATCTCAGCTCTACAATGATGGGACAAGTCCCTATGTGTAAAATGCAGCTGATTCAGACATTTTAATCATGTTATATTCTTTTTTTTTTTGGTTTCTAGAAGGTAAAAAGACATTCCTGGAGGAAAGTTGTGAGTTCTGTGTGTTTTTTAAGAGGTGCACTGGATGGGTTAGATTATTTACAAATATCTTAAATTTCAACCAAACATCACTTTATTTTCCATATAATCCTGATTCTGTGTTTAACAGACTACAAAAGAATGCATTTGAATGTTTTTTAATAGAGCTTTTAATTTCACTGCAAACAATACAAAACTGTCCAATTCAACCAACAGGGATATGTTTAAAGTAGAGTATAATCTTTTGAGTTTGGCCTGAAGAGTGTCAGTATCTATGAGTGATTCCACTATTAAATCAGTATAATAACAAAAGATACCACTGAAACTGTTAACCACTGCTCTGTTCAAACTTTGTTAAACTGAATGTGCTTTAAAGTCACTTCAAGGTCTTTGTCTATACAAGAAAACAAGAGCTAACTCTAATGAAAATGGGTGTTCTCCAAGTTCCACGCTGCATTTGAAGGTCTCATGAGATCTCACAGACGCATATCCAAGACAAGAATAGACCAAATTAAATCTCAACGCTAACTGTACGCTCAATTACCGCAGAACGGCTTCTGTAATGAAATAGAGGTGACTTCTTTTTTGTGAAGGGTTAATCGTTGCTTTTACGTCAGAGACTTTAAGATTACTGTTCATCAGAATCACACAGTGTATCATTAACCACTGGTTTTGTCTCGTGCCGTAACTAATCATGTACAGTACGTGCCGCTCTAGACATCAGTGGCAGCAAATGAAAAGCCTCCAAATTATCTGCGCGAGTACATGAACATGAGGACGCCCTGCTCAAATTTACACCGATTTCACGCTTTTAAAAGAATATCTGCGGCACATTCGCTGTCAGGAGAACTCATTAGAATATTTTTGTCATTTTGTGACAATTCCATATCTCTTTTTTGGTCCAAGCAGAGTTTGTTGCCTCATTTTCATGCTTCATTTATGATTTCAAAACAGCCACTAAAGCCTCTGTAAATCCCTTCATTCTGTCAGAGAGTGACTCACACTGACTCGACAAAACACTTCATTTGGTGATCATCTTGGCCATCATTATAGGCCAAACAAACAAATGCCACAGCGTAATGGATTAGATATGCAGCGAAAACTGGGCCAAGCGGGGCGGGTGGAGTGTGATCGAGCTGAGCCGGGAGGGGGTAGATGGAGATGCTGCGATAACCGTAGTTGAAAAAAAAAATCTTTTGAAGGTGTCAGAGCGTGGACAAATTAGAAACGAAGACAACTCCATCCCATCTGATTCTATTAGGAGACAAAAGGAACATTAAGTGATGCAGATTAACATCGCATACAGAGGAGTAATAGCCGTGATCAAAGATGGAGAGATGGGGATTTTGAAAACATCTCCACTTAATGGCAGATCCAGCGGAAAAGAAAAAAAAAAAAAAAAAAAAAAAAAAAGCTGGGGGTCGTACAGCTGTCACTGCTTTCTCTGTCTGCAGATTCCCCCTCATTTCCCCCCGTAACCATCTCCACACCCCCACATCCTGCAATCCCAGAAGCACACATTGCATGCTGCAGCCCTGAGGAGTAGCATGTAAAAAAAAAAAAAAATACAAGGCAGTGGAAAAACGATTAACATATAACACGATGCAAAGAAAAGAGCTCGATTCATCTAACAGTAAAATCGTAGATATGTACAAACAGGACTGCATACAGTGGCAACACCAAAGTTATCCATATACACTGAAAACATACAAAAAACAGCTTATTTTTGTACATGTGGTGTATTAATGCTAAATGATGCTCCCATTTCATTTGCTTCAATTATTTTTGTTTCCTTCTAAATTTATATCCTATTTAGACCTACAACTAATTTTTAATAGTAGCATTTTTTTTGCATTAGTTTTTTTTTTTTTTTTTTCTGTAAAAGGTTAAACCAAATTGTGATAAATGCCCCATTAAGTCTTTTTGTGTTGCCAGCATTACCAACAAAAATACAAAGATGTGTCCTTGACTCTTATATGTGAGTTAAACCTCGTAAGCCCATTTTTGGTCTTTTTTTTGGTCATAAAACGATTCTATTGGTCAGTCTTCATGTTGGCCTGATGGTTTAGAAATATTTAACCAATGAAAAGTGTTGAAAACGGCTTGTGATGACATCTCTTAACTACTTAATTGATTTAGCATATACAACATTTTTCCAGTTTCCTGAAAAATAACTATTTTGGACATAAGAGGTTTCTGCCCAACAGCAACGATATGCAGAACATCTATCAAAGTGTCATATAATGTGTACGTGCTTATCACATTTGCTTGAAAAGTTGATGAAACAACCCAATATTTCCAGCTTTAATCCTATTTCTATGTTTAAAAAAAACACATTTGCTGCAATATATAACTTAAATTTGCTGAATTCAATAAAAACGTGTGTATTTGACTTCTTTTTTTTTTGTTTATTTGAGACTGGAGCTATTGCTGTCTCTGCTAAGCTAAATTGTAAGCTAACTCTGACTCTGCCTCATGTAGGAGCTCAATACTCTATATAAAAAATTTTTTTTAAATTGTTGTTTTTAATGCTTACCATATTTTTAGCAGTATGATGTATATAAACCTCAGGTATATACAGTAGCCTTTATGTGTAGTTTCAAGGGAAAACCTTGCCTGTCACTGACTCTGGTATTTTTACACTTTACTTCCCGATGACCGACGTCCATATATACATGAAACACCTGCCCTATTGATCATAAATAATGTCTGAAAACACTTCCATTAAAGCAGACATTTAATATTTATCTGATTTATGTAAGCGTCCACTGGGTTTACTGTTACTGCCAGTGACCACTGATAGAAAAGCAGTGATAAATAATGGAATAAGCACACAAAAGAAGCTGATTCATGGTTAATAGACACAGTTTTGAATAGTGCGTTTTTATATTAATTCAGCACTTTTCATTTTGTGTGAAGGTTTTTCTTTTTCTCTTTTCTTTCCTGGAAATTGGAGTATATATAGCAGTAGTAATAGAACTGTTCTAAATTATTTTTCTCAGTCTACTATAACAGGATCCTTTAAAAGAAATGCATAAAGCAGAATTCATCAGTAATGTGTTATTTGTACTGTATTAACTACTCTGCCTGATTTACAAAACACTGGACTTTATCTAATTCAATGGATGAATGTAAACTATCCACATTACAGTATTGTATCGAGATCAATGCTAAATGTGTATTTGAGTGGTTCAAAGTAAGATATTTAAGTGTTATTATGATTTCTTTAATACTGGTTAACTGCCTCTGTGGTATCACTTGTGTGTTATGACAGGACGACAGGCAGACTAATCCTTGCGTCTGTTTTCTAGAGTCAAGGTTCACAATGCACTGTCTTTATCTGTCAGGGTGTAAAATTGTGACTCGAAGGCCCAAACACAGGCCCTACAGCGTCTGATGAATCCATGAGATACTTCAGGTAAAGCGTGCAAATGTTGGTGAATATAATGCCGCACTGGCACAGGATGAACTAAACAGCATAATGGATCATCATTCTCATTTTCGTCCAAGAAGCGGGTGTGTGCAGCTCTGCCGCTTGAGCCCAGTGACTCATAATCCATGTCGTCTTTCATTTAGCGGGAAGAGCAGTTGGCGTATTGCGATATGGAAATAAGAGGAGCTGATCAAAGCTCTCCTCCCCTGGATGAGCTCCTCATCTGTCTCTCCAAGGACTCCCAGCCTGCCAAGCGCTGCAGCTCCCTAATACAGACGTTTCAGCACTCATGCCCAACCACCCGCCATCATTAAAATTTCATACTGACACGCGGCATACAGATTCCTGCGAGCCCTACAGGCTCGGCTGTATCCACCTGACTGACTCCAACGTCTTCCCTCCTCCCCTGCTCGCTTCTATCGGTTGATTGGACTGGTCTGAGGTCTGAGGAGAGATGCATATCAGCGGGTGACTGATTTATTAGGACAGTATTGAGAGGGAGAGTGACGGTGGCGGTGGCGAAGCAGGAGGTTCAAATTTAGATATTTATCAGCTGATCTCAGCTTGTCTCATGCCTGGGAGAATCTGAAAGTGTGTTAAGAGGCTGCTAGACATTTTGGAGGAGGATATCCATGTATTTTAACTCTCCGAATGTCAGAGTAGGTAATAAACCAAATACAACATGTCATATGCAGGATTCAGACATCGCATAAATATTAATCTATCATCAGCATATCGTATACATGCATATCAAAGAGTATTAGCATGAAGAATTCCCTGTCAAACCAATTTCTTTAAGACTATTAACCTGTCAGTGTCCCCTGTGTTAAAGGGTTTCTACATTGAATTGATATTCGAAAGTCTCAACAGCAGCAGCAGCACACATAAGACTACCAAAACCACCAACAAATCAACACCATGTGTCCACAGACTGTATAATACAGGGTGTCTGCTCTCTATCCAGATAAAAATTACAGACTTTTTCAAAATTTCAAATTTTTTCCCCTAGACCTTGACTTTATGCACTTTTATACTTGTGTGTCTAGTTTTTTGGTTGAGATTGTACTTGTTGTGTGTAGTAGAAAAGCTCATTTTAATTAAGGTATGAGTGAATGAATGCATGCATAATTCGCAGTAAATTATGTTTTACTGACAGAAATGTTTCCAAAACATATGACAATCACAAAAGTGCATAAATATCCCACCAAACAAGTTTTACTAGAATCATTCCAGTACCGACCAGTTAGTGAAATCTTATCAAGTTTTTTCTATGCTTTCCTCATGTGTTTGTAATGTTACAAGATTATGTGCCTTTGAGCATAATCTAAAATTCAACTATAAGAGAAACTTTTCACATACTTAATTAAGACTTTCACACAAAATTCCAGACTTTTCAAAGTCTGGAAAACAGCGTTTCAAAATTCCATACTTTGTAAGACCTTCAGGACCTGCTCAAACACCCTGATAAGAACATCACTGGATAAAGTATTAAGCTCATTGTTTACACACATCTGTATTATGGTATCATCTAGTTCCTCATCTTATAGTTAAAATAACATTTGGGTTTTACAGTGTCCACACACTGCACCAGCTGATAGTTTACATTATAGCCCTGTCAGCTTTGACAGAAAACAGACCCAGTTAAACCACAAATCATCTGTTTTCTGTACAGTTTATTTTGTCAGTTGCTAAATTCAAGATCTGTTTGGACTCAACCAAATAAGGGCAGAACTGTCACAGTTAGTCTGAAGCCCTTTAACCTCCTAAGACCCAGGAAATGTCAGCAAAGTACAAGCTTTTTTGGTTTTTATTAAATAAGTGCCTATATTGGAAACATCATGATGCAACAGTTTTTTCAGATGCAGTTTTTAAAATGTTTATGGAATGTCCTTTGTGGACAGTTTTCTTTTCTTTTTTTTGTATAAAGTTGTGTAACTCTTGTCCACAAATGTGGACAGTGGGTCCTAGGAGGTGTTGTGGAAATGTTCAACTGATAACCCACACACAAAGAGGAGGAGAGAAAGTTAGGGTTAAAATAAATAAATGCATTTACTGAGAAGTCAATCACAGAGAAACTCTGTAAGTGAGGTATGATTAACCATGACAATATAAAAGATTATATTGACCAAAAATCCAGCCCCCCCAATGGTGACACTCAAATGACAACCCCATATGTAAATCATACCACTCCATACCAGTCCTTCCGGTTCCGGGGGGGAAGAGGCCGTATTGGCCTCTTACCCCTTACCTTGTTTAAATAATATCTAGCATCACATAACCAGACATTTAGGTGTTTGGGTTTTAACTCAAGGTAAGAACTCTGTTCCCAAGTCGGGGGTGTTACAGAGTGGTAAACATCACACATAATGAATAATGACTCAGCATTAAAAGAAGATGTACTAATAGTATAAAATATAAAGAGTATAAAATATAAAAAGTAAATTTTTCCACCACAGAGGTTAAAGCCCTGACATGACATGAGACAAAAACACCTATCCAGGATCACGAGCATCCATAGTAAAAAAATATTACTGTCCCTGTTACTGCTGGTAGGGGTTAGCTTCTGACAACCCTTAGTTAGTTAATAATGAATCACATTTGGTTTAAAAATATAATAAAAAATGACTCATGATGACTTTAGTAGTGTTTGACACAAAAACTACAATCCTCTCCCAACCTTATTTAAAGTATTTTTATTATCTAAACTGAAAACCTCATAGAGTTGTGACGTGTACTCTGGTCTGTGGAGGCATCATACTATAAGATATACCCAGTGAGTAATTTTGACATGAAACATAAAATTTATTCTGAAATGTAGAGATTATAGGTATTCATGGTTTATGGAAACATACAATGGTAACATATTTTTCAGGCAAATGGGTTGGAATACTTCCAATACTGACAATACAACAATGTTCACATGATGATAATTCCAGAGCCACTCATGTTTGTTGTCATTCCATATCTTCCCCCTATATGTTTGTCTAATGGCAGCGCAGATTTCTGTGCCTCATTGCATGTGCACAAGGAATGCTTAACCCATAAAGACCCACAGCTACTTTTGTATCAGTTCCCAAATGAATTTTTCTCTATATTTAACCTTTCCTAAGTGATTTATCACCATTTATTGTAATTTCATCTCCTATATTTTGCTTTTTTTTTTTTTTTAAGTGAAAATCTGTTTTTCATTTAATTTTCTGATCATGTAGATGTTCATAAAACCTCAGATTAAAGTTGGGGGTTATTATATCAGAAACAGAGAAAACTGAAGAAAAAGTGACTCTCCAGATCTTGTTGTTCATTCCCAGTGTAAAGTGGTTCGAATTTACCAAAAGCATCTAAAGAACAACCAGATCTCAACCACTTAACCCATAAAGACCCAGTGCTACTTTTGTGGCAGTTCCCAAATGAATTTTTCTCTGTATTTAACCTATCTTAAGCAATTATTCACCATTTATTATAATATTATCCTCTTTGTTTTACATTTTCACCATACATCATGTATTTTTGTGTATTTATATGTCATTTTCTATGTTTAAATTAGATGTTCATTAAAACTAAGAGTGAATTCAAAGGTTACTATATTAAAAACAGAGAAAACTGAAGAAAAAGCAACTTTTTCAGCAAAGATATCATTAACTGAACAGAAAACCAACTGTGTCCATCCACTATCATTGATTAAACTCCATGGGTTTTACTGGTGACTCAATGTTGTAAAAGATGATGGTGTTTCCACGGTAACTACAGAGCCTCTGAACGTCCAAATGGATCATATCTGATGACCATGAAAAGATGACAAACTGTATTTTACACTAATTATTTACTTGTATTGATAGGATTCATGGATCAACAGGTATTAAACAGTTTAGACCAGTAGATGGTTTAGGCCAGTAGTGGATGTTTGGGTCTTTATGGGTTAAAACCAACTGACTATATAGGGTATGTACGTATGCAGGATCTTCTTTCAAAGTCTTTCCAATCTGCTGCTGGTCACTTTAAGAAAGACAGAATCTGCACCAAACTGTCTACTGAAATGAACAAAAGTACATTTCTTTAAGTATGAGCTCATCTTTTTATTTGAAGGTGTAAATTTGTGTTCGACCTCTTTTGCTTTTAATACTCAGGTACTGATAATGGAGAAGATGATATAGTGCTTCACAGCTCAAGGATAAAGCAGTCAGGTCTCATTTTCACTACTGTAAGACGAGGTCTTTTTCCTTCCACATAAAGTACTTTTTCATCAAAGCCAAGTGTTTTTCAGCTCATGACCTCTTGTGCAGTGAGATGTCACTGAAGCATTTAAAGCCCTATCCATTCTCCATCACTCTCACTCCCAGACTTTCACAAATACACCTTTGGAGCTGAAATCTGCGCTCCTCTTTCCAACTGTTCCACAATTGATGTGTTCTGAAAAAGGTGGGGATGCATGCTTTGATCTACATTATCTCCATGCAAATTCCAATCCCTGGGGGGGAATAGACACGTGGCACCTCGCTGCTCGGCGCCCTTGTTGATTGTATTTGGGGGACACCGGGATGAAAACGCATCAAGACGCCCAGAGAAGCGTTCCATCTTCCCCTCTGTCGTTATTCAGGCATGGCAGAAATGAGCACAGAGACGCCTCTGGTCCTATTGTCATTCAGCTGCGGTGTCAGGACAGAGGGGAAAGGAAATGATGCAGGAGTGCCAAGGCTAAATTTGTGTCATCTGCCAAAACTCTGTTCTACCACGATACACCCCGTTTAACCAACTTGACTGGAAACAATTGATTTTGCCCATTTTCACAGAAACCAGCAGGAAATTGGAAGCGATGAAGGGACATAAGAAAAGGAATGTTAAATAAAGAAAGCTCTGTCTGACGTTTTTTTTTTTTTTCCCCTTCTGCTTGCATGCTTCATACTTCACACTGTAGATTTGATGCGGCTCGGTTTTGCACAGGAGACACATAAGAAATCAACCTGACGTGGAAAAAGGCAGCTGTGTCAGGTGTGAGGAGGAAGGATGGCAAATTTAGAGGAGGATGGATGTCAAAACAGCTGCAGGATTATAACTCCACCACAACACAAGGCCTCAAAAATTCTAATTCTAAAATATTTACTATGCTTCACCTAATGTGCCTCGAAATAAAAACATCCAAGTTGAAATTTTTTGTGCAACCAGAGATGTAACTGTGGTGTGGTAGTTAGCGATTTAGGATGCATATTTCGCACTTAAATGAGAGATTTTGTAAGAAATATGTTGCCCATTCCTCCACTGTGAGCCCAAATGTGATCTCGTGTGCATCTCCATATGATTAAAATACATAAACACATAAAAGAGCATCAAAAATCACTTGTAAATGATGTTTTATATTATCAAATTATGTAAAAGAAATGCTGCTGGTGCTAGATAATGAAGGGGAATAAGGCTGTTATCAAGCAGAAGTTGGATTTACGGTAATCTGACAAATTTTAAGATTCATGGCGAGTGAAAGCTCAGATTCAACTAAAGACTGAGCGTGTAACAAGCTGAAAACTTACAACTAATTGCACAGAATAGATGTCCAAAAGCTAACAGAGACTCTGGAGAAGAGATGCCCACTGAATAAGGTGAAGGGTATCTGCAACAATTCAAATCATCTTCTTTGTTACATTCCAGCCAATCAGAGAAGCAGCTGCAGGGTCTAAACATTACAGAATATCCTTCATCCCCACTGCTGTCAGTACAACAACTTAGCCTGATGACTGACAGATGGATGATCACTGGATTAAATTTATCTAAAAGTGAGTCTTTATTTTTCTGAGTTGATGGGAAATAAATTTACCCCTAAAGATAAATAAAGTTGATCTGTATCTGAGGTGGAAATGGCAGAACTCCAATTTAAGAACTCTGATTTAAGCTCAAAACTATTCAAAGCTACAATATATAACATGTGCATTAAATATCTAAAAATAAAAAGGTTTATGTTGCTTTTTTTTTAAACTTTATTTTTATTGTTTGATTGCTGTACATTACAAAACAAATATAAGGGACATTTGGGAAACACTGACCGTAATAAACCTTTGTGACTAACAATTGTTTTTAGTAATGTGACGTTAAAATGAAAATTGTCCATTTCTTCCATTTATCATGACACTGTTGTTCTTGAGTCCTCAATCTATGGGTCAGAATCTCAAATATTCCATTCACTATTTGTGAGTAGTAGGTGCTTCTAATCTGCACCATTTTTTGGTAATAGCCTTTTTTACAGGCTGCTACAAATATCTATCATTTTTTCTTACATTATTACCAATAATACACCCGAAATACATCACCAGATATGTTTTAGGAATTGCATATGTCGCATATTTTAGTGACATCTCTACTTACATTACATAAATGTTCCCTAGAGTGTTGAAACTCTGCAAAATCAGTAATTACCCCACCCTCTGAAGGGAAGGCAAAGGGGAATTGTTTTTGGTTCGGTTTGTTTCTTTATTTCTTAAAGGGGTCATATTTTGCTAAACCCACTTTTATTAGTCTTTGGTTCATTTATTTGTGTATTTGGACCCTAATAGTTCCAAAAGTTTGAATTTGAACCCTCCAGGTGCTGCAAAGTTATCTTTATATTCATTTTGGCAAAAATCAAGTGGATTTCTACAACCTGTTTAATTCCTGCTTAATTTGTTACGTCTATAACTAGTTACGTCACGACATTTGCACATATAAGGTCAAGACTTCTGACGAACATTTCTCCGAGTACGACATAAATGTTTATCAGCAGCAGCGGTTGTAGTCCGTACTGAAAATATGTCCAAACTTTGAGCCGATTACCTAAAATGTTCAGTTGTTGGTTGAACGGGACAGAGCAGCACAGACAACAACCTGAAGGGGGTGGGGCGTGAAGTGGCTCATTTGCATTTAAAGGGCCAGCGCTCAAAACGACCTCTGGTGTCATTACCCAGAAATAGGGTTGAAGATGGACCTGTGGAGTTGAATTAATGAAGAATTCAGACCCAAGCATAGCATTTACAGTTTATGTAGACCACAGGGAAATGTTTTAAAATGCATACTTCCATTTAAAAAAAAAAAAAAGCCAAATATCACTCATTTAACACTTTAGCAGCAAAACTATTGGTTGAATTCACACCAAATTAGGTTTACAGATTTACCAGTGACCCAGAATAGATGTGATTACATTATGGGAAGCATAGGTCAAAGTTCAAATCTTATATGAATTTTTTCCTATGTACTTATAATTTGTCTATGCTGTCACTGTCTATGGTGACATCAGCACAAGCATAGACATGATGATGTCAGCTGGATCGATGCCAAAATAAGCTACAATATGTACAAGGGGCGGGGTTTGTTGTGCCTGGCACCACTTGTTATATTATTGTATCAGTCATTTTCTTTGGTCACCTGTCTTTACAATCACATCCCCTTCACTGGTGTTAACGTAACTCAAAGATTTTCCATTAGCATGAAATTACACAACATGAATACAATGGAAGTAAAGCTTCAATATAGGGCTGCACAATTAATTGAATCACAATTATAATTACAAATGGTTACAATTGCTAGTTCTCAATATAAGAGGATTTAGGGTGACCTCATTGTAGAAATGGGGCAAAAAAAAGCACAACCTCTGTCATATGTTGATATTCTGGATTTAGTGAGTTCAAGCCAAGGGAGGTAGTGTGTTAAACATGCACAATAAAAGGGTTTTTTTGTACAATTTTAAGTTTTTCCAAATGAGAATTCCATGCGTTTCTGTTGATAACAAAACAATATCAACATCACAATACTACCTCACAATGCGACTTCTTCATCAAATCATGTAGCTCTACATATTACCCCCATCAACTCTGATAGATTTTCATTTCAACCAATCCCATGATGCTACAGTACTTCCCAACATCATATCATGTCTGTTGTTATTATTACAGTTTTTCTCAATTGTTTACGCACATTTTCTGAAAGGGTATTTTGTTTTCAAATGACACACACAAACCATTATATGAATAGACATTTGACACTGATGTTCTCAATGTAAAACACTATGATGATTGGAAAACACTTCTTCTCCATTTATCATAATGACTTAGGCCTTTTTTTGTTCAGTATTACATTTACTACAGACAGTGCATACATAAGTGTGTTGTAAAATATTTTAGAATATTGTGTTTATACTCAGAACAAACAGATGCACGGTAACAATTTCTGTAATATTTTATTTTTCCCACAAAAGCAATGTACAGTGTACATCCCAACCAACACAAAGTTGCACATACAGTGGTCTACATCCAAAAAAGAAGAACTCACCTGTTCCCTTTTATGCTATAGCTCTGATTGCTAATTGCAAAACTGTGTGACAGGTGTTTGCCCATGCGATTAGTCAGTGTGCATACACTGACAAAAACTGGGGGTCATATTTGCTTAGGAAAACTTAGAAAAGTATTTGCACTGAGTTGTAAGTAAATTCTACAAGAGCGATCATCAAGTAAACTTTACTTGCAGATATATGTTTATTTTATGAGTAAACCTCAGGTAATTTACTGATGATTATTAATATGGTCATTGAATTTGACTTACTTTGTAAATTTTACTTAGACTCTGACTGCTTCAAAGTGAAAAATGCTAATGCTAATGCACCTAATGCTAATGGTTTTTCAAGGTAATTTTTAAATATTGTGACATTTTGGTAGAACAAAGTTATGGACGAGTGAACACTGGTCACACTTCTCACATCCCGTTACACCACATTCTTGAGAAAACACAGTGGTATTTACTTTCATTAAACAGCATGTGTGTGAAACATCATAGACTCTATGGCAGCAGCACAAACCATTCGGTCATGGTGTCGAACTGAAATATTCCGTTCACCCAGTTAACTCAGCTCCTCTCCCCTATAGACAGAACATAAGTCATAGAACTACAGAACACAGAACAGCAACTTGCTTTTAACATATATTTATAACTTGCAAGGTAGTGCTCCGTCACAAGACGCAGTGACACTGTAAACTACATGGGTCACATGACTCGGCACAAACTGCCCCCATTACGATCAGTGTGGCTCGCTACATACTTTTTCTAACTTTTATTTCTGGACAATATATAAGTAACATTTACACAACATTTTACATATTTTTTTTCTGCAGTTTAAATTGCCTATTAAAACTTACTTGGTATTTCTAAGTTCAAGTGCAATGACTACAACCATTGAATATTATGTGAAAATACATAATACAACTTAGTCTTCCCGCAGTTTATTTATTACATGAATGACATTTAGTTTTACTTGACTAAATCTAGTTCTCATCTGATACTTACAATTAGAAAATAAAAAATGTGAGAGTTAACCTAATAAATATTACTACACCAAATTTTTTTTTTTTTTTTTCAGTGTAGTAGAGCAATTAACTTTTGAATTTTGAATAACAGTGTGTTCCTTGTGAAAACGAAAGATTTTCTCCATGAAAATTGTACCAAATGCAGAGAATTGTGTATAGTGTTTTGAAAAAAGTGTGTTTTAGAACTGCAATTTGAGTGTAACGCAGGAATTGTGTTTGTAGTTTAGCAGACTTGGTTCAGGGGGTTGGTGCATGAGTTACATGTTGTGGTCATTGTGTGTCAAGTACCAGTATTTGTGTGTAAACAACTGTATTAGCAGCAGAATTTAACATTTTTTTCTCGCTGGAGAACTATTCTGTTGTGACTGTTGGTGGAGTGTGTGGGGTCAGCTGTGTTGTAGTGACTAGTGCATACAAAATAACCTTCTAAAATATGCCAAAAGTTTCACGATTTTTGTAAAGGTTATTTTCCCTGCTTGGGTATTTAATATTCAGCCACCGGTAGTTCATCAATGAAAACATGCATAGGGATTTGGAACAGGAAAGACATGACAGCTAAGTGAATGAATAAAATATTGATAATAATTTGACTTCATGAAGTTTGAGAGACTTGGTGAATTCGAAGTATTTCTAAACTTATTTCTAAACTCTTGCGGGTACAGGTTTGCAGCTGTAACAATGTTCTGAGCTTGGAATCCAAATGTGACGGCAGCTATCTGCAGCAGATAGCAATGCAGCTCCAACACACACACACACACACACACACACACACACACACACACACACACACACACACATACACACATCTTCCTTACATTTCAAAACTGCTGACTGCTTTTACTGAACCATAAAATGCCCAGACAGAAAACTCATGAAAGGCCAGTGAGTTTGTTGAGACATCATCAATAGTACAGTATAGCAGAACCATTTAACATAATGTGGATCAGACTGGGCACTGATACTCATTATGGGGTGTGTCAAGGCTTCTGGGAGAAATCAATACAGGCATAAATTGGTGGAAGAGGAAAAATGCTGAATATAACTCCTTAAAAAATAAGATGTTAGAGCTACTGTACAGGCAGGTTGGAAATATTGTTGATGCCTCTATGAGCGCAGTGGTTTGCATAATCAGCAGCAGACATGCTTTAGCTGCCCAGTGTAATTTAGGTTTGCTATTTAAAAATAAGGACAAACACTGATGATGCGCTATTGTGCAATCCTTCATTAAAAAGCAATAGCAAGAGTAATCTGTTAATGATTTCCCCTCCTGTTAATGGATGTTTCTTTGTCTACCAAGGTCTTTCTGGAATAACATCCAAACAATGCCAGGCATTGTCCCGCAGGGCGGAGGCGGGCGATTGTGTACGAAGTGTTGATGTTTTTAAAGAGCTTCTGGGAGCACATGACTGATTTGTGAGGTCCAAGTGGAAAGCCAAACAAAAAACAAAGATGTGAACTTCCTCCACCAAAACCGCCGTCTGCTAAGTCATGGGATCCTGTGGCCTTGAACACTACGGCACTGTTTCCAGGTTGGCCTTGTCAAGTCTACACTGGCCTAAATCTTTAATGCCGTTAGTGAAATAAAAAGTGGGGAGATTTATCAGTTTCTCCATCCATTATTTCTTTGCATTGACTTATTTCAGTATTAGGATGGCCATGTACTTCTCACTGTAACAGAGAACATTGGTGATGGACCTCCTGTCTTTGTGTCTTTTTGTATTTTACCTGTCTGACATATTGATTTATGGCTCTGCAGAGTCTCCATCCAGATTTCAACATTATTAACATTTAATGAGGCAAATCTGTACTTTTCCTACCTCCACTGGTACAAGATTTGTGTAACATTTATTAAATTGATTCATAAGAATGCAACACTGGAAAATGGAAACACAGAAGCCATTTCTCAATACGTGTTCTTGTCTGTTCTTCCATTCTCGCATTCTCGTGAAACATCATCAGTCGTGGCCCAAGTACTGTTCCATTTGAAAGTTCGCATAAACCAAGAACACATGGAACACCCGGATGATGCTATCTTAAACTTAGGATACACTGGTTGGTGACTCGTGTAGACTTGGCTGGAAAATAATTCCCAAGATGCACTTCACTACTCTCAAATGCTTCGGCAGCTTCTGTGAAAACTTAATTCAGAAATGGTTTTTGACTAGATGACGGTAACAAGATGATGTGATATAATGTTAGAACACGAACAAGAGGCAGAATAGCGAAAAATATGTCTTTATTATCATGATATGGGATTCAATGAAATGTATTATAGTTTCGAACAATATACAAAATGTATAAATACACTGCAAAAATCAAAATCTTACCGAGTGTATTTTTCTCATTTCTAGTCAAAATATCTCATCACACTTAAAATAAAACATAATCACCTAAAGAGTAACTTTTCAGTGAGACATAAGAACGTATTTAGATACCAAGATTAACAAGATAATTTTCACTTGTTCCATTGGCAGATTTTTTTTTGCTTGAATTAAGCAAAAAAAAAAATCTTGAATTAAGCAAAAAAAAAAAAAATCTGCCAAAGGAACAAGTGAAAATTATCTTGGTAAGATTTCTTGAAATAAGATTTTCAAGATCTATTGTCTAAAAATAAGTTCTTAAATCTCACTTTCAAGTTACTCTTTCGGTGATTAAGTGTGATGAGATATTTTGACTAGAAATAAGAAAAATACACAAGACTGTACTCTGTGTTCCTGATATTGAGAAACAGCCAGGAGGATTAGTTGGGATGGACACATTCACTAAAATATGTTTACAATTACAACTGTTTTATGATGTTATCACTCAGTCAAGTTACACTTGATATAAAGTCCATATCTTCCAGAATGAAGACTTTGCAGGAATTTAACAAAGGACAAAACTTAAGAATGAATGACTCCAGCTGTCTTCACTTAGAGGCTATTTTTACAGAGGTTTATGACAGTTCCTGCAGAATATTATGTCACAGTGAAGTCGGCCTTGGACATCTGGGACATAAGATGTCATCATGTTATTATTTTATCCTATTACTCAGATATGTGACATTTTGGTTATAATTAGCCTGTGAAATCATGAGCTATGGCCAAAAACACTGTGAGGTCACAGATGGGACAGATGGACAACCTAGAATTATAATGCCTCTGCACATGACAATTGTAATTGTTGTGTTTGTTGCACAGGAATACAGAGTTGAGATTACTAGATCTGCATGGGACAGCTGCACAGGATGACCCCAACATCTGTACCGTTTGTATGGTAGAGGACATGTAAGGCAAAAGAGAGGTTTGGATTTAAACTGCAAAGGAGCAGAAATGCACTGACTTTATTTTTTAGTCGACTTTTAAAGCATGATTCCTTGCACATAAGGCCAGCCAGAGTTGTATGACTGGGGGTTGTTTCAGTTTTGTTCTGGTGCCAGCGGCTGCGTGTGTTTATTAGGTACAAAAACATTTCTAAATAACCAAATTACCAAGAGCAAATTCTCATATGGTGATTTTTGGAGACATTATTGCTGAGATGTAATCCAGCTTTGGGTAGAGCACACATGCCTGCAGCAACCCATCTGTTTACACTGCACATTATTACGTTTACGTCACCAGTCTATGGTACGATTCTATGGCACATATGGTTCATGGGAATACTCGAGTGCCAAAGACTTCAGATTCAGCCTCCAAACTCTGCTTCCTCCATTTCTCTTTTGATATCATGTAATAATTTCTTTTTATTTGTTTGTTTTTGGGGTTTGACTTATTTACAGCGTACTGTTCAGCGGTCTGAACACTAAAAAACCACAGCAACCAACTACGCCCTTATTACTTTATTACCACATAATGAAGATGCACTGTTGATGCATAAACATTAGTGGGATAGAGGGTAATTGCATTTATAAATCTACAAACTATACTTTTATGTAGAGTATTCTCAATCAGTCAAGATGCTGCTATTAAATTAAGTCATTCAGTTTAATGCAGACATTTGATGGGCACTGATTTCTTTTTACTTTGTGTTTGTTGTATCAAGTTAAATAAAAGTCAAACAGACAGTCTGTGTGTTTGTTGAAGAGACAGAAATTGGTCCAAACTTCCATTCTGCTCAGTTTGTCGCTGTAGCAACAAGAAGCAGAGATGCCAACTCTCACACCACATGTCCATTATCTCATGCAGTGAAAAATATCTTTAAAACTGATAATATCACAGAGCAAAACAAGAACATTGACAAACAGACAAAACAGAGCAGGCAAGAACAAAACAGAGACAGAGTGAGTTACAATACTTACATGAACACTAAATATAACCCAACAAGGTTTTTCAGTTTCTATGTCTCTGCAAAATCATGAATACCTTCATAATGAAATCCAGTAAAACATTCATTGATTCATTTTTGTAATCCTCTGGAGGATCATAGGGGTGCTGGAGCCTAGCTCAGTTACTGATGGGGTAAGGTAAGGCATAACCTGAATATGTCACCAGTTCATCACAGGACTGACATACACAGACTATTCACTGTCACATTCACAGCCATGGGTGATTTAGACCGGTTAACCTACTAAGGTGCATGTCTTTGGATGGTGTAGTTTAACCCCTTAACTGTAATGTATGTACCTAATGCTGGTTTAGGCGTATTCAGTACATACTTAGGAACCTTTGGCAAGTACTTATTGACCATTATGCCTGTTGTCGCAAATTTGCATCATACCCAAATTTCTATCTATCTTATATGCTATAGTCAAATTAACAATCTCCACTTAAAGGTAGGGTGGGAGATCTTGGGAAACCCCTTTCTTCAGACTTCCCCCCGAAGCCACACCTCCAGAATACCAGAACGCCCAATGCTTGTTCCTGAGGGTTCATGAGCACTGTGCAGCATCAATTCACCTCAACTGCTAGTTTGCTTTGAATACTGTAATCTGTGCATTTCATTATTATGTTTGTCGGCAGAACAGCCCCAATTCATATGTATCTGGCTAACATTACATTCCCTAGTGATTTATGTTAGTGACAAAACAGCTTCCCAGTGAACTTTACATCCTATATAACTAATATAGCTAGCCAAGCTCAGGCTCTGGCTTCGTTTCCTGTACAAGTGCTCCAAGCCTCTGATAACACATGATACGTGCACACAGAGGGGGGAGGGACAAATGGCAGTTGAGTTTGATAGACAGATCACCGTTCAATCATTTCAATGGGACGAATAAAATGATTGGATGGTGTTTTTTCAGTCCTGTCGGTTCCACATGTGACTAAATTTTTTTTATTTTTGTGTTACAGCATTTAATTAATTGACTGCAATCAGGGTGTGAAGGGGATTTGAAGCAACATAGTAAAAAATGCTCCAGGAAAACATCTTCTACCCCACCTTTAATTTAACATCTGCTTGAAAGCAAACCACAAATAACTGATTTTTTATATTCTCATAGGTCCCTTAAATTATTTGTAGAAATGTGATGTATGAAAACTCAGACTAATTCAAAGCTGTTCACATGAAGTTTGGAAACACTTAAAATTGTTTTTTGGGATAATTCTGGGAAAGTTAGCATAGAGTTCTGAATGATCCACATCAATGTCCAAAGAAAGACCAACATTTATTCTCTTTTTAGATTTTTTTTTTTTTAGACGACTTCTTCAGGCGGTACATTCTGAACAGTAATCACCAGCTATGTTGACAATTTTGCTGCTGTCAGCGTAACATGGGGTTGAGGAAGCTTTTTAATGAAAGCACTAGCCTGAAAGTATGCTCTGAGAGACATTAGAGCGAGTTGATTATAACCTCTTTAAGCTCAGATAAGAGAAAACTGAGGATGTTGATGGTGTCATTTCTTATTGTGGCTATATTTAAAGTCATAAATATGATGTCTGTATCTTCTGCACATATCCTTACTGATAAATACAGTCTGCTGTGGATGGTAGTGTCGGATAAATGTAGTGGAGTTTGGCAGTTAGCGCCGCTGAGTGTTAGACTCAAGTCCAGAGAAGATCCGGCTCTTGATGGCAGGATAATCAGCTTCCAATCCCTCTCCTCTTTGATAGAGCCCTGCAGCCCGGGGGCTTGATCCGGTGCGGGAGCACTCATTAAAACCCCAGCAGAGAGTCCAAACAGGCTCTGGCACATCATGTCCTTCTCAAAGTCCAGCCATAGCAAAGAGAGGCAGCCCATTGTGGAAAGCAGCAAGGATTAGGACTTCTCAGCTGAGCTTTGTGGTGGCGAAAGATCTGTGACTCAGGCAGGACAAACACAGTGCATGATGGTTTCAGAGTTATTCCATAGACAGTCCCATATACGCTGGATGATGGCGATCATACATTAAGCATGGATTGGTAGAGATGCAGGCTCAAACTAATTACATTCCTGTGTAACTGAATAGAAAATCAGAGTACGTTTAGTTATAAATGTAGGGGACGGACAGTGGATTGGTCGTTCCTTCTATAGAAGCGTTTGCAGCACTTGCATAGAAACAGTGCCATATATTTTCCTCATCCCATACCCCAGCCCCCCAGTCGGTTTAAAAAAAAATAGGACCAATGGCCCTGTAGCTTACCGGCCAAATTAAAAGCTTTGGGAAATGTATCCAGATGCCATTTATTATCACCCAGTTCTGTGTATTTATTATATTACAGAAATAGCCCATGTTTTGGTCATAGTCCAATCAGATCTGTAAAAAAAATTCAAATTCCAACTTGATATCATTGATACTGATTTATTGGATCAATCCACTTCCTATCTGTTATAATGGGGAAATTTTTCAAAGTCGCACCAAATCCAGAATCAGATCTGGATCAAAATAATTTCAATACCTTGTGTTGACATCATCATAAAGAAGCTGTATACCAAGTTTGAAGTCAATCAGAACTGTAATTTCGGAGAAAAAGACGATTGAAATTTTTGTAACGGACGACAGATGACGACAGACGGACACCGCATGATGACAATAGCTTACGGTCTGTCGGCCAGTAAGCTAAAAACAGACGTCAACCATGCTAGTCGACTCAGTAGCATACGTGTCTATTTGCTGCAAACGTAACCCGTGCTTTGCTTTTGTTGCAAAGAAACATAATTCTTCATGAAAGGCATTGCATGTTTGTGTCTTCCCTCAGTGGGCAGGATATGATTGGGGTGGATGGTGGATACACAAAAGCCTAAAGAATGAGTTTCACATCCTGACTCTTGTAGGTGTTTAGTCTGGGCAATAAAAGCAGTTTGACTTGGGTTAAGAAAAAATCTGGGTTTGTTTTAAATATTAATGAATACATTCTGAGTCATTTTATCATGTGTTGCAGATTTTTCCTTGTATCTTTCTCTCAACCTAACCATACGAAGTAATTAACCCTTTAACCCCTGAGACACTATTCCAGGTAAATGTGCTGCTGTCAATTTGTGTGTGTTTCAGTGTCATAAAAGCTGCTGTTCCTTTTCTTCAGTGGTTTTGCTTTACTGTGTGTTTTACGTGTCAAGATGGTGGAATTGTTGAAAGTTTGACAGGTTTTTACTAAATAAGGCAGTCTGAATGTGCAACAATAAGAGATTTAGGATGTTGAACATTAACTGTGAACTGGAACACACTGAACAACAACCAGTGTTTGAATTTGGGCCCCGTAGTTTTTGTTTTGGGGCTCTTTTCTAAATCAGTCCAGCTGATTTTTGACACCTAGTTGAACTCCAAAAAGCAGTGACAGTCAAAACTGGGTAAAAATACAGTAAAAAAAAAAAAACTAAATTAAAAAAAAAAATCAATAAATAAAATCACCACAACACTGCAAACTATAGTAAAAAAAAAAATGACAAGGAGCATCAGTGTTGCTATATGTAGGATAATTATCGTATTTACAATCAATAATTCCAAAAATCCCATAATGTATGACAGTTTGACTCCTTTAATACATGACTATTAGCAAATACAAACAGGATACATCCTGCACTGACCAAGATGTTGCACATTGTCTCATATGCCTCTTTACAGCCAATCAACGCACCACATAGTACAGGTGACGCATGATGTAGCACGGCAACATGAAACGTAAACAAAAGTTTATTAAGGTTTGAGCAGTTCAAGTGAAACGTTGTTTGAAGAGACACTTGATTTCCTTTTTTTTTTTTGTGATGAAATTTTTATTTTCATTTTCATTTAACAAATTAAATCGAACAGAGGTATTTCAGGTTATACAATATTATTGGAATGGATTCCCAGAACAAGAATACCAACAGTGGGCCCAAGACATAATAACATGACATTGGATACCAAAGAACACAGTGATAGTATAAAAATGAAAAAAGGAAAAGTAAGGTTAATTACACACACAAAAAATAAAAATAACCTATAAGAATACACACAACACACACAAAACATACAGACACACAAACATATATAGACAAGACAGAAGGGACTCGACATCTAGAGGCACTAAGGTAAGAGAGCCAGTGGCAAAATGAACTCACAGCATGTTTTTCAAAGATTTATAAAGTGTGTTTTGAATATAATCAAACTGTAAAACAGATTTCTTCAGCAAGTTCTTCAATTATCAGCATTTTAGTCGTTTAAGTGGATTGGTTGATGTTTATTCCTAATGCATAATCAGATTAAATCTCAAAATATTTATGATACAGGACCTTGATACATAATGATTAAGAACATGGTTAAGTATGACTGATATTCTGGGCTGTTCTGTGCATTGGCTCATCCTGCACGTCACACAGGTGGGGGCGCTGTTCTGCCAGTGGTAGCTTTTGTCCAGCGGTGCTGTTAGTTTATTTAAAGGTCAAACTGCATAATAAGACATACTATACACGGTCTGTGGTAATGTTTTACTGAAGCAGATGGCCCTGAGCAACACCAAATCGGATATATACGATAATTTTCCTCAAAAGACAATAATTTTAGGCTTGTGGTACGATAATTTGTCATTTCGTTTAGGCAACACTGAGGAGCATGCTTAGAAATCTTTGGAAAGCGAACAGTCTATTCTATTAGCATTTTTTGAAATTTTTGTTATTGAGCAAACGGTTGAATTTTTATGAATATTTAAAATAAATCATACATTCAGGATGCTCACCACAGACACGTCAGGGGTTAAAGGGTTAAATCAGTCAAGTTGGTGACCATTTTACTTTTGTTTTCTGTCCGAGAAAAACATTTTTACCTCTTTAACTCAGTGCAAAAGACTGAAAAGCATCCACCTCTATATAACACCCAGCCTCATGATTATACAGGACACATTTTAATACCAACTGATGATGGAATATTAAATCTTTTTCCTTGTTGAAAAGTCAGCTTGAATTTCAAAATGTTGTATTTTCCTACGGCGATTTATATCATTAGAAAGTCATTGAAACACAATGAAATTCCTCTCGAACGAGCTTCTGCGGAGAATTCTTCTTTTATTTCTCCATGTACTTCTCCGGTTTCCGCTCATGCCTGCAGAAAGCTAATAATAAACCAAATGGCCCACATGGAATTTCTGTGACTGGACACATATCTTATCAATCTAAATGATTTTCTAGCCGAGCAGTGGATTTTCATCAGCCCCAATCATGGAAGCCATCTCTGTTTCCAAGCTCTCCTTCAGTGCAGCAGCTGCAGAGCTAAGATCCCACTAGAATATTATGAAACTGACCTAATTTCCCAAGCTCGCTGCAGGCACCGATATGGCTCCTTTGTACTTTTCATTTTAGCCTAAATAATTGATTCAACCCTCCTCTGCCTGTAATCTTTCCCATAAAATACCAGCCAGTGATGGACTCATAGCTCGCACCATTATAAATTAAAATGGATAAATATGTAATAGCTGTTGTCTCAGTCCGATCGCACACTCATGAGACATGAAGCTGACTTTAATTTTAAAATGTAAATGCAAAAACAGTCTTTCCATCAAGCACTTTTTCTCATGTACATAAGCAGCAGCTCCACTTCTCCTATCTTGAAACGGCTAATGTACACAGCCAAATAAGCTTCCGTTTCTATTTCAGAAGACGCTTCAGATGGTGTAAAGTGCCAAATTGAAAATGTAGTATGGCTTGTAAAGACTCCTCCAACAAAAACATACACACAACTCAAAACATGTGCACATACACCAAGCGGACATGTGTGTATCATTGGACATAATGCGACTGTGCAATTGGAAGCATGCCAGCCCAAACCAGGCTTCCTAGACATTATCCCCCCAAATAAAGCCCCCAATACAAACATCTTCCAGTGCTGATATACACAGCGCCTCGGGACTTTTCCACATTCTGTTTGACACCTCCACTCAAGTGCTCCCCGGCAGCCGAGGGTCTGATAAAACATTCAGAGCAGGATCCTGGCGCCTAGTGCTGCTGCTGCTGCTGCTGCGTATGCTCCTGTGATAAGGGCCCTCCTTCTCTAATTAAAGCCAAGTAAAGCCCATGCTGGAGCCGCCTGCAGTGAGAAACCCACAGAAACTGCTGGGGATGGCTGTTTGAGGCAGCTTCTGAAATATTAAGACGCCGCTGACAAATGGAGGCTCAGGTGAGCATTCTGCTGTCAGGCTCTCAGCTTCACTTCCATCACGGCTCAGTGAGACGGCTTACCGACGGAGAGAGGCTGGAGGGTACACAACCGGCTCTGACCAGTGTGACGTTTAAAGAGCCAGTGCTGTTATTTAGCCATGAGCAGCCACATACTGAAGATAACTTCAAATTGGACCAAAAGTAAACCAATAACTGCAAGAGCACAACAATAAAACCAGCCACATTTAGGTAACCCGGGTCATTCAGAGAGGCTAGTGGGAACAAAACCAACACACACGTCTGTATGTATTTAAAACATTATATACTTTTGTCTCTGTATCTGTTTCTCTGAGACTGTCGTGTTAAATATGGGAACATTTTTACTGTTTTGTTTGGTGGAAAAGGCTCTGCAGCAGTGACAAGGATTCTGCTTGGCCCACATAAATGCATATGTACAGGGGTCTTAAAAAGTCTTAAAACTCTTGAATTTACAAATCTGCATTTACTACCTTAAAAAAGTCTTTAAAAGGTATTAAATTTGAGTAGGTCTTAAGTTATGTTGCCATAAACTTTTTCATGTTTAAAATGTGTCTGTTAAATGTCCAAGCTGCAAAGAAAGTAGCATTAGTCGACTCAGTTCCACTCATTCCAACCTGACAATTTATATTGAAATTAGGAACCAATTATCCCTAACTTTGCAGCCTCTGGTGAGAAATGATCACAGAACATTCAGCCCAACACATGTGCAGCTGAGTCGCCCTAGAAAGCTGACTTTGGGAACTTTAAGGGTCGGCTCACAAGTAAAAAATAAGCATGGGAAGTGCCCATTTAATAATGCCTGGTTGGAGAAAAGATCATTCTAGACCTGGTTGGCACAAGTGAAGGGGAAGGTGTTTGAAGCTCACTGCACCTTGTTCAAGGAATCAATTCAACTCAGAACGATGGGAATCAAGGAATAAATAAATGCATTTGCCTACATTCTAGGAATCACAAATTTCTGCCAGTATGGCCATGAAGTAGGTATTAAATTCTGTTCTAAGTAGTTTTTTAAAAAAGTCTTAAATTTAACTTGTAGAACCCTGTAGGAACGCTGTGCGTATTCTATGTAAGGATGACAAAATATATAAAATCGTTATTACGTCAACATACAACATGAAACACAAGGAGGAGGTTGGGGTGGTACAAGAACTAGGGCTGGGTAAAAAAATCGAACTTAGATTGATCTCATTTTAATTTTGCGTAATCGATAAATAATGGATGAGATCGATTTTTCAGAGCAGGACCAGGAGTACGCGGAACCGCGGGCCGCTCTGTATTGCGAACACCTGGGGAAGACTTGGTCTCTTTCGCGAAAAAGATGCGGTGGGGAAACCCCCTCCGCTGGAGGTCCTCCAGCCTCAAACTGGAACCCGCAGTGTGAAGGAACTGGCCGCCCGGCAAGTCACGGAAGCCGGTTGTTCCTGGAATAATAACTTGGATCCATATTATCACCTATGGCTGAGTATGGAGTTAGAGGAAGAGGAAAGTGACAATATCCGACCGCTACACCCCCACCCCCACTCCACTCTGGCCAACAATCACGGAGCACACGCACCCCCCCAGTGAGTAGAAGCCTCCAGCCATAAAACAGAATAAAGGTGACAAAGTCCGTTCTGATCCACTGAGGAAACATGGACATGTTTCTGTCTTGTTCATTATTTAAGAGCACATTCAGCAATTTACTGCTGAAATGTCATATTTATTTCCTTTCTAATATCAATATTGATACCAGTATTGATGTGTTGCATGACTGCGGTACTTAATAATCAGGTTACAGCTCAAAATTGTACTTTGGTATCTCTAAATTACTCTCAATCAATCAATTAATACTGAATCGAATCAGTATTGAATCGAATCAAATCAAATCGTGATTAATTGATTCAGAACCTTAGAAATTGAAATCGAATCAATTATGGAAACTGGCCATGATACCCAGCCCTAACAAGAACCAGTTAAGAGCATAATCTTGAAATGTCTTTGCTACTGACTGTCATATGACTGCTATGACTAATATCAGGATCTACAGACTATCATGGACTCTACAGTACTTATCTGCCACTTTTCCACTAACAATACCTGTTTGACTCATGTCGACTTGGCACAGCTTTTTGTGGTGGTTCCACTGAGTGAATGCAGGGACCACCAGGGACCATCAGATACTATTTCTAGTACCACCTTCACTGTGGTTCCAAGTGGGCCAAGGTGATGCTACAGTCATGATGTATAATCATGCTGATCACAGATTGGTTGAGTCTAAATCACATCTGTTCATGGCAGAATACCTATAAGGTATCGTCGTTCTAAGAAGTGGGATATTGAGCCAAGCTACCAGGAAACTTTAAAGTCGAATCTATCTTGATAAATCAATAATTCAACCAAGTTATTGGCTGAAAAAAATCTTAATATACCCTTTCAGAAAGTTCAACTAAGTTTAAGCCTTCTGCACTGCTGCATCACTCGTAGCTAATAAGTCATAATAGTTTATATTGCATTGCTATGTTATTATGGCTGAAAACATCCAATTAGATGATACAAGAAGAACTTCAGTCCTCTGCTTTAATACTGTACGTTATTGAGAACACATGCACCATCCCATTAAAAACATAGATTTTGTAGTTCCTTCTTTATATGTATAGTGGCAGAGTTTGGAAAATGAATCTCAACCAAACCATAATGAATGAATACATAATGCCTTAAAAATGCAATATACAATACTGTCCAGAGGAGCAATTACATGGTGACTAAAGAAATGCAAAAACAAAAGCCAACATCCGAAAAGATAAACATTCAGAGTAAAAGATACCATGATCAAATCAGTGAGGGTCCAAACATTGAAATCTCTATGTCTTAAATATTTACAATTAAAAAGCCAGATGTGAATTTATTTGCAGTTCTAAGTGTCCTGTCAGCAGTTTTTTTTTTTCCTGGAATCCTTTATCACTGTGGTCTAACAATGTTTTTGGCTCCAGGGGGTTTCAGCTGCGGTAACAGTAATAGTACTGGACAAAACCTGCAACAAGGCAGAACACAACTGAGCCTTGTAACACGTATGAGTGGAACATGGACAAGTGACAAACTGACTGAAATGGTAGTAAATGACTAAATCTTCCACCATGGAGGACAACTCTAGAATTCAATTAATATCCCTGCTCCTCTCAAAAACATGGACAGTTCATATAGCAAAGATTCATTTATTCATGAACTTCACAGCTTGTTTGGAGGCAGTTTTTTCACTAAACGATGCATTAAGAAACACCAAATGAGAACATTAGAATATATCATTATTCAAGGCATTTTTTAAAGTGGAGCAGTGTAAGGTTTCCAAATACAGCCCTGACTACCTGGGAGTGAGCCAAACGAAGCCTTTTTGTAGCATAACATTAGGACCATCCATCCATTTAACCATTCGTCCGTCCATTCATTTAATCATCCATCTATCTAACCGTCTGTCCATCCATGCATCCATCCATCCATCTTACCATCTGTCTATCCATTTAACCATCCATCTATCATCCCTCTCTCTAACCATCCATCCATCCATTCATCCATCCATCCTTCCATCCATCCATCCGCCCGTCTGTCCGTCCATCCATCCATCCATCCTCCATTTAACCATTCATTCATCATCCATTTAAGCATCCATCCATCTGTCCATCCATCATCCATCCATCCATCCATCCAACCATTCATTCATCAACCATTTAACCATCCATCCATCTAACCATCCATCCGTCCATTTAAGCATCCGTCCGTCCATCCGTCCATTCATCCATCCCTCTATCTAACCATCCATCCATCCATCCATCCATCTGTCCGCCCAGCCATCCGTCCATTCGTCCATCCATCCATCCATCCCTCTATCCATCCATCCATCCATCCACCCATCCACCCATCCACCCATCCATCCCGGGGCTGGAGCATTTACCATGCCAAAAATCCACTTGATACAATGGCACATCCCAAACTTACATCTAAATTCACAATAGTCTTCAAGAACTGCGCTTGTTCCTTGTTGTTGCTGGGTAGTAAAGTTCCTATCAGTTTCAGTAAATTACACATCTTTGTTGTGTTACTGAATAACAAAAAAGCCCCAGACGACATTTACACACTGGGAAACTCAACCCGTAGTATTACAGGTATTACTAGACACACACGCTCGGTTGTCTGAAAGTCAAAACACAACGTGAATCAAGGCCTTGATTAAAAAAACAAAATCAAAAGTCAATACTCCATTTCGCCCTGTGGGCAAAGCATAGAGCTGAGACTTTCAAAGCAAAATCCATCTGCGACAAAAGGGGAGAAAAAACACTTGTTAACTATGATAACTGACCTGAGAGGCTCACAAAGACAGAATAATTGGGTCTCATATTCTGTAATGAGATTCTTCATTCGATCACTACTAGACAAATGGACTGTGGAAGTATTGACATATAATGAATAACCTTTTATTTGATGAGGGAAGGGAAAGCAATGGGAGCCATAATGCCAGGACCATTTTCCACAGTTATTCTATTTTCAGAGTAATCATGCCATTAACAATTCATTACCTTTTTATGAAATCAGAACGACAGCGCTGAGAGCAGCTAATATTCCTCACAGCGCATATTTATACACAAAATGTACAACTCATTCGGGGTATGACTGTACGGCCTAATCCGTGGCTCTGATGACTGAAGTCATTAACCGGGCGGCTGATGACGGTGTTCGTCATTAGTGTCAGATTTAAGGTGTCATGGAGTCAACGCATTAGCATAGTGATGTAGGCGAGCGTGGACGGAGGAATGCGATCATTCGTGATGGGCTGCGAGTGGGCGTGGCGTCATGGGAGAGATGACAGGAAAGAAATGGGGCGTTAATATACAATGACATCTGACAGGATGAAAGCAAAACAGCAGGTCTGTGGGTCCAAATTAGAATAAAACGAAAATATGACCGTAACTTCTGCACATTGGCCTGGACACTTTAATTAGTTTCAAAAATGCAATCCGTTCAACATTAAATGGGTCACTCCATCTATTGAAATTCATTATAACAATATGAATAAACTGAAAAGAGGCCCGACACACTACTTCAGCCAATTCAACATGAAAAGTGCTTACAGGCATATTTACTATTTATATGATTTTCACTCTGTGCTACAGTACACAGTCATGCAAACAGTTTGGTTTATTAGTCAAGACTGTGAAATAAAACTGGTAATACAGTAAAAGTGACAAGATATTTTACTGAGTACAAAGACGCAGAGAAGCAGCCAGTCCTCTCATGGATCAAGCAACTGTTTTGATGGGAATAACGGATTGAAAAAAATAATCTTCTTATCAAAACAGATGCTGAATTATTACTTTCGACCAACAAACTAATCCCACTGACAACTACCAACAGCGTGCTCTGTTTGGAAACAAATGCTGCTGTAGATGAATGGCTTTGTGTGAGACTCAACAGTGAAAATGTGGCAGTGAATGAAGATACGAGGAGAAGGATTAGAGCATTCAATCAAAGCTCCTCATCTGCCTGAAAACCCATTCATATCTGCAATTAAAAAATGAAATCTGACTGATCTTCTGCCTCCATTTGTATATTTAAATTAGGAAAATAAATACATGTGTTTTCACATCTCTGTGGAACACAATGTTTGTCTGCTTTGGTCCAGACTTAAAGGAGTGATATTTTGCTTTTTGAAATGGAATTATGCATTTTAAAACATTTCCCTGTGGTCTACATAAACTGTAAATGCTATGCTTGGGTCTGAATTCTTCATTAATTTAACTCCACAGGTCCATCTTCAACCCTATTTCTGAGTTGTTATTTTGAGTGCTGGCCCTTTAAATGCAAATGAGCCACTTCACGCCCCACCCCCTCCAGGTTGTTGACTGTGCTGCTCTGTCCCATTCAACCAACAACTGAACATTTTAGGTAATTGGCTTGAAGTTTGGACATATTTTCATTATGGACTACACTGCAAAAATCAATATCTTACCAAGTGTATTTTTCATGTCTAGTCAAAATATCTCATCACACTTAAAATAAGACATAATCACCTAAAGAGTAACTTTTCAGTGAGATATAAGAACTTATTTTTAGACAATAGATCTTGAAAATCTTATTTTACGAAATCTTACTGAGATAATTTTCACTTGTTCCACTGGCTGATTTTTTTTGCTTGAATTAAGCAAAAAAAAAAAATCTTGAATTAAGCAAAATAATGTTGAATTAATAAAAAAAAAATATGCCAATGGAACAAGTGAAAATTATCTTGGTAAGATTTCTTGAAATAAGATTTTAAGTGTGAAAAATACACTTGGTAAGATTTAGATTTTTGCAGTGTACAACCACTGCTGCAGACAAACAATTATGTCGTACCCGGAGAAAAGTGTGTCGGAAGTCTTGACCTTATATGTGCAAATGTCGTGACGTAACTAGTTATATACGTAACAAATTAAGAAGGAATTAAAACAGGTTGTAGAAATCCACTCGATTTTTGCCAAAATGAATATACAGATTGCTTTGCGGCACCTGGAGGGTTCAAATTCAAACTTTATGAACTATTATGGTCCAAATACACAAATAAATGAACCAAAGACTAATAAAAGTGGGTTTAGCAAAATATGACCCCTTTAAATCAACTACAGCCAGACTATAGAGCACCTTTGTACCACTTTTCCACCAACAGTATCAGCTTGGTCTTGTCTCGGCACAGCTTTTTTGGCGTTTCCACTGCATGAGAGCGTGGACCACAAGGGACCATCAGATTCTATTTCTAGTACCACCTTTGCCAACGTTCCAAGTGGGCCAAGGTGATTCTATAAATTATGGCGTATAGTCAGACAGATCGCAGATTGGTCATGCCAGAATCATTACTACCAATACGTAATGTGTCATCATGTCAAGACCTGAGATACTGAGCCAAACCACAGACTTTAGATGCAAATGAATATATTCTTGTCTGAAAAAAAAAACTTAACTCATAAAGACCCAAACATCCACCAGCAACCAAAATCATCAACTGATCTGAAATGCTTAATAACTGTGAATTCACTAATCCTTTTAATGCATGTAAATAATTGGTGTAAAATATAGTTTGTCATCTTTTCATGGTCATCAGATATGACCCATTTGGGCGTTCAGAGGCTCTGTAGTTACCATGGAAACACCGTCATCTTCTACAGCGTTGATTCACCACTTAAACCCATGCATTGTGATAAATGGTAGAGGATGGAGACACTTGTTTTTATGGGAAGTCAATGATATATTTTGCTGAAAAAGTCTCCACTTTCTCTTCAGTTTTTTGTTTTGAGATAATAACCTTTGAATTTACTCAAAACTTTGATGAACATCTACATGATCAGAGAATTAAATATAGGAAAATACATAACCACAAATACAAAATGCAGAAGATAATTTTTTAAATAAGTGTCTGTAAGTGTGAAACTACCTCAGAACTGTACAATAATCTTTTCCTTATGTGTGCAATGTTGGTACATATTTATTGTTCTCTTGGTTTTAGCTTTATTTATTTATTTATTTTATTATGACACTACCTCATCAGCGTTTTATAACTTATTGTATCTCAGGTGTTTTTTTTAGTGTTGACCCTGCATCGTAATTTCGTTATGCAGTGCACCTAGGATGTAATTTTGCTGAATATAATAAATGGTGATAAATCAGTTGGTAAAGATAAGAAAAAATAATAAAAATCATTTGGAATCATTTGGTTGTGTCAAAAATAGTTGTGGGTCTTTAAGGGTTAATATAACATTTCACAAATATAATATTGTATTGCAGTATTGCTGAAAATGCTGACACAATAGATTACGTTGCTATAACGACCAGCTGCGGAGACTGAGTCCTATGCCTGCAGTGGAAATGTTATGTGCTGTCGGAAAAGTCAGGAGCGAAGGCACCTCAAACTAATACGAGCTGTGAAAAAGTAGTATTGGATCCTCTGAATTATGTGTGGGCGATCTACTGTTGTATGAGACAACTGCCCTAAACAGATTTACCATATCTCACATTAGTGCAGGTGTAGAAGCTGGTCTTTACCAAAAGTCTACAATCCTGTGCATTAGGAGTTTAGGCACAGACATTTATCTAGTACAGAACACATATTATTAGCCTTTTTCCTCAGCAAAAGCTTTGTAAAACTGGTTGTCATCAACTATTATTTGCAAAACTGCAACTGTGTATTGACGTCATCATATTTGTTTTTAATTTATTTGAGCTATTATGTAAGGATTTTAATCATATAGATCCACAATTATGCAAAACAATGTATACAAAGAAATAAAAGCATTGGTATATGAGGGGGCTCCAAAAAGTTAATAGGAAAAAAAACGTAGATAAAAATCATTTTAAATCACATGACCCTCAGCTTTACACAGGCAGACTTAAAGGCTGGTATTAACACTTGCAGACGTATACGGACATAGATGGAGCATATGTTGAAGAATAACTTAAACCGCTTTTTCCACGAAGGTTTTGAATTCCACTCATATAGCAGCTAACACCGACAAATCTATGGAAAACCCAGTATTTGATGTAAAATAGAGACATTCTTTCATTGTTTTTGGTTTGTCTGAGATCTACAGTAAATGATACATTAGGATGATGAGTACTGTAGAACTGTATCTTCAGGCCAGATCACCCAACTCTCATCTTAAATGGAAGTCCAAGATGACAAGTGGGAAATAGAAGAACTTAGTGTTGGCTTAAGACGGTGTTCAGGATAGCTGGACGGCTTTCTTCTGGCTCCGGCTGACCATGTGTTCGCCAGCTCTGGGCCATATGCAGCTGCCAGATTTGGCATTTTTTTGGGAACGTAGGCTTGGGTGGATTTGGGCCTCAGTTCCAGCTGGGAGCGCTTTGTGCTGGCATTAGCCCATGGGATTGGCTCAAGAACTCTGGACCACCATTTATCACCAGTTTGGCAACAGACATGTTGGATATGTGCTGCTGTTGGTCCGTGCTATCTGGGCTAACTGGGAATTAGCACAAAAGCAACATGAGCAGACCTAGTTTATATGTTTTATACATTTTGCAAGTTAGCCCTTTTCAGACTGCCATTATACCAGGCTGCCTACAGTAGGTGTCTTCATGTTTTCTTTGCAATAAAAGTGTCAGAAAATGTCTCTTTTGCTAATTCTTTTGCACTTTTGATTTCAGGAAGAACTTAACTTTAAATGTTTGTCCCTTAATTATCTGTCTCTTAATTATTATTATTAATAATAAATGCTTAACCTTTTATCAGGCAAGTGACTATTTTCAGTCATTTCCACAACCTCTAAATATGGGGCCAATCCCGTGCTTCAGTGAGGTCAAGAGGCATGTTGGTTTTTATAACACTACAGTGATTCAGAGAGATTTTATAGATATTCTGAAGCTGTAAATAGTGAATATAAGTGATTTTTGTCAGTTTTTGACCTTATAACAGTTGTTTTATTGCCTGTTTACATTTTAGCAAGTGCTGTTCAGATGTTTTATGGGAAGACGAGGGAGTCTGTTGTCACACCAACCAACGAGGAGGTAGATGACAATGTCCAATAACACACAAAGTTCGAAATTTTGAATTTCAGAGTATTTCAATGAGTGGCCTATAAAGGGTTAAAACAGTGTATTTTAGTAAAAAAGAAAATATAGACTTGAAGTTTTTAGCATATTTATTATCAGAAACAACTGTGAATGTCCATAATGAAACTTTCTGAGATTGCAGAAATAAACTTTCAACTATTGTACATGTTTGTTGGTCTTGAACATTCAGTATCCATACTATGGCTTCATATTTTTTGTTATTTCCAGGTGTTTTTAGCCTGTATGGAAGTATCTGAAACAGTCTCTTTCTACTTGTAATATGCCACATTTCCACTACATGGTACCGGCTCAACTCGACTCGACTCAACTCAACTCGGGCTTTTTGTGTTTCCATTACGGAGAAGAACCTGGAATCTGGTACCCGGTGCTTGTCTTTTGGTATCACCTCTGCCGAGGTTCCAAGACTGAGGACCAGATACTAAAACGTGTCGTGTAAACACTGCAGACCACTGACTGGTCAGAGAGGTGTCGCTGTGACCCACCGTTTTACAAAAAACAGATGCAGAAGTTTACAGTAAGTATAGCGGTAGGTTAATCCACATGATGACAGTCCGCAAAACTACACCATGGTGTTTCGAGGAGATTCAGTCTTTGGTGGCTGATGTAAAAATTCAGCATGAGCTTGACGTGACAACACGCAGTAAGTGAGTTTATCAGCAACTCTCTGAGCAGATGATACGAAAGTAACGCGCCGCATCACTATGACGTTCAGGTACTCTAAAGTCGGTAGTATCCTGTAATGGAAACAGTCTCCAGGAATAGCATCTGGTACCCGAGTCGAGTCGAGCTGAGTCGAGTTGAGTCGGTTCCATGTAGTGGAAACACAGCAATACAGTCACACATTGCTGCCGTAAAGTGTTATATAGTGCCGGAAAGCTCAAGATCTCAGCAACAGTTCAGGAGTTACAGTAATTTGAATACTGTAAAGTGCCTAATATACATAATCACCACCCAGCATGTATTCTACCTTGTGTTTGCTCCTTCTTCAGCTTCTGTAAGATAATTCAGCAGCAAGAACAGAATTAATATTTGCAAAGAGCTTTGTGAAACTTCTACCTCACAAAGCAATTCTTTGTTTATAATGTCTTTATTTTTTTGTAAAGTTTTTTTAGTGTCCTCGATGTGTCAAGTGAGGAAATGTGCCCGGGCGAGGACGCTCATAAATAAAGTGAATACATTTCTAAGAACACCTCAGAGGGATTGGAGAAAAGAAATCCCAGTTGTGGAACAGCGGGATATTTCTGTGAACTTCTATTTACCTCATATTGAACTTTATCTCACTTATTTACTTTTATATACTAAATCATATTTCTAATACTAGTGGCCATTCATCTCTGTGGAAGACTGGAATTAAGTACAGCATTTACAGTATTTCTCATTTCTGCACGGTGATATTAATGTACCTATAAAAAATTCAACACTTTATCTCTTTCATACACATACAGGCACAAACACACAATATCCTCTCCGTTTTTCAGCCTCCATTTATCTCTTTTTCTTGCTCTCTCACTGTATATCTCTTGCTCTTGAATCACTGACCTGTGATTCACTCCTGTAGAAGATCCGTATTAACAGTAACTGAATCTTTGGTGTCTTTGAAACTCTATTCGCCATTCCCGCAATGAGGTTTCTTAAGCAGCCTTTGAAAAAGCAGTTTAGTCTAGTTGGAATGTTAGAGATTACTACCATATGTGTCAAATGCACATCAAAGTTTATCCTCATTCTTTGTGGCCTAGATGAATCGAGATGCTAAAGTTGAAGCTTCCTGTGTTGCAATCAAGCTTTATATAAGGATGGTGGGTGGGTGGGGGGACTGGATGCATATATGTAATAGCGTTATATAATAGAGTTATGAAACACCTCCACAGTTAACTACTGAGAAAAATATGTCATTAAATAATAGTAGGAACCAAAATATTTGGGATTATGAATGTGTTGTGTTTGGATGTAAAATGTTTATATGTTGAATACAAGAACCAATCAGAACAGGTCACTGAATAAAACATGGATTATTGGAAAGTGTTGGTTTAGATATCCAACATACACCAATGAAAAAGACCCAAATATCTATCGTCGACCAAAACCATGTAATGATTTAATACCTGTTGATCCACTAATCCTATCAATCCATGTAAATAATTGGTGTAAAATGCAGTTTGTCATCTTTACATGGTCATCACATATAACTTATTTGGACGTTCAGAGGCTCCATAGTTACCGTGGAAACACTGTCATCTTCTACAACATTGATTCACCAGTAAAACCTGTGGAGTTGGATCAATGACTGTGGATGGATACACTGGGTTTATGTTCAGTTAATGATATATTTGTCTGAAAAAGTCACATTTTCTTCAGTTTTCTCTGATTTTAATATAATAACCTTTGAATTTACTCTGAGCTTTAATGCTACATTATCAGTGAAATAAACTATCAAAAAAAAAAAAACAACAGATTTTTATTGAAGAAATGCAAAATAAAGAGGATAATATTGCAATAAATGCTGATAAATCACTTAAGAAAGGGTAAATATAGAGAAAAGGTCATTTGTGAACTGCCACAAAAGTAGCGCTTGGTCTTTATGGGTTATTGTTGACTATCTCATTACCAGGGGACCTGTCAGGGGGTGGATATATGAGGCAGTAAGTCAACATTTAGTTATTACAGTAAAATGGATGAGAGTCCAATCTGAGCATCTATGATAAGGGAGAAATTATGGTGGTCAAATCACTGGATCAGATCATTTCCAGATCTTGTTCACTCCCAGTGTAAAGTGGTTCAAATTTACCAAAAGTATCTAAAGAACAACCAGATCTCAACCAGTTAATCCATAAAGACCCAGTGCTACTTTTGTGGCCATTTCCAAATGAATTTCCTCTGTATTTAACCTATCTTAAGTAATTTTTCCATCATTTATTATATTATCTTCTATATTTTGCATTTTTCACTGTAAGTTATGTATGTTCCGATATTTAATTTTCTATGTTTAATTTAGATGGTCATGAGAACTCGGAGTAAATTCAAATGTTATTGTATCAAAAAAGACAACACTGAAGAAAAAGTCTTAAGCCCAGTTGCCCACAGTATCAGGCAATGCAGTTCCATTTGTGTTACCATGGAAATGCTATGTAACACTTGTAGCAATACATCCACATAACCAGAAGAATGTCAGCGACAAGTCTAACAAAACTATTCAGTAGACAACAGAAAACAATCCAAGTAACATGAAATTAAATGGGCAAATATCTAAAAAAAAAAAAAAAAAAGAAAAAAAAAAAAAAAGCTTATAGTCCAAAACCAGTGTATGTCATGAATAATTTCATAAAATAAAAGACCAATGCGACAAACTTTGAAACACTAAGCTAACACTAAGCAGACCCAACAATACAAGTATTATTTCTGTACGGCTAAAACTCACTGATAAGCAAAATTAAAGGTCACATTATGAAGTGATGATTAGGAATTTTGTGTTATTGTAGCTGTTTTCTGATCATAACTTGGGTTTATATGAATGAAGCTTCTCTTATTAGCTAATCCATTGTTTGTTTCCATATAACCACCTCTAGGAGTCCCTACAGGTTTTACACTCTGATTCTTTAACCACTGCAGCAGCTCTGCAAGTCTGAATGTAGAAAAAAAATGGCTAATGTCAGCATGCAAACAGTGGTAAGTTTGTTTGCTTCTGAAGAGGTGATGTGCACCTATTATCAATTATTTTTACACAGTTTGCACTGTAAGATTTTAAACATGCCACCAGTGACTCACCCCCCCTCCTGCAGCTATAGTGTTATTACTAACCTGGACAACAGATGTAAGTCTACATGTAGCAACTCATGCAACAACAGAGACACTGCAGAGTGGCTGCCACAAGATGTAAACTCATGCATCTTTTAGTAACAAACAGCAAATTAAAGAGAGCATAGTGCATATTTGAAGAAAACACTGTACCATTCACACTGGAAAAAATCTAAATCTTACCAAGTGTATTTTTGTCATTTCTTGTCAAAATATCTCAACACACTTAAAATAAGACATAATCACCTAAAGGGTAACTTTTTAGTGAGATATAAGAACTTAATTTTAGACAATAGATCTTGAAAATCTTATTTCAAGAAATCTTACCAAGATAATTTTCACTTTATTAGCAGATTTTTGCTTGAATTAAGCAAAAAATAAAAATAAAAATAAAATCTTGAATTAATAAAAAAAAAAAAAATCTCTCAATGGAACAAGTGAAAATTATCTTGGTAAGAATTCTTGAAATAAGATTTTCAAGATCTACTGTCTAAAAATAAATTCTTATATCTGTAACCCACATGGTTACTGAACCAATATATGTGATTTGATTGTAATACCTCAGCCACTCCACAAGGTGGCACATTAGCCCTGTGTAGTGATTATTGAACGTGACCTCAGTGTCATGATCATTGAACGTAACCTCAGTCTGTACGAGCGCCATCTTAGAGCGAGATACTGACCAGAGCACGTGCATTAGGAACGAGCTGACAAGCCGGGTTATGTAACATGACGGAAACCATGTAAATCATCAAATAATCTTCACGCAGTGTCTTGATAGGTCTTTTGTTATTAGGAGAAGCCGTGTGAATGTGCGTAAGAGAGAGAGAGAGAGGAGCCGGTTTCACTGTGTCGTCCTCTGTGAGAACTCAGGTAAGAAAATGCTACATGCTAGAGAATTAGCCTCGTGGTTAGCTTTTTAATATTAGCTTGTTGTGTAGGAAAATTCCTGTTCATAGAAGTATATACATAAGACCAGTTGGAGTCCCCGATATGTTTCCTGAAACGTTTTTCCAATGTTTTAAACCCACCGTGGTACCAGCTGTATCATTGCGAACTTGAAAAGTAGCTTTAGAAAGATCGCTAACTGAGTTAGCGGGAAGCTAACATTAATTGAGGTTAGCACTACTAGGCTAATTTAGGTATTGCCTGCAATACGAATGCTAATGGTGTGGCTTGTTAAGCTAAAATGCCACTACTGTAACATATGAGAGAGAAAGAGACAGCATATGATGTATAATTGTGTGGATATGATGCCAGTTATGATAGAGGAAGTGTTTGTTGATAAATGTAATGTGCATTATGTGTTTTACTGCACAGAAGATGTTAAAATATTCATGTTGTTTAAAAAGAGTTAAAAAGATATATAATCTATGGGTTAAAAGATAAATATTGATTTGTAGAGCTGTTTTAAAATACATAAGTGCATTTATACTAAGATATAAGTTCATGATAGGTCATTGTCATGATCGAAATACTTAAGTAGTACTGTAAATCTCATTTACAATGCTTTGATTGCTGTATTCTGTATCTTGGTATTGAGTAGAATAGAGTGAGAAGTGGAAATAGAAAGACGTCATGATTTGAATAGAGAGTAATGATTATTTGTTCTGCACTCTATGGGTAGACTGTTTTTTTCATTTTGCTGGATTTGGACTTCATTCAGATTCCGAACCGAGGTGGTTCGGTGGCAAGCCAGGAAGGACGAACGACTCAGACGGAACGGTGCATGGTCTGGCCAATTGTGGGATCCACTCTGAGGAACTAAAGACATCGCTTCACTTCATTTGTGATACAGATAAGAACATTACATACACAAAATCTACCCGGGTAGTAACCACTTGAATGGAACATTACACACACAAGACACAGAACTGAACTGAGCACTTACCTTCTAAGAAAGAAGGAGGGACAATTTATGTTGAACTTTTATTTATTTTATTTTATTATTTTTCAATTCTTTGGGGAAGAGCTCTATTTTATTTTATTGGGGTTTTTTTGTACCTTTTATTTTCATACACTGTAAGGTGTTATTGTTGTGGCAATAAATTGTCAACTGTTAACTTCATGGTATCATTGCGTGACTATTACCAGTTTTCCGAACCTAGAGAGAATGTATGTGTTGTAGTGTGTTCTTTCAAATCAGGCTACAGGTGCTACATATCTCACTGAAAAATTACTCTTTAGGTGATTATGTCTTATTTTAAGTGTGATGAGGTATTTTGACTAGAAATGAGAAAAATACACTTAGGAAGATTTTTTATGTTTGCAGTGTATAAAAATACATTATCCTTGTAGCACTCAGTGTTTCTCATTGTGCTGTTTCTTGTGACTTTTCCAAAAAAATTTAGGATGAGTCCTTTCACTTTCTGTTCTCCTCTTTGGAAGCAAGAGATCTGAAGTAAAGTGTGTGTCATGTAAACACCTCAAAATTGCTTTAAAAAAAAAAAAAAAAGGTTTCCCGTGGGTAAACACTTGTGTTTAGTTAACAATGCAAAGGTCTTTGTCAGTCACTGTTGTTTCTTCATATATTGTGCTTTAAAATGAGTAACATCTCAATTTGTAACCTTAGAAAAGTGAATGTTGATACGACAAAATGAGGGCATGTATTTGCAATGAGAAGCTATTGTTTTTTTGATCACTGACACACTGAATGAAAGATTAAATGTGATGGGAAAATAAATCTCTGTCTGACATTTGGAATGAAATATAGGAAATTTATCAATTATGGAGCTATAATTGCTTGGCGAGAGTGATCCTGCCTCCCCCTATTGATTTAGTTTGACAGGTTTCTTCATATTGACAAATCCATGACAGGCAGAGTAGTGTTTCAGCCACCTCCAGGGTGTAATCCATCTCCCACCCGAGTCTCTGAGCAAACCTCACGCCCCTGCTCATTTAAATGGGACACAAATCATAAGCCAAGACAAATGGCCTTTTTCAGACGTAGAGGAGCATCCGACACCAGGCACTCTGCAGCCGCAAGAAACCAGGACAACAGGAGCATCATGCAGACGATATGCAGAAAAGCACCGCTGACTGGGTGATTAATCTAAACTGAACTGAAATGAATGAGACAAAGGTTGATTCTTTTATAAAATGGAAGATATTTTACTTGTCACAACACATGGTTTAAGCCTTTATAGGGCACCCGAATATGCAATGAAATACTCTGAAATTCCAAATGTTAACCTTAGTGTGTTATTGGAGGACATAACAAGACTTTAGTAAAGAAAAAATTTGTGTTGTGTAGAAAATCAAGGTCAGTGAAGTTACCATATTTGGTTTCTTTCCAAAACGTATATATAAAAATACAAGAAAAAGACACTGAAAGAACATTTCAGTTCAGCTAGCTGTAGCTAGTAACATCAAACGTTTTTTAACATTATAACAGGTCACATACCTCTGTAATTGGATTAGTTTTCATTCTCTTCTTCTAAACTGTGCAGTTAAGGCCTTGGAAGGCCTTTTCATGGTGATAAACTCTCCAGTCTTTACCTGGATGCTAGTTCAACACCTATCTGATGCTGTCATTTAGCTCCGCTCTGTCTCTGTCACTCACGCACACACAGTGAGCAAAAAAAAAAAAAAAAAAACGACCCCACGCATCACTAAAGTAAATCCCAGACAGGACTGTGCTGCTGTGTCCCAGCTTTAGTCTGTATGTTCCAGGTAGAGTGGGGACCAGAAGGCGACTGGAAACCACCAGTGACCAGACATGACAGACTGTGAAGTGTATGGTGCTGCTAGCTAAAACTGCTGGAGCGAAATAAATCAGTTGGATATCAATCCAACATTGACAAAGACGAAAACGAAGGGAATTTTTTCCATAATTTTTATACATTTTAGTTAGTTTTGTAAGCTCACAATACAGTTTAAGTTATCATTTTTTTCTTTTAATTAGAGTTTTTATTTATTTCAGTTAATGAAAATGTTTTTACAATTTTAGTTTTCGTCATTTCGTTCGTTTTCGTTAACGATAATAACCTTGCATTAGACCAACATAAGTGCTGATCCAGACCCCTGTCCACATCCACATTATCCCTTTGAACATCATTCCTTACATTAGTACCATTACTTCATGGTACCTAACAAAGCAGTTAGGGCTGTTTCATAGTCAACGCAAGGGCATGCAGATCTGAACCCACTTCGATACATCGAGATGCATTGGCCGCCATGATGCGTGCTTGCGTCTCAAAATGTGTTGTCCATTTTTTTGATACGTGATGCAGCAACATCTGTAATACCATACATCACCGGCAGGGGCAAAACACAAGCGATGTAGTTTAATTTAACACGTTATATTTACAGAAGAAAATGACGGTTCGCCAGAGTCTCCAGCAGAAAGTGAGCCACTGGAGCTAGCAGGTTTGAGACAGACATTCAGAAATATTGGAAATGTCTCTCCCCGTCTAGAATTTGCATAGGCTGAATAAGACGTTGAAATTCCCCGTCCTGATTCCGTCTCTGCTGCAGTTCAGAGGCTGGACATACCTCCGTCTATAAGTGGCATGTCTTTTTTTTTGCGCCGCCGATTCAAAATCAGCATTGTTATGTATTCCAACATGTTGTGTGTTCTTTGTGCTCTTAAACTGAAGGGTCAAACAGGATGTTCACTAATAAAAAGTGACAGGGGTTCATTGAGTTCTGGTCGCACATTACTGATGGCTGTGAATGTGATTATTCTCCCGTGAATTGGGCGAGTTACCATGGTATTCCTACCCTTAAAATTTTCGGTGCGACAAACTTCAGAATTCCCTCTTCTTCAGTAGCCATGTCAATCTGAATATCATCTGGTTTGACACCCGGACTGTACTTGACTCAGAGCTACCCCCCATTTGCACTAGCGATGTATTGGATTTTACATGTCGCCTGGCTCGCTTATGTTCAATGTGTAGATTATGACAAGAAATGTGTCGCACGAGTCGCTTAAGGCGGCCATACACTGCGATTTTAGAGACGATTTCTCACTCGTGCAACTATTTCTGGGATCGGGCCAGATGTGCCTCTAATCATGTGTCGTGCTTCGTGCAGCGTACATGGGGTAAGGAGAAGCGATTAACACCTCACGACCAGCAATCATGTGCTCACAAGGAAAACGGAGCTGTTTGAAATCCTGCTCGCCCCTTGTGAGGGTATCGCACTGTCAAAGCAGTGCCACGAGCCCATGTGCCTCAAATTCTCACACTGTGCATGCGCAAATACAGTAATAGCCAGCTACTGTAAGCTAATTCTAAGCTTACGGTAGCTGGCTACTGGCCTAATGCAGTTTAGCTTTTGCAGCTTACCTCTAGTTCCCTTTGCTGTAGGATTGACAGCCCATACTGTCCACGTCTGGCCAACCAATTCCTGCACCAAACACGTCGTTGTCTTTTCTTCTTTTTTGATTCCCTGCTGATAATGGCACATATTGCCAAAGCAGCTCGTTGGTTTTTGTTTAGCATTACTATTTTGTGACTCATGCCAATACACAAACATCTATGCACTTCCAGATTCCTTGATATTTTAACGTTGTATTTCCGGATACAACACTGGAACGTGTGGTGCGTCCTCTGGTGTATGGTCCTACAGTGTGAGCAGTCAGGTCGCATACGAGCATCGGTCCGTATAGTGTGAGAACATGAATCGTGAGCCTGACTTTACAATTGATTCGCACAGTTTGAGATGGAGCTGTGTGCAACGATTGAAATAATCACACAGCGTATGGCTGCCTTTACGCACATCACACGCTTTGACTATGTAGGCAGCCTTACATTCACTGTTCAAACAGAAGTGGACCTTACAGACCCTGTAGACCACTGTAACTGTTGATGTCACTGTCTTGTAGTATGTGCAGAAATGACCAAAAATGGTCACTTGCCCGATAAAGGGTTAATGTAAAGTAATCTCACTAAACCTATGACTTAAATCTATAATTTACATCCACAGATTCACTTATGAATATGAGCCTTATACTGAAATGGGCACTCTTACAAAACATGAACTCTAGTTTAGAAAGTGTAGTGAATTCTCACGTCTGAGGCAGATAATTCCGTTCAAGCAGTTCCAGCTCAGAGCGCAGATTCCAAAACAGTGTGATTTTAAATTTTCAGTACCAAGTTATCTAGTGTAAATGAGTCTGTTGTGTGTTTAAGCCCATAATGTCACACTTTTGAGCTTTTCATATTTTTCTGTATGACAGTGGGATGACAAAATGAGTCACAATTTATTAATAATTCAGGCATCAAATGAAAGGCTAACAGTGATGCGAAACTCTGTCCTACAGCATCAATCTACGAGGCTCATGTTTTTATTAGTTCAGCGCAGATCTGTCAACAGAACATGACTTAGTTAAAACTTCCCTTTCAGATATTACAAAAAACGCTTTGCTTTGAATAATAATCTGTGTCTTCAAGTCCTTCAGGCTGAATGAAAGTTGCTTATGATTGGTGTGTTTGTCTGTAATTGTGAGTGATGCATTTGACCTCACATAAGGTCCTCATCAGAACCACTGTTTGTTTTATTTTGAGCTTCTTGGTTAAGGTCATAATAATCCTGTCCAAACTCAATAATAGTAGATGAGTGTAATGCTCCTTAAATGACAGATACCACAAACCAGAAGTCCACTCACATGTGTTCACTGTCTATTTCTGGTCATGCTGTTCTCTGACTTATAAGCAGAGGTGTCAAGTAATGAAGTACAAATACTTTGTTACCTTACTTAAATAGAAATTATGGTTATCTATACATTACTGGAATAATTATTTTGCAGCCAACTTCTTACTTCTACTCCTGACATTTTAAAAATAGCCTCGTTACACCTATTTCATTCCAGCTTGTCATCGTTCAAATAAAAAAACTATCCAAATAAATTGCGTGAATGAATTTGATTGTGGTTGGGTGAGAAGTATAAACGTATACCATTCCGACACTGTATTGATTTGTATGTCATCCATCACACCTGACTTTTTGCACCGTGCCAATACTTATATTCAACTAGTCATCATATGTTCCGCTCCATGAAACACGTTAATGCTCAGTCGTACACCATCATGTCTCGTTAGATGTGTTAATCATGTTAATGTTCATGTCTCGTCTTAGGTTTTCAGTGTCTCGTCCTTGTTTGATGTTAAGTTAGAGTTGTTCACATTTGGTCCTGTCTTGCACTTCCTGTTTTATTTTGTACACATCTCTTCCCTCTTGTTTCAGACCCTGACTTCCTCCCTGTGTGTGTTTTCCCACCAGTGTGATTGTTAGCCCCACCCCTGGTTAGTGTCACCTGTGTTCCTCTACCTCATGTATAAATAGTCCTGTCTTCCGTTGTCGTGTGCCAGTTCATCTTATTCTGTATGCGTGTTCATGTCAACCGTCCAAGCCAGGTTTTTTCAGGTTTGTCAGTTTTGTCACAGTTTTTCTGTAAGGACTTTGCTTATCATAGAGATCCTTTTGATTAGTTTTATTTATCCTCCTTTGGAGCGCTTTTTATTCAAACCACTTTTTCAATATTTAAATACTTTTGTTAAAATCTTCAGTTTTTGGAGTTGTGCATTTGAGTCCACCATTTTGTATGTCAAGGAGTTTACATACACATATATGGTTCTTTAATACATTTGCACTGGAATAAAATGCATTCATTTTCAATGGGCATATATGCAGCTGAAACAGGTAGACTAGTGCATCCCAAATGCTTCAACATTAACATTTTAATATGACATTATAGTCATTATGGCCTTTAGATAAATGTTTTTTGGAGGGGGGGTAATGCATTATAGACCCCTGTGGCACCAACTAAGCTTTTGTCCTAAAGGCATTTTCCCCCTTACATTTACTTTTATACTTTAAGTAGTTTTGAAACCAGTACTTTTACACTTTTACTGGAGTAAAAAGCTTGAGTTGATACTTGCACTTCTACAGAAGTCTTTTAAACCCTAGTATCTGTAGCTCCACCTGAGGAATGAATGGGAATACTTTTGACACCTCTGCTCATAAGGAGCCAAAATTGTGTTTTGTTTAGTCACAATGACCTTTGTTCACCAAAGGATAATCTATTCCTGCTTAAGTCCATGTGAATGTTTTTGTCAACTATATTATAGAAGCCAAGTGGCCACTATGTTCAGGTGTGTATGTGTGTCTGGGGATTCACACAAAATCTGGAAAGCGTTGACTGCTGCAGTTTGGCATACTTCTGTATTTTTGGTCAAGGAACAGACTACCAAAAATGGCAAGTTGACAAGACCGATATTTTGGGAGATATTAGAAATTTTGGAATACAATAGTCTTACAGTCTCGTTGCTATACCCAGAATGTTTTGGCGGTGACAGCTGGACAAATGCAGTACAGCATGCACAAATGCACAACAGCATAAAAACCACCACATCTAGAACCCATGGAACCCACCAGTCAGTGTGCTAGTATTAGAAGAAAACCCCTAATTCCTCAAATATCACGTTCATTACAGTGTACTACCATGGGGTCACAGTGATGCTGACCTTTGACCTTTGCCCAAATGTCCTTAATTTGTCCTATAATTTGAACATATGTACCCAATTTATTATTCATTATCTCAAACTGTTCCTCAAACACTGCGTTTTAAACATAAGACACACCATCTTTTAATGTTTGTGTGTGTGTTTTTTTTTTACAATGTATCATTCAGCTACCTATTAAACAATCTGTTTATCTAATTACATGTAAAAACAAGATGAGACCGTGATTATTCTTACATAACCTTAATTATTGTATAAATTACATTTTTGGGTTATTTTAATGATGGGTTTATTGTGCTAATTAAGGTTCTAATGAAGTTGTTTGCAAAGTTTTGTTTATTATATAGTTAAATTACTTGATAATATTTTACAGCAATTTTGTAATGTACTAATTGGTAAAAAAAAAAAAAAAAAAAAAAGTGGTTAGAAAAGAGGTTATGTGTTTTATAAATAGAATAACTGTAATTAAAATTGCAGTTCACAAACTAAAACAATTCTGAGAGTCTGTGCCGTTCAATAACTAAGGCGTTCAATCACACCGACACTAAACAACTGAGCTGTTTCCTCAATTAACCAAGCTGTATACACAGTTACTCTGTGGGCCGTAAAAGACTAGTACCCCTTGAAGAGCAGTAGAGTGTACTAACCCAGTCACACCACAGCTATCTGTTCTTTTTAAACACACTTTACTGTTGGTTCGTTTTGATCAGTAGTGCCATAAAAATGAATGAGTGACATGAATGAGCCACAGTTAGTTTCTAAAGCCAGCTGCAGCAGTTGTCTTAAAGGTCAATAATTCAGTCTAGATAAGTCTCACAATTGTTTTCAAGGCACCATACAGCATACAAAGTCTTACCCCGAGGACATATCACCAAACCACTGCTAATACTTTAAGCAGCAAATAGTTCACTACACCTAATTCAGCGCACTATGGATGACTTGGATATTGCATCACTCTTTTATCCGACATTATGAAAGCACAGAAGAGTCATCACTCCACTCATTACTCACAGTTTTGATGATCTGTAAAGGGAGGAGGAGGGGGGATGCTGGAGGTACATTAGCAGATGTGTGCTCTGTCCTAAGACAAGCCCTTGAAATCTTCAAGTGACAGGTTCATTGACTTGACCGTCAGGTGAAACCTCTTGCAACGCAACCTCCTGTCCACTTTCCTAGGCATGCTCTCATCGTAAAAAGAGCAGCTGTATAAACACACAGGGATGAATCTCATTTTAAAACTCCAGGCAGCCTGGACCAGAGGAGGAGCCTGGAAGCTAAGTGCTGAAGGGGGACATATAAAGAACAGTTGGATGACTGTAAAGCCACAAAATATTTACATGGTTTGGCATGTTAAGAGTGTGGCTTCCACTTCTTGAAAGTAAAAACACTACAGGGAAACAACACAGATGTTCTTGACTTTATGACCAATAACTGTTATTTTTTGCTTTAGCTCAATTTCTTTAAGTGCTCCTTCACTCAAAGAATGTGGTTCATGTTCCGTACCTTGGTGTTTGACCATCGCAGTGCATGATACAACAGTGCAAAAGTTACAAAAGTAATGCATCACAGTAATAGATTACTTTTTGCTGTAACGCAGCTGTGGAAGCCATTACTAATCAGTCTTCAGATAGATAGATAGATAGATAGATAGATAGATTGATACTTTATTAATCCCGAGGGAAATTCAAGAAATGAAAAAAAACAACAACAAAAAAACAGCAAAACTGTAAGATCTTAAGGAATTAAAAATGCATCAGGACAGTTCTATTTCCTGTTGGTGTTCAGCCAATGAGGGAAGATGTCAGAAGACAGTCCATTGTCCACATGGACGTATGCTCATTACTAACCCTAACCCTGCATTAAGAAGCTAGTTAGCATGATCCCTGTCATCAGTAATGACAAGGTAAGCTATCGGTTCTATGACTAGTTAGAATTCTTTATCAATTGCAGATTTGTCTACCAGTGTCCTCGGTCCCACACCCCCTGTTTGAACATGTAAAATGTTGAAACAAATGCAAGTGTTCCGTGCTGGGATTCAAACATCGTAGACTGTAGCATTACTTACTGAGCTATCTGTCTACATGTACTTTTGGGTGCAAATTTGTGCGTCCCAAGGGGGGGTCCACTGCATTGCTCATTTATGACGACAGTCTGTATGTAAGTCAAAAGTTATAAAGTCAATAACAGTAACAAGTAATCTGTAATGTATTACAGTTTAGAAGTAACTTGCCCTACACTGATGGTGCAGCACTTGATTTCACCTAAAATCTGAGTTCAGGTCTTATGAACAAGAATTTGGAAGCATTTTCAGCATTTTCCTACCATGCATGGAATAATCTTTTTAAAAAAAACTGTAAAACTACATACATATTAATGATTTTAAAAGTATCATGGAGATTGCAGTGAAAGAGGAATGTCACTGTTTGTCTTGATGCCATTATGGTTGAATAGTTATTGTGTTTTATTGTTAACTGTGTATCATGTATGTGTTAAATGTTGTTTGGACTTTGTATGGCTGCTACCTTGGCCTGGCCTCCCTTGCAAAGGAGATTCCTAAGCTCAATGGGACTTCCTGGTTAAATAAAGGTAAAAAAAAATAAATAAATGAAATTTGGCGCCAATCATGACCTTGTGTGTAACTTTTACTGGTGTGAAATAATGAACATGGACTTTAAGGAGAGAAGGAAATATCTGGTGTCCAAAAGTTCACCCTTTCGAAGTTAATATTTACAAGTTTGTTAAAAATGATCAGATTTTCAAGATTTGGCATTTGTTATTTTAACTCTTAATGAGGTGATGGAAAAAAGAAATGGCAAAACTGTATCAGAGACAGGACGAAATTATTATTCAAAGCCTGTGACCAGATCAGATCAGTATTACGATGCTATAATCTGCTTCGCTGCATGCCTAACAATGCCCCTCAGCCATGATAAAATCTAAACTACAGCTTCTCTGTGGTTATTGTTTGATTTTGTTATGGCTTTTTAAGACCATTATTATGCTGGTTCTGTTCAGCTCATCTCTATAACAACTTCATGGAGTGATTGTTTGCATTTTACCTCAATAAAGTGACTCAATAAAGTGTAAATCACAGGTATTTGGAGACGCCACAGTGTTATTTTGGCCAATATGTCACATGGTAACTACAAGTGACTAATTTGTTTACATAGACCTGTACTGATATCACCTTTAAAGGCTCCTTCATTCCAGTGGTCTTAACGTTGACCCATGTCCTATTATTGCTCACCTTTAACTTGTCTCCTTCATATCCATGTATGTAATGAACTCAGTCCAAACATAGCACTCTCCATTTTCTATCAATTCCAGGCGGTTTTCTCCTTCTTCAACATTAACATCCTTGCCACCGACGCAAACATGCTCATGCTTATTAAATTTATCCGGTGACTGGACGCCAACTGTCTCTGGTCCTCAGTTCGACCTTCTCACCGGGGTCAACCCCAGGTCACATCCATCAATCTCCTATTTATTTGACACCAGCAGCAGTAGTTTGATGTTTAGGGTTTAAACCAATCCTTTCATTTCCTTTAACATCAGTAATAACACGGTGGAAGGTATGACACTGTGAATAAACAGCCAATGTGATCCCCAGGTATGCAGCCGGAAAAATGAAAAAAAGAAAGAAATGGTCAACTAGTCCTCCAGACGCAAAAAATGTACCTTAGTAAAGATACAGATACAATTTTTTCATTAACTCTCAAAGACCTACAACTATTTTTGTCATGATTTTTGTGGTGAATTTTTCTCAACATTCAACTTTTTCTCATTTATTACCATTCATTCTGTATTTTGCATTTTTTTGATAAAAATCTGGTATTTTTGTATATTTAATTTACCGATCATGTAGATGTTTAACCCATACAGTGAAGACCCAAACATCCACCAGTGACTGTTTAATGCCTATAGATCCACTAACCCTATCAATACATGTAAATAATTGATGTAAAATACAGTTTGTCATCTTTTCATGGTCATCAGATATGACCCATTTGGACATTCAAAGGCTCCGTAGTTACCGTGGAAACATCGTCATCTTCTACAACATTGATTCACCAGTAAATCCCAAGGAGTTGGATCAATGACAGTGGATGGAGGCACTTGGTTTATGTTCAAATATTGATATCTTTGCTGAAAAGTAATTTTTCTTAAGTTTTTTCTGTTGTGAGATACTAACTAATAACTAGCTAATTTACTAACTCATAATTTGATTGTATTATTTAAAGGTTATTTACTAATAAATAACGTTCCACTTTAATCTAAGCTTTAATGAGCATTTACATGATCAGTAAATTAAATGTAGGAAAATACCAGATTTTCACTGAAAAATTGCAAAATACAGATGAAAATATTATGATGAATGTGATAAATCACTTAAGAGAAGTTAAATATAGAGAAAAAACTCTTTTGGAATTGCCATAAAAGTAGCACTGGGTCTTTATGTGTTAATCAAAGCTCGGAGGAAATTCAAAGGTAATTTTCTCACTTTTTGCTGCAAACTATATCAGTATCTGAACATAAAAACAAGTGTCTACAACCACATTATTTGTTAAACTATATAGATTTGACCTGTGAATCAACGTTAAAGAAAATGACAGTGTTTCCATGTTCACTATGTAGCGTCTGAATGTCCAAATGGGTCATATCTGATGACGATGAAAAACTCCATCACACTACACTACATTTACCTGAATTATTTACTTGCATATACAAAGTTAGTGGATCAAAATGTATAAGACTTCTAAGATCAGTGGATGTTTTTGGTCACCTGCAACTGTTTGTCTTTAAGGGTTAACTAGTACAACACAGAGAAAGCAACTGCTCATCAAAAATGGAAAAAGGGCAGAAAAAAGTCATTATTCAGGTTTGAAAAAGAGAAGTTGTAACATGTTGTGTTTTGAAGTTTCTACAAGTAATAGTTTTGCTGAAAATGTAAGACACACACTTGTAGTGAGTGACTGAAATCAGACAATAAAGCTTCAGATGAATTTAGAATTAACTTAACATAATATCTGTTTCTTAGTGTCTTTATTAAAGCATAACGACATAGAGAGAAATATTGTGTATTAAATATATACACGTCTTTTAGAGGAAACAGTCAGCATTTAGTGAGATCTCTGTTCCCATGACAAAAAGTAGCTGAAAAAATAAGAAACACTGGACATTGTGTTGAGTGAAACCTGGTATAAAACACTAGATTAGTTCAGTAAACTGCATAATGTCTGTGAGAAACAGTTCAAGTCATATTAAGTACAACGGTCACACTAAATACAAGAAACTTCACTCAGTTTTTTCCTGAAATCCTTATTTTTAATGCTGTTCTATACTTCAGTTGTGTTTTGTTATTGTTGACAGTGAAAAATCTATTTGTACATCATACCATTATATCATTATACTCCTATTAAAACAACAAACCTACGTGTGGCCTAAACTTTTTGCACATTACTGTATGTTGTTAGATGCATTGAGTTAAACTTGTATAAGTGAATATTGTGGTAAACTGGTAGTTTATTACATGACAAGCGCCATAATTAGATGACAGTTTATCCATATGATGCCATTTTACTTCAATACACTTTTCATCAATGCAGCAAATATCTGCTCTTGATCTGTTCAACACATCCTCATATGATGAAAACACTGAAGGTAATATAGCAGGTGTGTACTGAAGTGCAGCCTTAGAGGCCTTGTCACACAACACATTCTCTAAAAGGAAGGAATTCCTGAGGGAACTGAAAACAGACAACTAGGGGTCATTTTCGGTGCCCTGGATAATCTTATAGCATCATTTTTCAACATGCCAGGTAGTCTGATAGTGGCAGGAGGGGCATGTGCAGCAGGATTTCCTGTCAGTAAACTGAGTGTTCTGGAAATGCCACGTTCACAGAGTTTTGCCAACTTCTGATTACTTCTCTTGAAAAACGTTCCTTGACATTAAAGCTCTGACTTAAGTGACACTGGTAGTTTTCCAGATTGGCAAAAGAGAGCCGGTTCAGTGTTCAGAGTACAATTAAAGCAGCCATAAGAAGTCATCTGTCGGAGGCAAATATATGAAAGCTAATGTCTCCTGCTTATGTACGTCTATAAACTGCACTGCTCACATTTGCCTTTTTATGCACAATTAACTGCTATTACACATGTGCATTTATACATATACATATACACACACACACACACATATATATATATATATATATGTGTGTGTGTGTGTGTGTGTATATATATATATATATATATGTATGTATGTATGTATGTATGTGTGTGTGTGTGTGTGTGTGTGTGTGTATATATATATATATATATATATATATATATATATATATATATATATATATATATATATATATATATATATAAATTTTTGGGTGTTTGTACACATCTCTAGCTCTGCAAATGGATCCACATAGCACTATTGTAGGCTGAACCAGGAGAAGATGTTTGAGGACTACAGCTGCAGCTATTGATTACTTTTGTAATCGATGAATCTGTTGATTGTTCTCTTCAATTCAATTCAATTAAACAATTATTTAAATAGGTGGGAAAAAAATAGTAAAAATGTGACAAATGGATGTTTGAAAATGTCAAACAATCTGTCCTTTGTTCCAGAAACAGCTGAAACAACAGCAATAAGTATACAGAAATAACAACAATAACAACATATACAGTATATAGTAACATCTATGTATAGAAATAACAACAATAACAACATATATGCAGAAATATCTATATATAAAAATAGAAGAAACAACAAACAACAACAAATCAAATGACATCTACAGACAATAAGTACACTGCAGTCTTCAACACATTTGTATCCAACTTAGTAACAACTTAAGATGGACCTAACATACAACTTAAAAAAATAAAAACAAATGTTTTTAATATTTGTGTGAAAGCTTAAAACTTTAAAGGAGTGATTGATGGTTCCAACGAAGAAAAGCGAACATATACACATTTTTTGTCCTCTTCTAATGTGCGTCAGAATAAGTGTCTGTGTGAAACACAACAGTAGAACCAATGTTTAGCAGCAACGAAATTAAGGAAACAAAGCTACGATTCAAGAAAATTCTAATCAAATATTTATTTCAATCGATTAATTAATCATTTCAGCTCTACACAGGAAAGAGTGAAATTTCATTTGGGGCTGGAGGTTCAATGTCAAGAGTCTTTGTCAGGAACCGCTTACTCTTCCTTAATGTTGGAGTTTATATTATGCAAACATTAGGACAAGATAGCATGTAAATTCCAAAGAGTAATTATTACTCATGATGCCCTAATTAATTCCTGAGGAACTTTCAGTCTCATTAATGATCTCTCATTAGGGCTTATATTTCCAATTTTGAAAGAAAACTGCACATGTAAAATTGATATGCAGCAGCTTCCAATGGATTTCTTGACAGTAAACTGTGATAATTATTCAGTTCTGTGCAGTATAACATTTCAAACAGAACAGGGGAGCCTTATTTTTTAAGCGAGTGCTGAGAAATACCTTCATCCCTTCTCCCCCTATGCAGTCTGATCTCTTGAAACCTGGGCTGAATGTGGTGAATCAAAGTGTATAGAGCAAAGCATGCTGGGTAAAGAGCCCGAGAGCACATAGCAGCTATGACAAATGCAGCTTTGGTGGATACAAATTGAATTATTCAGGCTCAGAGGCTTTGGGCTGGATGGGAAAAAGATCATTGGTTTGTGTTCTCATGTCCATCCTTCAAGCTGTGGGACAATGACAACAGCAAAGGCGAAACAGAGGTCACAGTCTATCATCCACTACAATGTGCAATTAATCAGCATTTTTGTTTACTTGTGTGTATGTGTGTGCGAACATGAGCATGGGGGTGAAAGTTAAAGAGTGATGGGGGTGGGAGAGGGAGTTTTGATTTCCATCCTGACTTGATCAATGCACCACATTAAATTTGTCAGAGTCGGTATGAGTAGTGAAAATCGAAGACGCAGCAGCAAGGTCAAAAGAGCTTTATACAGTATAAACTACTGTACAAACAACACTACACAAACACACAAAGGCAGACACACACTGCTGTAATCAAACAGTAGGTTGTACATGTGCTGATATAATACACACTCTGACCTTACATTAGACACATGTCCTGGACTATTTCAGCTGGAATACAACAGAAAGTGGACACGTTAGCGCTGCAGATATTCAGATTTTCAGTAGAAAAGTCCTAAATATTTAACCCTTTAACACCTGAAACGTTATTTCAGGTAAATGTGCTGCCGTGAGTTTGCATCTGTTTCAGTGTCATAAAACCCGTTTGTGTTCCTTTTCTTCAGTGGTTTTGTTTTTCTGTGTGTTTTAGGTCAAAACAGGGTGGAATAACAGAAAAAGACAAAGAAAGGAATTAAAGTTTGACAGGTTTTTACTAAATAAGGCACTCAGAATGTACATCAGTAAGAGATTTAGGATGTTGAACATGAACTGTAAAAGTATTTGAATTTTGGTCCAGTTGTTTTTGTTTCGGGGCTAATTTTTCTAAATCAGTCCAGCTGCTTTTTGGCACCTGGTTGAATTTCAAAAAGCATTTACATGGTCAAAAAACACAGTAAAAAATAAAGGAAAATCACCACATCACAGCAAACAACAGTAAAATAAAAAAAAAAACAGACCCTCTTTGACCACAGCAATGGCTGGATATTATAGAAGAAATATATACCACGGAAAAATTTACTTTTCATCTGAGGATTAAGGTGGGAGCTTTTAATCGAAGATGGGAGAAATGGACCATATTCAAGGACACTTCTTTTTGTTACCAGATCTGATGAGGAAAAGCAGATGAGTGCATATGGAACAGCAACCCCCCCCCTTGTTTTGTGCTCTGTTATTGTTGTTACTGTGCTGTAAAAGTGTTTTGAAAAAGTTAAAATTAAAAGTAAAAAAAAAAAAAAAGCCCAAAACATCTATTTTTATAGCAAACTGGTCTCCCTCATTATAAAGGCAGCAGGGGGTTTACTGAGCATGCTCAGATGTCTACAGAAAGTGTAAAGTATATTCTATCAGTACGTTATGAATTTTTTCCTATTGAGCCAATGATTGAATTTTTATGAATATTTAAAATAAATCATACATTCAGAACAGTCACCACAGACACATCAGGGGTTACAATTACATCAGTGCAGAATATTCTTGTTAATAGACCTAAATAATTATCCTTATGTTCAAGTTAATGCATGATACTTTTGCAGACTAAAACAGACCATAATATATTTGCCTCTTCTACCTTGTGGTGAATTTAATTATATAATTGTTGCTCTACTAAATGACGCGTATAGGATCAGATGTCTATCTAATATTTAAAGAAACATAGTGTAAATTCATCCAAGAAGCATTAGGCAGATTGAAATCGGAGATCATAGAAATGTATAAAAGTATTTGTGACACTGAGATGCATATTTAATCATTACTCACCTGTAACTATAACCCAGTATCACATGATACATTTTTGGGAAATATGATTCAATGTCATCCATCTATTAAGTCTAGTATTCACTTTAATTAATGATAATGGGGTTTATTTACCTTCAACAGTTGGCAATAGGGATTTCTGTACATTTGGTGCTTCTTAGGTTTTTTTTTTTAAAGTTTAGGTAAGTCAGGAAATTAGTGCTCAGGTGCTCAAAGTTACAATTCAATAGCAATGACTTGAATGCATTTGCATGATTGCTGCTTCAGTGGCTTCTCTGTTCAGTTTCCCAAACACAATGTTCTCTCTCTTGCTAAATTGATTAAACCAGCCTATGGAAACTTTAAAGTAGTTCTCTCCAAGGCTCACTGCCAACTCCTCTGCCTTTCTGTTGTCCTTCCACCACTATCAGCCACGACTGTGTCTCCTTGAATAAGCTGAACATAAGGACAACAGGAACAGGAAGTTTTACTGTTGAAACTCAAAGGACTGTTTTTGGCAATTTGTCATTAGGTTTAACCCATAAAGACCCCAACATCCACCACCGACCGGGACTAGATGCATATATATATATATATATATATATATATATATATATATATATATATATATATATATATATAATAGTGTTATATAACAGAGTTATGAAACACCTCCACAGTCAATTATTGAGAAAAATATGTCATTAAATAATAGTTGGAATCTAAATATTTGGAATTATGAATGTGTAGTGTTTGGATGTAAAAGGTTTATGTGTAGAATATAAGAGCCAATCAGAACAAGTCACTGAATACCACATGCATTATTGTAAAGTATTGGTTTAGACATCCAACATACACCAATCAAGAAGAGCCAAATGTCTGTCGTTGACCAAAACCATCTACTGATCTCAACTGTTTAATACCTGTTGATCCACTAATCCTATCAATCCATATAAATAATTGGTGTAAGATACAGTTTGTCATCTTTTCATGATCATCAGATATGACCCACTTGGACATTCAGAGGCTCCATAGTTGCCGTGGAAACACCGTCATCTTCCACAACATTGATTCACTAGTAAATCCCATGGAGCTGGATCAATGACAGTGCATGGACACACTGGGTTTATGTTCAGTTTATGATATCTTTGCTGAAAAAGTCAGTTTTTCTTCAGTTTTTTCTGTTTTGATATAATAACCTTTGAATTAATTATAAGTTTTCATCAACATCTAGGAATTAAATATAGGAAAATACATGATTTACAGCGAAAAATGCAAAATACAGAGGATAGTATTATAATAAATGGTGATAAATCACTCAAGAAAGGTTAAATAGAGAGAAAAATTCATCTGGCAGCTGCCACAAAAGTAGCACTGGGTCTTTATGGGTTAAGGGATCTAGAATTTTCATAAAGAAAAAATGTGAGTCTGTTTGTAACCTTTCTAATGATTTCATATTTTCTCATGTGTACCAGAAGACAGAAAATGCACATTCTAAGTATGTTGAACAGGTCGGTGTAACTCTCATCTCTACATGTACAGTCCACAGTGGTGGGCTGTGTATTTCACACCTAAGCCTTCAGTGTTGTTCTACCTGACATAATCCACCTTGAAATATCAATACAGTACAAAACCCACAATATAACAGGGCATTGCATCACATAGTGAGAGTGAATGTTATTACCAAGGCAAGAACCAGTGAAAACAACTCAGCAGGTCTCCTTCCACTACAGCCACAGCTGCACTATATATACCGTCTCAAGCACAATCATCAGTATTTACTAAATAAAATGACAAAAACATAAAAATGTTCAATAAATTATAATCAAAAAGTTACTTATTTTTAGTCTGTCTGTGACTAAATCCATCTCTTTTCCGCTGTCAGACTCTGTGGGTTGAAAACAGCTGTTAAATCTAAACTGATATATTGTAGTTTATTTAAGTCACTACAGATGTGGTTTTGTAGCTGAATTTATTCTAACCGCTCTGACTGTCCAATCAAATGACGTGAAAATGTAGATTGTATGCCCTCTAGGACCACCCCCCATCCCCCCATGTGGCTAACATTAAATCTAATTGGGTAAAGAAACAGGTTCATTATCATTTATTTAAAGCCCCAAAGTCTGCACTGTTGATTCTGAAGGCCTCGGGTCAGATCTATTTTACCCGGCAACACATGATGGCTGAAATATGATTGGATAAACACTTTAAAATACACAAACACAAGTGGAAATAGTGAAACCAATAGAAAAGCTACAAAGCAAAGAGAATAGACTATTGGGAGTGATTTAATACATCTTCATGGAACAAATATATGAATATAGGTTGTAAATGTAGGTCAGGGAAGTTCTTGCTGGCCCTGATGGACCATCACTGGTTAAACCGTCTCTTGAGGTGGAAGCATCGGGTGCTTGAAACATGCTTGTATTTTTTTTTTTGCAGTGTAAACATATAATATTTACAGCACTCCACTCAAGTAGTGTAACTGCAAGCTCAGTGGCAAAAACACTGACAGAATGTGTTATCTGTGATACTGAGAGGTTTAGACTGATATTATATTAAAGAGAAAATGCAATACCTGCAGTTATTTTTGTTTCATTAAAAAAAAGTACACGCTTTCATCTGATTCTTAATATTTGTGCAATTATTTACTCGTGTAGGTGATGGAAGGGTTTGTATTTGTCTTCATCGTCATATCTTTTGTGGATTCAATCAAATTCTTTATCCTGCTAATTTTACAACATATTAAAATCCACTTGCTGAAGACCAAAACTATCCAGACCTTTCTCTTTTTTGTAATTTTTGCAGACACTGAAGGGACTTTCTTTTGTAATTTATTTTCTCCACTACACTGTCAACTGTCTACTGCAGTGAAAAGCATGTCTTCTTTTGATTTTAAAAATTAATGTTTGACGGATACAGCCCTTGCCTGAATCTGTATCAGTCCAATCTGTAGCCTTGTACAGTTTTCTTTTTATTTAATATGCATTCTAAAATATTTTGTTTTGATATGAATTGATTCATATGTTCCTTTGTTGGATGCTTATTTATGTTAGTTTCCCCCTGGTTGTTGCTTTCCATTAAAGCACAATTTGCTACAACAACCACCTTTGTTTCAGAAATACTCTACCCAATTATTAATCACATCATATCTTATCCTCCCCAGGACACAGACTAAATGCTGTTGGGAAAATAAACAGAAAGCTGGTATCTGTTGTCAGAAGCTTCTCTCTGTAGCACACAGGCGATCATTGTGCCTTTGGTGCACGAGGTTACACATTTCTCCAGGGGCCAAAATATATGAAAGTATCCATTTGTATTCTGTTGGCCGCCCAGTCAGCAATACGCCCAGTGTCTGTCTGTCTTTTTTTTTTTTTTCTTTCTTTCTTTGGTTGCCTCTGTAGAGTCCATATCACTACGGAGGTGGAAATCAAACCACCATTTGAAAGGCTCCTCATATCCCAGAATCATTTGCTAGATTGGTTCGGCATTGTGAAGTCCGAAAGCTTTTGTATGGATTTTGCCTGTGAGAAGCCGGTGCCGTTTCAGGGAGATCAAAGCAGCCGAGGACCAGATGATCTGTGCAGTGTTTAAGACAGCTCTGAGGGCCTGCAGACGTGACTGGACTGCCTAGACCAGGTCAGAGGCCTCCGAAGAGGTGATGGATTCCATCAGCCCCGAGGTGAGATGGATGAAATGCGAAGAAATAGAAGCCTTTTTGCCTGCCAAGGTGTTCAGACGTGAAAGAGCTCTGAATCGTGTTGGGAGAAGTGGAATTTTACTTGGGAATAAAGATTATAGGTGGAAGACTACCTTTCCATGCTCTAACACTGTCCACCGCTGCATACAAGCTTTAAGGAATGACTATTTATACTGTGTGTGCTGCACCTGTCTGCTTCAGATCCAACGTCTAGAATACTCACTTATTTATATCACATTTAACCCATAAAGACCCAGTGCTACTTTTGTGGCAGTTCCCAAATAAGTTTTTCCTCTGCGTTTCACCTTTTTTAAGTGATTTATCACTGTTTATTGTAAGATTATCTTCTTTATTTTGCATTTTTTTCAGCAAAAATCATGTATTTTCCTATATTTAATTCACTAATCATGTAGATGTTCATAAAAATTCAGATTAAAGTTGAGGGTTGTTATATCAGAAACAGAGGAAACTGAAGAAAAAATGGCTTTTTCATGAAACTATATCATTATCTGAACAAAGGCAATAGTCCAAGTATGGCCTTGTAAATAAAGGTGTACCCATGTCCCAGCCTCCTAGTGGACAGGGCAGGCCAACGCACTCGGGAATACAACTCACAATGATGTGTCGTGGCTTTAGAATTAGTAATAAACCTCAGAAGAATGATAAACTGTGTCAACCATCTGAAGACATTTGGATGATGCATTCATATAAAGTGTTATCCTATGTATTTTGTGAATTTTCGGTGAAAATCAAGTATTTTCTTAGATTTAATTTATTGATCATGTAGATGTTCATGAAAGCTCAGATTAAAGTTGGGGGTTATTTATATCAAAAATAGAGAAAACTGATGGAAAACTGACTTTTTCAGCAAATCTGTCTTTAACTGAATATAAACCAAGTATCCCCTTTCACTGTCATTGATTAAACTCCATGGGTTTTACTGGTCAATCAATGTTGTAGAAGATGACAGTGTTTCCATGGTAACTACAGAGCATCTGAATGTCTAAATGGGTCATATCTGTTGACCATGAAAGGTTGTCAATTATTTACATGTATTGGTAGGATTAGTGGATCAATAGGTATTAAACAGTTTACTTCAGTAGATGGTTTAGGTTGATGGTGGATGTTTGGGTCTTTATGGGTTAATGTTAGTCTTATAAAAGGCCAGAGAACAGCTAATGACCCATGGTTCATTTGCAAAAAAATATCATAAAAATGTGAATATAGACCCCTCATGCCCACTACCATCACAGTCTACAACACCTCAGTCTGATGACTCATAGATAACTTGGTCATTAACCCATATAGACCCAAACATCCACTGGTGACCAAAATCATTTACTGATATAAAAAGTTAAACAACTGTTGATCCATTAATCCTATACATATGACTTTTTCAGTAAAGTATATCATTAACTGAACATAAACCAAGTATCTCCATCCACTGCCATTGATCCAACTCCATGGGTTTTACTGGTGAATCAATGTTGTAGAAGATGACGGCGGTTCTACGTTCACTACAAAGCCTCTGAACATCCAAATGGGTCATATCTGATGATCATGAAAAGATGACAAACTGTATTTTACACCAATTATTTACATGTATTGATGGGATTAATGGATCAACAATTATTAAACAGTTTAAATCGGTCACTTGTGACTGTTTGGGTCTTTATGGGTTAATACGCTCATCCGCATTCATCTTACAAAAATGGTTCTGTACTAATATAATTCCCTTTGTAGGACGAATATTACATTGTTACTATTACTGTCAAAGAGGATATGTTCATTCAGTACTGTGTGCAAAGACCTTCAGACTCACTGCTGCTCAAAAAAATATATTAAAACGCCATACACTAGCATTATTTACAGCATACCTGTTATTGATTAGCAATCCAATTGAGTCCTGAAGAAGGCAACAGGGTCAAATAAATACAGCCTTGTGCTAATGTTTTCCATCTAAAGTGGCTCCAGTGAAGATTTTCCCAAATGAGACTTAGGACTAATACAGTCATATTGGTCCAATCAACCTGTTGCTACCAGCAGCTGTGTTGTAGCACATTATGGGACTCCGGGAAAACAGTTAATTAATTACTATGTATTCAATTAAAGCACATTCATCTCCCATTGAAAGGCAAACACCACCTGAACGGAGCTTAAACCTCATCTCAAATGTATTAACTATTTCCACAAATGTTTTCCAGCGTAATAGATCTGGCATGTGCACCAGTGGCCTGTTTTCAGCTGGAACGAACAGCCGCCATGTTTGAGTCCAGTTCAATTCACTTCAATTCAACTTTATTCTGGACAGAGAAACACAATAAAAACAGGGAAAAAAGAAAAAAGAACCAATTAAAGAGTCACTTTAACAAGACAGCTATACCAGTGCCTCCACATCCTGGACTGGTAACAAACAGCACTATATCTGATATCAACCAGTAACACAACTACTTCAACAACTACTACTAGTTCAAGTCATACATCTACACTACCAGGCAAAAGTTTGGACTCACCTTCTTATTTAAATGACATGATATGGACCACAGATGGCCAACAAGTGCTCAGCATCATTTGGAACTCCTTCTAGACTTTTGGGAAACATTTCAGGTGATTACCTCATGAAGCTCATCGAGAGAATGCCAAGAATGCACAAACCAGTAATAAAAGCAAAATGTGGCTATTTTGAAGAATCTAAAATATAAAACATGCTTTGAGTTTTGTCACATCTTTTTAAACTACATAATTCCATATGTGTTTATTCATAGTTTTGATGCCTTCAGTGAGAATCTACAATGGAAATAGCCATAAAAATAAAGAAAAACCAGGTGAGTCCAAACTTTTGCCTGGTAGTGTATATGTGGCACCAATTTACAAATACATTTCTGAAAAATGATTAAATCCATGAAACCATAAGCTCAGAATTCAACTGCAACAATAGGATTCTGTAAGCTTTAAATGGAGAGAAAACAAAGAGAAAAATGTAAATTAATTCATTGGGTAGATTTTCACGTCCTAAGACACTTGATGTAATTTTAGCAAATGGATACACTTTTAGGTCACTATTACAAGTAAGCTTTAGTTCTGGGATTTTACTGGTCCAGTGAGTAGAGTTTAAACGTTAACCCACTTTATTACCCCACAGAGAAATGTTATCACTGTGTCTATTAGCATTAGCACTTGGCTACCGTTGAACACACATAGGGACCAGCTCCAGATCTACATCAGCACCTTGGTCAAGGGCACTGACAGGGTGGGGGAAACAGAAAGACCCAATGGAAACCTGAGAAGAGGCAAACTGAAAAAAGAAAGCCCCAGTCCGATATGGGATTGAACACAGAACCTAGCAGAAGTGCTAACCAGTATACCACAGTGCTGCACATATATTTTATATACTTAGTGCCATTAAAAACACACGGGTCAGAATAATATGTATATTTGGAGATATATTAAATTAATTGGTTTAGGGTTACCTTCATATTAAAGAGGGAAGCATTGGTCATCAGAGAATGAATTGTGGACAAATTGTGATCAACTTAACACGTTAATTTAGTCACTGAATACAGGTACTCAGAAATTGAAAGTGTCATCATTCAATATCAGGTGTGTTCACCTCTGGCTTCCAAACAAGCAGTGCAGCAACGACGCATGGAACTGACAAGTATTATGATCCTGTCCTGAGGGATCTGATCACTCAGACTACTGATTGTACTGTGATGACAGCGCAGTGAGTGACTTCACCACGGCTCAGAGCTGCTTGTAACATGCCAATGGCACGTTCTCTATGTTGTATCGTAAGTCATGGCATTTTGAGCTGGCAACAAAATTTTGGCGTTTCTTTTGCTGCCTTTATATCAGCTATTGATCACACCTAAAGTTACCAGTCAACCATAACTCTGTACAAGAGATTCGACTCAATGTCTGACATTAAGGGATTAGTCCATACGCCGACTTCACATGCCGGGAATGAAAAAAATACAGCTCCTTAACTGCGTTAGTCATGTCATGAGCAACATACACAAAATAGGCACCTAAGCAAATCATTTTCTGGAAATTACACCACATGTTTGGCCCGTGTGTTTTCAGTGGCATATATATATATATTCATAACCTGGCTCTAGTTGTGACAAAAGAACGCTGACAACAAAGTATGTATCAAAGAATAAGGTGATTTATTTACAATAAAATAAAGAAAAATGTGCAAAACAACAATAACAGTATAGGATGTGGTAGTCTGTGATATCAGTAATGGGGTGAGTGTTGAGGTGAGTGAATAAAATGAGTTTGGGTGTTGTTTGGTGTAAAACAAAAGACAAAGGTAATGAAAAGTTACGGGTGGTCTGGCGCTGGTGTCGGCCTGAGCCTAAGGGAGAGACAGAGACCAGCACCTTGCCACAGGTATAAATAGGTGTGGCGCGTCGGGCCCAGACATGCCACGCATGTACGCTGGTCTGCCCCCAACTCCACCTGCACACAAACGTAAGGGACAGACAAGCAGCCCACATGACCAAGAGGGAGGGGTCATGACAATATTCTTATGGATGGAAAGAAAGTGAAATATGACATAGATAATAATGATAATAATGATTATCCCCATACTAAAATGTAAAAATATAGATCATGTTTTCATTAGCTAACAATAGGATGTTTTCATCTCCAGACAGTGGCCACAGTTACTGTCATTTGTGGTGGTATATACCATTATAAACTGGTGTCTTCTTCTCCCTCTTTTTCTGTTTTATAGCAGCTAGTGTCCAGTATAAAGGTGCATCACTGTCACCTTTGTGGAAATATTACCCCCTTAACTAAAAACACTTCACCTCTAGATGTCACTAAATACCTCACATTGAAACTTCAACAGGCCGGCATTAGCAATAAGCTCAAGGCCCAGCTGCTGTTAGTGCTGGTAATAAAAATAAACCCACCAGTAAAAACTAGCTGCTGTGAAGTCTGTTGCTAGTGTGAATCATGGCATTAGTTACATCATGGCACCTTTACCTTTAAGTTTTACAATAACTGCATGTACAGAAAATATGCCATTATGTTTTGTTTTGTTTTTTTCTTCTGTGGATTGGGAGCTGAGAGGATATTGCGTTAGCTGGTTTATTCATGAAACCAGAGCAGCTCAGTCAAAGGTTCATGTAGGCAGATTAACCTGAAGAAGACCTGAACCAGAGTCAGGACGGCAGCTCAGCATGTAAATGGGACCCACTTGAAAAAAATTCAAAGCTTAGTTGAGCTGCAAAAAACATTATGAGATGCTTGTATGCATCAACAGCACGAGCACTAACAACAGCAATCACCAAGCTGTGGTTATTACCATTTACAACCATTACTGGTGATTATTCCTTGATGTGTTTCATGTTCACTGTATCCCAGCATGCCTCTGAGCAACCAGACAAATCAGATCTATAACACTGTCTCTCTTTTTACATTGACTGCATCAGCTTAAAAATAGATTTTCTGTCGTCTGTCAGACACGTCAAATGCACATCATTTTTACACGATCTGGAAGAATAACAGAGCAGAGTCCTGCATGCCTGACAAAAGACAGACAAGTTTATTCTAAAAATGAGCAGGAATGTGAAGAATGTCTTCCCAGGGGCAGAAATGTGTATTTACAGAGAGTGAAATGGCTCGATATAATTAACATTCCAATTCGCTGGTAGTGATCACACTTTACACTCAACTGAATATCTAACTAAATCTGATTTTGGCAGAAAATGCGATCTTAATGATGCTCATGTGGAATTATTTGGCATCATAATCACATTGCAAGTGCATGATAATTATCAAATCAGCCTCATATAATAAGCAGAGTTTCAAAGTGGAAAACAACACAAACCTCTGGCATTGCGAACAGTGACATTCTATATTTCATTAACTCTTACAAGGTAATATATGCAAGAAATATTTGAGATTAAATTGATACTGGCAGTATTCTCTCAATCATTACACCTATACTGTGCATTAGATTAGACCAGCGTGTTTTTTTCCCTTTTGCTCTGAGCAAAATAGCAGAATATTCCAACATATGATATTAGAAAATGTCAATTTAAACAACACTAAAAGATGAAGAAGTAGGGACATTGTGTGAGCAGTGTGGAATCATGGGAGTTAGTTAAATCATGCAGAAGACATGTTTACAAATGAGATCATGTTTTATTCACATTATATTTAGTTTCAATTATTAACACAGTAAAATTTAATTATAATATGAAACCAAAAGGAATGAATGTTTGAAATAGCTGCAACTACAGGTATACATTTATAATGGTAAAGGGAGTATGACACCAACACTAAGGGCCAAAGAAAATTATAGATTTTCCTGAAATCAAAGAAGGAATCAATCCATTGCATTGGTCTAAAAGCAAAATGATTGTTGAATAAAAGCAGTGAAATTTTACTAAATTTTTGTCACTTATAAAGAAATTAATAAATCCAAAGTGCTCATTGGCTGCAGTTTTCAAAATACAGTACTGGTTACAGTTAAATAATCAGTGATAGAATGGGTCCATCCATCCATCCATCCATCCAGTATGCAATACTATATTCACGTTTTTCTGATCATTTTTTGCAAATGAAGCATATGTCATTAGCTGTTCTCTGGCGTTTTATAAGACTAACATTAACCCATAAAGACCCAAACACCCACCATCGACCAAAACCATCTACTGATCTAAACTGTTTAATACCTATTGATCCACTAATCCTATCAGTACATGTAAATAATAGTCATCTTGTCATGGTTGTTAGATATGACCCATTTGGATGTTCAGAGGCTCCGTAGTTACCGTGGAAACACCATAATCTTCTACAACATTGATTCACCAGTGACACCCATGGAGTTGGATCAATGACAGTGAATGGAGTCTTTTGTTTTTATGTTTAGTTAAAGATATTTTTGCTTAAAAGGCCACTTTTTCCCCATTTTTTTCCCTATTTGTTCTAACAACCTTTGAATTTACACTAAACTTTGATAAATATATGTGATCAGTGAATAAAATGTAGGAAAATACATGATTTCCACTGAAAGAATGTAAAAATGAAGAAGATAATATTTCAATAAATGGTGTCTCTATGGGTCAAATCAGTTAAATTAATTGATAGATGAGTCAGTAATCATGAGTTGCATTAACTACAGTTCTAGTAGACATGAGTGAACTGAGTAAATGTCCACCATCGTGCACTGAGGCAGGAGTGAAGCTAGTCTTCATTCAGTTCCGTGTCATGCTGTGAGCCTGGCGTTTGACAGCAGAGTGGATGCACAAACTTTACAGGCCCGAATAACTGACAAGGGCGTGACCCCGCCCACTGTGTCCCGACAGGAAGAAGACGGAGGCAAGGCGAGCAGGAAGGAGAAGCTCGAGGAGGACAGGGTGGAGTACAGAGCTGTGTCCTTGCTTTGAACCACTTTCACTTTTTCCTAACTTCCCAGAAATAACCTCTGGAATTCTGCACATGTGGGGCACAAATAAACCTGACTGACAGTTGGTTACCAAGGCGATGGTCACTGATAGAGCTGATCAGTACCCGAGCTTGTCTTCACAGAGAAGATTTTAGAATAGAATAGAATAGAATAGAATAGAATAGAATTAGAGTAGAGTAGAGAAGAATACAATACAATAGAACAAAATAGAATAGAACAGACTAGAGTAGAGTAGAATACAATACAATAGAACAAAATAGAATAGAATAGACTACAACAGAGAAGAATAGAATAGAATAGAATAGAATAGAATAGAATAGAATAGAATAGAATAGAATAGAATAGAAAAGAATAGAATAGAATAGGAGTAGAGAAGAAAAGAATACAATACAATACAATAGAACAAAATAGAATAGAACAGATTAGAATAGAATAGAATAGAAAAGAAAAGAACAGAATAGAGTAGAATACAATAGAATAGAACAAAATAGAGTAGAATAGACTAGAACAGAGTAGAGCAGAATAGAATAGGAGTAGAGTAGAGAAGAAAAGAATACAATACAATACAATAGAACAAATAGAATAGAACAGATTAGAATACAATAGAATAGACGGAACAGAGTAGAATAGACTAGAACAGAGTAGAGTAGAATAGAATGGAATAGAATAGAATAGAAAAGAACAGAATAGAGTAGAATACAATAGAATAGAACAAAATAGAGTAGAATAGACTAGAACAGAGTAGAGTAGAATAGAATAGAATAGAATAGAATAGAATAGGAGTAGAGTAGAGTAGAGTAGAGAAGAATACAATACAATACAATACAATAGAACAAAATAGAATAGAACAGATTAAAACAGAATAGAATAGAATGGAATGGAACAGAGTAGAGTAGAGTAGAGTAGAGAAGAATACAATACAATACAATACAATAGAACAAAATAGAATAGACTACAACAGAGAAGAGTAGAACAGAATAGAATAGAATAGGAGTAGAGTAGAGAAGAATACAATACAATACAATAGAACAAAATAGAATAGAACAGATTAGAACAGAATAGAATAGAACGGAACGGAACGGAACAGAGTAGAATAGAAAAGAACAGAATAGAGTACTATACAACAGAATAGAACAAAATAGAATAGAATAGAATAGAATAGAATAGAATAGAATAGAATAGAATAGAATAGAACGGAACGGAGTAGAATAGAAAAGAACGGAATAGAGTAGAATACAATAGAATATAACAAAATAGAGTAGAATAGACTAGAACAGAGTGGAGTAGAGTAGAACAGAACAGAATAGAATAGGAGTAGAGTAGAGAAGAAAAGAAAAGAATACAATACAATAGAACAAAATAGAATAGAACAGATTAGAGTAGAATAGAATAGAATAGAATAGAATAGAATAGAATAGAATAGAATAGAATAGAATAGAAAAGAACGGAATAGAGTAGAATACAATAGAATAGAACAAAATAGAGTAGAATAGACTAGAACAGAGTAGAGTAGAATAGAATAGGAGTAGAGTAGAGAAGAATACAATACAATACAATAGAACAAAATAGAATAGAATAGACTACAACAGAGAAGAGTAGAATAGAATAGAATAGAATAGAATAGAGAAGAAAAGAATACAATACAATACAATAGAACAAAATAGAATAGAACAGATTAGAACAGAATAGAATAGAATAGAATAGAATAGAATAGAATAGAATAGAATAGAATAGAATAGAATGGAATGGAACAGAGTAGAATAGAAAAGAACAGAACAGAGTAGAATACAATAGAATAGAACAAAATAGAATAGAATAGAATGGAACGGAGTAGAATAGAAAAGAACGGAATAGAGTAGAATACAATAGAATAGAACAAAATAGAGTAGAATAGACTAGAACAGAGTAGAGTAGAATAGAATAGGAGTAGAGTAGGAGTAGAGTAGAGAAGAATACAATACAATACAATAGAACAAAATAGAATAGAATAGACTACAACAGAGAAGAATAGAATAGAATAGAATAGAATAGAATAGAATAGAATAGAATAGAATAGAATAGAATAGAATAGAATAGAATAGAATAGAATAGGAGTAGAGTAGAGAAGAAAAGAATACAATACAATACAATAGAACAAAATAGAATAGAACAGATTAGAACAGATTAGAACAGAATAGAATAGAATAGAATGGAATGGAATGGAATGGAATGGAATGGAATGGAACAGAGTAGAATAGAAAAGAACAGAATAGAGTAGAATACAATAGAACAGAACAAAATACAAAAGAATAGAATGGAACAGAGTAGAATAGAAAAGAACGGAATAGAGTAGAATACAATAGAATAGAACAAAATAGAGTAGAATAGACTAGAACAGAGTAGAGTAGAACAGAACAGAATAGGAGTAGGGTAGAGAAGAAAAGAATACAATACAATACAATACAATACAATACAATACAATAGAACAAAATAGAATAGAATAGACTAGAACAGAGAAGAGTAGAATAGAATAGAATAGAATAGAATAGAATAGAATAGAATAGAATAGAATAGAATAGAATAGAATAGAATGGTACGGAACGGAACAGAATAGAATAGAAAAGAACAAAATAGAGCAGAATAGACTAGAACAGAGTAGAATAGAATAGAATAGAATAGAATAGAATAGAATAGAATAGAATAGAATAGAATAGAATAGAATAGAATAGAATAGACCTTTATTGTCACTGTTACAGGATCACTGAAAATCAGTTCAGGAGCAAAAATGCTTAGTGCAAAAAAGACTGTATAAAAAAAATCTCACAAAATCCTGAAAATGTAGGCATGTGCAAAAAGCTACAGGATAAAATATTAAATATACATACACTACTGAAGTACTACTAAAACTATTGAAGTATATAACAGCTAACTCTATACTACAGATGGGAAATATGTACAACAAATAAGGATATATACAGACAATATATGATATATACAAGGTTTAAAATACAGGTGCATGGGTTGTGACTATTGCACTGGATTTTGAAGAGCATATAGAAGATATAGTGGATTTTCACTCTTCAGCCTCACCCTTCCTTCCCCTCCCGTCATCATCATCATCATCGTCGTCGTATTTGATGAGTGGGAGTGGGGAGTTGGGGAGGGGCCACATGCCAGGGAGAACCCTCCTCACCAGACACAGCAGAGGGGTACAAACGCTTGGCAGAGCGTGACAGAGAATTTGCCAACAGCCACTCTGGCAACCATCTCCTCCGAAGGTTCAGTGAGAGGTGAATCATCGCTCAGTAGCAGCAAACACAAAACCACGCTGCGTACAGTAGAGTACGAACCGCCACAAGCTCCCACTCCTGATATCATCATCTGGAGATTAAAGGCCAAAATACAGGAATTTACATTAAGTACTACAAGCTAATAATCTGATTTGTAAGTATCTGCGCGTCGATGCTGCCAAAACGTAGCATGAATCCAAGCCATCTCATATTTTGTAAGTGTTATCTGATTTTCAAATAAGCATGTGTTTTCTTACAGGAAACACATGCTGGTATTAGTACTGGATCCCATTAATCACAGAATGTTCAGTCATTTATTTGTTTTCAGGACACACGGATACAAGATCTCCCAAAACATAGCAACAAAACATAGCAACATACAGAACACACTAAATACACTGTGGCCCATAAAGTTGGAATAATGTTGTTTTCAGGCCTGTTTTCTTATTAATTTCCTATTTATACACATCAGTAATCACCTTTGATTGACAGTTACACTTTATCAAGAATAAATCCCATTGTCACAATATTTTCATGAGAAGAGGTCATACAAATGATATATTTTATTTCAACTTTATGGGTAACAGTGTATATAAAAGCAACATAGAAAGATGGTATAAAGAAGAATGAATAGAAGCAAAGGAAATAATGAAAAAACAAATAGATTATACCAGCTATATACATAAGAGCAGAGGTTCATACAAAGCTGATGACAGTGGGTATAATTTATTTAGCAATATTTAAATGGAGTGTTTCAAGTGAAATTATGCTAAATTAACCCTTATTTGTATTTATTTATTTTTCTTACTTACATTAAAGAACTGACTATTTCTACTAGGCCTACCATTCACAAAAAAAATGCCTATTTCTTATTTGGAGTGGCGGTATACTGCATAGGAATAATATGCTATGCAAATTAATTTTCCTAATTAAAACAGAAGACAAGTGTTCTTCATATGACTTTGTAAATGTTGACCTCAGTAAAGCAGTATGAAAGGCAAATGACAGGCTCCACTTGCACAGACAGATGATGGGGGAAAAAAGACTTACAATGACATAAAAAGGAGACTTTTAGAGACAGTTTTTTGACACTGGAAGAGTCCATATATGGTGTATATTTTATAAGTTTGCATTCCAAGGAGACACCAGACCTGTCTTTTGGGTCTTGAGTTGAGAAAGACACAGCTTTACAGTGTTAAATCTAAACTTTCTGGCAAAAAAAAACTCTTCTAGAGGTTAAACCACACTAAGAAATAAGACGCCTGATGGAGGAGTATCTCCTTATCACCAACAATATGGTCAGGTTTTGGAAATTATATGTTATAAATACATTCATGACAAGTAGTGACGTTTCGGACCACAGCCCTTCATCAGACATGAGACAGATCATGACACACAGCTGTTTACGAAGGGTAGTAATTGCAAAATCATATGACAGGGGGTGCAAATCATGTTATCAGTAACTTTTAAATTAGGATAAATGTCTTTAAATACATAACTCATACAAGCATACAAGCATTAATTTAAAGAAATTTGATTATCACGCTTGTATGAATTATGTATTTAAAGACATTTATCCTCATTTAAAAGTTACTGATAACATGATTTGCATTACTTTGATTGATTGATTGATGTATTTATTTCGAATATGAATGTCAAAACAGAAGAAAATAAATAAACAAAACACTTGAACAAAAGACATATAATATTTATTTGAAAAGGAGTGAAAATAAGTATAACTTATAAACTGCCACCCCTTCTCCTTATGTAATTAATAACAATATAACAGCATATAACATTATAACAGCACCTGGACCTACCTTTTCTACTACAGTCTACTCTCGTTAAACCGCCCGCTGTTATACCACCATTTCCGCCTATCGCCATCCGCCAGCCCAGTTCCATGCACAAACAACACTTATACCATTGATTTCCCGCCAGCGTGATTGCCATCGAGTACACATAAATTTTAACAATGCACTGAAATAAACACGCCAGACGCTGATCGCGACAAGCTACGAGTAGGTCTACGGAACGGCCACCGTTCATTTATCGCAGAACACTCAGTAGGTCAGGATGTCGAGAAGAGGACGTGGGATTAAGCCAAAGCCTCAAGATGATGGGGTGTCATTTCCCGACACGGTATAATAATGCTTAAAATGTTTCCCCACTTTAAATGATCCCTTACAACATAACAGAATCAAGATTTATTTAGAAACGCAATTAGAACGGGTTAACGGAGGCAGCATAGACATCATATAGTAAAGACATGCACATTATGGGCACAACCCGTTGTAACGCCATTTTCGCTATACCGCCAATTTGGCCGTGAACGGAAGTTAGCAGTATAACGAGAGTAGACTGTGGAACCAGTGCTCTGAAACTGGCTGAGGCTGACTGGAGGAAGGTGCCAACATTATGCCTTGATTGGTGCTGAATATAGAGACTTTATTTAGCATTAAATGTGCACTTTCTACAGCTAATATGTTTAATTTGTATATCTAGTCATAAATATGTATAAAAATGTATACATTTTTACCAAGTGGTTGAATAAACTATTGAAACTGTATACCTGTCTTTTCTTTCCCTACATAACCGAAATTCCTAATTCCCTACATAACCATTCCATTCTTCAAAACTCTTGCTATAAGTCATAGTTATATTTAAAAAATAAAAAATGCATTCATGGTTTATCAAAATAGACACCTTAAAGAACATCTCAGCAAATTTTCATAGTTAGGAGACACTTGCAACCACACATTTAAAACGTTTAGAAAAAAAGGAAAATTTAGATGTTAATTTTTGTTCACTACATAACCATGCAGTTTTTCTAATTTTTGTGGCAAAAGATGGCACTATATCTTTTGTTTCTTTTTATGAGCTTCAAGTACTAGTCAATACCTTTAAAATGATGTATTATTCATGTCTCTATATTAAATATTTTTTGAATTACAGTATAAAATGTAGTCGGGTACTCCCTACATAATCGCGTGACTTGACCCAATAATAACCTTCCTAGTCTAAGCATATCTACACTATATACAATAATATGACTGATACTTATTATTAAATAATTTGGTTTCTGGCTTTATATTATTTTGAACAAATATAATATGATTTACATAAACACATAATTCAATAACATGTATGGAAATACATATTCATACACAGATCTATACACACACATATACACATGCATACACATATACCTACATATATATACATACACACCTATACATACATACACATACATCACTTGTCACGTGATTTTGCAGTTAGTACCCTATATAAACAGCTGTGTGTCATGTCATTGTGGTGAATACAATTTTTTGGGAGCTGACAGGTTGTATGGACCTTGTTTGATTCTTTCATCCACTGTTTCTTTCACCATTTAGTGACTGGATGTGCATGTCTTCACCACTTTTCATAAATATACAGGGTGGGGAAGCAAAATGTACAATGAGCATTTAGTTGTTTTTTCTCAGCAGGCACTACGTCAATTGTTTTGAAACCAAACATATATTGATGTCATAATCATACCTAACACTATTATCCATACCTTTTCAGAAACTTTTGCCCATATGAGTAATCAGGAAAGCAAACGTCAAAGAGTGTGTGATTTGCTGAATGCACTCGTCACACCAAAGGAGATTTCAAAAATAGTTGGAGTGTCCATAAAGACTGTTTATAATGGAAAGAAGAGAATGACTATGAGCAAAACTATTACGAGAAAGTCTGGAAGATACTATTAAAGAAGAATGGGAGAAGTTGTCACCCGAATATTTCAGGAACACTTGTGCAAGTTTCAGGAAGCGTGTGAAGGCAGTTATTGAAAAAGAAGGAGGACACATAGAATAAAAACATTTTCTATTATGTCAATTTTCTTGTGGCAAATAAATTCTCATGACTTTCAATAAACTAATTGGTCATACACTGTCTTTCAATCCCTGCCTCAAAATATTGTAAATTTTGCTTCCCCACCCTGTATTCATGGGAAAGGGTCATCAAAATCAAAAGCTTGATTTTAACCTTTTGACCAGGTCTGGACATTAATTTTACAAGAAAAAAAAAAAAAAAGAAAATTCACAAATACTTTCAATATTGGTCAGTAAAAGTTCAGTTCAGTTGTCGACCTCTCTACCTCTACAAACCATGAAATTCAAAGCACTTTCTCTAAAACTACCGGAAAACATTACAACCACATAATTCATCAGTCATAGACATTTTCAGCTGTTCATGTCAAAGTGCTTTTATTATTGTGCGATAATTGCGAGGAACACACTTAAAGAAAAAAACATTTGTTTGTACTCTGACACAGCCATGACTACAGCTTGTCCATGTGATGCTTTTTGCACATAGGTATGAATTACTGTGCAGATCTAAATAAAGCTGCACATATTTCTGTGTATTCAGACTTCTGCCTATTTGTGCTCATGGTCTGTGCTGTTATTACTTCCTTTCTGTTACTGGATGCAGGTTGAAGTGCAGCCCTCATCATTTAGACGACTGTAAACAAGGCCATAAGAACTGACGTTAGTGTATTCATCTGTTAACATGTAAAGATATAACAAGGTATGTACTCGGACTACTTTAACTTTAGTTTCTGCATGTCGTATTCGGACACGACTTTCCTACGAAGTCGCTTTAATTAGCCTCAGAAAAACTTAAAATAAGAGGGGAGAAAATGTAGAGAAGTAGAAAGGGGAGATGAGGGTGAGAAAAGCTTCTGCCGTTATTATATTCACCATTACAAGTACTGCAATGCTCATCCCAACCATTATGTCAAATATAAATCCACATTTCAAGCAGCCTGACAGCAATTTTGCTTCTATGGAGAAAGAACCTCCACCTGCAATCTTCCATGTGGAGACAGCGAGAGAAAGTTCACAGCCGATGAGATGATCCAACATACAGAAATGCAAAAAGTTTACAGCGGATTGTCTCAAATGACAGTTATAATATAGTGAATGAGCTAATAACAAGGTGAAATAAGGGTCTGGAGGTCACCAGTGTGCATCAGGAACACATCAAGACAATTACAACAGTGAAACTACACATGGTACAATGTGTTGTTGTAGTTTTCTAACAACAGGGTGTTCTCACCTCTGAGTGGCAATGCAATGAAGCAAAAACCTGTATCTGTTTTTACCATTTTGTTTGGTATTTGCTGTGACTTTACTTTTTACAACAAAGAAATAGCCCTAATCAGAGCCGTCGTATATCAAAATAGCGACCCTTCCATAGACTCTTTCTTTGTTTGTTTGTAGTGCTGTCAAATGATTAAAATGTTTAATCAGATTAATCACAGGGTTGCTGTAGATTAATTTTGATTATTCATTCATTCATTCATTTTCTGAACCCCCTATGTTGTCCATAGGTTTGAATGTGAGAGGGATGGTTCTTCCTTTGCCCATAAGCCGGGATAGGCTCCAAGCGACCCCCGTGACCCTAGTGAGGATAAAGCGGGTAATTTTGATTAATCACGATTAAATATCATTCATGTTTAATCTATATTAATCGCGTTTCATTTTGCATGAACAAACAGACTCAAGTACGACGGGAATATATATGAATGTAATGTGTTTGTCACAAGCTGGGCAATAGGTTAGCCTAAGTGCTAGCAGAATCCTGTATTCTTCATGTTAATGTGGTATTTGAAGCTGGAAGTGCTTCGGTGAAAAGAAAACTCCTTCCTTCAGCGTGTGCATAATACTTTATGTCGGTCGACTGTTCCGTCTTGGTTTTTTTGTCCTCATATTTCCATCCAGAGGGTCAACGTGCTGTTTACCATCTTCCATCTTTACAGGTTGGTTCTGCTGCCTGTCACTACCAGATCAACTGTCCATTTGTTCATGCGTGACGCTAACTCTACTTGGACAAACTGACCTAAATGTGTTAGCAGAGACGTTCAGAGTCATTCTGTGCTACAGATGGGTTACTTGTGTTAAAATTTTTAATCAGATTAATCATAATAATGGATTAAACTGTATTAATGTGTTAATTTTGACAGCCCTAGTTGTTTGTTAACACTTTAGCAGCAAAACTGTTGGTTCAGTTCATACCAAACTGGGTTTACAGATTACCAGTGACCCAGAATAGATGTGGTTACATTTTGGGAAACGCAGGTCGAAGTTCAAATTTTTTATGATTCTTAAAAAAATCTTCCCATTTCCTTATAATGGGAAAAATGCATGCGAGGGGTGGGGTTTGTGGTGCCTCACACCACTTGTTTATTCTGCACATATGCATATTTTTGTACATATTGTAGATTTTATTCTGTGTGTATTTTGTTCTGTTTTTATTGTTGCGTGCTTTCTCTTTTGCACTGTACAGGGCAGTGCTCCAATTTCATCTTATCTTATCTTATCTCATCTTATCTTACGTTATTTATTGTTATTATTATTATATTATTATTTTTATTTTATTTTTTTATCTTATGTTATTTTATTTTATCTGATCTTATTTCATCTTATTTTATCTTTTTTTTTTATCTTATCTTATTTTATCTTTTTTATCTTATCTTATTTTATCTTTTTTATCTTATCTTATCTTATCTTATCTTATCTTACCTTACCTTACCTTACCTTGTGTATGGCTCTGGAAATAAAATGCCCATTTGTTTTCCAAAAATCAGTTTTATGAAAGTTAAAGTTGTGTGGGTTCTGTGTCTAGAATCACCACGAAACTGTCAGTGTTGAGTCAACAACCCCAATATAAACCTGCATCACAAAATGACTGGTTCCTAGACAGAATGTTGACTGTGCAAACCCACATAAAGACTTAAGGGAGGGTAAAAACAAAGTGCTTTTCAGCAAGATACATCCATCGAGGGAGCTTAAAATTCAGTTATATGTATATAAACAGTGGGCAGAAGTTTTACATGATGACGCAGAGAAAAGTGGAAACACACACTGCAGTTTACGTCGATTCACTTTGAAATTCTGGGTTAGTTTGAGATGACTTTGGAAACTAGGGCAAGGTTTTCTCAACAACAAAGCATCTTAAATTTGTTGCCTCACACCTCCTCTCCATGGCAACAACAACAGATCCTCATGTAGTTATGCATTCTGACCGGTCCACAACACTGAGATGATGGAAACACACAACTTTGCAGAACATTAGAAGATTATCTGATCCCTCTTAGCTTCCACCGACCAAAAGCATCTACTGATGTAAACTGTTTAATACCTGTTGATCCACTAATCCTATCAATACATGACAATAATTGTTTTCATGGTCATCAGATATGACCCATTTGGACGTTCAGAGGCTCCGTAGTGAACGTGGAAACACCGTCACCTTCTACAACATTGACTCACCAGTAAAACCCATGGAGTTGGATCAACGGCGGATGGAGACACTCGGTTTATGTTCAGTTAATGATAGATTTGCTAAAAAAAGTCATTTTTCCATCAGTTTTCTTTATTTTTAATCTGAGCTTTCGTGAACATCTACATGATCAGAGAATGAAATTTACAAAAAATACTTGGTTTTCACTGAAAATTCATAAAATACATAGGATAACACTTTACATGAATGCATCATCCAAATGTCTTCAGATGGTTGACACAGTTTATCATGCTTCTCTGAGGTTTATTACTAATTCTAAAGCCATGACACATTATTGTGAGTTGTATTCCCAAGTGGGTTGGCCTGCCCTTTCCACTGGGAGGCTGGGACACTGGTACACCTTTATTTACAAGGCCATACTTGGAATATTGCCTTCCTATATCTGTAGTTTAATAACAAGAAGAAGTGTTGATTCTTACTGTCTGCGATCAGATGATCATTTGTTCCTGTTTGTGCCATTCCCCCTTACAGAACTGGGTAAAAGGACATTTGTCTACTCTGCTCCTTGCACATGGAATATGTTGTTAAAAGACTAGAAACTGAATTGATCTCCTTGAATGCTTTTAAATCCAAACTCAAAGTGCTAGAGACTAACTCAATGACTTGCACTTGTTTTTCATAGTTTGGCTTGTCCTGTAAATTACTGTATGTTGTAACTGTGTGTTGTATTTCATGCTGCCTCTTAGCCGGGACTCCTTTGGAAAAGAGGTCCTTAATCTCAATGGGATCTTTTTTCCTGGTTAAATGAAAGTCAAATAAAAAAACAATAGTAATGATAACTAGAAAAGCACTCAGAGAGCACAGACCTCCACCAAGGCAGATCAGCCCCCCCCCCCCCCCCCCCCCCCCCCATACACACACACACACACACACGATCACCACCAAAATGTATTCATTTGTTCCTTGTGCCAGTATCAACATTTCATCCAAATCAGTCCATAACTTTTTGACTTATCTTGCTAACAGACAAACCCTGATGAAAACATAACCTCTGCCATTCCTTGGCAGAGGTAATAATATTACTCTAAATGGTGATAAATCACTTAAGAAAGGTTAAATAGAGAGAAAACTTCATTTTAGAACTACCACTACAGTCACACTGGGTCTTTATGGGTTAAAATCCATAACAGTCCAGCAGAGTTTACAATGACACCATCAGCGACACTTGGAAACCCAACACAGAACTGTGACAAGGTGTAAAACATCAAATTAAAAAAAATACAGCCTGACCTTTGAGCTCAGGCTGCACTGAACGAGCAACAAAAACACACAACAGCGAACCTCCGACACACACATTACAGAGCATAACGATGCCAGAGTATTAGGTAACCAAGAGGATTATTCAGATGAGAATGGGAGACATTTGCATTGCAAATTCAAACAGTATTTAAAGCAGAGTAACATGCCCTTCAAATAACTTCTGCTGCGGAGGAATCCCACTTCTCCTCCCTGTTAAAATATATGTTAAAAGTGCAGCACTTGAAAGAGTCGGCACTTCCACAAAGAACATCACCATCACACTGAATTATCGTTAGCTCAGCCTACTCTCTCAGATACGCCAGACTGTGTCATCATCATTTCATGGATAGTTTTGCAAGGGAATTGAACATGTGATTAATTCATTAAAATCGCTGTGTTCCTCCCGTAGGTTAAACGGCTTAAAAAATCAATAAGATCCTGGAAGGAACCATGCAGCGATGGAACTGTTTGGGGAAGTAGCGTGGAGAAGCACGGTGATACGGTGTCTGTGCTGAGCATGTGCAGAGTGGGTTTTACAGTGTTTGTGATGGTGGGGGTGTCAGAGTAGATGATGAGGTGATGAAGGAAGGATGACGGATCGGGGGGGTTAGTGGATTCAGTTCAGACCACAGCGCCCTGTGGACCGCCTTCAAATGTTTAGGGTCAACTTCAACTGTCTTCACCCAGTGATGCAGACAGAAAAAGTGAAAAAGGACCAAAAGGATCTAACAGCACTGAAAGCACATATAAACCATCAACCTTGACTAAATGTTAAACATCTTCAACTCTTCAGGATATTTTAGCATCATCACCACCTTCTATTTTTTAGTTCACAGTGAACTAAAAACATAAATAAATAAATAAATACATACATACATACATAAATAAATAAAAGGATCAAATACTAAAGCGCAAACATAGAATTTGTTCTGCTTACTTGTACTTAGAGATGGAGGTCATGGGCAAAAAATGTAATGTTCATTTTTTTCAGTGTGTTTATAATAATGATGATGATGATAATAATATTCCTGTATTACTTTTGAGTTAAAGACTCTTGTCAAAAATGGCACGTGCGCTGTAGAATACCCCCCCTCCCCTCCAGTACAAGAGGCAGTAGAGCCTTAGGACGCATAAATTTGTGCCCTGAAGTACATGTGGACAGATAGCTCAGTAAGTAACGCTACGGTTTACGATGTGCGAATCCCAGCAGGAGCACTTGCATTTTTTTCAACATTTTACATGTTCAAACAAGGGGAGTGGCTCCGAGGACGCCGGTAGTCATAGAAACATTAGCTTATTTGTCATTGCAGATCACAGGGATCATGCTAACTAGCTTCTTAAAGCAGGGTTAGGATTAATAATGAGCATATGCCCATGTGGACAATGGACTGTATTCTGCCGTCTTCACCCATTGGCTGAACACCAACAGGAAATAGAACTGTCCTGTGCATTTTTGATTCCTGAAGATCTCATCGTGTTGCTGGTTTTTGTTTTCTTTTTTTTTTTCATTTGAGCGATTAAATTATGGGTGAAAAGTGTGTTATAACATAAACGCTATTGAACCTGCACCAAGTACAACATTACTGAAAATGAACTAGTAATGCCTTACATTAATGTGTTAATGCAAAAAGTAATCTGTTACTGTAATGCATTACTTTTGTAACATGTTATTCCCAGCAGTAACTGTTCCAAGTCATCATGCCAGTTCTCCAGCTTGGCTTCACTAATTTATGGGAAAGAAACATACAGTAGCCATAATCAGCAGAAACCACTGCACCATCTGCCAGCCACCCATTGGCTGAACACCAACAGGAAATAGAACTTTCCTGCTGCATTTTTAATTCCTTAAGGTCTCTCGGTCTTGCTGTTTTTTTGTAACTGAGTGAATTAAATGCTACTGAACATGTACTGAATAAAATATTACTGAAAATTCGTTAATAATGCCTGACATGCAAGCTTAAGTGACAGTATGTATGGGCCACATATACCCCCCCCCACCCAGCTCCGACTGATCGACAAGATATAGCATTTTATGAAGGGTCCACAACCTTTACTTTTCATGGGGTCCACAATTGGTAGCGGCACCCCTGCTACTGCATAACAGCAAAAAGTAATCCATTACTGTAATGCATTACTTTTGTCACACGTTACTCCCAACACTGGTCATATGTGTGCAATTTAAAGGCAGTCTTGTACAGTGTGTTCTACACTCCAACAGTGCTGCTGCGGCAGAGTACAACACCTGTTTCATTTTAATTCCAGTGCCGTCCCAGACTATAAAAAACACTTTCCAGTGAAATATGCCCAACATATATCATGGACAATGTCATAATGCCTTCTCTGCCTTGGAGAGAAATCCAGTCAGAAACAATTCAAAACAAATTCCCAGACAGACAGACTTTTGGATAATAAGATGCACAAACTCTTCCATTTTCCTGTGGGTTATTGTTGCCGACACCCCCCCACCAATCCCCCCTCCCCGTTGTCATCGGTGACAGGTCCTTATCTGGCTAATGAAGCATAGCAAACACCCTGATGCAATTTTTACATAAGGTTCATGGTAACAAATCAGTATGCCAGTTAAGTTCAGTCTTCCACTGAACAAGATATCTTTCATTCATTATTGATGTTGTGTGAGAGGAGCTTTCCCCTGAAGGCACACTAGGATTCCCATAGCCAGACTTGGCATCAAAGGCTTCTCTATAATCTTGTCTTCTCTGTTTCTCACCCCTCACACTCTGACTCTCCACATTACATGGTCCATCTTACTCATTTACTGCTTTCGTTTGCCATACGTGTTTAATTATGCCATCACTTGTTGTAGATAATGCGATCACGGGATGAGCAGTCGAACGGCTGCTATTTGTGATATCCTTATTAGCAGCTAAATTTACAGGCAGAAGAGTATTGATAATATGCATGGATTCTACTGTATGTGTTAAATTACTTAACCTCCCCACCAGGGTACTAATACTACTACTGCGAGCATTATTTTAACATATGCTTTAACTGCTATAGCGGCTAGTCTCAGGTATGCTTGGGAATTACAGTTTTCTGAATCGCTAAAACACTAAACCTCATTCTCTGACTCAATTATTCAGTAGCACAAACTCATTCATCAAACCAATCACACTTTTGGCACAACCTTAACCCTTTATCGAGCAAGTGACTATTTTTGGTAATTTCTGAATACAATACAAGACAGTGGCAGCAACAGTTATAGTGAGTCAGTGAGCTCAGGTCCAATGTGGTCTACAGGGTCTGTAAGGTCCACCTCTGCATGAACAGTGAGTGTACCTGCTTTGTTAGGTACCATGAAGTAATGGTACTAATGTAAGGAATGATGTTCAAAGGGAGAATGTGGATGTGGACAGGGGTCTGGATCAGCACTTATGTTGGTCTAATGTTCTAAAAAGTGATGTTCTTTTCACCTTACATGTGTTTTTCTTGTATTCTTAATACTTCCTGGATTTTTATTTAAAAAAATTTGCCACTTGCCAGTAAGGAACCAAATATGGTAACTTCACTGACCTTGATTTTCTACATAAAAATACAAATTTTAGAAAAATTTTAGAAAAGTAATTCATTCTTATTATGTCCGCCAATAACATATCAAGGTTGAAATTTTGAACTTCAGAGTATGAAGGGTTAAGCTCATTCTCATACTTAGACACAATTTGCACATTCGTAGCACACTTTTTGCACAACTCTACACACATTGTCATTCACTAAAACACATTTTTCACTGTGATGCACATGAGCTGTAAAATGGTGAAGACAGGAAGCAAACGTTAAACACAAATACAGCACAGTTGCCATCAGTTACACACAACAACTCAAAATTGAACACACTTGTTTCAAATGATGTGACCAAACCAACTGCACTTGATTTAAGTCAGTTCAGAATGCACCAACACTGACAGTATTGGCTGTGATGTGGATGAAATCCTCTGGCCAGATGCTGCACAGAGACATGATACTGAGGCAGCATGAACCTGTCATCAGTTTGAATTCAACATTCAAAGTGTTTCGTTGTCATGTGTACTGTAAAGAAACAGGTTTCTCTGTACAATGAAAATCTTTCTGTGCCGTCCACACTGAATACCAAGAGAATTTTGGATGTATAAAGATAGAAATAGAATAATTTAAGCAGGAAATGAAAAAAAAAAAACAAAAAAAAAGAAAAAAACAAAGTGGCATTTAAGATTAATATAAAAAATAAAAACTACTATTACAGTTTTTCTGAATCACTAAAACACTAAATCTCATTATCTGACTCAACTCAGGAGCACAAACTCATTTTTCAAATCAATCACTCTTTTGGCTCAACCTTAAGCTGATTCTCATACTTATACACAACTTGTACATCTGTAACACACTTTTTGCACAACTCTACACACATTCTCAATCTCTACAACAAATTTCTCACTGTGATGCACATGAGCTGTAGAATGATGAAAACAGGAGGCAAACATTAAACCCAAATACAGCACAGGTGTCAACAGTTAGACACAACAAATCAAACCAACTGCACTTGATTTAAACCAGTTCAGAATGAACCGACACTGACAATAATGGCTGTGAAGTGGATGAAGTCCTCTGGCCAGATGCTGCACGATGACATGATACTGAGGCAGAATGAACCTGTCATCAGTGTGAATTGAAGATTCAAGACTCAAACTGTTTTATCGCCATGTGTACAGTAAAGAAACAGGTTTCACTGTACAATGAAAATATTACTTTGCTGTCCACACTGAATACCAAGAGAATGAATGAATGTTTTCTTTTCTATCAATCCCACCTTTTGTGCTATGCGAGCTAAGCTGACAGTTTAGCTATCTGAATAATTTGTCCAGTGCTCTTAAAATGATGAAAACTGAGAATGCCATACAGGTTAATCTTCCAATGTTGCATCAAGTGTCTAAAGTTACAGATACAGATGAACTTTACTGATCCCCGAGAGGAAATCCACTTCTTTACTCAGCTCATTAAAAGAAATAAATTAGGAAAACCAAAAAAGAATCAGAATTAACCCAGTGCTATGATTTTTACTCTATTTTTTAACTTGTCTTAAGTGATTTATCACCATTTATTATAATATTGTGCTTAACATCTTGCATTCTTAAGTGAAAATCAGGTATTTTCCTACATTTGATTTACTTGATGTTTATATAAGCTCAGATTAAAGTTAAGGGTTATTATATCAAAAACAGAGAAAATGGAGGAAAAAGTGAGTGGGTTTTCCGTGGGTTTTACTGGTGAATCAATGTTGTAGAAGATGACGGTGTTTCCACAGTAACTATGGAGCCTCTGAACGTCTAAATGGGTCATATCTGATGACCATGAAAAGATGACAAACTGTATTTTACACCAATTATTTACATGTATGGATAGGATGAGTGAATCAACAGTTATTTAACTTTTTATATCAGTAAATGATTGTGGTCAGTAGAGTGGATGTTTGGGTCTTTATGGATTAATGACAAAGCTACATATGTGTCATCAGACTGAGGTGTTGTGGATTGTGATGGCAGTGGGCATGAGGGATCTTCTATACCTCTCAGTCGCCCACTGCAGCTGCTTCTCTGGCTTCTCAGAATGGGATGAAATAAGCCAGCATTGTTTTGGCAGAATCTGATGCATGTTTTGCAGCTGTCAGTATCTCAAAATCCACCAGGGCTCCACCAGCTACCTTCAAGACTTTAATGGCACTGACCAAATTGCTTAGATTTGCACTGAAAAATGTCTTATATCATTTTTGCTTTGTGCATTTGATTCATGCATATATGTGCTAACACGTGCTCTGGTCTGTGCCAGAAGCCCATTGTTTGTTGACATTAGCTATTCCATGTCTAAGCTAGTGATGGTGTCAAGGGATGATTTGAGTCTCGGGATGATGTGAGTCACACATGTGTAGAAGCCTTTATCTCTGTCGACATATTTTATGAGTCACTATGGCAACCTCACTAATACAACTCATACCCTCCACCGCTCAGTTTCCCCTAGATTTAGCACACAAACCAAAAGTAGGCATATACTGTAAATTGACTCTTGAAATCACTGATCATTAGATAGATACTCCTTGAAGCTAAAGTCTCTGTACTTGTACATAATTTGACTCATACAACAGTGATTTGTCCTAGCAAGGTTGCCATTGCAAGTCATAAAAGATGGCCGACAGAGATAAATGCTTCTACGCATGTGCGACTCACATTGTCCTGAGACCCAAATCGTCCCTTGGCAGACGGTCTTATTGACAGCCATGATAACACCCCATACACTGATTTTTTAGAAAATGTTTCCAGTCAGAGTCGTTCCCTTTCAATTTCTTCACTGCTCCTCTTCAGCTCCTCTACAGTAGCAACATTAGCGACTGTTAGCTTAGAAATGCAGTGAACTATTTTGGAAGGATAGACACAAAAATATAGAATATATACTTAATGTTACCTTACCTTTTGAATTTGCTACCTTTATTATGGGAAAAACTGACATTTTAGTGAACAATGCCTACTTGTATAGAATTTTAATAACTGCTAGCAAAAAGGCTGTGACCAGGCACTGGCTCCAACCTGTACCACCTAATCTGGAAAAATGGGTAGATATTGTGAATGAAATTTACCAGATGGAAAGACTAACCTTCTCCCTTCAATTACAAATGAACACATTTTCAAATCTGGGGTCAAAGTGGATATTTTTTGTTTACACTTACCAAACACAATCTGTTGGAACCCTAAATGTAAAAGAAATGACAATATAATGACAGTGTATATGGAATTGTCTTGTTTTTTTGTGTAATTAATTATTTCTACTTTTCATATTTTATTTATTAATTTTTCTTTTTTTCTTTAGAGAGAGGAGGTCAAAGTCTCTTGGTCTTTCGTATGTGTTTTCTTTATGTAACAATGCATCCATTGTTCACTGTTCAATTGTTTTGTTTATTAACAAAATTTAAAAAACTGAAATGTTGAGAATGGAAAGATTGGTCATTGGTCACATACTTGTTATGTGACCACAATGTAATTTAAATGTATGTTGAATTTTTCTCAATATTTCTAAATAAAAATCTGAAAAAAAAAAAAAAAAAAAGAAATGTAGTGAACTAATGTAAACGGGTGTTTCATCAGAGCACAGACTCCCACACAAACTTTACAAAAGCTCATGGACGTGCACAAACCCTGCAAAGAAAACATTCAGTAAATTAGTAATATGAAAAAGTATTGGTTAGGAAATATTATTAAAACTTAGCCTCACATAGCCAAACCTATATCTGGACTTCCTTGGATATTGCAGGTCTGGCAACCTCCACTAATTTTCTAGAATAATGGTAAAAGTAATTTGGGGCTAGATTTTGTGTAGCACTGAGTGCAAAATGCTATGACAGTGCATTTGCAAAATAGTCTCACGAGAAATGTGCACATGAAGAAGTGCACCATGATATTAATATGATCCACCGCAATATAATATGACACATACAATGAAGTGTGTCCTTGTCAAAACTTACTATTTTCAGGGTGTAGTTGGAGCTCAGAGGTTCTTCACATTGTGAGGGGAACTACTTAGAAAATGCTAACACAGAGATAGTGAAAAGAAGAGAAATGGTAAAATCCTGACCCTACTGCTAGAGTACGAAGGAAATATTCACTTTTATTCCGGCTGAGAAGCTCAAGCAATACCAGACTAACTGTAACCCAAGGTATCGGTACCAGTATGGCAATGTTTTCAGAAATACTCAGCTTTAACCCATAAAAACCCAAACAACCACCACCAACCAAAACCATCCACTGATCTAAACTGTTTAATACCTGCTGATCCACTAATCTTATCCATACATGTAAATAATTGGTGTAAAATACAGTTTGTCATCTTTTCATGGTCATCAGATATGACCCATTTGGATGTTCAGAGGCTCTGTAGATACCGTGGAAACACTGTCATCTTCTACAACATTGATTCTCCAGTAAAACCCATGGAGTTGGATCAATGACAGTGGATGGAGACACTTATTGTATGTTCAGTTAATAATATATTTAGCTAAAAAGTCACTTTTTCTTCAGTTTTCTCTGTTTTGACACAATAACCTATTTATTTACTCTGAGCTTTTATGAACATCTACATGATCAGTAAATTAATAATAGAAAAATATATGATTTATACTGAAAAAACTCAAAATAAAGAGGATAATATTACAACAAATGGCAATAAATCACTTAAGAAAGGTTAAATATGAAAAAAGAATAATCTGGGAACTGACACAAAAGTATGTCTGGGTCTTTATTGATTAAAATCTGTCTTGTTGACTTTTGTTGACTTTTTTTTTTTAATTAACTGGAAAATTTCTGAAACGACTGCAATAGGAATAACTTATTATGACTTCATTTAAACCCAACCAATAGGAGTCAGTTTCCACTGACTTCCTCTTATCTAAATCCCCCTTTACTTATATTAGCTGTTTATCTTCTGTGTGTTACTGTACATACTGAGCCATACTTGGCGCCCTGCTCAAGAAAAAAAACTGGATCTTGCATTTGACAGCTTCTTCATGACTAACATGATTGTTCTCGCACCGCCACAGTTTGAGCTTCTATTCCCCAGAGCGAGGCATCCACATAGCTGTGGCTTCCACCCTGGTATGCAGAGAATAGGAATGTCTCCAGATCATTCCGCCGTACAGCAGTAAATAACCCCCTACATCTATATTCATCATTACAAGCAATTGCAGTCAGTCTATTTTTGATCTAATATTGAGCTCGCTGACATCTCTGCGCCAACCTTCATCTTCACACATGTTAAGCGCTCTGAGGTATTTATTAAGCACAAGTGGAAGCTCTCTGCAGGGCAGGCTGGGGCTGTCACCCACTCAGACACCGCCAGCGTATAGTGCATATATGAGTATCTGCATATAGACACCACTTTACAGAAATGACAGAAGGGAAGAGGGAAGGCTTGTGAGCGTATACTGAGGTTAATGATACATCCCTGTAGAGACTGTTTGGCTTATGTAGGAGGCGAAGGCTAATTTTGGTCATTTAGATCATGATCAGTCAGTCACTGTGTCACCCAGGTTGTAACAAAAAGATTTATCAGAGCCTGTCACCCCCTCTATAGAAGGAAAGTCAGTAGTTGGTGTTGAATTTGGAGCTTTTAGAGCTGAAACTATGAGCCTGTTTGTATGACCATCAAAATCTGATAATTGAAAAGAAGAGAAATGGTAAAATCCTGACCCTAATGCTGGAATGTGAGGGAAATATTGACTTTTATTCCAGCTGAGAAGCTCAAGCAATCTAGACTAACTGTAACTCAAGGTATTGGCACCATCCATCCATCCATTTTCTACCGCTTATCCGGGGCTTCCAATTATTGGGAGTAATCCGATAATTGCAGATATGACGCGTTTACATGCACTTCAGAAATGCGATAATCGAAAAACCCTGGTTTACATGTTTCAGTCCATTATTTGATTTCTATCAGCATACGTACATTCGTTATGATGCGAGACATATACTTCATGTCATTTTCAAAACATCCAGTCTTGTCTTGTTCACCATGGCAATGCCTACGGCGTCACTGTGTCAGTGTTAGCTGTCCTAATGTGGGAGCTAATAAGACTACAAAATAGGTCACATGTTGCTGCTATCCATTTCATTGTTTACCTTTTTCCTTAGGCTCATGTTGCCGCTGTATAACTTCTGTTTATATATTTGGGGTTTTTTTTGCACAAATGTAAAAAAAAAGAAAAAAGAAACAACCTAAAGAAATCAGAATAACCTGTATGTGTGAAGACATTGGAGTATCGGGGGGAAATCTAGGTCTGTTAATCCAATTTCTCATAATCAGATAACTGCCATTATCGAATAAAGCCTATCCTGTTTACATGATCACTTGAATAATCTGATAATTCCAGAAATTAGATAATGATCGAAGTATTGGTGAACATGTAAACTGGCTCAATGCAAGTAAGTAAATGAGCACTTTCAGTCCCTGACCAAGCCATGCATTTTAATCCCCTTTTATAACAATGTAACAGACATAATATAAGAAGTCTGAAGGTATAAGAACACAACTTGTTAGAATCTAGTATATATATATATATATATATATATATATATATATATATATATATATATATATATATATATATATATATATATATATATATATATATAGGGTGGGGAAGCAAAATTTACAATGAGCATTTAGTTGTTTTTTCTCAGCAGGCACTATGTCAGTTGTTTTGAAACCAAACATATATTGATGTCATAATCATACCTAACACTATTATCCATACCTTTTCAGAAACTTTTGCCCATATGAGTAATCAGGAAAGCAAACATCAAAGAGTGTGTGATTTGCTGAATGCACTCGTCACACCAAAGGAGATTTCAAAAATAGTTGGAGTGTCCATAAAGACTCTACACTATATACAATAATATGACTGATACTTTTTATTAAATAATTTGGTTTCTGGCTTTATATTATTTTGAACAAATGTAATATGATTTACATAAACACATAATTCAATAACATATATGGAAATACATATTCATACACAGATCTATACACACATATACACATGCATACACATATACCTACATATATATACATACACACCTATACATACATACACATACATCACTTGTCACGTGATTTTGCAGTTAGTACCCTATATAAACAGCTGTGTGTCATGTCATTGTGGTGAATACAATTTTTTGGGAGCTGACAGGTTGTATGGACCTTGTTTGATTCTTTCATCCACTGTTTCTTTCACCATTTAGTGACTGGATGTGTGTGTCTTCACCACTTTTCATAAATATACAGGGTGGGGAAGCAAAATTTACAATGAACATTTAGTTGTTTTTTCTCAGCAGGCACTACGTCAATTGTTTTGAAACCAAACATATATGGATGTCATAATCATACCTAACACTATTATCCATACCTTTTCAGAAACTTTTGCCCATATGAGTAATCAGGAAAGCAAACGTCAAAGAGTGTGTGATTTGCTGAATGCACTCGTCACACCAAAGGAGATTTCAAAAATAGTTGGAGCGTCCATAAAGACTGTTTATAATGGAAGGAAGAGAATGACTATGAGCAAAACTATTACGAGAAAGTCTGGAAGATACTATTAAAGAAGAATGGGAGAAGTTGTCACCCGAATATTTGAGGAACACTTGTGCAAGTTTCAGGAAGCGTGTGAAGGCAGTTATTGAGAAAGAAGGAGGACACATAGAATAAAAACATTTTCTATTATGTACATTTTCTTGTGGCAAATAAATTCTCATGACTTTCAATAAACTAATTGGTCATACACTGTCTTTCAATCCCTGTCTTAAAATATTGTAAATTTAGCTTCCCCACCCTGTATACATATATATATATATATATATATATATATATATATATATATATATATATATATATATATATACATATATATATATATATACAGTATATATATATATATATATATATATATATATATATATATATATATATATATATATATATACACACATATGATTCTATGAGCCACTGAAACCATACTGGAGACTGTTAAACGGAATTGCCCACTGTGGGATAATTAAATCTGTCTCTCTGTCTGTCTGTGTATGTGTGTCTGTCTGCCTGTCTGTCTGTCTGAAGGAAAACTGACAATAGTGCTAAAAAATAAGTAAACGGCACAGAGAAAAAGTGCTATATCAAACATTAACTCAGACTCAAACTCTTTTGGATGCATCCTCTGAGTATGAGGAATGTAAACTAGCATCATAACTACACATCAAAGTAACACAGGCAGCCCATAATCCATAAATTATGTCCAATTGCTCGTTGTGCTCATTTATTACACAGCATTTCAGGGGGAAATATTGTACTTTTTATTCCGATACCTACATGCTGCACAAGTGGTTAGTTTTTAAGATATGCACGGCAGAATTTATCACCTTGAATCCAATCTAGGGGCATCATTTTGTTGATAATCTTAACATTTAATAAAAAATAATCTAAATGCATCCTCCGATACTGTTCATTACTCCAAATGAATGATTAATTAGATGTTTTTATTATTCATAGGTTCATCTAGAAACATCCACCACATACAGGAAACTTGTCTGAACCCATAAAGACCCAAACAGTCAAAGGTAATCAAAATCATCTACTGAAAGTGTTTAGTAACTTCTCAGCCAGTAATCCTATCAATACATGTAAATAATTAGTGTAAAACACAGTTTGTCATCTTTTCATGATGATCAGATATGACCCATTTGGATGTTCAGAGGCTCCGTAGTTACCGTGGAAACACCGTCATCTTCTACAACATTGATTCACCAGTAAAACCCATGGAGTTGGATCAGTGACAATGGATGGAGACACTTGTTTTTATTTCAGTTATTGATATCTTTGCTGGAAGAAGTCCCTTTTTCTTCAGTTTTCTCTGTTTCTGATGTGATAACCCTCAACTTTAATCTGAGCTTGTATGAAAATCTATTGGATCAGTAAATAAATTCAGGAAAATACATGATTTTTACTGAAAAAAAAACAAACAATACAAAGGATAATACACTGAGTAACTTTAAAAATACACAATGAAATTCATTAATGTTTTACTTTTAATTCATGGACTATATTTCCAGTTATAGTTATTGTTCTAATTGCACACATTCTGGGAGACATGCACACAAGATTTTGAATCAAGGAAACAGTTTATTAAATCAGGCTGTACAAATTTGACAATACTATTCTTTTTTACTACAGACATTTTCCCCATTTTTTATTTCAGGGCTTTTATAGGGAGGGTCACATGTGTACAAAGCAAAGCCTACACATTTTTTGGTAAACTATTTATCCCATCCCAGTATTTCCCTCCCCTACCCAACTTGTACACTTGAGTACAACTTTCATAAATTGGTCTGTGGTTGAGAATCATTCAGGCAGAACAACAGCATATTTTGTGTCTGAGAAGCTGTTTGGAGCGTCTGAGGACATCTCATAACAATTCTAGCAAATTTCTAAATCTGTGTTTTTAAAGTTGCTCAGTATATTATTGTAAATGGTGATAAATTGCTTGAAAAAGGTTAAATCTAGTGGAAAAGTTAAACTTTTATGAACATCTACATGATCAGTAAATTAAATAAAGGAAAGTATAGGGTTTATACTAGAAAAAAAGAACTCAAAATAAAGAGGAAAATATGACAATAAATGGTGATAAATCGCACGAGAAAAGTTCAATCTAGTGGAAAAATTGAACTTTTATGAACATCTACATGATCAGTTAATTAAATGTAGGAAAATACATGGTTTATACTGGAAAAAACTCAAAATAAAGAGGAAAATATTACAATAAATGGTGATTAATCACTTGAGAAAAGTTAAATCTAGAAGAAAAATTTAATTCCTATAAACATCTACATGATCAGTAAATTAAACATAGGAAAATACATGGTTTACACTGGAAAAAACTCTCAAAATTAATAAGAAAATATTACAATAAACGGTGATAAATCGTGTGAGAAAGGTTAAATCTAGTTGAAAAATTTAACATTTATGAACATCTACATGATCAGTAAATTAAATAAAGGAAAATACATGGTTTATACTGGAAAAAACTCAAAAGAAAGAGAATAATATTCTAATAAATGGTGATAAATCACATGAGAAAGGTTAAATCTAGAGGAAAAATTTAACTTTTATGAACATCTACATGATCAGTAAATGAAACATAGGAAAATACATGGTTTATCCTGAAAAAAACACAAAATTAAGAGGATAACATTACAATAAATGGTGATACATCACTTGAGAAAGATTAAATCTAATGGGAAAACTGAACTTTTATGAACATCTACATGATCAGTAAATTAAATATAGGAAAATACATGGTTTATACTGGAAAAAACACAAAATAAAGAGGATAATATAATATTACAATAAATGGTGATAAATCACTTGAGAAAGGTTAAATCTAGTGGAAAAATTGAACTTCTATGAACATCTACATGATCAGTAAATGAAATATTGGAAAATACATGTTTTATACTGGAAAAAACACAAAAAAGGAGGAAAATATTACAATAAATGCTGATTAATCGCTTGAGAAAGGTTAAATCTAGGGGAAAATTTGAACTTTTATGAACACCTACTGTTAAATATAGAAAAATACACAGTTTTGACTGGAAAAAAATCCAAAATAAAGAGTATATTACAATAAATGGTGATAAATCACTTAAGAAACATTAAATATACAGAAAAATTCATGTGGAAACTGAGTCTTTCTGGGTTAAAAACCAGGGACCCAGAATTATGAATGTAGCCTGGTCTGTAAAGTGACAGAGTGTTGAGGAAAACTCTGGTTCCATAATGACACTGAAGTGCTTAATCTGTTTTTAAAAGAGGCCTTAGTTTCACCGTCACCAGCCTTAAATGGGCTGAGACAGAGCAGCACCAGCACCGCCTTGGAGCATCTGTGACTCCATCCAACCGCCCTTCATGAATGTCACTCATGTGATAGATCTCTTTTTATCCCTGAGATCATTTTGCCACCTACTGACTGTTAGAGGGAATCACATGACTAATCATATTGCTCATGCACCTTCCTTTATATGTACATGTGTAAGGTGGAGGAGAGATCACATTTAAAAAAAAAAAAAAAAAAGCCTGGGATGACAGATGATTTCTATACAGCTATCTTACATACTGAGTTAAAAAATAAATAAATAAATAAAATAAAAAATCCTGGAAAAGCTGGTGACTGAGCCCCTATATCTGAATAATGTAAACCCTGAGAAGATGAAAATGTATGGAATAATTAAAAAGCTTTGATTTGGGCACAAGGCTCAACATGAAAGCGCTGAAGAAACACTCAAATCGCTGATGGAATTAAGCACATTATTAATGTAGGCTTACTTCAGGCTATTGCATCTCTGTGGTTCATCCTTTGATATCTTCCAGAGTCATTAATATTGCATAGTGTAGCTGAAGTCTTAATCACCAGATCCACCAGCATGCGCTAGTTTTTCTCTCTTTTTTTTTGTATCTGAGGAGGCGAGGATTTTTCTCACAAGTTGCAGACAATATCAAACCAGCAATCATTTAACCACAAACTGCCATTGACTTTGAAATTCCCATTGACAGCATGTCATTCTGTCACTGGCTGCGTTTCCCTGATGGCATTTCAGTGAGGACAATGCTGCGGTGCGCATACAAGTGGGTTAATTAAAAGATTCATAAGTCAATCAGAGAACATTAACATACTCGAGAGCGGTTTCAATGCACAGGGTTCAGCGTGGGAAACATCAAAGGGTTTAAACTGCAGGCATGAAAAGCATGGGAAATGAGCTCTGAAAAGGAGAAGCACTGCCAAAGCCTGCAGGAGGAGAAGAGCCTCTCTCTGACTCTCAGGTACTGAGACTCACTCCAATGAAGCCCTTATACCCCCACTGGCGTCAGGATGAGGAGGAGGAAAGGGGTGGATGCAGGGCTGGGGGGCACCTCACATTTAAATAAAAAAAAAAAAAAATCCAATTCATGTTTTGGTTTTTTTTTTATCATGCATGTCTGCTTTTCATGTCTACACTCTTCTTAAGTATCTGCTCAGGCATTTCCTGCATGTGCATTATATAAGTAGTCAGAGTGGCTGCTTATTAAAAAGAAAAGCACAGAAATCAGCACTTGCACAGAACTTACTGACAAATAAAAATAAAGAAAAGCACGTGCAAACTAGCATGCTTTTCTGTTCGAATCTTATGTTTGCTTTTAAAACTATTGCCTCATGTGCAGCCAAATTTTGCAACAGGTTCATATCCTTAAATTAAGTAGCATCATCATCTTCATCATCATCATCATCATCATCATGTAAACTATCTCATCCTGATGATGGCAGAAAAAAAAAAAACATCAGCTCCACCACAGGTATGCCGGGACTCAAAAGCTGACAGGGTTTCATTAAGGGTCCACGATCCGGAGCCAGACAACCCGCGCCACAACAACCCGGCAGGTGCGTGGATGGAAGCAGCCACGCGTCACCCCCCCCCCCCATCCGCTGACCCACTTCACCCACTCCGCAGATGACAGCTCTGATCAGCGGAAAGCTCATTTCAACACAACTTTTATTTGTTTTTTGTTTTTTTTAACAGTCCCGGACATTAAACACACACGTTCAGCTCAATCCACCGCAGGAGGGAAGCCCAAATGTGCGTAAATCAGACTGAACTTACCTGCATACCGCAGCTGCGCTTGACATCTTTATCTCAAACGTGTATCCTTGGTTTTTTTTTGTGTGTGTGTGTGTTCCTGCTCCTCGCCCTCAGAAGATTAACCTTTTGCCTGAATGCAGCCGAGCAGAGAAGAAAAGGAAAGCAGAGCAGAGCAGAGGAGAGCCGCCGTTATTTCCTCTTGGGGAGGTGAGGTGAAGTCCTTTTGGCACAGGGTACCCGACCCGACGGCGCGCAACCGCTGCTCACAAACGGAGCGCTTTATTATTTCTAACGGGCGCGCCACCGCAACATTGGCAACACGGGGTCTAACCCAGCGTGAGAGGAGCGCTTGTTAAACTGACACTGTTAACCACATGACACGAGCATTTAGGTGGCGCTTCCCCACACCACAGGGTTCATCTACAGCCAGGACTGAACACAGATCTGTGCATGGATGAATTCCGCCCCAAAAGTGTTGGATTATGGGAACCTGCTTATTGAGCAAAAAGCACAGTCCTTAAAAAAAAAAAAAAGTGTTAAGACTTTCTGAAGGCTCTTTTGAAAGGATATTTTAATTCATTAACCCTCAAAGACCCACATAAGCAGCAACTGGCAACCAAAAGTATCTACTGATCTAAAATGTTTAATAACTGAACCACTAAAACTATCGGTATATTGAAATAATAGATAAAATACAAAACCCATGTAGTTGTTTTTTTCCTTCAGTTGTTATTATCTTTGCTGAAAAAGTCCCTTTTTCATCAGTTTTGTCCATTTCTGATATAATAACCCTCTAACTTTCATCTGAGCTTTTATAAACATCTACATGATCAGCAAATTAACCCTTCCATGCATGAATTATAAGAACCTTATCAATTTTTGTTCAAAAGTGTTGGATTATGGGAACCTGCTTATTGAACAAAAAGCACAGACCTTCCACAAAAAAAAAAAATTGAAAAGACTTTCTGAAACAGATTGAGGCTCCTTTGAAAGGATATTTTAATTCATTAACCCCCAAAGACCCAAATAAGCAGCAACTGGAAACCAAAATCATCTACTGATCTAAAATGTTTAATAACTGAACCACTAAAACTATCAGTATATTGAAATAATAGATAAAATACAAAACCCATGTAGTTGTTTTTTTCCTTCAGTTGTTGATATCTTCGCTGAAAAAGTCCCTTTTTCATCAGTTTTCTCCATTTCTGATATAACAACCCTGAACCTTCATCTGAGCTTTTATAAACATCTGCATGATCAGCAAATTAACCCTTCAATGCATGAATTATAAAGAACCATAATCTAAAAATTTTTTCAAAAATGTTGGATTATGGGAACCTGCTTATTGAACAAAAAGCACAGAGCTTCAAAAAAAAAAAAAAAAAAAGTGTTAAGACTTTCTGAAGGCTCCTTTGAAAGGATATTTTAATGCATTAACCCTCAAAGACCCAAATAAGCAGCAACTGGCAACCAAAAGTATCTACTGATCTAAAATGTTTAATAACTGAACCACAACAAGTATCTATATGTTGAAATAATACAGATAAATATTTCTAAAACCCAGTTTGATAAATGCCAGTGAATGGAGACACTTGTTTTTTCCTTCAGTTAGTGATATCTTTGCTGAAAAAGTCCCTTTTCCATCAGCTTTTATAAACATCTGCATGATCAGCAAATTAACCCTTTCATGCATGAATTATGACAACCTTAATCAACATTTTTCAAAAGTGTTGGATTATGGGATTATTGAACAAAAAGCACAGACCTTCCCAAAAAACGTGAAACGACTTTCTGAAACAGATTAAGGCTCCTTTGAAAGTATATTTTAATGCATTAACCCCCAAAGACACACATAAAAAGCAACTGGCAACCAAAATCATCTACTGATCTAAAATATTTAATAACTGAACCACTAAAACTATTGATATGAAAATACTGTCATTTTCTACAACAATGACTCACCAGAAAACCCTTGGAGTTGGATCAATAACAGCAGTTATAGATGCTTGTCTTATGTTCAGTTAATGATATATTTTACTGAAAAAGTCACTTTTTCTTTAGTTTTGTCTGTTTTTGGTATAATAACCCTCAAGTTTAATCGGAGCTTATATGAACATCTACATGATCAGTGAATTATGTATTGGAAAATACTGAAATTTCACTGGAAAACTGCAAAATACAGAGGATTATTTCATAATAAATGGCAACAAATCACTTAAAAAATGTTAAATATAAAGTAAAAAATAATTTGGGAACTAACACAAAAGTCGCACTGGGTCTCTGTGGGTTAATGCTGCTAGTCTGATGTTTACTCACATTTTAACATATTCTAATGCTAATTATTACTCACTTCATGGAGATTATATGGGAAAAAATAAAAATAAAATAAAACAAATAAATAAATAAATAAATGTAATTGACAGTTGTTGTTTTTATACACAGTCTAATAACAATTAGCAATTAATTTACACTTAAACATGTTACTGCAGATCAGGTTTATCAAGAAGAGTAAAGTTACAGTAATGGTATGGATTGCAGTGTATGGGATGATGCATGTGTGTCCACTGTGTTAGCTGATATGGAAATAAAACTAAATAAAACTAAATAAACTAAATAAAACCAAACCCATGAATATACAAGAGAACAGCTGTAGAATAGCTGTCTACTGTAGTGACCACTATGCATGAAAGGGTTAAATACAGGAAAATACCTGATTTTCACTGATAAAATGCAAAATATGGAGAATAATGTCATAATAAATAATGGTAAGTCACTCAAGAAAGGTTAAATAGAGGGGGAAATTAATTTGGGAACTGCCATAAATGCAGCACTAGGTCAACCTTGAGAAACTATTGTCAGATATTTCTACTCTTTATAGTGACAGTTAAATAATCACGTGTCGGCTTTGAGTCCACATCGTAAATAATGATCTGGCTGTGAATTATTATTATTATTATTATTATTATTATTATTATTATTATTATTATTATTATTATTATTATTATTATTATTTTTATCTGAATAAGACAGATTTGTAAGAATTTCTATGGCATGTTAAATTAAATATCTACATCTCAACCTTGATTTATTTCTGTTCCACATTCAACAAAATATTAAACTAAATCCCAAATATTTAACTAAATCCTCATATCACTGTATAACCTCACTATCATTATCACATTTGTGAATGAATGCATCTTTTATCTCCATTAAAAGCACAGAAAACACAAAGAGTCTAACACAAAAAAAGGGCGGGGGGTAGATACGTCAACATCATATTTATACACTGACCTAGTTACTCAAACACCACAGAGATTGCTCACTTTCATTTTTCCATCACTTCCTCTTAAAGCCTGAAGGAAATGTATTAGATTCAATTATTTTTAAAATGCACATGTCATGATCAGAGGTCAAACTGCATCTTCTCCTTATATTAACCCATAAAGACCCTTTCTGTGCCCTTTCATAGGTGATTTATCACCATTTATTGTAATATTAACCTCTTTATTTTCCATTTCTTGAGTAAAAATCTGGTATTTTTCTATATTTAATTCACTGATCATGTAGATGTTCATAAAATCTCAGAGTAAATTCAAAGGTTATTATATCAGAAACAGAGAAAACAAAAGCTTAAGTGACTTTTTCAGCAAAATATATCATTAACTGAACAAAAACTAAGTCTCTCCATCCACTGTCATTGATCCAACTCCATGGGTTTTACTGGTGAATCAATGTTGTAGAAGATGATGGTGTTTCCACGGTAACTATGGAGCCTCTGAATGTCCAAATGGGTCATATCTGATGACCATGAAAAGATGAATAACTGTATTTTAAACCAATTATTGTCATGTATTGATAGGATCCCTGGGTCAAAAAGGTAATAAACATTTTAGATGAGTATGTAGTTCCAGACAATCATGGATGTTTAAGTCTTTATGGGTTAAAGCCTCTTGGAGCTGTGATATTTTGTACCTAATAGTACAACACCTAATTCTGCCCTTGTCTTAACCCATAAAGACCCAATGCTACTTTTATGTCACTGCCCAAATGAATTTTTCTCTCTTTTTAACCTTTTTTAAGTGATTTATCACCATTTATTATAATATTATCCTCTGTGTTTTGCATTATTTCCCTGAAAATCAGGCATTTTGCTGTATTTAATTTGCTGATAATGTGGATTTTCATAAAAGCTCAGATTAAACTTGAGGGTTATTATATCAGAAACAGAGAAAACTGAAGAAAAAATGACTTTTTCAGCAAACATATCAACAACTGAATGTAAAATCAAGTGTGTTCATCCACTGTCATTGATTAAACTCCATGGGTTTTACTGATGAATCAATGTTGTAGAAGATGACAGTGTTTCCACGTTCACTGCGGAGGCTCTGGACGTCCAAACTGGTCATATCTGATCATCATGACAAGATGATAAACAGCATTTTACACTAATTATTTACATGTATTGATAGGATTAGTGGATCAGAAGTTATTAAACAGTTTACATCAGTAGATGGTTTTGATTGCCAGCTGCTGTTTGGGTCTTTACGGGTTAAACCAAATAATAATCCAGTGTTTACCCTACAGATTTACACTTGGTTTTAGGCCCATAGATATGACATCCAAACCAATCACTTTGATGTGGCGCATATGCTGCTGATGTATGCACATATGTGTCAGCAGATGTGCATATTCTCATGAGGGGACATCTCCCAACATTTGAAGAACAATCAACAAGAAACAACAATGCCATTCACTCTAAAAGATACAAACACACAATCATCACATTAGATCCACACAGGCTAAAACATGACATTTTTTTATAGTATCAATGTGTGCTCCTAAGAGTGTAAAATCATGCGCAAATATGTAACATTTTATAAAGCACCAATGACAAAAAAAATTATTAGTTATAAGAAGAAAAGGCGTTAAAGACACCAACTAACAATTCACATGATGTAAACAAAGGCTGTATAGTGTCGCTGTCCGTGGTGCTTAAGGCGAAGGGCGACAGGAGTACTGTGTGTCAACAAGTCATTTTTCCACTGTGACGGATATGAATGGTGGGTTTATTTATTTATTTATTTTTAACCCTTGAATAACATGAGCGGTGTTTTCTATCATGTCATTCTGAACCTGCAGTGGTAGAACTACAAAAATGTACATCTTCCAAAGGTAACAGTACATGTAAATTAATTCAACAAAAAAATCTACTTTTACCCTTCAAAGACCTAAATATCTGCCCCTGACCAAAATCATTAATAGCTTTAGAACCACTAATCATATCAATAAATACAAATAAAATGCAGTTTGTCACTTTTGCTTCAGTTTTTTCTGTTTTGAGCCTCTATGATGGTAATATTAGTCCCTCTGTGATGGCTCTGATACTGGCTTACGACGTCTTTTCTTTTCACCATATTAATGCTGCCCATTTTGTGGTTGAGAACAATGGAGGCTGTGCTGGTGATGATGAGGAAAGTTTTCGAGTGGCTTAGGTGGAAATTCAACAGTATCATGTCATAATACGACACAGATATTCACTGAAAAAGAAAACTCAGATCCTTCACAAAAGTGACACCTCAAAAGATGTTGAAGTGGGTGATATGATGGACCTGGCAGCTATAGTAATCAACATTTTTCTGTCTTTCAACATGTATCTGAAAGTGGTAAGCCTGCCCTTGACATTAGAAGTGGAATAATATCAATAAATGTAAATGTAGACTTCATTCATCCTTTGTGAATGCGCTACATATGCAGGGTAATACTGAGGTCCCTGTGTAAATGGGCTTTTTTTGTATGTATTGGAGTAGAAGAATAAAACACTTTTAAAGTCACTCGCATTGAGACGCCTGTGGAAATTGTCACTTTATTTTTACAAGTAGAGCTTTAAGAGCAGCAGTCATGGAGGCAGCTGAGGGGAGAAGACTACTGTTTACCTGTAAAAACAGTAGTCAGGTGGTTCAGCACAAAGACGCCTGCACTAGCTCCCTGGTTGGACATTTGTAGGTTGATGGACAAAGGCCTTCTCCTGGGATCCAAACTATGAAACAGCACTTGTTTGTTATTTCTACCATTACTCTCTTTATCCCTATTCATCCAAAAAGTTGTTGTTTGAGTTCACACAGAATATGACTTGAACATATTGAACACCTTTTTGTGGTTCAGGTTTGGCTAATGTTGTTGGGCTCTGTGACTTGTTCAAAAAGCAAAAAAATTAAGCAAATTTATAGGAAAAGACAGATTAGTTTCAAAGATCCCCATTGGTATGTAGGTTAGTTTTTGCATTGCACTATATGACCACATATCACCACTAGGATACACCAAAACATGTGCACCACGATTTTAAAATACTGATTTAAAGGGGTCATATTTTGCTAAACCCACTTTTATTAGTCTTTAGTTCATTTATTTGTGTATTTGGACCGTAACAGTTCAAAAAGTTTGAATTTGAACCCTCCAGATGCTGCAAAGCTATCTTGATATTCATTTTGGCAAAAATCGAGTGGATTTCTACAACACGTTTAAATTCCTGCTTAATTTGTTACGTCTATAAGTAGTTACATGACGACATTTGCACATATAAGGTCAAGACTTCCATCAAACATTTCTCAGAGTACCACGTAATTGTTTATCAGCAGCAGCGGTTGTAGTCCATACTGAAAATATGTCCAAACTTCAGGCTGATCACCTAAAATGTTCAGTTGTTGGCTGAACGTGACAGAGCAGCACAGCCAATAACCTGGAGGGGGTGGGGCGTGAAGTGGCTCATTTGCATTTAAAGGGCCAGCGCTCAAAACAACCTTTCTGGTGTCATTACTCAGAAATAGTGGAGTTGAATTAATGAAGAATTCAGACCCAAGCATAGCATTTACAGTTTATGTAAACCACAGGGAAATGTTTCAAAATGCGTAATTCGATTTAAAAAAGCAAAATATCACTCCTTTAAACTAAAGTAGAGGTTAGACTATGGGTAAAATGACAAAGCTGTTGTCACTTCCACTAGGATTCAAACCCCAGTCTCCCACATTCAAGTAAGCAGTATGACCTACTGAGCTATCCACTTATGTATGTATTAATATACCCTATGTCCCAAAAAAATTACTAATCGAACTTTTGGCAATGATAACTTTAAAAATAGAGAATCAATCAAAATGTAATTTCAGGGCATGAAACTATAACTTATTACCTACATCTTGCTGAAAACCTGATTCAATTTGCTTCAGTGGTCACGGAGAAATGGGATCTTTGTAAAGCATGTCAGAAGTCCCTTTTCTCCAAGTTTTGGAGACATGTTGTCCATTGTGTTCAAGCCTTACAAATACAAAGTTGTTCACTGTGTTCTCACACAAAAATATCTCATTTAAAAGTGACTGCTTGTTTCTTTTCATTTTCAACTGATGAAATGAATAATAAATTACACCAAAAAAGAAGCAGATTTCTGAGTTTTGCAAATGTTGGTGAGGCGTGAAAATGAAAGATTAAATAAAGATATTAAATTATTATTAACACAATGAATTCTCTCTGAGCAGGAGTTAGTTGCTGACCAACCACACCAAATTTGCAGTTTGAGAATTGGATAGATAGGAATCAAAGTGAAATGCTTGTCTATAGATGTTAGCTTCTTAGGGAACAAATGCAAAATGGTAATTGAAAGATCTTTCAGCAGCAAAACCTCACGAGTACACACCATTGATATAATGTTATGCACAGAGTTTGAATTCATTTGTTAGTTGCCCTGTCAGTTGTGAGTAAAATATTTTCATTCACTGGAAGAGCATCCAAGTGCCATACTTATAAGAAATAAACCCATGACATGCTTTACAAAGATCCACATTTCTCCATGACCACTGAACCAAATTAAATGGGGTTTTCTGCAAGTTGTAGGTAACAAGTTATAGTTTCATACCCTGAAAGAGGAATTAGATTGCTTAATTATTTTAAAAGTCAGTGTGGAAAGTCAGATTGTAATTTTTTTTGGGACATACAGTATAGTGGATGTACATCATTTTGTCTTGGTCATTTTAAAAGTAGCTCACAAGCTTTAGACGATGCTCTGACATTCCATTTCTGAGGAAGTTTACTCCTATGGGTGGTTCCTGGGTGCAATTTTTTGTGCCCCAAGACTCTCCTATCTTTTGTATTGGAGGGGTCTACTGCCCATGTGCCATTTATAATGACAGTCTGTCATGTAAAGGGAGAGCATCGGGTGCAGATTTTTGCACCCCAGACAGGAAACACATCACATGACTGCTCACAAAACGACCAAAAAGATTTTTACTCTTCACTTGAATGCAGATTATATATCGTACTCACAGGCTGTATCATATATAGCTCATTTATTTAAATATTCACATTTTAGTCAAGTTATTTTATATAATTCTTATCGTCTTCTCCATGTGAGAAAGGTGGAGTGGCGTCCTCTACTGACGAACCACCACTGTACATCCCATAAATTCAGGTCAACATCCCCTTTATTCCCACCACAAAAGACTTCTATTTTCCACTTCAGTTTCAAGGTCCTGTTTGATATTTAGTGCCTATTTTTGGGAGTAAGTCAAGGTTTGTTTCATTATGTTTCATGGGTTGTAGGAAACACTAACATTCATGAGGAAAGAGAATAAACAAACGGTGAAAGCCCTCAAAGAGCTTAACATCTACTGGTGACCAAAAATATCTGCCATTTTAAAATGCTACATAATTTTTTATCCTCTAATCCTATCTAGACATTGAAATAATTCTGATAAATTGCAGTTTCTCTGCTTTTCTGTGCCATCAGCTGTCTTATTTGATTTTCAGAGGCTCCATAGTAAACGTGGAAACACCCATTAATCCACTAATAAAACCCAATGTAGTTTGACAAATGACAGTAGGTATAGACACTCATATTAAATTTACAATATAATTTGTTGAAAAAGTCGATTTTCTTCCATTTTCACTGTTTTAATGTAATAACTTTTGAATTTACTCTGAGCTCACATGAGCCTCTACATAATCACCAAATTAAATATAGCGTACCTGATTTTTGCTGTAAAATGAAAAGCATAGAGGATAAGATTAAATAACTGAAATACCTCACCTGTATGACAGATTCATCACGTTTTACTGCATTGAATGGATACAGATATATTTTTAGTACAGGAGGCCATCTTAGAGAACATAGGTACGTGGTCATGTGTCCTTCTGAGTTTTGAGAAGGGTAAAAAAAAACACATCAGTGGAATGGAATGTCATACATCTACATGCACACTTCAATATCCACTTGTGAACATGTGATGTTTTCCAAGGACTACTGTGCCCAATAAATACAGCTTTGAATAGTACTTTAGAAATATGTTTACGCTTGGTGAGGATGTGTTGGAGCTTCATCTTTTTGTTGCTTCATGCTCTGTTATCAGAACCAGGAGGCCGTTCACGTCACCAATTCACTCCTGGTCAGCGCTTTGAACACACAAATTAGACTTAATGAATGAATAATGGATCCAATGTGCACGCTTTGAGTATGCCTTAATAGACAAGCTCTATATAGATCTAATCCATTATTATTATTATTATTATTATTATTATTATTATTATTATTATTATTATTACTCCACCCCCCAAAGGGGAGGCAAGGAATATTGTTTTTGGTTTGGTTTGGTTTGTTTGTTAACACTCTAGCAGCAAAACTATTGGTTGAATTCATACCAGATTGGGTTTATAGATCACCAGTGACCCAGAATAGATGTGATTACATTTTGAGAAAAGGAGGTCAAAGTTCAAATTTTTTATGAATTTATTTATTTTTTATAATGGAAGAAATTTCACGTCTATAAAAACATCAATTGTGTTTCAATTTACGTCAAACTTGGCACATATACAAAGGCAATTGATATGCTGACATCCGCACATGCTCAGACATGATGACATCAGCTGAATCGATGCCAAAATAACCTATAATACGTGCAAAGGTCGGGGTTTGTTGTGCCTGGCACCACTTGTTAAGTGGAGTTATGGAAGTGGGGATTAGGGAAAACTTAAACCAGTTGTTTTCAGTGGAAAACAAAAATCTAAATCTTAACAAGTATTTTTCTCATTTCTAGTCAAAATATCTCGTCACACTTAAAATAAGATAAAATCAACTAAAGAGTAACTTTCCAGTGAGATATAAGAACTTATTTTTAGACAACAGATCTTGAAAATCTTATTTCAAGAAATCTTACCCAGATTATTTTCACCTGTTCCACTGGCAGATTTTTTTTGCTTGAAGTAAGCAAAAAAAATCTGTTAATCCAGGCAGTGGGAGCAGAACATGTTAAAAGCTTTCTTTCCCAATTCTGTTATTAAGTAGACAGTAGTGAACTTCATGTTCACTACAGAGCCTCTGAACATCCAAACAGGTCATATGTGATGACTATGAAAAGATGACAAACTGCATTTTTACACCAATTGTTTACATGGATTAGTATTAGTGGATCAACAGGTATTAAACAGTTTAGATCAGTAGATGGTTTTGGTCAGTGGTGGATGTTTGGGTCTTTATGGGTTTTAAACACTTTGTCATGACATGGTTTAATGTAGGTATCAACGCAGTCATTTAACAGTTCCAGACATTTATTAAAGCTGATCAAAACCAGCAGCCACTTCAATATTAAAGACAGAGTCTGCAGTTAGAAATATAAATGTACACCACGCCACAGAGGTCCCGGGCCACATGTTGTTCCTCCAGCTGTGAAGAACACCTCAGATATCATAGTGTTTGCCATTGACTTCTTAATGTACTCCATGCGCCCCTCCTTTACAGCCCATTCAGTGGCAAAAGATGATGTTGTTATCAGCACTAAGGGCTGAGTGTGCATTCCTCTTCCTGAAGATATTATCTCTCCCCTCCTCCGCAGACAGCCAGAGAAAGGAAAGAGCGATAGCAGCAGAGGGGTGGGAAACTCCTCTTTTTGACACCATATCAACTCAGCGCTCCTTATCGCTCCCATTTGCTGCTGAGCCAGACGATTACCAGAGTGGCTTTATTCACACAGCCTCGACACTCAATTAGTCTCCCACACCCACTCACTCTGTTAGCGCTGGAGACCCACAGCAGCAGACACAAGAGCAGGGAAATGCAGATGAGCTGACCCGTGGCAACAGATCGAAGCTTGCTGTGTTTAATGAAAATCCACTTCTGACTTTATGTCTTTCAGAACGATTTTTGTGCAGAATGAAAGAAAAGAAAAATTTCCCCCTAAATGCTTCAGTGTGTTTTTTTTACGTCATTGTTTTTTTAACTAAATTAGAACTCTAGTTCAATAGAACTAAAACCACTAAAATAAGAAAAGGGAAATAAAAAAATCAGTTAGTAAAATAAAACTTGAAAATAATGAATCAGTTCCCACTTTTAGATGAATGTAGTTATTATGCAGTTTAAAAAAAAAACCTCCATGCGTACTGTAAAATGCATATGTAAATATATGTAGATAGAAGTTACAAATGCAAGTTGTGGTTTTGTGTCAATTCCATTTCTCACTGTAACTGCTGTAAAAACTGTGTGAAATCTTCGCATGGTTTAAGTATGTGGGATGTTTACATGTACATGCCAGTTTATTTATGGGAAAATACATGGTTTGTGGATGGCTGTTGTGCTCCATATCAACACTAGATATAGGATTTTAAAAGAAGTACTGTGGCTAGACAAGAAAAGAATAAGGAAAAGACAAATATCGCTAGCTCATAGTCTAGATAATTTTATGTATAATTATATAAATATGTTGTGATATAGCATATGTATAGAATTAGACTGAATATGGTGACATATATAACATTTGTCTTTAATGGGTCCCTACCTCAGGATAGGTTCTCCAAACAGCCCTGAAAAACTCCTGGGTGGGCCTTGAGGTTTACTCTGTGCTGACTGGATAAGAAATGACATCATCAGAAAGTGCCAAAAGAAGCAGCTTGAGAGGACATTCCTGTAAAGGAGAAGACACACCATCCCGATTTTCAGCGCTCGGATGTCATCGGGCAGTCTGGCGAGGTCGGTGTGTTCTGAGCAATCGGCCATCGTTAATGCCATTGCTAGTCTTTTCAGCTGATTAGTAATGCCTTACACTACTGCGTTACAGCAAAGAGTAATCTTTTACTGTAATGCATTACTTTTGCAACGTATTACTCCCACACTATAAGACCGAATAAGTTGAGTTTACTTAAAGAATTTGAGGAAACCTGTTGCCTTAAAAATTTTAAGTAATGCGTAATGAAAAGTTGAGTATTAAACTTAAAATGGCAGTTCCATTCAAATCAAGCGTTTAAGTACAACACACTACATGCCAAGTTAATTTAACTTAAAATTTGTTGCAATGTCAGTTGCTTTGTATAATCATCAACTTAGTATCATCAGTTTATTGTACCCATTTCGAAGTTAATTTAACTTCAAATCTTTTGCAATAGAAAATAGTTTATATAATAATAATAAGGCTATATATATTAAGTGTGGATGGAAATTAGGCAGGAAGTGTGCTCACTATAATTAGCCAGCACACAAAGTACTTTTAATTTGTGAAGTCATGTATTTTCTTTGAACAACCACAGTCTCTGATGAACAGGAAAGCTACTGTTTGACCTATGGCCCTCACTCATGGTGCAGCTCTACAAAATTACAAAAAACTAACACAAAAAGGCCAATAAACATTGCCATACACACATTAAGTCAAAATTAACACCAACATCAAAACCCCACTCAACCCTTGCACATAACATTTTCAACAACATGCCCAATACCCACAATGCAATGCTAAGATAAAAAGGTGTGGTTGTCAATAGGGATGGGAATCGAGAACCGGTTCTTTTTGAGAACTGGATCCTAGTAGCTTGATTCCTTGGAATCGTTTGCCTGCCTGCTTAACAATTCTGCTTATCAATTCCGCCTTGGTTGCGCATGCGCAAAGACGTCACGCGTACGCTGCATTGTTTTGGTCAGAACATAGCCAACATGGCGTTGAGGCAGAAACAGTCTATAAAGATGACACCAGGTCCACTTCTAACACTTGCAAAACTTCCATTTCTTCAAAAGGGTGAAATCCCTCCTATATGCTCAAACATTTGTCAAACAGTATGCGATTCGTTTCCAGGAATGTCATGTATTTGATGTGCTACTTAGTGACGCCAGGCCCAGTTCCGGTTCGGGTAACAAACATCGTATTCCCTCAAATACAAGTTTCTGAAGGTAGGGGAAAGGAAATGAGGTGCACAACGGGAGACGAGCTGAGCCGAGTTGAACTGGTTCCACGTAGTGGACATACGGCAATACGGAATACGGAATTAGTAAAGCATCTCAAGTCCCCCCCCCCCCCCCCCCCCCCAACCACGCCCAGCGTCATCTGTTATTATTTGTACATACTGTATATGTTATATTTTCCTGCGCAGAGATGGAAATATAAAAGACAGTTAATGCAAACCCACCCGTTTGTACTTTTATTCCCTCACCCAATGAGAATCGATAAGGACTCAGATCGATAATGGAATCGGAATCGTTAAATTCTTATCAATTCCCATCCCTGGTCATTACTTAAACTTAGTGATTTAAATCCATTCAACTTAAACTGTTTTTGTACTTTCAACTATGTCTACAAAGTAGTAGAATATACTTAACATTTTATAGTAATGTAATGAAACTTAAATCATTTAAGTACATTGTAATTAAAGCATTTAAGTAAATGCAAAGTCCAGGCTTACAGTGCAACACTGGTCCTTAGACGTCAAAAAGTGATGACATGGGACCAGTAAAGTGGTTGAGTCAACCTTGCAGGAGGTGATTGGGTTGAAATAGTGGAACATCAGAGTTTGAGAACTTCTGGGAATCGTGTTCCATTGTCATTCCTACCTCAGCCCTTCCAAGTTTTTTCCCCTAACTCCAACATGTTACTTTCACAGTAATCACCTCAGGAGTCAGTCTTTAACACGAAGAAACTGTAAAAGAACTGATGCTTTCAAGCTCATGTTCCCTACCATTCCTGGCTGACAGCCTTATTTCAGTTTCTTTCAAAACCTCTTGAAATTTACACCTGTATCAGGTCTGAATCTGCCACAAAAACCCACAGCGGACTTGAGTGGACAGACAATTAAGATCTCTATCCTTCCTGGTGTGACGGGTCATCAGTGATCCCAGGCTCAGTTCAGCTTTTACTATAAGAAATGTGTTCATGTAGTTCTTTTTTTCCAGGCTTACAGACACGAGGCTGCTGTTAATGTGAAGCCTTTGACAGAAAATGTTGTCATTTGTCTGTCTATTGACTCGCTCTCCAAGTGGGGAAGACAACTTCGGTGAGTTTACCAAGAGCTCAGAGGATAGATGTTCCTTCCTTACATGCTGTGCTGCTCCAATCACCAATATAATTACACAAGTCTATTTGCTGGGGGGGGGGGTTTGCTACTTCTCTGCTATTGATCAATGCATGTGCATGGACACCCAGCACCCACACCCACCCTCACATTTACCAGTTTGAGACACATACCAATCAGCGTCAGCTCGTCTGTTTACCAGACTTAAATTCTTCTGTCCTGTTTTTTTTCTGCACACAGCACATATTTACAGGATTGCATCTTTTTTTTTTTAAAGGATGTGAAGTCAGCGCGCCAGGCCTAATGTCTTTCATATTTCAGTGTGATGGGCGTCAGTGGCACGCTATGCTCTCCTCAAAGAGTTTCGGATTATTGCAGTCAGCTCAGTTCATGCAGACACAGCGACGCTAACGGGACTTTTCATCGTAAGGAAATGGATCCTCAAGACATCCTCATTCTGTTTCATATGTGTGGTTATTCATGGTCCTTAACATCCTTCAGTCAGTGGGTATAGGGTGGGTTTACAGTTTTTTTTCCATTAGTATCTCATTGTAGACTTTTTATTCTAAACTTAGACTTCTTATCAGTATTTTCTAAGCCGTTTTACCTCATTGCATGGTCTGAATACAGAATTTGCTGAGGAGTCATTACAGCTCCTAAGTAACAAAATTAATTAACTTCTGGTCATGTCATCAACTAGTAGGAAGTTGGAGTTAATACATGACCTAAAAACATGTCTTTCATGCAACTACTCTCACACTACACCATACCATTTTACACAATACTATAGTACACTACACTGTTCTGCACAATACTCTACACTACAGTGTACTATACAATATTATACTACACTGTACTGCACCATGTAGCATGTATTTAAATTAATATATGTTAATTACTATGTTATTAAAGAAAATTATAGTGGCTAGTATGGATGTCAGAAGGTTAGGTACAGCTACTGGAGGGCAGGGACAGTAAATAACAGACAAACAGTAATTCAAGTTTCAGTGATAATATATTAAAGTAATTTAAAGTGTACAAAAAAAAAAAAAATCACAACATCAGTACCAAATAATTCACTATCCACAAATCAAAGTCAAGGATAGTTCCACAATTTCAAATTGTCAAAGTTAGTTCATCAAACTGTCACAAAACAAAACTCAACAGTCCAGTTCTTCAGTCCTTGCTTGATAGATAAATTGACAGATGGGCCAGGTAATTGAGTATAAGGGTTATTAATTTGGGATGCAAGGTTTGGGAAGCGCAAAATGTTCAGAAAAGGGATATAGAATGTGGCACTCTGTCAGAGAAGGTGGGAGAATATATATAAGGACAGGTTGTGGGGCCTCCTACCAGACCATAGGCAATCAAAGTGAAACAGTGGGCATCCTCAGGCTCCTGGCCTTAATTCTTACCTCATCATCAAAGTACTGGATCCAAAGACAGAACACTTGGCCTATATGGACCAAACAATAAATTCAAAGCCATTTTAGCAGTAATGCTAATGCTAAGCTAACATTAGCATGTAAGTTAATTTATGAAAACTGTTCAAGTACATGTAAACCTCTTTTACAGATTAAGAAAAAAAGTAAGCTAACATTAGCAATGCTAGGCTAACATTGGCATATCAAGTTATATTAGGCATAACTAGTTAGATTTGAAAATCAGTAGTGATGGGTCTGGCAACACCGATGCGTCGGCGCATTTGTTGAGCTCATAGAGCAAAACCCCGTGTCGGTGCGCGTATCGCTTCAAGAAAGTCACGTGACCGAAACAGGAAGTGTTTGGAACTGAGGCACCAAACTGTGTTTATAAGGAAGTGCATCTGTCAACAGGATGCATCTGCCAAAACAATCTCTGATCTTTTGCGGTTCATCCTCAAATTCATCAAGAATTCTGGAGCAGCCTCAAACCAAAAGAAAGGTTTGAGCCGTGTGGGACCATTTGGATCTCATTTTGGAAAATAAGGGATTTGTTTGAATTTCCTTGTTGTTTCATCCTGTTCCTCTCAGAGTTTCCACTTGATCTATCTGAATTCAAATTCATTTCAAAGTGTCTCTTAGTTTACTATTCATATTATCTTCTGCAGGTTAAATGTTGCATTTTTTGGACCGAACTTTCCTATTTTAAACTAAAGCACCTCCTCGATGCTGAGGCATTCTAGGGCCAGGCATGAGAATGAAGTCCAGATCCACCAGGATAAACTCAGGTATACAGCCATTCTACAACTGACTCACAGTAGCTTTATTGATAATTAATTACTATACTATACTATACTATACTATACTATACTATACTATACTATACTGTGCTGCACTACACTGTACTCTACTCTACTATACTCTACTACACTGTACTGCACTACACTGTACTATATTATACTATACTACACTGTGCTGCACTACACTGCACTGCACTATACTATAACACACTACACTACATTATACTATGCAACTATACTCCCAAATATGCTGTTTCACCTCCAGCTTTGATCACAGGATGCATTCATATGCCACACAATGCTTATGCAATGTTGCACCATTTATTTCCATCCAGATTTGCATTATTTTTGCCAAGATCTTGTACTAATGATGCAGACCCCAATGTAAAGTCTTCGCCTTCACATCCCATAGATTCTCAAAGAGGTTCAGGTCTGGACTCTGGGTGTCCAATCCATGTGTGAAAATGATGTCTCATGCTCCTGAATGACTCATTCACAATTTTATCCTGATGAATCCTGACAGTGTCATCTTAGAATAAGTCTGTGTCATAACCTGGTCGTTCAGTATATTCAGGTTCAACTGACCTCATTTATGGATAACGTTGCAGAACCTGACCAACTGAATCAACTCCAGATCATAACGCTGCCCCCATAGGCTTGTACTGAAGGCACTAGGCATGATGGGTAATCTCTTCATCCACCTCTCTCCTCATCCTAATGCACTCATCACTCTGGAACAGGGTCAATCTGGACTCATCAGACCACATGATCTTTGTCCATTGAAACTGAGTTTTTTCTTCAGCAGTGAGAAGCTACTCACTGCATCAGTTCAAAAAAAACCCCAAAAAAATTCTGTCACAGTGGAAACATATTGAGCCTGTTTACATGCACACCAATACTGCTCATTAGCCAATTTCTGGAGTTATCAGACTATTCAATGATCATGTAAACAGGCTAATCTGATGTGTTTTATAAGATAACAACAGTAATCTGATTATGAGAAATCAGATTAAGACACCTGGATTTCTCCCCAGTACATCGATGTCTTCCTGCATGTATACGGCTTTATCTGGTTTGTTTTGCTGTGTTACATCTGTGCATGTGTAAACACAAAATCGTAGAAAACCAAAATTACAGCATCAAATGTGAGCGGAAGACAACTGAAATGGAGTGTCTAAACCAGGGTTGTCATTTATTGGATTTCTCAACATCTGCAACGTGATATCATGAATTGCGTACTTTTAATTGTACGCATTATAAGCTTTCTGTGTGTATGTACATGCCACGTCAAATACCACACATTTAAGTGGTTAGAGTTAGGGTACGGGTTAGCGGTTACGGATATGTAAACCGGATATCTTGGCATACATTGACACACAATCAAATGGCGTTGAATAACACACGAAAGGATGAAAATGCGTATGTATAGCATGTAAAATGCCGTAAGAACTGGCATGACATACAACGCAATTTCATGAGATCAGTCTGCATTTCTGAAGTACATGTAAATGCATCAGATCTGATATTACAATTATCTGATTACTCCCAGTTATGGTCATGTAAACAGGCTCATTGATCAATGCAGTATTTATCCAATGGAAGGATCTTAAGTATTTTCTTAGTTAAATCTAAGTGGCAGCATGATATTATGTATATTGAGACTGCTGAATTTTGGACTTTATTTAATAAATAAAGAAATTTCCATCTTAAACTAATGTTTTTAATGCTTAAAACTGCCATCATTGTGGTCCTCCGCAATGTTTAGTTTAGGTGGTTGTTCAGAAAACAGGTAGACGATCATGTTTTTATACAGTTATTTTGTTGATAGCTGGTGTCCATCATCTTCCTTTTCCTTCTCAGTGATGAATGTAAATGATGCTCAAGGACTCAGTGCTTCCCCTTCTTCTTCTTCTTCTTGAGAGAGACTTATGTGTTGTTAACATGTTTGCCTCACACACTCCACACAGATCGATGCCCTCTTTGTCCCAATCCTCTCAGGCCCCTTCGTTGCCATTGATTGACGGAAGGAGATGGGTTGCCAGCCCTGTGGCGGAGATTGAAATAATTATTGAACTGATGTGAGACGATAAACTGTTGCTCATCCTGGCTTAGTGAACATCTATACAGTAGAAAAGAGATGCCGCTGATAAACTGCCCTGCTCACGCTGAGGGTCGCAGTGGACGGGAACCGGGGTCCTGAGGGGGACTGGATCTGGTCTAATTTTCCTGCTTTGATTTTGAGTCCAGATGTGGAACCGCATACAGAGCACAGAACAGGAAAACAGCAGCTATTTGATAGAATTATACAAGAGAAATGTGATACTGTGATTTTTTTCAATTTGGAAGTACAAGGGGTTTCCAAAATGCAACGGAATCCAATTGTGGAAATGTTTAACTGACATAACTAATACACTATATTGCCAAAAGTATTTGCTCACCCATCCAAATAATCAGAATCAGGTGTTCCAGTCACTTCCATGGCCACAGGTGTATAAAATCAAGCACCTAGGCATGCAGACTGCTTCTACAAACATTTGTGACAGAATGGGTCGCTCTAAGGAGCTCAGTGAATTCCAGCGTGGAACTGTGATAGGATGCCACCTGTGCAACAAATCCAGTCGTGAAATTTCCTGGCTCCTAAATATTCCACAGTCAACTGTCAGCTGTATTATAAGAAAGTGGAAGTGTTTGGGAACGACAGCAACTCAGCCACGAAGTGGTAGGCCACGTAAACTGACGGAGCGGGGTCAGCGGATGCTGAGGCGCATAGTGCGAAGAGGTCACCAACTTTCTGCAGAGTCAATCGCTACAGACCTCCAAACTTCATCTGGCCTTCAGATTAGCTCCAGAACAGTGTGCAGAGAGCTTCATGGAATGGGTTTCCATGGCCGAGCAGCTGCATCCAAGCCATACATCACCAAGTGCAATGCAAAGCGCCGGATGCAGAGGTGTAAAGCACGCCGCCACTGGACTGTAGAGCAGTGGAGGTGCCTTCTCTGGAGTGACCAATCGCGCTTCTCCATCTGGCAATCTGATGGATGGATCTGGGTTTGGCGGTCGCCAGGAGAACGATACTTGTCAGACCGCATTATGCCAAGTGTAAAGTTTGGTGGAGGGGGGATTATGGTGTGGGGTTGTTTTTCAGGAGCTGGGCTTGGCCCCTTAGTTCCAGTCAAAGGAACTGGGAATGCTTCAGCAGACCAAGACGTTTTGGACAATTCCATGCTCCCAACTTTGTGGGAAAAGTTTGGAGCTGGCCCCTTCCTCTTCCAACATGACTGTGCACCAGTGCACAAAGCAAGGTCCATAAAGACTTGGATGACAGAGTCTGGTGTGGATGAACTGGACTGGCCTGCACAGAGTCCTGACCTCAACCCCATAGAACACCTTTGGGATGAATTAGAGCGGAGACTGAGAGCCAGGCCTTCTGTCCAACATCAGCGTGTGACCTCACAAATGCGCTTCTGGAAGAATGGTCCAAAATCCCCATGAACACACTCCTAAACCTTGTGGACAGCCTTCCCAGAAGAGTTGAAGCTGTTATAGCTGCAAAGGGTGGACCCACGTCATATTGAACCCCATAGACTAGGAATGGGATGGCACTGAAATTCATATGCGAGTCAAGGCAGGTGAGCAAATACTTTTAGCAATATAGTGTACATCTACACTATATGGACAAAAGTATTGGGACATGTTGAATTCAGGTGTCTCTTTTCTAACAGGGGTCTGGGATACAAAATAATAATGACAAATATCATAATATAGTTTTATATTGTAATAAATATCATCGCACTGCAGTGCGTAGTTTTGTTTACATTCTTATCCTTGCTTCCAAACTGCCTCAGAGATATTTTTTTTACCTAATCCATGACTTAATCCATAACTATGATTTTAAATGTTCTACCTCTAAATGTCTAAAATATTTTTCATGCTCTGACTGTAAGCAGTTTTCTATCACAACTAACCATCTACTTTCTTCACATTTCCCATTTAATGTTAAGGAAATATTAATGTTTATATCTCAAATCACCATGAACAGGACATCTTACCCCTGTAGCCATGATGTGTCTCAATATTTTTGTCCATAAATTTTATAAAATCGGAGGCCTTTTGGAAGCAAAGATAACAATTTAAACAAAGCAAAACCAATGCAATGATATTTATCACAATATAAAACTATATTATGACATTTGTCATTATTGTTTTGTATCCCAGACCCCTGTTAGAAAAGAAACACCTGAATTCAATGTGTCCACATACTTTTGTCCATATTGTGTATATTTGAATATTTGAATATTTGACCTCCTTGTTTCTAGCGTCATCAGTCATCTCTAAGAATTATCACCTGATCTCCTCTCACCTTGTTTTTAACACTTAGACCATCATGAGGTCATTTTGACCTCTCTCATATAAAATGCATGTAATTGTTTGAATACAAACCCTTTGTCTCCCAGTCTGATGACTTTTCCTAAAAAGATGTTTATATGGCCAGTGTCCTGGCCAGGACACTCTTGAAAAAGAGACTTTTAATCTCAGTGAGGTTTTCCTGGTTAAATAAAGGTAAAATAAAATAAAAAACAAAACAAAACAAAAAACATTATCTTATGTATTTTGGAGATTCTGGAACAAAACAGAGAGTTAGAGAAAGAATGATTTTACCTAGAACCACTATGAGGTCATTTTGACCCTGTTACTCCTAATGCAAAAATGTTAAATAGATTTCTTTTACAGAAAAATTATTAATAATTTATAACAATAACATTGATAATTTATAGATAAGGTGTATATACTGCATTGCTGGTTGTTCTAATAAAGACCCAGTGCTACTTTTGTTGGACTCCTCAAATTAATTTTTCTCTCTATTTCTCTCTGTATTTTGCATTTTTAAGTGTAATCATGTATTTTCCTATATTAAATTCACTAATTGTGCACATAAAAGTTCCGATTAAATTCAAAGTTTTTTTTTTATCAAAAACAGAGAAAACTGAAGAAAAAGTGTCTTTTTCAGTGAAATATATCATTAACTGAACATAAAACAAATGTGTCCAGTCACCGTCACTGATCCAACTCCATGGGTTTTACTGGTGAATTAATGTTGTAGAAGATGATGGTGTTTCCACAGTAACTACGGAGCCTCTGAACGTCCAAATGGGTCATGTCTGATGACCATGAAAAGATGATAAACTGCATTTTACCTGAATTATTTCAAATTATCGCTAAGTTTAGTGGTTCAGAAACTATTAAACATTTTAGATCAGTAGATGCTTTTGGTCGGCAGTGGATGTTTGGGTTTTTATGGGTCAACATTGTACATCTTCTATTTTCAAATCATTCTCTTTTATTCTTATTCTACAGACTGACTGCTTTGTGACCTGCTGTGTTCATGAATCTCTTAGAAATCGTCGGTGCTTTCAGTAGTACTTAAGGCTTAATTTGTGATTCGCAGTAACTTCTCCCTCGAGCAGCAGTTAGTTTTCTAGTTAAATTAACTTCCACTCAGTAACATGGGTCGTAAAAGGCAGAAAGATACAGCTCTGCATTCAGCTTTTTCACCTCTGAACGATTCTCAGTATTTGTGATATTTATGTTTCGTGACAGAGAATAAATAGCTTAATGAGACATGTTACTTCACAAATGTGTTTGGATCACCACAAAAAGACAACTTTATGTGTGTTAATGGTGCTTAGGTTTGAGACTGAATGTAGAATCTGTGCTTATGTTTGTAAGTAACACCAACAGTAACAATGATGGTATTAGCAGAACCTAGTTTTAATGTTTCAGGAGTAATGGTTCAGTCTAAGTATATGGAGTCAAATAAATGATGTGAAATAATTATTTGCTGGTAACTTGTTTGCTTCTTATGTGCTTTTCCTTTTATTGTTGTATAGATTTGGATCATTGTTTGTGATTGTTTTTGGTAGATTTTACTTTTTTTCATTTTTGCATCTTTGTATGTATTTGTTCATTCTACTTATGCATTTGTGTGATATGGACATTTTTCATTCATTTATTTTCTATCATGCATTTCAACTTTTTTTAGTTTCATAAGTGCAGCATGTTTTTGCATAACTTGCATTATTCCCTGTTTTTAGTCCAACAGCCCAAAAGGTCCGATGGACTGTTGGTAGCAGTTGTCACCTGCATTGGTATTTATTGATTATTTATTGTTGATTATTTAATGCATTTATGGGTAGTTGCTGACAGACACTGATTCATGTTGGTCACATTACACTTTGAATGTTGACTGATGACTGTGGTAAGCTGCAAATGAATTGCCTGCATGGGATAAATAAAGTTTTCTGAATCTGAATCGTCTGTCTGTCCATCGTCCATAAACAATTTTTCGAGAATCTTCTTCCCCAAAACCGAATGACTTGAATGACAGAATGACTTGATATTTGTTGTGGAACATCTTTGGGGTAAGGTCTACCAAGTTTTTTCAAAGAATTGGGAAATATAGATGTTTTAATTTTTTGTGAACTTTTGAAATTTAAAAAATCCCCACTGGTTTTAAATGGGACACATTTCAAAGTGTTATAACTTGAAAGCAGTTGAAGATATTTATATAATTACTGTTGGCATTAGATAGGAAGTCCAATATGGGCTTGCATTTGGTGCCATGACCTTTGACCTTGAGTGGCTTTGAAAGGTCAAATTTCTGTCAATTCATGTTTTTAACCCTATAACACCAAACGTATCATATTTGATACATGAGTTTTGAAGCCCTCTACATGATCAGTTTGATAATTTTTTTCTTGAAAAACCTGATGTATACAATTAGATACATGCGATACGCAGATAATCCACCAGGAGGGAGGAATTTGTTCACCAGAGGCCTTTCCAGTGACACTACATGATTGTCATTAATGAGGAAGGAGGCAGAACTCTGACAATTTTAAAAAGGAATCACCAATTTGTTAGACACGTTTGTGTTATATGATGTTTCTGTTTGTTCAAAAATAATAATATTTGAGCATTGAGACCTGATGTATCAAATATGATACAAAATTGAAACTCATATATGGAAATTGATGTTTGAAAATAAAATTTGGGTTTTTCAGACGGACCAATAAAGGCTCCAGTTTCAAAGAACTGGAATTTTCTGTCAATGATTTAATGGTTCAGGCTTTACAGGGTTCAACATGCGGTTGGACTACAAAACCCTCAGTCCTATTTTTTTATTCATATTATCAAACATAATTATTAAACATAATTTTGTATGTCAGTATTTTCATGTTTTCCTATAAATTCTTGCTTGAATTTATCCTTGTGCAACATGTGTGTGTGTTTGTTGAACCCTGACATTACATGTATCACAAAAACACTCATCTGTCAGAAGTTTCACCTCCATTTGCGCCCTTTAAAAGCTCTTCTCAAACTCTTTAAATGTGTCATCCCAGGAGCTGCTGTTAACCCTGCAGCTCCTGTTCAGTCTTGATCACACCGATCTAATCGCATCAGATATGATGGAGGAAAATCATGTGAAATTTGCTGGTGTGATGGATGACTCCGTGCCATAGTTTCATCAAGGTCTGGCCGCTGTAATTTGATCGTCTGGGGTCTCTTGGGGAAGGGGGGGAGGGGGCAATCAGGAGGAGTGGCTCAATGTGGCTGCCCATTGCTTAGTGGAAGAGAGCAGATCTTGAATGCATCATCACAGAAACAGAAGAATTTATCACTAAAAGATGAATACACCGACATACGAGGTTCATCAAAACACCCAGCATTTATCATTCAGTTCTAGCTTCAAATACCACAGGAGTGCATCCATCTCCTTCATTCCTGAGCTCCACTTGGATTTCCTGAGCTCCTCGCAGACCTTCCAGTAGAGCGCTGATGTTGTAGTTAAATGATACTGTTCAAAGCTTTTTGCTGAGAACAACACCTCTCATTTCAGATGGATGGTGGTCCGGGTTCACCCTGTGGTGTATGATTTCTTATCTCTGTCAGCAGGCACTGGTGTAAGCTCACCGGGCTTCACAGCACTATCTATCTGAGTTTGCAGCACAGCTCTGGGGAACTATTGAAAGGGTCACAGTGAGGGCAGCACAGGAAACAATAACATAGAGCAGATAATGACACAATACAATGCAGTCGCCTGAAAATGGCTGTCTTATCATCAAGGATATCATATGTAGGAGAGTATTGTGACATATGAGAGACAAGTACTCCCCCTAGTGAGGGAACACAGGTACAGGTGAGTGTTGTTCAGTGTGAACTTCAGACAGATCATTTCTGAAACACATAACCTCCTCCTCTGAGCTGTGTGAGCACCACCCACTGAGATGATTAGAGGTTCCTTTGTTCCCATAATTCCCTGCATCTCTGCTGTTGTCGCTACAGTTGGGCCTCCTCCAGGCGGCTTCAACCCTGATCCACTCCATCTTTATTTGGCCTGGCTCAGACTCAGATACTGGCCAAAGAAGTACATTAGGGTTATAACGGGCCACCATGATGTCCTGTTTTACATGTAGTATTTAATTTTATTAAGCATTTCTTCAAGGACTGTCTTTTTCTCTGCAGCATTTTGAGGGTCCTTTGAATGAAAAGAGCTTCATAAAAGGTATTTATTATTATTATTATTTTTTTTAATTATTATTATTATTATAAGATCTTTATCTCAGTGAAATTAGCAGATCACCAGGTAAAATTTAATTATTCCTGTCAGTTTAATGTAGTGCTGTAGATGTAGAACACATACGAGTACAATACACACCAGTGCTTGTACTGTGAAAATATACTAGATAAATTTAAGTGAATGGAGGAAACTTTTTTTACTTTTTTGCATTTAAATAATTTTGGGTGTTAATTTTATATATTTAATCTTTAGTTCATCTGTTTGAGTTGTCTGTAATTTGGTTATATTAAACATTTAAACTGCATTAAGTACATTTAATGTAGCGCTGTCCTCTCACCTGTATTAAAAGACACCTCCCTGTCCAAATGGTATCACTGTGACCCACCTAGGCAAGGCAAGGCAGGTTTATTTACATAGCACATTTCATGTACAAGACGATTCAAAGTGCTTTACATAAAACATTAAAAGCATTACAGCATGGAAGCAATAAAAAGTATAGGCATGAGAAAAACAAAATCAGATAAATAGATAAAACAGATAAAACATACAAGCAGATAAAACAGATAAAAACTTTTAGCTTAAAAGGAACAGTGTCAGATCTGAACTGCTAAATAAAAACTCTATTCAAACGCAGCTGAAAACAGGTGGGTCTTTAACCTGGATTTAAATAAACTGAGTGTTTCAGCTGATCTGACCTAGTATTTTTTATTTTTTTTTTTCTGTTTATGTACATATTTGTATTTTTAAGTTCTCTCACGTCCTCTTTCTGTTATTGTTTGTCAACACAGAGCACTAATTTATATCGGTTCAGTGTCTTGTCCGCTCTCAGGGCCACGGTGCAGTTTCTGCTTTCATAGCAGAACTATGAAGCATTTTAATAAATATATCAATAATCAAACTTCTCACTTTGGCCACAAGGACACAATACTTTTATTGGCTGCACAAAAACTTATAATTAATGTCTTCGTGTTCTTACAAGAGGTTTTTAGTGCAAATAGTGTCAATCAAACTCTTATTTGATAACCAACATGACATAAGCATTTTTTTCCTTTTTATAGCAGATTACTTTTTGTAAATTGTACTTGGTAAAAATGAGTCAAGGGTGCAAAAACTATTTTCTAAGTATGTCAGACTTCAAAAACAACTTCAAAAACAAATGATGTCCAAAAAAAAGGCTTTTACCTTTTCCAAGATGGATAGTGGAGAGCAAACAAATCTAATGTGGTATAGCATTATTCTAGTGCCTTTCTTAGCTTGATTAGCAGGACTTGAAACAGTTCAAGTCCTACATGTCTTGTGTCCCTCTGCTGCTGGTGTGTCCCAGGACCCAGCGACTCCAAACCAGTTTCAAATTATCATACTAAAGAGGAATTTTAGGAAACACCACTTAATATTGCTGCCCACTCTGTATAAATATTTTTATAAATATTATTCTTTTTTTTTTTTTTTTTTTTACAAAAAATGTCAATTTTTCTTCAATAGCTTCCAAGTCACGTGACCCAGCAACGCAGTCTCTTAAGTTCCTCTTTAGTATAATCATTTCAGACTGGTTAGGAGTCCCTGGGTCACGTGACTTGGAAGCTATTGAAGAAAAATGGACATTTTTTGTACAAGAAAAAACAATTAATATTCATAAATATTAATACAGACTGGACACCAATAACAAGTGGTGTTTCCCAAAATTCCTCTTTAGTATAATAATTTGAGACTGGTTTGGAGTTGCTGGGTCATCTGACTGGGAAGCTATTGAAGAAAAAAAGATATTTTTTGTAAAAAAAAACAAAAAAAAAAACAATATTCATAAAAATATTAATATAGACTTGGACAGCAATATTACATGGTGTTTCCTAAAGGTCCTCTTCAGTATAATAATTTGAGACTTGTTTGGGGTTGCTGGGTCATGTGACTGGGAAAGTATTAAAGAAAAATTTACGTTTTTTGTAAAAAAATATGAATAATATTCATAAAAATTATTAATACAGACTGGACACCAACATTAAGTGGTGTTTCCTAAAGTTCCTCTTTAGTATAATAATTTGAGACTGGTTTGGAGTTGCTGGGTCACCTGACTGGGAAATTATTGAAGAAAAATGTACATTTTTTCATAAAAATATGAAGAATATTCATACAAAATATTAATACAGACTGGACAGCAATATTAAATGCTTCTTCCTAAAGTTATGTCATAAATATTGCAAAACTGCAATTCAGCTTTGACAGTTTACTGGTTCTATGACATTTAAATGAGTGTACTTAGAGCAAAGTTTTCTCCAGCATTTAGAGCAGTAATTTATTGATAGTCTCTAAGGCAGGGGTCACCAATCCTGGTCCTCGAGGGCTGGTATCCTACATGTTTTAGATGTTTCCCTCTTCCAGCACACCTGACGGTCATTATCAGGCTTCTGCAGAGCTTGATGATAGGCTTATCATTTGAATCAGGTGTGTGGGAAGAGGGATACATCTAAAACATGCAGGATTCCGGCCCTTGAGGACCAGGATTGGTGACCCCTGCTCTAAGGCGATGGCTTGAATGTCTGTTGAATATCCATCCCGCTGCTAACTTCACCTCGGTCCTTACACAGGCGTCATGCTATTATCACAAGCTGACATTTACAGTATTCCTTAAAAAGAAGAGCATTATTTACAAATGTTACTGAAATACAACTGGATGTAGAGTATATACTCAGTGACAGAAGTTAATAATACTGAAAAGTTTAGGATTAGTCTATGATTTGTAATAAACAGAAGCATAGTCTATTTGTCATGTTGAAAAAAATGAATTTATTTCAGGATAACAGTAACAGTAGAAGGAAGTCCAGACCGGTCTTGGGTATTTGTGCCCGTCCACTCTTGAGGGAACATACTTGAGGTGCTCTCCAGCAAGTCCATGGACCACATCCTCAGTTCCCTTCTTAAAGCTTTTGAGCACAGCGCCTGAAAAAGTTGGAAGACAAATGTTATCCATCTGTATATTATTTAGATTCAACACTAGCCTATTCAGTCTGTACTGTAGCTATAATAAAAATCAATGCTGTTATGTAGCTTAATAAAATAAACCAAAATATAGAATGACATCAGGTGATTATCAACTATTTATTTTTTCACATTTTAATATCTTGTTAACCTGAGCCACCGAAACAGTTGATCTTCTTCCCAGTACACATGAAGCTTACCTTTACATTCCGACAAACCAATATGGCTGCCACAATTAATCTGAGACCAACATTTGTCCTCTAAAAGAAATGATCTGTTATCTGCTAGGGGCCCAAATATGCTCATTTCAGGGGCTTTTAATATGATATTGGACCACAGTGGGACACTATTGAAAGTTCTGATAAAAAAAAAACTCCATAACTATCACTTATGAGCTGTCTGTGCACTCCTCCATTCTGTGTCTTTCTCCTGCTTGGCTCTAAAACACTGGGCTTCACACATGCCCATATGACACCTATGTCCTGTAGAACAACTACCCACCATTTTAAACATATTTATAAGTCAGAAAAGCATATTAGGTCCCCTTTAAGTTGTGCCCCCCCCACACACACACATACACACACACACACACACTTGTCTTTGTGCCATTGTAAGGACACATGACCAGACCATCACTTGTGGGAACCAGCCTTTCTGAAGGTTACACAGCACTGAAAAAAAACCAGGCAGCATCCTGGAAGTAGGTTACCAGAGAAATCACCTCATATTACCAATTAGACAAAGTAGAGTTCCCTGACCTGACTAAACAGTCACATATGGGGACTTGTCTGCTATTTCACAACATCTGGGGTCAGTATGTTTTCTCTTAGATCATTCACCTTTTTTTTTTTTTTCCTTTAACCGAACTTCAAAAATGTTCAGTATCTGTCCAATCAGAATTTCATAGTAAATTAAATTTAATTGGGATTGTCCACGTCTTTGAAGTCTGCCTCTCATTAATCAGTAAATAAAAATTTTACTTAACTTTGTTGGTTGAAATTCCTGCGTCGTGTCACCGTCAAACGACTTGGTTCGCCATCATCGATTTACAATGGTTGAGATCGAAGATTTTGTACTTCGAGGAGGCCACCCACCGGGTCGCTGATGGTGTACAACGAACAAGGAATCCCACTTCTGACACCAAATTGTCGTGGAGGCGTAAACAACAAAGAAATTTGTGGAGAATGGATTGGTTGGCAGTCAGGCCTTCCTTTATTGTGCACAAGTGAGAAACTGACAAACAAAGCTTCGCCCTCTTTCAGAAGTCAGTTCTGACCTGTCCTGGAAGTCAGTCTAACTTATAGTAGCCTGCGCTAAGCTTAAATGTGATTGGTTAATATGATGTATGACGCTGTCGCTAAGCAGAAGAAAGAAAATAAGATACAAACAGAAAGAATGCAAGACCTTGGAGTTGTCCTGGGAAGTTTTAAGGAGTTGGGTTATGCTGTATCTTGTGGTATCGTTAGAGACAAAGTAGCTTAGAAAACATGCAGAATTGAGAAACTGACTGAGAGTAAACATTCCTGTCTAGGCCTGTGGTTAGAAAGAGAATGAAAACTGAAGAGCTATCATAGGTGTCTTATAAACTAATAGAAGACTTATGGTCAGTATTAAAATCTGTATTAAAGAGTACATACACATGGTCTGGGTTTTCTCTCTTCCTGGGACTACTTTACACAAAACCCAGACCTACATTGTGGAACCACTGAACACTTGTCAGTTGCATTAAAGTGCCATGGAACCAAGATTCAACATCATATTTAGCACCTGAAGCCTGGAAACTTTGGTCCATTTTGTGTCATGCTAAGATTTTGAACAGCATATTTCCTCCAAGTATTACAAGACCATCTTAGGGACAAGGCATTTTAATTATCGCAACATTTGTCTCTTGATTTACTGTCAAACCTGCCCTGGTATACATTTAAAGTTCACAGGAAGCATCTTTCTTACAAGTGCATTTGAATTTTTCTTTGGGGAGAAAGTACTCCCCTTTCTCTTGGATGCCTGAACTTTATTTTTCATTTAACACAGTGCAGTGCTACTGGATTTGGACCATTTTGATAATGATGCTGCTTTGTGTTTTGTGGTACACTGTGCAAATAAATAATAATTGAATGCCTGCTATAGTAGTCAAGAACTATCTCCTTTTTGTAACGTATGTGCTTGCATGAATATAGATAAATAAGATTGGGATTCTAAAAGTCTCCATGAGAATAATGGTATACTGTCACTCAGATAAGGCGCCACATCAAGTCTCTAACATAATGGCATCATGGGTGAAATGCTTCATATTAAAGCTATACCTACCGATGTGGCATTTCCTACAGCACTTAGTAAAAGTTTAAGCATGAACAACCCACCTCCCTCCAAAGCCCCGCTCACTTCCCCCTGCCTGAGCTCTAACGCTTTCCTCCTCTCCCCTGATGCGTGTGGTGGAGGCGGAGGTCCGGTCCGCTTCGGCGTGTCCGCGGACCAAATCAGACTGTGGAAACTTCACACTGGACCTCAAGCCACGTGGATTCTGTTCTGGGACCTTGATTTCCAAACGACATGCAAAATTGACTTTCATCTGAAAAAAGAGGACTTTGGACTTTCCTCAGTCAGTGCTGATTTGGTCTGCCATGGCATCTGCTGGTGTTGGTCCACTGTGTTTTCTGGACATTTTAGAACACTTTATGCTAATTTCATTTTCCAGCAGGACATGGCACCTGCCCACACTGCCAAAAATACCAAAAGCTGGTTCAATGACTATGGTGTTACTGTGCTTGATTGGCCAGAAATCTCACCTGATCTGAACCCCATAAAGAATCTATGGAGTACTGTCCAGAGGAAGATCAGAGACACCAGATCCACCAAATGCAGATGACCTGAAAGACACTATCAAACCAACCTAGGGCTTCCATTCCACCTGAGCAGTGCCACAGGCTGATCACCTCCATGACACAACCCACTGATGCAGTAATTCATGTAAAAGAAGAACCAACCAAGTCTTGAGTTCATAGAAATGAACATACTTTTCAGAAGCCAGACATTTCTGTTTAAAATATCTTTTTTTTTAAAAACTGATTTTATGCAATATTTAAATTTTTTGAGACATTGAATTTTGGGTTTTCATCATCTGTAAGACACAATCATCAAAATTTTAAGAAATAAGACTTGAAATATTTCACTCTATTTCTAATGAGTCTATATAATATATGGGTTTCACTTTCTGAAATGAATGACAACAAATATTGAATTTTTTCATGATTTTCAAATTTTTTGAGCTGTACCTGTAGATCTACCAATTTTTTCAATAAACACGAGGTACACATTTGTCCTCAAAATACAAAACTTTCCATTAGTAAATATATATAATGTCTTAACACTGAGAGACAAAACACAAAGGGAAAATAATTCATTACAATATTTTATTGCTTCCATAAACTGTTGTCCACTCAGCTGTTCCTTTAATCCACTGGGTCACACTTAGGCTCCATGAATACCATTTTGGGCAGCTACAGCTATTAGCTCTAAATTAAGGCAACAAAAAAGAAAAATAACTGGATGTCTAATGCATCCCTCCAAAGTGAATGAACATTAAAATTGGATATAATATCAGGGGTCAACCCTAGTCAGTCTTGAACAGAACAAACTCTACTGCACAATGCATACTAATCTCCCCTTCAACTTTTTTTTTCAACATCAAACCTCTGTTTCTCACAAAATCTCTAATATTTTGAATTGTTCTTTCTCTTAGAACAGGATCCTCTGCAACTTTACACTGCTTACATTCTGTCTTTGTTGTGAGAATTCCCTTGGAAATGTCACTTTTGAAATGCTTCATAACAGCACTGACTTCTTTTGTGCTCCATGGCCTTTTTACAGTTATCCTTCGTCTGGGCACTGCAATAATCACAACAAAATGTCATTTTCTTTTCGAGAAAACAAGTAATACACCTAAGTATAGCATAAATGTTTTTGTTTGTTTCCAGGTTAATAAAATATTTACTAAAGTTTACATTAGATTTAAAATTACATCATGTTAAACTAGAAAATTGAGCTTTTCCTGAAGAATGCCCATGGTTACTGCTGACTGACAACCTGATAACTGGCTTTAGTATTGAAATGTGTTGCTAAGCTTGGCATAATATGTATTTAAAATAATCAACATGGCAAGCTTTTCATTTTGTATTGTCTTTAATGCACCTCAATAATGAAAAAAATTGTTGTCTCTTAATAAAAGGGAAAAGAAAGCCAGTGTGTATGCAAATAAATGTCAGTTTCATCTAGAGCTCCAGGGTGCTTTATCTCTTTACAGGCCTGGAGTAACATGAACAGGACCACACTCAAGGTGCTTGAATCAAAAACTCACCAGAAACCTTTCTGCTTGTACCCTTGGAGCTCTCTGCCTCTGCTAGAGTCACTTCTCCTGTGGAATAATGCAACAGTTGAAATACATTATACACAATATCTCACCTAAATCTCAACAGATAAGTAGAATCTTCACCAAACCGTACTAACTTGTTTTGGACAATCAAAAAATATTTAATAAATGGTGGACAAAAGAAGATTAATCTGCCAATAGACCATGAGTAAAAACAGGGGCATCTAAAAAAAATTAGAATGTGGTGGAAAAACTCAATATTTTTTTGTCAGCTCTTTCAGGAAGTCACATCTGTGTATTTTCTAGACTCATTATATGTAAACTAAAAATGTTTAAAGCTTTTTTTTTTTTTTTTCAAATTTTAATTTAGATACAACTATAGCTCAAAAAAATGAAAAAACATATCTTGAAATATTACAATATTTCATTTCAAATTTGAGTAATTCCCATAAATCTGTCAGTCAGGTTCAGTACACACTACCACAATCATGATGAAGACTGCTGAGTTGACAGTTGTCCAGAAGACACTCAGTGAATCCCTCCACAAGGAGGGTAAGCCACAGAGGATCATTGCTAAAAGGGCTGGCTGTTCACAGAGTGCTAGATCAAAGTAGATTCATGGAAAGTTGACTGAAGGACAAAGTGTGGCAGCAAAAGGTGCACAAGCAGCAGAAATGACCACAGCCTTGAGAAGACTGTCATGCAAAACCGATTCAAGAACTTGGTGGAACTTCACAGGGAGTGGTCTGAGGCTGGAGTCAGAGCATCAAGAGCCACCACACACAGAAGCATCTTCATAAAGCTGGTCAGCAAACACAAGCATGAAGTGCTCTAAAATCTCCTGGTAGACGCTGTGTTGACTTTTGACTTGATAAAACCCAGTGGACCAACAGCAGCAGATGACACAGCACCCAAACCATCAGTGACTGTGGACACTTCACACTGGACTACAAGCAGCTTGGAATTATGAGCAATGATCCAGTTTTCCTTCTCCAGGTGAGACTCTTCAGACATCTCCGGTTCAGGAGTGACTTGACATGAGGAATGTGACACTTGTAGTCACATCTCCGGACTCTTGATGCTGTGACTCCAGCCTCAGTCCACCCTCTGTGAAGCTCCACCAAGTTCTTGAATCTATTTTGCTTAACAATCTTCTCCAGGCTGCAGTCATCCCTGTTGTTTGTGCACCTTTTCCCACCACACTTTGTCCTCCAGTCAACCTTCCATGAATCTGCTTCAATCCAGCGCTCTGAACAGCCAACCCTTTGACCAATGATCTTCTGTGGCTGACTGCCTTTGTGGAGGCTGTCACTGAGTGTGTTCTGGACAACTGTCAGGTCAGCAGTCTTCCCCATGACAGTGGTGATGTGTACTGAACCTGACTGACAGATTCATGGGAATTATACAGCAGAAATCCTCATTTACTTAAACTAGAAATTAAATATTCAAACATTTTCAGGTGCATTTCTTTTTCTTTTTTAGCTGTAGGCTGCAATTATGTAAATGAAAATTAAAAAAAAAAAAAATGCTTGAAACCTTTTAGTTTATATGTACTCAGTCTGAAATATTGTGTTTTCAATGCCTGAAATAACAGTCAAAGAATATTGAACTTTTCCCTTATTTTCCTTCTAACTTTTTGAGATTACCTGTACATGAAAATGTGTAGAAACAACTGTCTTGGGCCAGCAAAGATTTGACTAAATTTTCATGCCAACTGACCAAAAGATACAATACACACTGGTTTATTCTATGTGATCTACATTCCAATCAAATAAAGTGTAAATGAAGGTGTAAGAGAATAATATGTAATACATCCACTTTTTTCTAAGGTCAGGATCAGAGTCTTCATCACCTTCACTTATCTCTGCTGCATTCACATCCAGAGTCATTTTCAAGTCACCTGTAGAAAAGAATGTTTTAAAAATATGCACATTTAATTGACATACACATATAATTGCAAAACCAATACATTTATTGTGTTCCAACAGTCATTTAGCAGCAGAGATGGTTAGTAATGAGCGACATCTACTTGAGTAACCTTTTGGGGTCAGTTTTACTGTTTGAAGTAGCTTCAGTATACTTTCAATCTCACTTGGGCAGATTTTTCAAGAAAAATCTTTACTTTGTTACATCAAGAATAAATGGTGTTACTAATGTTGCTACTTTTATTTATTGCTTTATAAATGTCTTTGCATGTTAAGAGGCAGGTTGTCAGCTGTTCCCAGGTCTGTTATTACCTCCGCCAAGGAGGTTATATTTTTGCCGGCGTTGGTTTGTTTATCTGTCTGTCTGTCTGTTCATGTGCGAAATAACTCAAAAGGTTATGGACCAATTTGGATGAAAATTTCAGGAAATGTTGATACTGGCACAAGGAACAAATGATTAAATTTTGGTGGTGATGGGGGGGAGGGGACTGATTTGCCTTGGCGGAGGTCTGCACTCTCCGAGTGCTTTTCTAGTTATTTAATGCAATCATGAACATGGGTAGGATGTAGGATATCAGCTGGTCCCAGGTCTGCTGGTGCAGCCACACCATTCAATAACTCTGCACAGAGCAGCAGCAGTATCACTTTCAAATTGCTATAAGAGCTAATATATACAGAAGAACAAACAATTAACAGTGCACGCTGCAGCTGTATGAATCTATAACCTCAGAAAAGTGCAGGTGTATCTGTTGGTGTGTGTCAGGCTTCATAGCTGCTGCTGTCTGCTCATGTAAACATTCAAGCTGAAGGTGGGTCATCAGCCTGATGAGGAGAGGGAGAAAAGTACAGACCAAACTATTCACTTGAAATAAGACAAACTACTTTTTTTTAGTGTTCATAACTGATATGATGTTTGAACCTCAGATGGTCCTTAGTTTGAGGTCAAACAGGAAGCACACATTATTTCAATATATGATGATGAAACATCACAGCATCATCTCCCAGTTAAGCAAATGAAGTCATTAAATCACTTCTGTAGAAATCTGTACTGGGATGACTGAACTTAAAGAGCATATAAACATGTGCAAACACCTGAAATTTACTTTTTGAACAACAAAAGTCTTATATGCAAGATTTGCTTATTTATTTCATATAGCATAGTAAGAATTACAGGATAACTACCAAAGGATGAGATTTTCATTCATTCATTTTCTAAACCTGCTTTATCCTCACTAGGGTCACAGGGGTCGCTTGGAGCCTATCCCAGCTACATGTATATGTATATGTAAATGTACTGTATATGTAGCTGGATGAGATTTTATTTTTAATAAAATAGAGTAACATAATATTTTGTGATCATACTGGGCAGGCACAGACTGGGAATACCTGTATGATGTATGTGGAAGAATATATTCAGGGGACAGTGTTTTGTTATAAAGGAACCCAGGTGTGTGTTAACCTCACCTAATGCATTTGCACTCTTACTCAACTAGTTCTTTTAAATTACTTATTTTACTTCCACTAAAGTTACTGTTCACTGTTCAGTAACACTAGTTTTAACCCAGTACATTTATTGACTACTCTACCTACCTCTGTCCCTGATGTGAATGTCATGCGCCCCCACAGAGCGGTCAGCAGCTGGACTGACAGATGACAGAGGGGACACACACTTAGATGTTCTGTGTGCAGATGATTTTGCTTCACAGATCCTAAATAATGGCATGGGACTCTGTATTCCTAGTGTAAGCATGTAAGTAGTTGGGCAGTAATGTACTGATACAATCTGGTGTAATCAACGTTTAAGCACTGTATACTCATTATGCTCTATTTTTTTGTCAAGATGGAGAGAGGGAGGGAAAAAAAACCCTGAGCAGGATCCCAAAGACCACATACTGTCAGGCACAGACAAAGCCTTCACTGAGTAATGAACAATCAATGCATTTAAAGGTATGTCATGTTAGGAATTAAGGGTCTTCACATTCTGTCATTTCACCCCAGGGTGAAACATTTATCATTTTAGATACTTGTACCGATCATAATGAATTTCTTAGCAGTGTTTATATTTTAGTTAGCCAGCTAATGTTTTTATCTAGAGAAATTAGCTTGTATTTGTTCTTTTTCTGAAGTTTTTTCCTGATTGTTGCAGGCATTACTCCAAGATCACAGGTCAGACTTCAAGTTAAATATATAGTGGCTGAGGCATTTTAAACTTCTTCTTTTAACATTTTCTTTGTTGTCATGGTACATATCAGCTTATATATCTAATGTTCCTTGCCAATACAGGGTGACCTCAGCCCTCTTTTCATAATGTATTATTCAACAGAAATATCAAATTCAGATTCCACTGTAACATGTGCTACATCAAATAGGGTTGTCTTTGTAACTACTGCTCACTGTACTACTGCCTCCTGCTGCACCTACAGGACAGACACATTCTACCTCCTATGACTGCAATCATAGTCCTGTCTGTTACTCCGACTACCTATTAATATCATTTTTCCTCCCTGTGTTACTACATGGAATTTTATATCTAACTTTTTTCAAAGTAAGCCATGAGGAGATTAACTGTAAAACAAAGGGGCTAAATCAGTGGAATAGCTTCATGTTTACATTCTTTTCATTTTAGGGAGTGGTGTATCCGCACTTGAGCATATCGAGCCATTCACCTTTGATGTGGAGTATCGTGAAATACTCTTGAAGAGTAAAAAGATGTTAACAATATTCCAGGAAATTACTTGTTTGATTTTACATGGAATGGCACTCGCTATTGGTAAGTTGACTTATTGATCTAAGTAATTACAAAATCTACAGTTTTTTACAGCCATCATTCCTTCCTTTGGCCAGTGCAGCTGTGCTGGTTTTTGCCAGTTGTTTAACATCTGTGTGTTTGACAAGCACATGATGGTGCAGTGATGTTGTTTTGTTGTTGGTGTGTACACACACACACACACACACACACACACAGCAGTAATTATATCATCTAGCCTGATTTACCACTGGCGGGCAGACCTTAAGACTTACAATGATCAAAGGCAGTACTATCCCATAATCTGTAATATAACGACCTCCACAATATTACCTGATACCAGTTGAGTTAAGCTGTTAGTTGAAACTCATACAGAAATAACAGACCTTGCCTCAGAAGAGTCATAATAGACATTAAAATCATCATGTACACTACAGGTGACATTTTGTAATGTCTAAATGTAGAATTCGTTCATAGTTTTCAGTTTTTCACTCGGAAAATGTAAAAGGATGAAATAACATTCAACATACATAGAATTCAACCCTGTGAGCTAGAGATCTTCTCAGGTACCTTAGCCTGGCAATATGACATGAACTCATTATTAAAGGAGGAAGAAGGTGAACGTTACTAAACACTGAATGTAGCGCCTTTAGCCTTAATGGAAGAAAGCAAACCATAATTCCCCTTGGTTTAGAAAGTTGGACTGACTGGAAGTTGAACAGTGATCAATTATTGTCTCCCAAAGCAATTGTCATTTTGCAGAGCATGGAATTAAGGAAAAAACAAAACACACACAAAAAAAACCAGAGCTATTTCAATTAAAAATAAAGATTAAAAAAATGTTCAATGAAAGTGTCCTTTCTTTTGTATCAGAAGATGAAGTTCTGTCCTGTGTTGGGTGTGTGTGTGTGTGTGTGTGTGTGTGTGTGTGTGTGTGTGTGTGTGTGTGTGTATACAGTTCTGGATAAAAAAATAAGAGACCTCTGCAAAATTATCACTTTCTCTGATTTTACCATTTATAGGTATGTGTTTGAGTAAAATGAACATTTTTGTTTTATTCTCTAAACTACCAACAACATTTCTCCCAAATTCCAAATAAAAATATTAATATTTAGAGCATGTATTTGCAGAACACGACACATAGTCAAAATAACAAAAAGATGCAGGTGTTTTCAGACCTCAAGTAATACAAAGAAAATCAGTTCATATACATTTCTAAACAACACAATACTAATGTTGTAAATAAATGTTGAACTAAAGTTCAGACATCAATATTTGGTGGAATAATCCTAATTTTCAATGACAGCTTTCATGTGTCTTGGCTCTCCACCATTGCTGTTGGATGACTTTATGTGGCTCCTGCCAAAGAAATTCAAAAAGCTCAGCAATGTTCTATGGCTTGTGTCCATCCATCTTCCTCCAGAAGTTTTCAAAGTGGGTTCAGGTCTGGAGATTGGGCTGGTCATGACAGGGTCTTCATCTGGTGGTCCGTCATCCACACCTTTATGGACCTAGCTGAGGCCAGGAGCATTGTCCTGATAGAAGAACCAGTCCTCAGAGTTTGGGAACATTGTCAGAGCAGAAGTCCAGTAGTTTTCAATAGTTATTTTTGGATTCCACTTACTTTTGTGGTACTAATAGCATTGTTTTTGTCTATTGGAAGAAGATAGTGATGGCCACAGTAGTGGTTTTTATACTTCTCCTTAAGTAAGACATGAACCAGGTGTTTATTAGGTAGAATAAGGTGTGCTCGTGTTGGAATTCAACAGACACAGGAATGGAATGGCTGTCATACGTGCAGACATGCTGATTTCAGAGGAAGTTGCAGTGGTCTCTTAATTTTTTCCACAGCTGTATATGTTCGTTCTACTACCCGGGTAGGTTTTGAGTGTTGTTGTCTGTGTTCATGGGTGGAGTGAGTAGAGGTTCTTGTTGAGGTGGATTCCACGCGGGGCCCCAACGTGCTTCCACCCGGCCTGCTCTGTTCTCCTGGCTCACCACTGAAGCGCTCAGGGTTCAGACTCAGTTTTTATCCAGCAAAAAAAAAAACAGTCTACACATGTAGTGCAGAAAACATCACAATTACTATCATATCTCATGTCATACTACTCTTACTCTGAACTTCAATATAATTGCTGGATACACCTCATGTCAGTTATTGTACATGAACTGAAATACATTTACAGTATTTTAATATGATACAGTTATTTACATAAATTTATATCTTTTTAACATAAATTAACTTATTTATCTTGTTTAGCTCTTTTAATCAATATTCATCGTTTAAGCATCAGCATTCATCTTTATAATCACAGCTTACATCTCTTTTTTTAAACATGTTTTTAGCTGTAAATCAGCTGTATTAATTTATTATTGCTAATTTAAACCTACAACTGTTTTTTACTAACAGCCATCAAACAAATCACATTTGGTACGTAACATTCATCAGGGAACTTTTTTTTTGTTTGTTTCTTATCACAAACTAGTACCATATTAACAGATATGTGCATCATGTACCATCTCCGTGTCCCTCACTTAATGCAGTAATGACAAGCTAGCACCTTTGTTAGCTCCCTTACAGAATGATACTTTTAATATCTGAGCTAACGTGATGGCGGATAACACTGGGGATTAGCATTAGCATTGGGCTAACGTGGTGAACAATCTTTTAGCATTCAATTTACACAGTATACAATGATATAGATAATACCATGGTAAGCCCAAACACCAACAAACACATCAACAAACATCAGTGACTCAGACTGGTTTTATGAAATCATCACAATTAAATAATTTTTTCATGACAATTCACATCAACAAGCTAACTTCAAGGCCTAGCCTCTAGCATGTATCTTACTGATATACAGATGTATACCCTTATTGTCTTTGAACTTTACTACAGAGGAGTAAGTATTCTTTTCATCCTCACGGTGGCACTATTGAATATTCAGAAAAGGTGTTGGGAGGCAATTTACCTCTTGTATTGTGTCTCTGATGAACATCTGTTTAATGTTTGTTGGGTTTTTTTGTTTTGTTTTTTTGCAGCAATTACCATCTTCACACAATAATAATAAGGCGAAACATAAAACTGAGATTAAAATCAAATTGATGCATCATATTTTAACAATGTAGTGAATGCAAAGTAAATGAAACTGTAAAATGTACATATTTACTGTTAGTTATCACACACATACATACACAGAATATGCGTCACCTCCAATGTGACCATTGATTCAACACAGGGGCTGTCTAACATGCGGCTCAGGGGCCAAATCTGGCCCATTAAAGGGTCTAATCTGGTCCATGGGATGAAATTGTGAAATGCAACAATTACACTGACAATATTAACAATCATTTTACCTCAGGTTCCACATTCAGACCAATTCAATCTAAAGTGAATCAGACCAGTAAAATACTGTCATGATAACCAATGAATCATGACAACTCCAAATTTTTCTCTTTGTAAATGTAAACATTTTCATGTAACTTTACTGTATTTACACTAAAACAAACTATGATTTCTCAAAATATATAAATGACCTGAACAAATATGAACAACCTGAAATGTCTTAAGAGAAGTAAGTGCGACTTTTAACAATATTATGTCTGTTATTAAATGTTTTGTATATTTGTTGATCCACTTTGATCTGTAAGTTGTAATGCACCTGTGTGAATGATAATAATGTTCAAATTGCGCCTATCTTTCTCAATACATTTCATTTTGTGTATGTTAGTCACATTATTTTAATCTCCCGAGACCCAGTAAGGAAACATTTTTGCCATTTTCCATTAAAGAATTGCCTTAATTGGAAACAGCATGATGCAATTGTTTTTTCAGATACATTTTTATTAAATTTTTTTATTTACTGTATATAATATCCTTTTAAGTGTCTTTTTTTTTTTTTTTTTTTTTTTTTTTAATAAAGCTGTAAAACTCTTGTCCACTACAAAGGACAAAAATGCATTGCTGGGTCTCAAGAGGATAAAAGATAGTTAGATGTAAACATTTTCATGATGTAATTTAACTGTTTTCATTGTGAAACATACAGGACAGCTTGGAGTTGACATTGTTTATATATTATTATGTCATTATTTTACTGGTCTGGCCCACTTCAGGTCAAATTTGGCTGATTGTGACCCCTGAAGTAATATGAGTATGACACCCCTGATTTAACATTAGTGCAGTTCACAAATGTGGCCACTAGATGACAGCAACAGGCTGTATTTTCCATGTTACATAATCTGGCACAACACCAAAATATTTGGACCAATCCCATAAAACCATGCCACACATGTAGACACAGTAAGTCATGTATTCTTGCAAATGCAGAGAATGACGCTGCAGTAAAAAGCTTGTATCAACAAACATTCATCATCAACGGGTCTGGACTCAGGGAAGTATTTGGTTCTGACGTCTGGGGGAAGACTTCATTGGGGGGGGGGGTTCGTGTCCGAGCTCGCCATGTGTGTTTAAACTGTGGAACCAGCTGTTGGGATTACACACATGAAGAGTCCAGAGAACTGTCAGCCTGTGTCTGGCTGCACACACACACACACACACACACACACACACACCCTCCACTCTACTTCAGCATGGCCTGAAGCGACCCCACCAACACTGACTGTGTGTTATACAGCTGCTACTGAATGAAACTGTATAATTGTTCATGTTTTTTTGTTTCAGGGCGTGTTTAAGTCTTTGAACATATTTAGATCTAGAACATAGTTTGGAAAAAGGCCAAGTTTCCTAATGTTCCGACTGCACTGAAGAATGTGAACTGATCAGTTGCACAACAGAAACATTATGTCTTAATCTGTGCACATGTAAATGAGTCAGAGAAGAAGTGGGATGAATAAGCATTTCAATTCATGATCCATTTGGTTGTTTGAACATATCATTATACAGAAACACGTCATAAATGAGGGGTCTGTAACATCTGGATCTGTAGCAGTAGGGCCTTCAGACACCAGGTTTCTTTAACCCGTTATCAGGCAAGTGACTATATTTGGTCATTTCTGCATACATTACAACACAGTGACAGCAACAGTTCCAGTGAGTCAACAATCTCAGGTCCAATGTGGTCTACAGGGTCTGTAAGGTCCACCTCTGTATGAACAGTGAGTGTACCTGCTTTGTTAGGTACCATGAAGTAATGGTACTAATGTAAGGAATGATGTTCAAAGGGAGAATGTGGATGTGGACAGGGGTCTGGATCAGCACTGATGTTGGTCTAATGTTCTAAAATGCACGTTCCTTTCATATTTTACATGTATTTTTCTTGTATTTTATATACTTCTTGGATTTATTTATTTCATCTTATTTTATTTTATTTTATTTTATTTTATTGCCACATACGGGCAAGGAACCAAATATGGTAACTTCACTGGCCTTGATTTTCTACATGACAATAAGCTATTATGAAAAATGTCACATAATAAAGTCTTGTTTTGTCCTCCAATAACACACAAAGGTTGAAATATTAAGTTTCAGAGTATTTCTGTAAACGCCCTGCAAAGGGTTAAGTCAAAAATAATTTGTTTTTCTATTTTTCTGTTACTAATGTAAGTAATGATGTTCTAAGTGATAATGTGTATGTTGACAGGTGTCTGTAACAGCACTTATGTTGTTGCAATGTTCAAAAAGTGATGTTCCTTTTACCTTACATGTGTTTTTATTGTATTTTTTATATATACAGTTGCGGAAAAAATTATTAGACCACCCTTGTTTTCTTCAATTTCATGTTCATTTTAATGTACAACTAAAGGTACATTTGTTTGGACAAATACAGGGTGACACAAAAAAACAGGAACTTTTTAACAATCCAATAAAACCAAGAGTGATGGAAGATTAAAACATGCCATTTAAGAAACAATGATGGAATTTTCATTTTTTTAAAATTACTTCCTGTAGATGGCGTCCTCCTGTACGAATGCATTCTTGAAATCTGCTGTTGAGATTCCTCATTGACCGCTGCAACATCTCAGCTGGGATACTGTGAATTTCATCCTGAATTCTCTGTTTTAACTCATCCAGAGTTCTTGGTCGAGTCGTGTACACTTTACTCTTGAGATAGCCCCACAAGAAAAAATCACAAACGGACAAATCTGGCAGTCTAGGGGACCAGGAAACGTTACCGAATCTTGAGATCACACGGTTACCGAACAATTCTCGCACAGCCGCCAATGGTTACTAAAATGGGGGTGTGTTTACTTGCTCAAGGTCACTGTCTCGCAGTGCTGCCACTTGCTAATGTCTGCCAATACGCATTTCAAAAATTCCCGTTTTTTTGGGTCACCCAGTATATACAGTTGCGGAAAAAATTATTAGACCACCCTTTTTTTCTTCAATTTCTTGTTCATTTTAATGCCTGGTACAACTAAAGGTACATTTGTTTGGACAAATATAATGATAACAACAAAAATAGCTCATAAGAGTGTAATTTCAGAGCTGATATCTATCCAGTTTCCATGTTTTCTTGATAATAACCAAAATCACTTCAGTTCTTACATCAATATCTATGGCATTGTACTGACAAAAACAGTGCTTTTAGGCATTCTGTGTTTTCTTTTCTGTCTGTTTTAGTCACATGATACACACAGGAGTTAGCACTTGATTGCATAAGCATTGTTTTTGATGACTTTCAAAGGTCTAATGATTTTTTCTGCGATTGTGCTGCTTGGATTTTTTGTTTGTTTGTTTTTGCTACTTACAGGTAAGGAAATACATATGGTAACTTCAATAACCCTGATTTTCTACATAGCAATAAAAAATCTTGAAAATTTTCACAAAAGTAGTAAAGTCTTGTTATGTCCTGCAATAACACACTAAGGTTGAAATTTTGAATTTTAGAGTATTTCTATGAGTGTCCTATAAAGGTTTAAAGGCCCCAGAGGTGATGTGCATGATGTTCTAACCCAGAATTAATAGCCCATAAAAACCCAGTGTGAGTTTTGTGGTAGTTCCCAAATGAATTTTTATCTCTATTTAACATTTCTTCAGTGATTTATCACCATTTATTATATCCTCTGAATTTAGCAATATTTCAGTGAAAATCAAGTATTTTCTTACAGTTAATTCACTAATCATGTAGATGTTCATAATATTAAATTAAAGTTGAGGGTTATTATATCAGAGACAGAGAAAACTGAAGAAAAAATGACTTGCTCAGCAAAGATATCATTAACTGAACATAAAAATAAGTGTCTCCATCCACTGTCATTGATCCAACTCCATGGGTTTTTACTGGTGAATCAATGTTGTAGAAGATGACGGTGTTTCCACGGTAACTAGGGAGCCTCTGAACGTCCAAATAGGTCACATCTGATGACCATGAAAAGATGACAAACTGCATTTTACACCAATTATTTACATGGATTGATGGGATTAGTGGATCAACAGGTATTAAACAGTCAGTGGTGGATGTTTGGGTCTTTATGGGATAAAACAATAAATCACAAAGTAATCCGGTTCATCTGTTTAGCTCTAACATGATAACATTTATGTGCGGATCTACTTGGGAAGTTTATGAATACAACCAGTCATGATATTGTTTGATACTGACATTAACATTTTAACATCAGGGTGAAACAAAATAACAGACATAGACACATTGTCCAACATAATCCTAGTGAAAGTGTGTCACGAAGGCAGCAATCAGCGTGAACAGCAGGATTATCTTATTGTATATGGTGATTCAGAGTTAAACAGCTGCTAATGTAAGCAGGAAGTTGATTTTATGTTTGCATTTTTCCACTAGTTAATCATGCATAATTCAGTCCACATAAACTGACACTGGGTGCTTTTTTCACAAATATACTTAGTGAACATCTTGCATTAGAATATGTTATAGAAGTATTATGGAAAGCAACTTCTTATATTGTGAAATGTGGTTTCTATTGTCACCTTCTGATAACACAACACTCTGTAGTTTATGGAAAAAAAAACTCTTATTTTTATAATTTTTCTAAAATATATTTTCAGGTCAAACTTAATTACCATTTTATAGAAATATGGAGAGTCTCAGTACATTTGAGGTCTACTGTATGGTTTCAGTTTTATTATAATTCACACATGAACCCATACAGACCCAGTGCTACTTTTGTGGCAGTTCCCAAATTATATTTTCTCTATTTTTAACCTTTTTTAAGTCATTTCATTTTGCTGTAATGTTATCCTCTTTAGTTTGAGGGGTTTTTTTTTCAGTGTAAATCAGGTATTTTCCTATATTTAATTCACTGATCATGTAGATGTTAATTAAAGTTCAGAGTAAATTCAAAAGTTATTTCATTAGAAACAGAGAAAAGTGAAGAAATAGTGACTTTTTCAGTAAAGTCTATCATTAACTGAACATAAACCAAGTGTGTCCATCCACTGTCATTGAACAAACTCGATGGGTTTTACTGGTGAATCAATGTGGTTGATGACACTGTTTAAATGTTCACTATGGAGCCTCATTCATTATAATAATATCCTCCCTATTTTGCATTTTTCAGTGAAAATCTGGTATTTTCGTATATTTAATTTACTGATCATTTAGATGTTCATAAACTCTCAGTGTAAGAAGTCACTTTTTTTTTTTTACCAAAATATATCGTTACCTGACCATAAAAAATGTCTCCATCCACTGTCATTGATCCAACTCCATTGGTTTTACTGGTGAATCCTGACAGTGTTTCCACATTCACTACGGAGCCTCTTAACGTCCAAATGGGTCATATCTGATGATCATGAAAAGATCACAAACTGCATTTTACACCAAATATTTACATGTATTGATAGGATTAATGGATCAACAGGTACTAAACATTTAAGATCAGTAATACGGGTTAAATTACATAATAATGGATTAGATTTCTATAGCACTTTTCAAGGCACCCAAAGTGCTTTACATTATTGATCTATTATTCATTCACTCTCACATTCTCACTCAGTTGGTGGTAAACTACATTTGTAGCCACAGCTGTCCTGGGGTAGACTGATGGAAGCGTGGCTGCCAATTCGTGCCGAACGGCTTGACACAACGGACTGACAAGGACAGAGCTGGATTAGAACCAACAACCTTTCAGTTATTGGACCACCCGCTCTACCTCCTGAGCCATGGCTGCCCCAATACAATACAATACAATCCAGGATTTGCACTTTTAGAATCAGACTTTATTGGAAGGCTTCTCCAAACACTACCAAACACTGGTATCACATGGACAGATGGTTTTACAGCTCTGTAAAGGTAAATCACCGCAGAGTTTATTTTATCTATCACTGTAACTGTTGCCAGGAAAATATAGAGAAACTGCGTTCACCTTACAAAGTAAGCGACCTGGAGTTTGTGCAGCCATGTGTTTGATTGGCCAACTAAAACTGCAGCTGCAAGTCACACTGCAGCGCCTTACTGAATAATGCAATGACTGAGGTCAAAAACTGAACCACATTTACATTTTTTTGCTGCTTGACCCAGCATCGACCCCTGCTGCCTTCATGGATGAGTGCCAGTCAGATGAATGAGAAGACTGTGTGTTTTCATGCAGAAAGGCGAGTGGTATTAGTCTGAACACTCCCTCATGCCGATGAAAGAAAATAATGAAAAATCTGAAAACAATACCACACCTCATGATGTAGGCTTTACCTTCTAACCAGCAGCTTCAGTGACATGCGTTCACCACGGCCATAGTTTCCATATCCCACCTGTTTGTAATGTCAGCACACAATGTGATGATAATGTATCATAACAAACAACAGCAGCAGCATCTGGTACATGTACAGTAGATAGCAACCCCCGAAAAGAACAGCACAGTCACACTGGGTTGTATTCACTGACATGTTTGGGACGACACGGTCCTCACCACCTGTAAACATTAAAATATTATACACATGTGCATTATAAAAACAAACAAATGACAGTTGTTGACATTAAAACTCAGATTGTGACTTTTGGACAAAGTTGAAAACATGAAAAAAGAGGGGGGGGGGGCTGTACTATGTACAGTAATGTGAACCCCCAACCCGGGGGTATTCCCTTTGTGCATCTCAGTGAATCTAAGGGAGGTGTGGACATTTCACCTTTGTAATTTGATTTAAAGGTTCAACGTCTAATATTTAGATGTACTGCTATGCCAGCAATTCGGCCTCTCCTATGGTGAAAGTATCTTAGTAGAGACATGTTATGCACATTTTGAAGTTTTTCATAGAAAAATGTTCATGAAAATGGAAAAAACAAAATATCAAACCCTGCTTTTGACAAGTGCAAAGAAGCTTGTTGACTCACTTGAGGTAGTTTTTGGTGTTTGCTGTTCAGAAAGATAGTTCATGTGCATAATGGGAAATGGAAACAATATATTTTTAATATTCTTAATTATACACTCCAAAAAAACAAAAACAAACAGCCCCCCACCACCACCACCACCACCACCAGAACAGTGAACACTATATCCCACTTATGTAAATCAATTTCTTCTTGTCAGCAATTTTTCTGAATGCCTTACACAACCAAGAGTGTGTCTAGCTTAGCCACTACCCAATAATTACCTACTCTGACCAGTAACATGATGCAGTTTTAATGCTTGTGAAGTCAGTGCATCACATACAGTCATATACAACTGGAACATTTTTAATGTGATGCAACAAGTGATGAGAAAAAAGTAGTAATAAGGGAGTGTCATAAGTTTTTAGACCAAAAAAAAACAGCCACAGTAAAACTACAAATCACCTTCATTTTCTGTGGAGTTTGTGTTGTCAGTAGCTGCATTAAAGATCTGTTTGGAATCATCCGAACAAGGTCAGAACTGTCACAGTTTAGTCTGAACCACAGATCAATAAAGAAGCTTATCAAAAATAATAACATCACAAAATTACTTTATATCTACTAGGGCTGGGCAAGTTAACATGTTATTACTGCGTTAACGCATTCATTAAGTAACACCGATAATTTTTGTTTATTTCACGTTAATGCCATTTTATTCTAACTCATATTCTTCTGCCTCTGTTTGTGTGCGTGTAGCGATTAGCTCGGTAGATAGACAACAGGTTTCCCAAGAAAGCCGGACGCCCAAAACTTCTCTCCAAATCTTTTACTGTAGACTCCCTGTAAAACTGCAACACACATACAAAATATGTCTCAGTTCTGTTCATTGCCTTAGTACATTTACATGGCATTATACATTTAAATGAATGGGAAAAAGATCACTAGCTCGATGCTAACTTGAATGGGAAAATCCATAGACATACTAATGATTAGCATTTACAGATTAATTTAAGATTTACAACGTCTTTTTATCCAGCAACAAAGGTTCACATCAGAGATATTTGATACTATTCATTCTTACAACAACTGAAAATAAAATACTCACAGGCAAACGTTTTTTGGGCCATACAAACAGAGTGACAGAAACATGTCTGTTAGTTCCTTCTTATGTCTGAACTGGCTGCGGGAACACTGACAGGACAAAACATACGTTAGTGCAACTTATTCCGACCACTAGTGGGCCCCCTTTGCTTGCTTTTAACAACTGAACATCACATATTATTGGGCTTATTAGTATTAGTACTTATTAGTGGGCTTAAGAGTCCTGTCAGTCACTCACAACCAGAAATAAACTGGTGTGGACATAAACATGGAGGAAAGTACCGGTCTTTTCCATGGACATTTTCATTTTAAATGTCTTCAGATGATGGGGTTGAGAAGGACAAAGTTGTTTGTAAGCACTGACATGTGGAATTATTTTTGATCACCGGAGTACTTCAAGTCTGAAATATCACTGAAAGGCAATACACGCTGTTGATGCCGGCACCCCACCCCCACCCCACCCATGTAACTATGCAATTAATCGTGATTAATCGCAGAAATCCACACGATTAATTACGATTAAAAATTTTAACCACTGCCCAGCGCTAATATCCACATGAGCCTACATGAATCTAATTCCTGTAGAAGAAACACTGTGATTCCATCATCAAACTCCTTTTATTTTCATTTAAAGCTGTGTCCAGTGGAGAAAACAACACCAGTGCTTCTAGTTTTTATCACTTTGTCATTGTATTTGACTGTAAAAGTTGTTTCATAGTTGTTCTCATCCCATCTCGTCACTGTAATGTTTTGCTCAAAGGCCCTGTGGCGTTAGTTTTCCTCTATATGAGTCCAACAGAGTGACTCACTACTCCCTCTAGTGGTCATAGAAATCCTCCAACCTATGGGTGTGAATAAATTCAGTTTATATCTCTATAATCTCATTCATCGGCATCTTTGGCAGAATTTCAGAACTCTGCATTCTAAACCCTCTAATGACACTTTTAGGTAATTTTTTTTTTTTTTTTTTTTATTTGATACATTATACCCCCTTTATGGCTTAAACAGACCAACACAAATTCATTAAAAGGCCAGATTTTTATATGCTTTTACTTATTCCATTCCACATCTCACATTTAACGCATTTTCTGTATACATATATTGCTCTCACTGCTCCAAAACAGAATGAGAGAGAGTCAAAATGTTCTCAGACAAATGTAAGTAACACAATATTTTTGCTACATAATCTCCATTAGAGTCTAAACCCTTTCACAATCTATGTTTCCACTGGTAGATTATTTCCTTGTAGAGTTCCAGGGGCTGTGCATTTTGAAATAAGAACATTTGTCTGAGAACTTTTTGACTCTCCCTCGTATTATATTTTACGGATTGGCTTCGTTACCGGTAACAGTAGAAATTACACAACATACCAGACGCAGAAAAACAGGAAAAATGCATCTAAGTCGTAAAGGTATGTGACATGTACAGTATCACCATTGTATTCAGGATGTGGTAAGGTCGGTGGTGTCTTAGATGTTGCTGCTGCAACTGACAAACACAGCCAGTAATAAAAAACATGTTGTTCAAGAATTTTCCTCTTCTTATTATCTGTTTTTATTTCAAGGATGCCACTTTCTAGAAGTATCCTCAAATATGTGAAACTGTGGTAACAAACAGATGATGGGAAATTATCTTTAAAGGTTTCCATCACCTTAAGGAGAATGTTAGAGTGTTTTCACCTGTATTTAATTGCAAAAAGGTTCTTACGTTCCAAATTATTCATTCCTTGGACTAGATTATACTACTAAAGCACGACCTCATAAATAATGGACAGTCTTACCTTTGCACTAATCCCATTCATTAAGCTACAAGGGATCATGCCTGGAGCTGTTTTCACTCTTTCTAGTACACCTGCATGCAGAAATGTGAAGGAAGTACTTGTGATTGTATGTTTTTTTTTTTTTTTTTACATTATAGGACATATGTGGATAAAATGAACATCCCTTTAACATCATCCATTTCAGTTTGATGGTTAAGAGTGTTTTAAGGTTAGGTTAAGGTATGTTGTGGTTAGGGTAAGTCTCCATGAAATCAATGTAAGTCAATATAAAACACATGGAAACACACCGTCTGTGTGTGTGTGTGTGTGTGTGTGTGTGTGTGTGTGTGTGTGTGTGTGTGTGTGTGTGTGTGTGTGTGTGTGTGTGTGTGTGAGTGAACTGGTCTGAGGGCCTCCATGTTGATGTTGATTGTAACACTACTTGACAGCTCCCAGAACAAAATGCCCCAGTTGCCAGAGGGAGCAGGCACTCAACTGCACACAGATACTTTATTTATAGGTGGAGGAGATCAGAGTGAGGACGGGTTCATGAGGTCAGCTGCCAGCACATCACTGTTTGTTTGGTTTTTTTTGCATTGCTGGATGGCACTTCAGACAAACCACAAACATGCGAAGAACGCTTTTTGAAGCCGGTGTCTGGGGAATTAAGAACAGATCGATGCAATTTTCATTCAAGCACTTTTTATTTTCCAACAGGAATTAATTACTAATTCAGTCCCACGGTATGTTCATACATGATCAGAAATATCACATAAAATATGAAGTGAGCGCATAAATATTTGTCCGTTTTTGGAGCAGAAGCAGAGCTGTTTTTAACCCATAAAGACCCAAACATCCACCATCGTCCAAAACCATCCACTGATCTAAAATGTTTACTAACTGTTGATCCACTAATTATATCAATACATGTAGATAATTGGTGTTAATCACAGGTGTCAAACATGCGGCCCAGGGGCCAAAACCGGCCCACCAAAGGTTCCCAATCTGGCCCACGAGATGAATTTGCAAAGTGCAAGTTAGGCCATCAAACTCAAAAATAAGATCATAATAACCTATAAATAATGACAACACCATTTTTGTCCTCTTTGATTTAGTGCAAAAAACATTAAATTATGAAAATGTTTAGATAAACAAACTATCCTTTAATAATAAAATGTGAATAACCTGAACAAATATGAACAACCTGAAATGTCTGAAGAAAATTAAGCACAATTTTAACAATATTCTGCCTGTTACTAAATGTTTTGTGCCTTTGTAGCTCTGACCTGTAATCCACATGTATAAATGATAAGTCGAGGCATAATATTGATAAAATTCTACTAATATTTCTTAACAAATTCCATTTTTTCCAGGTTATTCACATCCTTTTTGTTTGGATAGTTTGTAAATGTAAATATTGGCGTAATTCAGTGTTATTTTTTGCACTAAAACAATTTGGAGTTGTCATTATTTATTGGCTGTCATGCTCTTATTTTACTGGTCCGGCCCACTGCAGATTAAATTGGGCTGAATGTGGCCCCCGGAAGAAAATGACTTTGACACCCCTGGTGTAAAATGTAGTTTGTTGTCTTTTCATGGTCATCAGATATGACCCATTTGGACGTTCAGAGGCTTCGTAGTGAACGTGGAAACACCGTCATCTTCTACAACATTGATTCACTGGTAAAACTCATGGAGTTTGACCAATGACAGTGGATGGAGACACTTAGTTTTATGTTCAGTTAATGATATGCTTTCCTAAAAAAGTTACTTTTTCTCCAGTTTTTGCTGTTTCTGAAATAATGACCCTGAACTTTGATCTGAGTTTTTATGAACAACTTCATGATCAGTGAATTAAATACAGGAAAATATCAGATTTATACTGATAAAATGCTAAATACAGTGGATAATATTATAACAAATGGTGCTAAATCACTTAAGAAAGGTATAGATATAAAGAAAACTGGAAACTGAGAAAAAAAAAGTAGCACTGGCTCTTTAAGGTTAATATAAGCAGGCACCAAACTAGCAAGACCCCCACTGTTAACCTTGAATGGGTTCTGGATGTATCATTTGCTCTTAGTTATTATTCAGGCTTAACGCTTTATTGGGCAAGTGAATATTCTTGGTAATTTCCACAAACATTAAATATGGGTCCAATCCTGTGCCTCCGTGAGGTCAAGAAGTATGTTGGTTTTTATAACACTACAGTGATTCAGAGAGATTTTATAGATATTTTGAAGCTGTAAATAGTGAATATGAGTGATTTTTGTCAGTTTATGACCTTATAACAGTTGTTTTATTGTATGTGTTTACTTTTTTTGCAAGAGCTGTTCAGATGTTTTATGGCAAGAGGAGGGACACTGTTGTCACACCAACCAACGAGGAGGTAGATGATGATGTCCAATAACACACAAAGGTTGAAATTTTGAATTTCAGAGTATTTCAGTGAGTGCCTTAGAAAGGGTTAAAGGAGTTTCACATTGAGGACAGAGTTTCAAATGAAATTTCACATGGAAATATAATGGAAATTTATTAAAGCTGACTTTGTGGGTTCTTGTGAATGCTTGTACACCCCTGCGGAAAATTAGTGTGGGATATACATTGGACCAGTGACATCCTTTGTCCCAGCTCATGAACCAGCCCTCCTACGGACATGTCAGCCAATACTGGCTTTTTATTTACAAGCCAGAAAACCAAGAGTCGTGTTAGTAAAATGCTGGAAAACAGCTGCATGCAGCTGCTGGGTACAGTGGCACTGAGAGTACATCTATAAACCAAGACTGAAACCAGTCCAAAGAGCTGGTTGAAACTCAATAGTCAGGTTTCAGTACTCCACTGAGTAAACAGTTGGTTACTCCGCTAAGACAATCCTTGGAGCATGGCACTGTGGGAGTAATCTGACCCACTCTTCAACTGTGTCATAACTTTTAATCATTTATGTTGATATTCATGGCTGTGTAGAGTAAAAACAGCTGCTTAAGAATTTACTTACTTAAACACTGTCTATCATGGAATGTCAGCGGTGCTAAAGAGTTTACACAGTGTGAACATAAGATAATTATCTGCACATTTGATACTACTATCATTGCACAAAACAATGTAGGCTCACATATAATAACCATACAGATCAGATGTTTCAGGCTAGTGGGTTGGACAGGGTGTATTTTCATTTTAATCCCCCATGTTTCCTGACCTCAGTTTTCAAAATAGTAACTTCAGATTTAGTATTCACACTCATGACACTCAAATCACATCCACTCCACCCAAAGCTGCTTCAACACAATTGATGACAGAAACATGAATCCTAATCCTGGGGATATGTTTTAAAGGTCAAGAAATTGATTCATAACATACACTACAGTATAAATGTTTCTTTGAGTGTATTCACACAGTGGTATTATTCACAGTGGTGGATATAATCTAAGGGACTCAAGGTCTGAAATCTGTGATTGACTCATCGTCAGGCTGTAACTCAACCAGGTTAATACCTATACATCTGTTATACAGTAGATATTGAGTCCACTTTTAACCCATAAAGACCCAGTGTTATTTATGTGGCAGTTCCCAAATGAATTTTTCTCTCTATTTAACATTTCTTAAATTATTTATCATCATTTATTATAATACTATCCTCTGTATTTTGCATTCTTCAGTTGCATTTTTCCTATATTTAATTTACTAATCATGCAGATGGTCACAAAGTCTCAGTGTAATAAGTCACTTTTTCATCAAAATATATCATTACCTGACAATAAAAAAGTGTCTCCATCCACTGTCACTGATCCAACTCCATGGGTTTTACTGGTGAAATAATGTTGTAGAAGATGACGGTGTTTCCACAGTAACTATGGAGCCTCTAAATGTCCAAATGGGTCATATCTGATGACCATGAAAAGATAACAAACTGTATTTTACACCAATCATTTATATGAATTGACAGGCTTAGAGGATCAACAGGTATTAAACGTTATACATCCAATGTGATATCATGAATTGCGTACAGATAACACCACTTTTAATTGGCGTATTATCTGTACGTATTAAAAGCTTTCAGCGTGTATATTTACACCGCGTAAAATAACACACCATTAGCATGGTTAGGGTTAGCGATTAGCGGCCAGCGCATTGACACATCATCAAACACCATTAAATAACACGCGAATGGATGAAAATGTGTACATAAATGCAATAAACTGGCATCACATAGAATGTGATTTCATGAGGTCAGTCTGGTACATCAGTAGATGATTTTAACATTTGGGTCTCTAAGGGTTACTATTTTATTGCTGTTGATGATGATTAGATCAGCTGATTTTATATCAAAGAATGTGGTTTTTATTATGATGATGTCAAAACAAGCAAGAACCATAAAAGACAGTTGTGAACACATGAACAACTTAACCCATACTGACTAAAAATGAGTGAGTGTGGAATATGACTAAGCATGGGGGTCTATATGTGAACGGACTCATGTCTCATGACAATGCCCCTGGTTTGTTTGTTACATAAAGTTCCTGTAGTGTGACAGATCACTGGTCTGAACATCAACAGACTATTAACTATGCAAACAGGATAACAGCCAATACATGTATAACAGTATTAGTTACCACAACATCACCATCAGTCAAGAGGAAATATGAGAAATAAGAGTTTGACATTTAGTTTGAGAGTCCAGGGGCAAGTTGACTCAATTTGCCTTGGCAGGAATGAGTGTTCCTGTTAATAATAGTCACCACTATGACCCAATCTGTGCCAGAAACTTAGTTCTCTATGCCTGTGCAAAAATTACTTCCTGTCACTTGTATATTCTATATTCTTTCATTCAAGTGGTATAATAGCAAATCAAAGTGAAATATAATAATAATAATAATAATAATAATAATAATAATAATAATAAATTGCTACAAGTTTTTGTCTTATGAAGATCATCAAATATGTGATACTAATATTATAAATGGTTTGCTAGATTTCCTCTATTAATTCAGTTAATCTTTATTAACACAGTCCATAAGGCAATAGCGACAAAATGTGAGTGTTATGAGGCTTCTGCAATAAAAACAGAGATATGGCCAATATAAAATCAATATACTCAAGGTGGTTAGTGCGGTTGCCAATGTTCAATCACAGCACCGGCCTGGTTTTGTTTCTGTGTGGAGTTTACATGTTCTAGATGCTTGGGTTGTCTCTCAGTGCCACCTTCCAAAGACATGCCCCTTACAGAGTAATTGGCCCAGGGATTAAGTGGTTTGGAAAATGAAGAAACGAAAGTAACAGTTAACTAAAATATAATATAGTAAGAATAAAAAAAAAAAAAGTGCTTCAGTGCTGAAAGTTTCCTCAAATGCCCCAAATATTTTATGTTTTTAAAGTTACTTACATTCATTTTGTGATTCCTTACTCCCCTCAGTGTGACTGAAGTGCTGGTAGCTTTCTAGCCACCATTAGCCATTGTTAGCTCATAAGCTAATGATGGCTGATTGATTATCTGAAGGAAAAAAACAACAAAAAACAACAAAAGGTAAACAAGAAAATCTGTTAATGCCATCATCTTCTGAACTGCTTTATCCTCACTGGGGTCATAGGATTTACTGGAGCCTATCCCAGCTATCTATGGTCAAAGGTGGGGTACACCCTGGACGTGTCGCCAGTTTAGCTTTACCCTTCATTGAGCAAGTGACTATATTTGGTCATTTCCACATACATTACAAGACACTGACAGTAACAGTTACAGTGAGGACAGTGAGTTACCAATCTCAGGTCCATTGTGGTCTACAGGGTCTGTAAGGTCCACCTCTGCATGAACAGTGAGTGTACGTGCTTTGTTCGGTACCATGAAGTAATGGTACTAATGTAAGGAATGATGTTCAAAGGGATAATGTGGATGTGGACAGGGGTCTGGATCAGCACTTATGTTGGTCTAATGTTGTAAAAGTGTTGTTCTAACATTCTAAAATATATATTTCTTTCACCTTACATGTGTTTTTCTTGTTTGTTTGTTTGTTTTTTTGTTTGATTTGTTTTGTTTTGTTTTTTATCACTTACAGGTAAGGAACCAAATATGGTAACTTCACTGACCTTACTTTTCTACATAACAATAAAAAAATGTGAAAAATTTTACAAAAGTAATAGTCTTTTTAAGTCCACCAATAACACACTAAGGCTGAAATTTTGAATTTCAGAGCATTTCTATTGTATTTCTGTGCCCTATAAAGGGTTAACCAACTAACCTATTAGTACATGTCTGTGGATGGTGGGAGGAAGCCTGAGTACTTGGAGAGAACCCAAGCAAACATGGGGAGAACATGCAAACTTTGCACAGATAGGTCTTGGTGTTGGAAAACCTCAATGTATTTGATTAGAAAAAAATATTATATTCCATGACTACTAAAAGATTTACAACCATTGACTTTAAATTCCGTATTTTGACATAACTAAGTGATAGGATGCAGAAATTTTGAACAGGAATAAAATAAATCAAGTTCAAATCAGTCACCTTAGAAGACCTTCAGACTTATTTGCATTTCTTGTTTACTTGTGAATGACAAGAAGTTGGAATGAGCCTGTTGTGCAGACCTACATCCTGTTAATGTTGCACTGAGGCAGACTGAGTCCTACAGTGACTCACTATTCACTCTACTGTGTCAGACTGCTATGAAGAGACAGGATGGAGCAGGGTTAGCTGGTTAGCACCATGACTCCTGCAGTTGCAATGCTGTACACTGACATCTCCGGCACGACATAAAAAAATATTTATCTGCATCCTAAGAAGAATTTTTAGGTAATTTTCCAAAATAAAAACATTACAAGAAGCTCCTTTAACTTTTAGGCCCATGTGATAAAGACGGTGTGGCTGCAGGGGCCAGCCTCAGATGTCATGCTGTTTTCTTGCAAGGAGACCATTCATATCTAATGCTAAAGGCCAGAAATGTGGGAAGGGAAGATTTTCTTCTTTGTTGCTGTACACCACATCACTTAAATCACATGACCAAGGGGTAAAATGACATCTGTTTATCTCCATCAGCTTTAGTTCATACCACAACTTTAAAAATGTAGTGGAATATGCTGAGCAACTATGCATTTTATGACCTTGCATGCATGTTTTTCATTAATATTTTATGATACATAAAGTATTTCTTCTGTACAATTGCACTGTGGATGTGAGACATTATTTCAGGTAAATGTCCTGCTGTGAATCGGCATCTGTTTCAGTGTCATAAAAGCTGCTGTGAGTATGTGCTTGTGTTCATTTTCTTCAGTGGTTTTGTTTTACTGTGTGTTTTAGGGTCAAAACAGGGTGGAATAACAGAAGAAGACAAAAAGAGGAATTGAAATTTGTCAGGTTTTTACAAAATAAGCCACTCAGAATGTATATCAATAAGAGATTTAGGATGATGAACATGAACTGTGAACTGGAACACACTGAAAAATAACAAGTGTTTGAATTTTGGCTCATTAGTTTTTGTTTTGGGGCTTTTTTTTCTAAATCAGTCCAACTGTTTTCTTTTTGGCACCTGGTTGAACTCCAAAAAGCAGTAACACGGTCAAAACTGGGTAAAAACACGGTAAATAAATAAATAAATAAATAATGAAAAATCACTGCAACACTGCAAACAAGAGTAAAAACAAAAAAACAAGGAAAATGGTGTTTTAAAAAAACTGTCCGAACTGTCTATTTTTATAGCGAGTCGGTCTCACTCACTGCTCTGTGTTTTACCCCCCCATTCCACAGGCGGCAGGGGGTGCACTGAGCATGCTCAGATGTCTATGGAAAGCACAAGGTGTATTCTATCAGCACATTTGGAAATTTTTCCTACTGAGCAAACAGTTGAATTTTTATGACTGTTTAAAATAAATCATTCATTCGGAACGCTCACCACAGACACATCAGGGGTTAAAGGGTTAACATTACTGGTGAAACATTCATCACCATCATTTTGCTACACAGCCTGTTTTTGTCATACTTAAGTCACTAACATCATTCTGTCCTAAAGAAGCGGCAACCCAAGATCTGACAAGAGAGAAAAACAAAGACAGGAAATGATCATTGAGTGAAGGAAATTATAAAAAAGAAAGGAAAGGAAAACAGAAAAGGAAGGGTGAACATAAGAATGGAAAGAAAAGCACAAGAAAAGCAAAGAAAGTTAAAATTTCCCACATCTTTAAGTCCATTACATTTCACTGAAAACAGCCCACACATACGGTATTAAACATCAAAGCTGAATTTGAAGCAATATTAGATCAAATTGCATTACATTGGTTTATATAAAATTTTAATGATCCTTTTGCAAAAAGTGGGTCACTGCAGTAGGCAAAAAAACCACAGGGAAGAACAGATATACTGAGGATAATTAAACAACACACTGAGAATAAGATCATCACTACATTAATAAATAAAAGGAGCATATCTGTCTTTGTAACAGAGCTCATATTAGTTTACAAGAAAGTGGGTGATTATCTTTCCATTAAAGTTTACAGAGTGGATGTTTGTGCCCACACCGACTGCTCACATGATCACCATACAGATGGAAGCACATGCAGCAGAGTGAAGGGTGGAGAGAGTAGAAGCAGACAAGCTCCTGAGGCCAAAGGAAGTGTTGAGTTTCATGTAAAGACTGCTGATGTTCCACCGAGTCCCAACACCCAGACAGCTGCTGAAGAGGAGATATGACCAATGGAGTCTGTCTGTCTCTGTCTGTCTGTCTGTCTGTCAGGTATGTATGTATGTACGGTATGTACAGTATGTATGTATGTATGTATGTATGTATGTATGTATGTATGTATGTACAGTATGTATGTATGTACGGTATGTACAGTATGTATGTATGTATGTATGTATGTATGTATGTATGTATGTATGTATGTATGTACAGTATGTATGTATGTACGGTATGTACAGTATGTATGTATGTATGTATGTATGTATGTATGTATGTATGTATGTATGTATGTATGTATGTACAGTATGTATGTATGTACGGTATGTACAGTATGTATGTATGTATGTATGTATGTATGTATGTATGTATGTACAGTATGTATGTATGTACGGTATGTACAGTATGTATGTATGTATGTATGTATGTATGTATGTACAGTATGCATGTATGTATGTATGTACGCATGTACGTATGTATGTATGTACGTATGTATGTAAGTAAGCATGTATGCATGTACGTATGTATGTATGTATGTATGTATGCATGTACGTACATATATATGTATTTACGTATGTATGTATGTATGTATGTATGTATGTATGTACACATGTATGTATGTATGTATGTATGTACGCATGTAAGTATGTATGTATGTATGTATGTATGTATGCATGTACGTACATATGTGTGTATTTACGTATATACGTATGTATGTACGCATGTATGCATGTACGTATGTATGTATGTATGTATGTATGTATGTACGTATGTATATATGTTAAGTATGTGTATGTATGTACACTATATTGCCAAAAGTATTCGTTCACCCATCCAAATAATCAGAATCAGGTGTTCCAGTCACTTCCATGGCCACAGGTGTATAAAATCAAGCACCTAGGCATGCAGACTGCTTTCACAAACATTTGTGACAGAATGGGTCGCTCTCAGGAGCTCAGTGAATTCCAGCGTGGAACTGTGATAGGATGCCACCTGTGCAACAAATCCAGTTGTGAAATTTCCTCGCTCCTAAATATTCCACAGTCAACTGTCAGCTGTATTATAAGAAAGTGGAAGTGTTTGGGAACGACAGCAACTCAGCCACGAAGTGGTAGGCCACGTAAACTGACGGAGCGGGGTCAGCGGATGCTGAGGCGCATAGTGCGAAGAGGTCACCAACTTTCTGCAGAGTCAATCGCTACAGACCTCCAAACTTCATCTGGCCTTCAGATTAGCTCAAGAACAGTGCGCAGAGAGCTTCATGGAATGGGTTTCCATGGCCGAGCAGCTGCATCCAAGCCATACATCACCAAGTGCAATGCAAAGCGTCGGATGCAGTGGTGTAAAGCACGCCGCCACTGGACTGTAGAGCAGTGGAGGCACGTTCTCTGGAGTGACGAATCGCGCTTCTCCATCTGGCAATCTGATGGACGGGTCTGGGTTTGGCGGTCGCCAGGAGAACGATACTTGTCAGACCGCATTGTGCCGAGTGTAAAGTTTGGTGGAGGGGGGATTATGGTGTGGGGTTGTTTTTCAGGAGCTGGGCTTGGCCCCTTAGTTCCAGTGAAAGGAACTGGGAATGCTTCAGCATACCAAGACGTTTTGGACAATTCCATGCTCCCAACTTTGTGGGAAAAGTTTGGAGCTGGCCCCTTCCTCTTCCAACATGACTGTGCACCAGTGCACAAAGCAAGGTCCATAAAGACATGGATGACAGAGTCTGGTGTGGATGAACTGGACTGGCCTGCACAGAGTCCTGACCTCAACCCCATAGAACACCTTTGGGATGAATTAGAGCGGAGACTGAGAGCCAGGCCTTCTGTCCAACATCAGTGTGTGACCTCACAAATACACTTCTGGAAGAATGGTCCAAAATTCCCATGAACACACTCCTAAACCTTGTGGACAGCCTTCCCAGAAGAGTTGAAGCTGTTATAGCTGCAAAGGGTGGACCCACGTCATATTGAACCCCACAGACTAGGAATGGGATTCTGAAAGACTGAAGGACTGAAATTCATATGCGAGTCAAGGCAGGTGAGCAAATACTTTTGGCAATATAGTGTATATATGTATGTATGCATGTCTATACAGCAAAGGTATGTATGTATGTATGTATGTATGTATGTATGTATGCTGACTTTTTTGTATTTCCCAAGTGATTTATCACTATTTATTATAATAGTATCCTCTGCATTTATCATTTTTCAGTGTAAAACATGCATTTTCCTATATTTAATTTACCAAGCATGTAGATGGTCATTAAACCTCAAAGGTTATTATATCAAAACAGAGAAAATGGAAGAAAAAGTGATATGTTTCTTAAGTCGATATATCACCATTTATTAAAATATTACCTCTGCATTTCAGATTTTCAAGGTATTTTCTTATATTTAAATTACTGATCATGTCAGTATTCATAGTTTATTCTGTCTTTCTTTCTTTCTTTCTTTCTTTCTTTCTTTCAATTGAGCTGATTCGTGTTCAGAAGAGTTTGTGATAAATGTAAAGGTTTTAGTATCAAAAAAAAGCATTAAGCTAAGGAAAAACAGACTTTTTCCCCAGAACACAGTATATCATAAACTGAACATAAAAACCAGCATCTGCATCCTCCATGTTTTATCTACTATATGTTTTTTTACTGGTGAATCAATGTTGCAGACAACGACAGTGTTTCCACGTTCACTCTAAAGCCTCTGAACATCCAAATGGGTCATATCTGATGGCCATGAACAGATGACAGACTGCATTTTACCTGAATTATGTCATCATACTGATAATATTAGTGGTTCTAAAGTATTAAACATTTTAGATCAGTAGATGCTTTTGGTCACCAGTTGTTTAGGTCTGTCAGAGTTAAACCGTGCTGAAAATCAACTAATAATTTCTACAGAGGCTGAAGTTCAGACTGTATTTTGGTTTAAATATTAAACTATTATTATATGTCTTTGCATATTTATGCATATTTCCTCTCTGTCTTCTCTCTTTGTTTTTACTCAGATTTGTATAGTGTTTGTAATTTGTAAAGTGCATTGAGATACTCGCACTACATAAACCCAACTGAATTTATGTGTAGTAAATAGTACTACCAACATAACCATATAGATCCATAAAATACTTCATGTAGATACGGTTGGATTTAATTTACATAACATCAATTGCTATGTGATGTGCACAACCTACCACAAAATGTGAATGCAGCTGAAATGTGCATGTGCATGAGGTTTGTAAAAAGTATTTCTAAATTAAAAGAGTTAAGAATGCACTGACATGTTTTTATCATATATAAAGTTCTGTAATGATGACATTCAGCACTCATGGAACAATATTACCATTTATTTGCATTTAATATCATAGGAACATAGCACCCTACATACACATAATGTATGAATAAATGTGAATACTAAATACTACTAATGGTTCACCAGTCTGCACAGTTATAAAAGGTCTCATTATTATAATGGTTTTATATTGTATGTGCATTTAGTCATCTGACGATTATGTTCTCAACATATGAAGGAACCAAAGGGAATAGTCTCATCTACTACGATTAGTACTACTACTACTACTACTATTACTATTACTCCTCCTCCTCCCCCTACTATTGCTACTACTACTACTACTACTACTACTACTACTACTACTACTACTATTACTACAATTACTACTACCATTACTACTACTACTACTACCACCACTACTACTACAATTATTACTATTACTACTACTTCTACTACAATTACTAATACCATTACTACTACTTTAATTACTACTACCATTACTACTACTACTACTAGTATCACTACTACTACTACAATTACTACTACCATTACTACTACTACTACTACTACTACTACTACTACTACTACTACTACTACTACTACTACAATTATTAATACGATTACTCCTACTACAATTACTACTACCATTACTACTACTACCACTACTACAATTACTCCTACCATTACTACTACTACTACAATTACTACTACCATTACTACTACTACTACTACCACTACTACTACTACAATTACTACTACCATTACTACTACTACTACTGCTACTACTACCACTACTACTACGACAATTACTACTACCATTACTACTACTATTACTACTACTATTGCTACTATTACTACTACAATTACTACTTTTGGTTCTACTACTACTATTGCTGCTACTACTACTAGTACTACTACTACTACTAGCACTGTTGGTTCTACTACAACTACCACCATTACTACTACTACTACTACTACTACTACTACTACTACTACTCATACTACTACTACTACCACCATTACTACTACTACTATTATTACTACTACTCCTACTACTACTACTACTACTACTCATACTAATACTACTACCACCATTACTACTACTACTACTACTACTACTAGTACTCATACTAATACTACTACCACCATTACTACTACTACTACTACTACTACTACTACTAGTACTCATACTAATACTACTACCACCATTACTACTACTACTACTACTACTACTACTACTACTACTACTACTAGTACTCATACTAATACTACTACCATCATTACTACTACTACTACTACTACTACTACTACTAGTACTACTCATACTACTAGTACTACCATCATTACTACTACTATTACTCCTCCATTTAGGGCTCACCACAGTAGCTCTTCTTCTTCTTCTTCTTCTTCTTCTTCTTCTTCTTCTTCTTCTTCTTCTTCTTCTTCTTCTTCTTCTTCTTCTTCTTCTTCTTCCATCTGCCTCTGTCTCCTTCCTCTTCTACCTTCCTGTCCTCCTTCACCACATCCATAAATCTCCTCTCTTCCTCCTTCCTGGTATCTCCGTCTTCATCATCCTTCCATCAGTAAATTCACTATCCCTCTTCTGCACATGTCCTAACCATCTCAGTCTGGCCTCTCTCACTTTCTCCCCAAACGTCCAACCTGAGCTGTCCCTCTGAAGTGCTTGTTCCTAATCCTGTCCATCCTTGTCACTCCCAGACAAAACAGAACAGTCCTTTCTTATCATGGTGGAAACTTCGTTTTTAGCTTCTGATCCAAACTGTTATGGCATCTTTGAAAAATACAGTTACCGGATACTGAAACAAACATTGCCTCAGTAATTAAATTTGTGCAATGAATGTTAATCAAATATTCTAATATGTCCAAACTTCAAACAGTTTTATTAAATGTTTCACAACATTATATTTGAATTTTCAGTCTACTGAGGCTTTTATACATAAAGTACATCATTTTAATACATTTGAATCATTTTATAAGACATTTAAATTGAGTCATTGTTGTCATTTTGTGGCCACAGTTTACATATTTTCACTCATCTGTCATTATTTCTTAGATTTCCATAGTGTATATTTTTTTAAACAAAATGAATGCTGTGCTTTGACATTTTAATCAATCATTAAGATAACACAACATTTTATTTACCTCTCAAATACTATTTCAAACAAGTTCAATCAGATATGTTCACTATCCTTGCACCATAATCTGCACATGCATTTTTATTTATTTATTTTATTTTTATGTTGTTGTTTTTTTTTAGTTTTTTTCTGTAGCCAAAAATGTGTTCCGTGAGGTCACAACAACCTTAGCCTTTTGGCCATTAAAATCTTATCAGTGCATCCTTGAATCCAAGTGAATGTTTATACCAATTTAGGAAAAGCATTTCTGACACAACTGGATGTGAATAGAGAGACAAGACGTCACAGTGAGCTTGACCTTTGACCTTTGGTAACAAAATCATTTAAATTAGTTCATGCCGGCACTCATGACGATATTTGTACCAAGTGTTAAAAAAAACCTTGAGCTATTTTGCTAAAAAAAAAAAAAGAAAGGATAAATGACATCTCAGTGAACCTGACCTGTACCTACTGAAATAGTTTCAGTTCATCCTTGCAGCGAAAAGAACATGTGTCTCTGAGATAATGTCATAAATGGAACCAACTAAGTTATCTTACAGAAATGCCAAATCAGGAAATAATAATAATAATAATAATAATAATAATAATAATAATAATAATAATAATAATAATAATAATAATAATATATTTCATTTGTATAGCGCTTTTCATGGATCTCAAAGACACTTTTACATGCAGCAGATAAAAACAGAAACCAAACACATTAAAAACAGATAATAAGCAAGTGCAAAAGGCAGGTAGACTGTTATACTGCAACGGTTTAACCCATAAAGACCCAAACATCCACCATTGACAAAAATCATCTACTGATGTAAAATATTTAATAACTTCTGAACCTATTAACAAGTGTAAATAATTGGTGTAAAATACAGTTTGTCATCTTTTCATGGTCATCAGATATGACCCATTTGGACGTTCAGAGGCTCCGTAGTTACCGTGGAAACACTGTCATCTTCTACAACATTGATTCACCAGTAAAACTCATGGAGTTGGATTAATGACAGTGGATGGACACGCTGGGTTTATGTTCAGTTAATGACAGATTTTATTGAGAAAAGTCACTTTTTCTTCAGTTTTCTCTGTTTCTGATATAACCCTCAATTTTATTATGAGCTTTAATGGACATCTAAATAATCAGTAAATTACATTATGAAAATACCTGATTTTCACTGAAAAAACACAAAATACAGAACACAATATTATAATAAATGGTGATAAATAATTGAAGAAAACATTAAATATAGGGGAAAATTCAATTAGGAACTGCCACAAATTTAGCACTGGGTCTTTATGGGTTAATATTCATCAGATAAGGATCTATGTACGCATATGCTAACCCATAAAGACCCATACATCCACCGTCAACCAACAGCATCTACTGATCTAAAATGTTTATTAGCTGTTGATCAACTGATCTTATCAATACATATAACTAATTCTGGTAAAATACAGTTTGTCATCTTTTCACGGTCATCAGATATGACCCATTTGGACGTTCAGAGGCTCCGTAGTTACCATAGAAACACTGTAATCTTCTACAACACAGATTCACCTGTAAAACCCATGGAGTTTGATCCATGACAGTGGATGGAGACACTTGTTTTAATGTTCAGTTAATGATAGATTTTGCTGAAAAAGTCTGTTTTACCTCAGCTTCATCTTTTTTTGATACTATAACCTTTGAATTTATCACAAGCTCAATTCTCAGTCGAAAGAAAGAAAGAAAGAAAGAAAGAAAGAAAGAAAGAAAGAAAGAAAGAAAGAAAGAAAGAAAGAAAGAAAGAAAGAAAGAACATCTACATGATCAGTAATTTATATATAAGAAAATACCTGAAAAATCCAAAATGCAGAGGATAATATTTTTAATAAATGGTAATAAATCAACTTAAGAAACACTACCATGTGGAAGTTGCTACTAAAGTAGTTCTAGGTCTTTAAGGGTTAACTGAATGTGCCTCACCATTCTTTTAATGTCAAGGTCAGCAGCCTGATAATAACCAAATATTAAACAACTCTGACATCCACTGCTGATACAATCACACAACAGTTATTTATTCATATTTACATTGAACACAATCCTCTGCTGATCTTAATTGGGTTCTTACTGCCTGAAGGGAACCGGTTATGAGAGTCTGGATTTCAACTTCACCCTTGGATTCTTGCATATTTGCTGCTGAAGACTTGCTTTTCATTATGCGAGTCAAAATAAAGTAGCACAGCTCAAAATGACAAACTACTCCTACAAACAAAATCCAGGGCTGATATTTTTTTTCCCAACAAGGTGTGATTGCAGCTACAGTTTAGTTTGTGGTAAATATATAGTTTGACTCAGAATCCTGTATATATTCCACATGCTAGTTTTAATCGTGCTGTCATTGTAACTACATATTTAAAGACTGTAAATTTAACTACAGATCTAATCTTTGGCATATTATCAAGTAGTCTGAGAGGAAACTAGATAACTGTATCTTTTCTTAGGCTTTAGAAAACCCACCGTTACAGGAGACTTCAGCCAAACACAGCATTTTTTACACAGGTGATTGACAGCGGTAATGACCAATCACTGTCAAAAATTTCCCAGCTACATCCCTCCTGCATAGACTTATACATCAGTCAAAATCAAGGATGTCAAACATACATGCCTTAAATGTCTCAAGAAAAATAAGTGAAATTTTAACAATATAATGTTCGTTACTAAATGTTTTATGCATTTCTATTTGAACTTGCACTTATTTATCAGACATTTCAGGCTGTATGTGGTTGTTCAGTTTTTTGTTTTTTTGTTTTTTTTATGTAATTTTACTTTTTTCTCACTAAAACAAAGTCAACAAGCGGTGCCAGGCACAACAAACCCCGCCCCTTGTGTATTTTGGCATCAATCCAGCTGATGTCATCATGTCTACGTATGTGCTGATGTCAGCATATCAACTGCCTCAATATGTGTGCGAAGTTTGAAGTAAATTGAGACAAAATTGATGTTTTTATAGACATTTGAACCCCCCCCCCCCCCATTATAAGTAAATGAGAGAAAAAAATTTTTTAAAAATTCCTAAAAAATTTAACTTTGAGCTATTTTTCCCAAAATACAATGACATCTACTCTGGGTCACTGGCAATCTATAAATCAAATTTGGTATGATTTCAACCAACCATTTTGCTGCGACAGACATTTGAAATTCTACTCAAACTCTAATCTACACTGAACAAAAATATAAACACACCACTTTTGTTTTTGCTCCCATTTTTCATGACCTGAACTCAAAGATCTAAAACTTTTTCTGTGTACACACAAGGTTTATTTCTCTCAAATATTGTTCACAAATCTGTCTAAATTTGTGTTAGTGAACACTTCTTCTTTGCTGAGATAATCCATCCACCTCACAGGTGTGGCATATCATGATGCTGATTAGACAGCATGATTTTTGCACAGGTGTGCCTTAGGCTGGCCACAATAAAAGGCCACTCCAAAATGTGCAGTTTTATCACACAGCACAATACCACAGATGTCACAAGTTTTGAGGGAATATGCAATTGGCATGCTGACTTCAGGAATCTCCACCAGAGTTTTTGCCTGTGAATTGAATGTTAATTTCTCTACCATAAGCCATCTCCAAAGCTGTTTCAGAGAATTCATGAAGAACACTGTGCGAGGAAAATGGTGGTCACACCAAATACTGACTGGTTTTCTGACCCCCCTGGACCACCCAATACAGTAAAAGTGCACATTTTAGAGTGGCCTTTTATTGTGGCCAGCCTAAGTCACACCTGTGCAATAATCCTGCTGTCTGATCAGCATCTTGATATGCCACACCTGTGAGGTGGATGGATTATCTCAGCAAAGGACAAAGGAGAAGTGCTCACTAACACAGATTTAGACAAATTTATGAACAATATTTGAGAGAAATAGGCCTTTTGTGTACATAGAAGAAGTTTTAGATCTTTGAGTTCAGCTCATGAAAAATGGGAGCAAAAACAAAAGTGGTGCATTTATATTTTTGTTCAGTGTAATTCTAATGATGCAATTTGCCCAATATAAGTAAATAGGAAAAAAAAAAGATTTTAAATTATACTTTTCTTTTTTCTTTTGTTCAGACAAGGTACAGTTTTTAGATGTTACTTGCTCGACAGTTTCTGATTGGTCCGTCAATGCAACCAGCTGATAAATTACACGTCAGCAGCGCGTCGGATGATGCCTCTGAGGAAGACTGGAGTCACAGTCAAAACTGTCAAGCAGGTAACATCTAAAAACTATACCTTTTCTGAGCAAAAGAAAAAAGAAAAGTGTAATTACATAAACAGAAGACAAAATGAATGTCATTAGCCTTAAAAGATTTTAAAAATTCAGAAAAAATTAGAATTTTGACCTACTTTTCCTAAAATGTAATGAGATCTATTCTGGGTCACTGGCAATCTATAAACCCAGTTTGGTATGAATTGAACCAATAGTTTTGCTGCTAGAGTGTTAACAAACAAACCGAACCAAAAACAATACCCCTTGCCTCCCCTTTGGAGAGCAGGGTAAAAATTTTGATTATTACTTAAGGGGTTATTATGCCTATTATTTTACTGGTCTGGCTGAGGGGCTGAATGTGGCCTCTGAACTAAAATGAGTTTGACAGCTCTCGTCTAAATAGTTGTCTTTGCTTAGCCGTGACAATAGCTAGTTGATTTTTCCAAATGCAAAGAGCAGAATGCACCAGTGCTTCCTTTAGTGTCTCCTTTAGCCTGTGGACCACTGGACCAACCACTGCCTCAACCTTCACAAAAATAAATGATCAACATGACAGACAGGATGTCATCTTTTGCCACGGCCTGTCAGTATTTTAGTATCTTTTGAACTTTAAACAATAGGAACATGTTGTAGTACGTTGTAACCGAACCTATCCTTGGTTTGCATTAGTTATGCCTCGTTTGTTTTATTAAACACAAACAGATGCCTTGATAGAACTGGAAAAAATTAACTTGATCTTCAACAGAATGACCAATACAGCTGAATGGAACCATGCAGAGAAAAGCACATTTGTGAGTCGTAAATTTACCAATATGTGATAAATATATATAACATGTAAACCTAAATATGATTACATGCATAATAGTAGATTTGTAGACCTCATTTCTAGCTTTAAAGATTAAAATTTAGTCTTCAAAACACACACACACATAGTGTTTTTTTGGGGCGGTCATGGCTCAGGTGGTAGAGCAGGTCGTCCAATAACCGAAGGGTTGGCGGTTCGAATCCCGCTCTATCCTTGTCAGTCCATTGTGTCCTTGGGCAAGACACTTCACCCTCCTTGCCTCCAGTGCCACTCACACTGGTGTATGAATCCGTATGAATATTTGGTGGTGGTCGGAGGGACCGTAGGCACGAATTGGCAGCCACGCTTCTGTCAGTCTGCCCCAGAGCAACTGTGGCTACATATGCAGTTTACCACCACCAGAGGGAGAATGTGAGAGTGAATGAATAATGGATCAATAATGTAAAGCGCTTTGGGTGTCTAGAAAAGCGCTATATAAAATCTAATCCATTATTATTATTATTATTATTATTATGGTACACACAGAACTTAACATTATCAATTAGCATTAGCATCAGGACATTTGGAACAGTGAGCTGCCATTGAAGACATCTAGATCTTCATCAGCACCTAAGTCAAGGGCACTGACAGGAGAATTAACCTGTTTATACATGTGTTTTGTGGTGGCAGAAACCAGAGGACCCAGAGGAAACCATTCCTAAATGTAGCATAGTAATTTGGGCTTCATGAGTCCTATATTCATTTATGTATTGTATTATAGAAACGTTTGTCATTGGCTTGTCATTGTTTTGAATCTGTATGAAACTATTCAAAACCCAGAATAGAAAGATGTGGTTTTTTTACACTTTATATTACATTTCACCATGGCCAACGCATGTAACAGTGACCTAGTTGGATTCTCTCAGCCCCGTCTGCTGTCTTTTTCTTATGAATGTTACTTTAACTCATGTGTATAAATAGGACTGAAAAGAGGAATGTGTCTAAAACCTCAATTATTTAAACTTTATATGCAAGAGTATAAATTAGAGGTGATTTTTTGGACTTTTTGGACACACTCCATCTCTTGTCTTGTCACAGAAGCATCATGGCAGCTGTAACTGATGTTTTAACGTCATGTCTAAGCTGTGTATTCTTAGTTGCATATATCCATGATACCAGCTTGTACACTGATTTCTATGGAGGAACTCAGGTTGCCTTTTCTGCTAAAATCCTTATGCTCACTTCTAACAATCTCCGAGCCTCTTTTGTGCTCCTCTGCAGCAGCAAAACTGCAAAACTAGCTATTCTTTAAGGAGAAGGCTGGTCTAAGATGATGCAGCTTTTGCTTCCCCCATGAAATTTCACATCTGTATGTGGTACAAAGTGATGTTCACTACTTCCACTGCTGATTTATATTGTTAGTAAAGCCTTCGACTGGGGTAACCACACATATTTAGTAAAAAAACAGTTCAGAACACTCTTAGTTCTTCAGCCAACTCTTCAAGATCTTTCAGTACTCTCACTGACAAAACCACAATCAGAGAGCACTTCCTGAGCTGTTCTGAAACTGAGCCATGTGTTAAGTGTAAGACAACACTTTGTACTTTACAAAGGGCTTTTTCTTTTTTTTTTCAGGGCTTAAATACACAAACAAGAGACAAAAAAAACTCAAACATGTAGAAAAACTATGCCAGATTAAAGCTATATAGGTTATGTAAGCTAATTATAGCAAACTCACTGATCTTCCAACAAGATGAATGTTTGTGTGAGTAAAATTCTGCCTGTGAATCCTGATGTGCAGCAGCTGTTCGCAACCTGCACCGCCATGGACGTCTCCCTGAACATCAATGATTAGAATTAGATTAGTGTAAGAGTAGAATTTCACTAAATGCTAATCATCACGTTTAAGCACAGTGTAGTACAGAAAATGGTTAGAACATAAATAATACATAAGAGGGACTAATAGTAATAATTGCAAAACTGGAAAAATATGCCACATCAGTATTAAAGGAGTGATATTTTGCTTTTTTAAATGGAATTATGCATTTTAAAACATTTCCCTGTGGTCTACATAAACTGTAAATGCCATACTCAGGTCTGAATTCCTCATTAATTCAACTGCACAGGTCCATCTTCAACACTATTTCTGAGTACCGTACTTTCCAGACTATTGGCCACGCCTGACTATAAGCCACACCCACCCCATCTCCAACATCTCACCATCGATTCATTGATGCCAAGCTTATGTGCAGCAGCTCTGTTTCCTTCTTCGACAGCTGGATCAGTCGTTAGCCCGGAAAACATAAATTAGCTGCATCATTTTTGAGCCGCGTGTGGAAAAAAAATATCAGCTTATAGACCGGAAATTACGGTAATGACACCAGAAAGGTCGTTTTGAGCGCTGGCCCTTTAAATGCACATGAGCCACTTCACACCCCACCCCCTCCAGGTTGTTGACTGTGCTGCTCTGTCCTGTTCAACCACTTGTGTTTGTTAATACTATCAACAACTGAACATTTTAGGTAATCTGCTCGAAGTTTGGACATATTTTCAGTATGGACTACAACCGCTGCTGCTGACAAACATTTATTTTGTACTCGGAGAAATGTTCGTTGGAAGTCTTGACCTTATATGTGCAAATGTAGAGATATAACTAGTTATAGACGTAACAAATTAAGAAGGAATTGAAACAGGTTAAAGAAATCCACTTGATTTTTGCCGGAATTAATGTAAAGATAGCTTTGCAGCACCTGGAGGGTTCAAATTCAAACTTTATGAAATATTAGGGTCCAAATACACAAATAAATGAACCAAAGACTAATAAAAGTGGGTTTAACAAAATATGACCCCTTCAAAATATTGATTTGGATTCTGTAATGGCTGGATAGGATTGACAAGATTTTACCCATACCGGTGCCATTATGGATTCTGCGTATGAGGCAAATTTTTTAGTGATTCCCTAAGTGATAGTGGTTTTCAGTGTCAAGAAAGTGGTTTTATTATCTCTAAATCAGAACTTGGTGTAGACACAGAAATATGGCATGGGTGAGCCACAGGTGTGCAGGGGTTTCTGTTGAACTGTTGCTTCATTTGGAACCTGATGGGTGAGTCGAGGCGGCTCTAGCAACTGTCTGTCTGTCTGTCCGTCTGTTCCACCATGTAAAATGATTAAGCTAGAGGAATATTTATATAGACTTTGTTTTGAGTCTTAGCAAAGAAAAAATCTGTCTGATGTTGTTGTATAGTAACTGTTATATACATGGCATTCTTGGGATTTACCCCATAAAGACCCAGATACATATTTAATATTTATCACCATTTATTGTAATATTATCCTCTGTATTTTGCATTTTTGTTTTGTTTTTTTTCAGTGAAAATTAGGCATTTTATTATGTTTAATTTTCTGATTATGTAGATGCTCATAAAAGTTCATATTAAAGTTCAGGGATATTATATCAGAAACAGTGAAAACTTTGGAAAATGCGACTTTTTGAGCAAATATATCAATAATTGAACAGGAAAAACAAGCATCTACATGCACTGTCATTTATCAAATTACATTTCCTCATTTCCGTTCCCTGGTAATTCAACATAGTAGAGGATAAATGTGTTTCCAGGTTCACTACAGAGCCTCTGAACTTCCAGTTGGGTCATTTCTGATGGCCATGAAAAGATGACAAACTGTATTTTACACCAGTTATTTACATGTATTGATAGGTTTAGTGGTTCAGAAATTATTAAACATTTTAGATCAGTAGATGCTTTTGGTTGCCAGTGGTTGTTTGGGTCTTTATGGGTTGAGGTAATGATGTGTTCAAAAGAATATTTCAGCATATTGCTTTTGTAACCACACTGTTGCCATCTTTCTTTCTTTCAATATTCACTACATGTTATTGGATCTACCACAGAGAGGGCCAACCAGGAGGAAATATCGGATCAGACCCGGTAGAACCAAGTAAGCTTTATGCACTTGCTGCACGTCTTCTTCTCCATTTTTTCGCAAGACCATTACAATGCCACATACAGGCCTGGTATTTGTACTACATTGTTTTCAGTGGTTTCGTGTGGATGCAGCTATTTCCTGAAATGACTCAGTGTTTATGGAGCACTTTTTTGAAAAAGATAAAGAATAAGACTGGATAGGAAAAGATGCAGTTTTGTGTAGACGTGGCTTTAGTCCCTGTCACTAATGGTCCAATCTAGCAACAGTATGATGTATTCTGAACCTGGTGTAATGCAGCTCTTTTAATAATACAGAGTAATAACAGTGATAATCTACTGGTGATAGTGACTAATCACCAGTAGGCACCACTTCAGCAATAACTCATGGATTTTTCATAATGTCTCATTTGCCATTATGAAAAATCTATGAGAGTGAATTAATCATAGTGGATTTATAACCACTACACTAAAATGTTTTCCTTATATCAGTCAGAAAAATCAGTACTAACCAACATATTATAATTCAGCAGCATTTTAAGCTCAACTGAACTGTGTCCGCAGTGGAGAGCGTCAACTGTGAAAGGTATTGCTTACGGATCATGCATGCAGTTTTAATCAGCCCCGCTGAGCTTCACCGCTGTTGGTGTTTTTGGTTTTTTTTGACCCACAACTTCACTGGTTTGATTCAGTGTTTTCAAGATGGTCGCTCTCAGGGCTTTAATGCAACAGTTGAGTCTTTTACCTGGTGTAACCTGTTCAGCAGAAAAATGTGAACAAACCTGGTGAACCATACCCAAAATATTAGATCTGATAATGTTTGTTTAAGTTTACTCCTCCAAAAACAACTGAAAAATCATTAAATCACCCTCATCATTGGACTATAACCAGACGTGCAGAAACTTAAAAAAGAATATTATGTTTCTTCTAACATTAGGAGTGATGGTATTTAATTGAATTATAAGACTGTTCGATCTTGATGGCAGTAGTCCCTTTATATACTGACAGCAGATGAAAATAAACATACATTATATGACCATCATAAGGATGAGACCACTCAACACGCTGCAGACTGTTGAGCCATTACTAGTACTTAGTATTCATATTTATTATTTATTCATACATTATGTGTGTATGCAGCCTGCTACGTGCTCATGATAGTAATACAAATAAATGGTAATATTGCCCTGCAAGTACTGGATGTGTAATGATATACTAACACATAAGGAAACATTTTATGTGACAAAGACATATCAGTGCAAGAATTACTTATAACCATTGTCATCTCTGTCTCTCTCTCACTACATATATATATATATATATATATATATATATATATATATATATATATATATATATATACACCCCTACATTTCAACTGCATTTACATTTTGTGATCGCCTAAATAAATAAGAGCTTCCTTCCTTTCTGTAAATTCTTCATATGCTGTGCACATCACATACTAATTAAATGTTATTTTGTTACTGTTTATTGTTATTTTATATCTACATTGGCAGTACTTTAATACATGAAAATTCCCTAAAGAAATAATCTTGAAAAAAAAAAAAAAAACACGATGTACCCATTAATTCAGTTCACCTCTGTTTTGTTAATATCGTGCCACTATCTCAAGGCACTTCACAAATTACATATACTATATGAAGAACTTCTCAGAGCAAGCGACAGCTAGAGCAAGATTTCCCATATGACTGGGTTATTACTAACCAGGTGCATTGAATACAACTGCAACTAATACATTAGTTCGGTAAAAAAAAAAAAAAAAAAAAAAAAAAACACCATAAATAATTGTGCTATAGTAATCAGCTGTTGACCATTAGGAGGCAGAAAAACTTAGGTTGATGGACTATTAAAATAAAAATTAAATAATGCAGTTTGGGTAGTTTAAAAGAGTGCAAACACGTATCTGATCATAGAAACATTTCAACCTAAATATCACTCTGTACACTGTGTGGTTTTTTGTTTTCACATTTCTGTTCTGCAAACAGCTTTGTTTTTTAAACAGCTCATATACATTACCGGTTTTGCAATTATACTATATGCGGTTGTGGTTTAACGTATGGCAGTTTATCTTCCCTGTGCGTCTGTGATCTCTGTGGTGTTTCACACGCTATACACAGGTGTGTCTGCAGGTTCCCGCCTGTTCATTGTGAACTGTATTTAATAAAGTCAACCTCCACATATGAATGCTGCGTCTACGAGGAATTAAGTCAAAAACAGCAGCCGGTTCTGACATTTGTTCTTCATCGTCATTTGGCGTGCCTTTTTCTTTTTGCTGCAGTCTGCCATCGACAATATGACAGTGTTGCGATATTTTCCAGTTTTAGCTGTGATGCAGGCTGACAGCAGAAAATGTGTCAGCTACTAAAAAACATCAGCAGTAAACTCCGGCTTTGCTGTCATTCCCTCGGAATCAAAGAGAAAGGGCTGCTTCTGAGGCTCATAGTTTTGCTCTGACAGGGAAGAATACAGGGTAGAGGAGGTGAAAACGAGAGAGAACAGCCTCACATTTGCAATAAGTTGAAGATATAGAACATCATATTTTTACCTTGTTGTTTTTCCCTTTGAATTGTTATTCATAGTCCATGTAAATGTTGCTGTGTACCTTTATTTGTATACTGTATGGTCAAGCCATTCCCAAAATGCTATTTGTTCATATGTAGCCACAAAATCCCTCCTGAAAGCATTAAACTTAACAACCGTGGCAGCGTGAGAGATACCATTGGATCCCACTTCCTTCATTTGCATTTAAACAAAAAAGTTTCCATAGCATGTGTGTGTGTACCGGAGCTGAAAGCTTTTTAAAGTGGTACCACACTAGTCGATATGTTCATCAGGGCCCCGTCATGGAGCCACCAGACATTATTCTGTACACAAAGCCCAGATATCAGTTTCTAGTATAAAACCAGTCAAACGACTGCTCCTTCACATACTTGGAGAACGTCCAAGACAAGCATACAGTACAGGAAAGCAAAGGCAACGCAAGGTAAGTGATCAGTCGTACCATCCAAGGTACTGTATGCATGTAAGCAAGACTTTGAAACCTTTCACTAATTATTTACCTGATTGATATGTTTCTGCCATATGCAAGGCAGCAACCGGACGGACTGTCTGCAAAGAACACAGGAACATTAAATAAGGCAAAGTTGAATGTGTAGACTTTAACATACTTAATCAGTCACTTACAATCCTCCATTTCAGAGCTGTTAACCCTTTATTGGGCAAGTGGCTATTTTTGGTAATTTCTGTACACGTTCGCATTACAAGACAGCGACAGCAACAGTTCCAGTGAGGACAGTGAGTCAATAGTCTGAGGTCCAATGTGGTCTACAGGGTCTGTAAGGTCCACCTGTGCATGAACAGTGAGTGTACTTGCTTTGTTAGGTACCATGAAGTAATGGTACTAATGTAAGGAATGATGTTCAAAGGAATAATCTGGATGTGGACAGGTGTCTGGATCAGCACTTATGTTGGTCTAATGTTCTAAAAGAGATGTTCTAATGTTCTACAATACGTGTTCTTTTCACATTAAATGTTTTTTCTTGTAAAGATATTAACACATAATCCAATTGTTAAAAACCTGATCCTGATTTGATATGAGCTTCATAAACATACAGGTGAGATACCTATGTTATCTCAATTTACACAAATCTGTGGTAGCTGTGGTTTTACACCTGGCAAACAACATTCAGGCCTCAAAATTTGGGTAAACAAAAGCCTAAGTAAAATTGCAGATTTATTTAACTGTAACATTCTCATGTTGTTTGAAAATTTGAGACAAAAGTATGACACCAAACCAAAACACATTTTTAAATACCTGCAGATAAGAAGCTGCATATTTAAGATAAAGAGACCTTTATCTCTACCTACTCTTAGCTCTACAGAGGAAATAGCAACAAATGAACACTCTAAGAGGAAGCTGACCTCAAGTTTCTATGCAATAATCATGCATGGATCAAAGGTTTCCTCCGATAGTAAAAGATTGGCATGGTGTGAGGATTTAAGTTCTGTAATCCCAAATGAGGACTGGCAGAAGATTTGCTTAAAAATCTCAAACACAAACAATAAAAACCCATTTTAAATTACTTCAGTACAAGTGAATAATGAGAATATATGTAGCACCAACTCAGCTACATAAATATGACCTAAATAATCCCAACACATGGCAAGGCAAGGCAAATTTATTTGTATAGTGCAATTCATACATAGGACAATTGACAGTGCTTTACAAAAATAGAAAAGAGACAAGTTAAAAACATACATTTACAACTAAAACATAATCAGTAAACATAAATAATAATCAATTAAAATGTAGTAAAAGAGAAGAGTGCAGATAGAACCCTTTCAGTTGTTCTATGCACAGTTGAACAGAGCCGTTTTCAGCCTGGACTTAAACATTGTCAGAGTAGAAGCTTATCTCACATCATCAGGTCATGTTTATCTTATTGAAGATGAGTCTTACTGTGATAGTTCTGTTTTGCACCTGTGTTATTTGTTGTAGAGGGAAAACTTTCTCTGAAAATTAATAAACACACTGGTTGAAAAAAAAATTATTTTTTTTCTTGTATTTCTTTTTTTATTTATACTTCTTGTATTTAAATTATTTTTGCTACATACAGGCAAGGACCCAAATATGATAACTTCATTGACCTTTATTTTCTAACAATGAAAAATTTGGAAAAATTTCACAAATGTAATAAAGCCTTGTCATGTCCTCCACTAACACACTAAGATTGAAATTTTGAATTACAGAGTATTTCCATGTGTGCCCTATAAAGGGTTAAGTTTGCTCTAAGCTGAAGGTCATCACAACAGGCCCCAGCACAGTTAGTTATTAAATATGAGGTACATGCACGCACATATTAGCCAAAATAATCTAATTTAGAGGTGTTTGTTACCTTCTAGTCCAGTTCTCTTCTCTCTCACCAAGTTCACTGAAGGTATTAGATACTGTTCCTCATCATGTCGTTGCCATGGGGTCAAATAGTCACTCCACACTGGACATCATTAACATTCATACAGTACTGCACAAAAGTTATTGTTTAAGCAAGGGTAGAATGATGTGTTATACTGTGTGTGTCTGTAAGTATAGAACAGCATTAAAAACAAGAATTTCAGAAAAAAAAAAAGTGCATATTGACATATTATATCTTGTATTTACTGTGACCTTTCTTTCTATTTAACATGTCTTGAACTGTTCTGGGCAGACCTTTTGAGGTTTATTGAGCTAATCTTGACATATTTTACACCAGGTTCCATTCAACACATGTCCTATGTTTCTTATTATTTGAGACAGAGATCACACTAAATTCCTGGAATTCATACCAAATTTGGTTTATAGATTGCCAGTGACCCAGAACAGATCTAATTATATTGTGGGAACAGCAGGTCAAAGTTAAAATGTTTTATACATTTTTAAAATCTTCTTTTCTCCCATTTACTTACAATGGGCGAAATTTCAAATATCTATAAAAACATAATTTTGGTTTCAATTTACTTCAAATTTGGCACATATATAGAGATAATTGATATGTTGACAACAGCACACGCATAGACATGATGACATCAGCGGGATCAATGCCAAAACGAGCTACACTACGTGCGAGGGGCGGGGTTTGTTGTGCCTGGCACCGCTTGTGTTTTGTTTTTTTAACCCATAAGGAACCAATGTGACATTTGTGTTGGTTCCCAAATAAAATTTTATCTCTATTTAACCGTCCTTAAGAGAATTATCACTGTTTATTGTAATATTAACTTCTGTATTCTGTGTTGTTCTTTTTTTTGTTTTTGTTTTTTGGTGAAAGTCAGGTATTTTCCTATATTTGCTTCACTGATCATGTAGATGTTCATAAAAGCTCAGAGTAAAGTTGAGGATTATTATATGAAACATTAGAGAAAACTCAAGAAAAAGTGACTTTTTCAGTCCAATCTCTTATTAACTGAACATAAAATAAGTGTCTCCGTCGACTGTCTTTGATCCAACTCCATGGGTTTTACTGGTGAATCAATGTTGTAGAAGATGACAGTGTTTCCAGGGTAACTACAGAGCCTCTGAATGTCTAAATGGGTCATATTTGATGACCATGAAAAGATGATAAGCTGTATTTTACACCAATTATTTCTGTGTATTAGTGGATTAACAGGGATTAAATGGTTTATATCAGTAAATGAGTTTGGTAGATGGTGGATGTTTGGGTCTTTATGGGTTAAAAAAGAGACCGGGAAATTGATATTATGCTCATTACAGCTGTGTAAAATGAAAATACTTAAGGATGACCTAAGATTTCTATTCAGTACTGTACATATATCTAGTTAGTAGCAGTATATATTTTGTTCCAGATAGCTGCTGACAGCCTGCACCCCACCCCACCCATCCACCTACCAAAAAAAAAAAAAAAAAGCCTGTCACAGTTATTACATTACAAAAATTAACAGTTAATATGTAAAATCTGAACTAAAATGTAGTTTTTAGTCATGTGTTTCTGTGTTATATCATTAATAATAATAATTGCAGTTACATACTTGATATGTATATATGTGTGTGTGATTATCTCACTACTCCAACAGCGCAGACTCTGTTCAGGCATTATCTATATTTTCCACCCTTGTGTGTTGATCACGTGTGCTTTTTTTTTTTTAGTCTGTCAGAATGAAAGTAGGAGTTTGCAGAAGTCTGTGCAACACACTTTGCTGATGAGTCTGTAAAGTCATAACAGCAAACATAAATGTAGCACAAATCATAATTTATTCAGCTGTTGTACTGAGTCATGGGACATCCTTGTTTCTGTATCATTAAATCATAAATGCTAATATCTTAACCCATAAAGACCCAAACATCCACTGGCGACCATAATCATTCACTGATATAAAATGTTTATTAATTCCATCAATTCATATAAATAATTGGTGTAAAATGCAGTTTCTTATCTTTTCGTGGTCATCAGATATGACCCATTTGGATGTTCAGAGGCTCCAATAGTTACCGTGGAAACACCATCAACTTCTACAACATTAATTCACCAGTAAAACCCATGGACTTGGATCAATGACAAGGGTTGGAGATGCTTATTTTATGTTCAATTTATGATATATTTTGCAGAAAAATTGATAGTTTCCTTCAGTTTTCTCTGTTTTGGATATAATAACCTTCAACTTTAATCTGAGCTTTAATAAACATCAACATAATCAGTACAATTAAACATAGGAAAATTTCTTATTTTCACTTTAAAATGTAAAATACACAGGATAATATTAGAGTAAATGGTGATAAAGTAGTTAAGAAAGGTTAAAAATAGAGAAAAATTTATTTGCAAACTGCCACAAACATAACACGGGGTCTTTATTGGTAAAGGTTTACCCTTAGTTGCTATCTATAGGGTAATATATGTCCCCATCTCTGAGCCAAACTGCAAATGAGCTTCAGGAAGCATTCTATCAGCTTCAGATCTCACTACAGGAGCTTAGGCTGGTTCTGAACGCAAAGAAATCTAAATGTATGACTTTTGCTAAGGCTCAGCCATATTCCATAGACGACAAAAATCTGTATACTTTGAAGGGGGGCAGAATGGAAATAGTTCCATTATCTAAGTATTTAGGCGTTTAGTTTAATGGAAACCTTCCTCGAAGACAGAGGTTCTCGTGGACATTCTCCCTGGGGGGGCCACGAGCAGATGGGGGGTGTTGCAAGTGTGAGTGTGTTAGCGACTACTGTTGTACATCACAACGGTATAAATCATCCCCCCCCAAAATATGCAAATGCTGATTGGTTTCTTGGTTTCTTCTTCTGTCTGCTTTTATGATGAGTGAGAGAGACTGAGCGGCTGTCGCGTCTTCACTGGGGGGGGCGGGGGGCAGCAGGATGTCAATGATAAGGGGAGGGGAGGGGGGAAGGGGGGCTCACTTTCAAAAAGGTTGAGAGACCCTGCTCTAAGATACACACAGAAAATGTAGTGAAGAGGCTGAAATTAAGACTAGGCTTTTATTTGAACTCATCATTGTGATCATCATTCTCACATATATCACCTTTACATATTTGTATATATAAGGCTGCACTGGTAAATTCCTTTAATATTTCTGCAAATTCATAGTAGAGATCTCTAGTGGTCTTCTCTATTTCTCATCAGGTTCAAAAGGTGTGTTCTGAGCTGCATTAAAAAAAACAAACAAAAAAAAAAAAAACAACCTTTGCTTATTTTGCTTCTTGTTTATGGAGCAACTTGTAGAGTTCTACACCTGAAAAATGTACTGTCATTGGATAATTTTGACAACTTTGAGTTAACTTTTGAACTGAAAAATGGGATTGTTTGATTTAGCTGGGTTTATTCTCTCCTTGTTTGATGACACTCACTGAAATGTTTGTTTTTAGTACTGTTGGTCATTCATTCTGTTCATGGGGTTGTTTTTAATTATTATATTTATGTTGTGATTAGGGTTTAGCTCAGTCATTTTTAGTTGTTATTTATTTTATGTATTGTGGAGACAGGTGCAATAATCTTTTGCAACATTCTGCATATACTCTCATAGCATTGTTCTGTTTTTATGTATGTGTGTAACTGCACTGTTTGGACATATTGTTCTGCAGTTTTTCAGCACCAAGAACAATTTTCCCTCGGGTAAAAAAAAAGTACATTTGATTAATTGATGCATTTTAATGTTCCTTTAATCGGAACTAGAGTGCCAGGTCTCCCTCATAAAAGAGATCTTGATCTTATTGGATTACCTGGTTAAATAAAGGTGGATATATCCTCCTGAGACCCAAGAAAGTAAAGATTTTAGCTTTTGTACATTACATAACTGCCTTGATTGGAAACAGCATGATGCAACAGTTTGTTCAGACACATTTTTTTAATGGAATGTCCCTTGACAGCATTTCTGTATTTTTTTTTTTGTAAGGTAAAGCTATAAAACTCTTGTCCCCAGAGGACAAAAAAGCATTGTTGAGTAAAATGTGGAGGATACAATGTGCTGTACATTTAATTTTAAACAACGTAAACAAAAATAAATATATCTTTTTTTTTTTTGAACATTTTTTGTATTGAAGTCAAGGTAAAAGACAGTGGCAGTCAAACAAGAAAAAACAATATTTTTGGATTTTCTGCATAACAAAAAAATACAATACCCACCCCATCCCTCCCCCCACCCTATAAGTCCTGGGCAATGCATCTCCATCTAAGAATAAATAAATAAATAAATAAATAAATAAATAAATAAATAAATAAATAAGCAAAACAAATAGAGGCAATAATATTAGTAGGTATGACAATCATCTGACATAAATAAGTAAACAAAAAGAAGACAAGAGTGGAGTTGGTCTACAAGGAAGATTTGAGAGCAAATGAGGTTGTGTTGTGTTGGGCTGCGTAACAACACATATATCTATTTTAAAGAAGACTGCACTTCCAAATTTTTTGAGGGAGGGCACCACTAAGCAATTACTCAGGACAACCAAAACATAAGTAGACAATGTAATAAAATATAACATAATACTACTACTGACTGATAATAATATTTTGACCTGATTTTTGTTCCTGACTTATAGTTGAAGAAACCAGACAGTTAATTGTGGTTTAAATTTGGTTATTTATTGTCAGATCATGGCAAATGCTTCAGAAATCGACAAGTAGAACATTTAAAACAATTACAATGATGAAAAAAAGAGCAAAAGTAAGTAAAAAAACTCTGAAGGATTTTGTAAGCATTTCAAATAACAGTGTAAACAATACCCTTTTTACAATATGTGTCACAGTATTATTGCATTAATATTAATAATAAATAAATAAATGTTGTTAAATATTAATAGACAAATTATTTTGTGACATTACTAATTTTTTTGTAGCCCAGCCTACTGTTAGCAACAATACCCCTGAATGTGTCCCAATACCTTTGTCTATATCCTCCTGAGACCCAGAAAAGGAAATTCTGGGTTTTGTTTTACATTTAATAATTGCCTTGATTGGAAACATCATGATGCAACAGTTTTTTCAGATACATTTTTTTAATAGAATGTCCTTTGCATTGGACAGCACTTTTTTTTTTTTTTTTTTTTTTTTTGAGTTAGGAAACTCTTGTCCCCTATAAAAGACAAAAATGCATTGCTGGATCTCAGGAGGATATAGTGCATGTACATGTCACTATAATGTTGTCACTATACATGTCATATCTTCCTGAGACCCAGGAAAGCACTTTTTTTTTTTTTTTTTAAACATTAAAGAATTGCCTTGATTGGACACAGCATAATGTAATGTTTGTTTTGTTTTGTTTTGTTTTGTTTTTTCAGATGATTTTTTTTTATTTTTATGGATTGTCCTTTGCAGTGGACAGTGTTTTTTTTTTTTTTTTTTGTTTGAATTTGTGAAATTCTTGTCCCCTACAGAGGACAGAAATGCATTGCTGGATCTCAGGAGGATATAGTGCATGTACATGTCACTATAATGTTGTCACTATAGATGTCATATCTTCCTGAGACCCAGGAAAGTACTTTTTTTTTTTAAACATTAAAGAATTGCCTTGATTGGACACAGTATAATGTAATGTTTTGTTGTCGTTTTTTTTTTTTTTTTTTTTTTTTTAAATGGAATGTCCTTTCCAGTGGACAGTGTTTTTTTTTTTTTTTTTTTTTTTTTGTAATCTGTGAAATTCTTGTCCCCTACAGAAGACAAAAATGCATTGCTGGGTCTCAGGAGGATATAGTGCATGTACATGTCACTATAATGTTGTCACTATAGATGTCATATCCTCCTGAGACCAAGGAAAGTACTTTTTTCTTTTTTTTTTTTAAACATTAAAGAATTGCCTTGATGGGACACAGCATTAATGCACTGTTTTTTGTTGTTGTTTTCTAAGAGGTTTTTTTTTTTTTTTTTTTTTTTTTTTTTTTTTTTTTTTTTATGGATTGTCTTTTGCAGTGGACAGTGTTTTTTTTTTTTTAATCTGTGAAATTCTTGCCCCCTACAGAGGACAGAAATGAATTGCTGGGTCTCAGGAGGATAATGCAATACTGCAAAATTGCTTCCCCAAAAGAAGGTTTTAACAAGATAATAATAATAATAATAATAATAATAATAATAATAATAATAATAATAAGTTACAATAATATATTTCCTGCTCTGTGTGCATGTACCAGGCCTACAGTAAAAACAACCAACCACCATCCACAAAAAAAAAAAAAAAAAAAAAAAGAGTTGGAGTTTGTAATAAGGGCGAGGCTTATTTTGTTCGGTTCCTGCCCATGATTCAGCTCTGTGATTCCCCGTAGCGATCAGTGGGAGCGCTACAATTGTCAGTTTGGCCAGAGTGTCGCTTTTTTTTTTTTTTGGAGGCTTTCTTTTTTTCGGCTCCATGTTGAAGTTTTTGCGTCCAGACCTCAGACTCTGGTAGCCGTGTGTGTGTGTGCTGCTGTTAGCTCCTGCTCCGGTCCCTCCACACACACGCACACACACACACACACACATAGACAGACAGACAGACAGACAGACAGACAGACAGAGCCAGTCCTCCACAGGCAGAGGCAGACACACGGGCATATCCCTTCGCCTGATTTGCACTAGCGCGGGTCATTTCAGGTTAAACCCTGGCGGTGTGTCCCGTTCAGCTTAGCCGACGGAGAGCAGCGCCGGTTCCAGCTGAAGAGGAATGCACAAGCACTGGGACTCCATATAATATTTGGATACGAGTTTCGTCTTGCATATGCGGTATGTTTCATTTTTGGGGTCTTTTTTTTTTAAGTAACACTCGCACTGACAGCCTGTTCCAAAGCTGACAGTAGAGTCTTTTACTCACTGTATATTGTGTTTTTTTTTTTTTTTTTTAAGCTAAATAATATTGTGAATTTGAATGCCTCTCATGTAGCCACCTCCAATGGGTGCTTTAAGGACATAATAGCCGAACTACATTAGTGTTTTCTGAAATTTGACGCTTCCTTGCTAGTCAGGAGACGATACACACCTGGAAAGAACATGATTTAAACCTTTCCTGAATCCTCTGAGTGTGTTTCACAATTCGGAGGATAAGTTACACACCAAGCAACTACTTTATTTGCGCAACATTAACAGTTTATAATTTGGACACATTGGCTGCTTCCGCCCACGACGGCTGTGTTTGGTCGGAATGAGAGATAGCGTCACTAAAAATAAAAGACAAAACTAATAAGAAAAGTTCCATTCGAATTGAAATCGTATTGTTTTTGCCACACGCCGAATTGAATATCAGGTTGTGTTAAGTGAAAAAGTGTCAGGTTTAATGATTTTATTCAGGTGCCATTTTGACTAAAAAGCGCGAGCGTTTTCAGTTGACAGATAGTTGGCACGAGGTTCTGACAGCAGACGCAACGGGACAGAACAGTGTTAGCTTTTATAAGATACTTTACGGGCCCTAGTTATTATCATTCGTAGCTTAAAGAGTCCTACAAAAAAAAAAAAAAAACTGGCACCGCTGGTACTTGTGTCAGAAATCTAGTCCTCTGCTTTAGCTTTTTTTTGGCAACTTCACTGAAACAGTCGATCAACATCTGGAATGCCAAATAAGCAGACCCCTTCACTGTCCATTTGTGACCCAGCGGTTGGACTTTTGGACATTACTCTACTGTGTATCATGGCATTAGACAAACATAACTCCCAAGACAGGCTGTTGGTGCTTCATTTGACAAATATGCAGTAGTTAGGCCACCGGTCATAGAGACGGCTGTTTTCTGGGTGTTTATTAAAATATGCTGACACATAAACAAACAGAAACTGTCCTCTGTGCCTTGCCGTAGTTCGTTGGTGACATGTTACCGTATGAGCATATTTTGATGCTTTCAAATGTACGACTAAAAAATCTGAAAATGTACGACTATTAGTCTTCTTTTTTTGTCTCTAAAGATGCGAGTATGGAGGGTGGATAGGAATGAGGCTGTGACAGCAGCTGGTGTTACAAGTGAGGTTTACCACATTTGTCAAAGCACGTTGTATTCCAGTGCCAGCAAAAATGCAAATTATTATTATTATTTTTTTCCCCAAAACAGCAGCAGATGATTGCAAATAATCTACTCTACATTGTCAGCCTGTTATGAAATTGTTATTCATTGCAATTTTACATTTCACATTGTCTTAGTAATTCCCTGAAAAAAATCTCTATGCTGTATCTCGTTCAATCTATTTAACAAAATATACCAGATATTTAAAAATCTCTGCAATAATTCCATACCATTGTAATGCATCAAAGTGCTATAACAGTGACGTCACATGAAACCGCACTGCACTAAAATCCATTTAAGTCATATTAAAGCTCTATCAGCAAAAAGGGGAGTTTCCAAGGAGCTACCGAAGGCAGCATCAGTACTCAGCAGAGGGTATATAAGGTCACTTGTATGTTCCGTGGGAGCTTGTAAGGACGTTGGTATGCCTCATGTATGAAACAATGCTGCCTACTTAATGCATATTATTGAAACATATAGTGATGATAACAAGAAGCGCTGAGCTGGAAAGCTTCAGTTCTACATTTTCAATTAAATTAGAAATCCCATAGTTGTGTTGAAACTTGTTGGGCTGCTTTCACAGCGAGCTGCAGGCCCCACCCTGATAGAGACATTTTACAATTTGACAAAACAAAACTTGACTCCTGGCAAGGAAAAAGTACAGTCAGTACAAGAAATAGTTTAACTTCAATTCTTTAATTTTGCATCTGATTCAAGAACATATATCTATTTTTTTTAACCTATTATTATTATTATTATTATTATTATTATTATTATTATTATTATTATTATTATCTCGTTAAAACTTTCATTTGGGGAAAGCAATTTTGCAATATTGCATTATGACATCTATAGTGACAACATTATAGTGACAACTACATGCACTATATAGGCAAAGGTACTGGGACACATTCAAAGGTATTGTTGCTAACAGTTGGCTGGGCTACAAAACAATGACTGATGTCACAAAATAATTTGTCTATTAATACTGAACAATATTTATATGTTAATATTAATGTAATACTACTGTGATAAATATCATTGTAAAAATGGTTTCATTTCATCTTTAGAGTGAATATTGTTTACATTGTCATTTAAAATGCTTACAAAATCCTTCAGAGTTTTTTTTTCTACTTCCTTTCACACAATCTTTTTTTTTTGTCATTGTAATTGTTTTAAATGTTCTACTTGTAGATTTCTGAAACATTTGCCATGATCTGACAATAAATAATCATTTTAAACCACAATTAATTGTCTGGTTTTTTCAAGTATAATTCAGGAACAAAAATCAGGTTTTAAATGAACAAGAAATAGCAATTTAACATTTATCATGATAATTATTGACAAGTGACAACTTTTTTATCATGCTGTTTCAAATCAGCAGGAATGCGAAGTCCTAATTCTGTAGGTCTGATGTGTCCCAGTATTTTTGTCCATATAGTGAATTTAATTTCCCAACAAAGTGATGGTAAACCCACACAGTTGCGTTCACTCATTCTGTCTGTTAAGACTCCTTACCAGTGTGTGGGTATGAATGGATGATGCCAGACTGACTCTGTTAATCCTCTGGTCATTTTGGCACACTTGTGATGGCCAAGTCACACCTGCATATAGCAACTGCACTCAGGTCGAACAAACACAACAGACTAAGATAACTATTTTACTGAGATGAATTCACCGTAGTTTATGGACTGCAGTAAGAGGATAATAAGCTATTTTTCACTAGCAACCTAGCATGTTAGCTCCCTGCTGAAAACTGATGCATCTGCAAATGTTTCCAGGAGACACTTTTGTGATGCTTCAAGCCATAGAGTACATACAAGAATGAGAAAATACTGATAACCCCACTATCAATGTGTCATCAGAGCAGAGCTGTGCTGTGACACAATAAATCAGTTTGACATAAATTAGCATTCTTTCATGTTAGATTTGCACTGATCTCCATAGGCCTATCTGGAAATAAAATCATGCCAGATTAAAACTGAGACACAGAGTCTTAGTCTAGCAGCCCAGTATTTACTTCTGTTTTAGTGTTGCCATGTCGATGTCAATATGCTGTAAGTGCGAGTAATTGTGAAAGTGTGTAGCTTGTATCACTAGCAGCCCATGTTGTGTGCTGATATGTGTGTGTGTGTGATAACTGAGTACACTGTAAGTAATTAAAGTGCCTACATTATAATAGTTTTTTTGAATGCATGGAGTGTGTTTACATGCACAAGAATGTGCCACTATTTTTCTGAATGTGATAATATTCAGAATGACGTCTTGTAAACAGAAAATTCCTCCAAGATGTGTCAAATTAGGCCTTTTCGATTCAGATATGTGGGATGGGCTGATATTACTCTTGTTTTATGAGGATTTGATGGACATGTATAGAACTGTAATTTGGACGTTTATTGCAGGTTGTGACAAAGATCTGTGATTAAAATGGATGTTCTAAGTGAAAAAGGGCATATCTGGTTAGAAGGTGAAACATACCAACTGTTGAATATTAATGTTATTTGAATGAAGAATAGAGGGAGGGTGAGTTCACACTTTGTCCCAGACATTTTTAAAAATTAGATTAGGGCAGTGTTACTCAAACTTTGGGGCACAGGGGCTTGCAGGGGTGGGGTGGGGGTGGGGGTGGCGAGATTGCTCCTGGGTATTTTTTTTTTTTTTTTCCAGGTCGCAGGCGGAACTAATATTTTGGCGTTGGAGCACCTCAAACTCATTTTGAGGATGAACAACAAACAAATCCACTGCCATGGTGATTTCTCACTTGACTAGACAAACAATGTAGTTTTGGAGAACAGACAAGTATCTTACAAGTGTGAAAAGAGTAATGTGCAACGTTTCCATTTTTGCACAATTTGTACAGTTTGCACCTTATTGTTCAGAGAATAAGTGCAATGTAAAACAGGCTCATTGCAGCCACTGGTACTGTTAAAATATTAATCTTTGGTACCAGAAATGTGTTGTTCTAAAAATATTCCAGTTTATTGTTATAGTTATAATGTAATTGCACATATAACATTTTATTTGGAAAACTATTAGCTATCTCAGAGAACAGTCTTTAGTGTATTTGAGTTCTTTTAATTTGCACAACAAATTATAAAAAAAAAAAACCCTAAAAGATAATAATAATAATAATAATAATAATAATAATAATAATAATAATAATACTGATGTGTCTTTCAACAAATACACTTACACCAGAAATATGCACAAATCCTAAACAAATTTGTATTTGATCAGAACAGGATCTAATGCTATATCACAAAACATTCCTCTGTAAAAACTTTAAGTGCAGGATTTGGATAAATAAAGTTTTAACATCTGGCTTTACCAGAACAAAACACATAAAAATGAATTAAATTATGTTGTACAGTTTAAGATCCTGCTCAAATGTTCATATTCTATTATTTGTGAGAAGAATGCATAGTGGACAATCCCCGAATCATCCAACATCATACCATTATTTTTGTGCAGTTCCAACAAAGGAACTAATATCTGCCTCTGTCAGAGGTTAAAAAGAGCTTTAAGGTTGCTTGAAATAACCATTATTTAACAAAACAGTGTTATCAATTTCAAAACATAACGTGCTGCACACATTTAATCCCCCTTGGCCAAATATAGTGTAAGATTCTGTTGGAAATTACAGTCCTATAATTTAGATTAGATTGTTTTTGTGTAAAACTTATTACATACATCTTTATATTTGAAAGTACTCAGATATTATAACTGCACAAGGGCATTTGACCATTAAAAAATAGGCCAAGGTCACTTATTTTCAATAGGCTTCTGATCCATGCCAAGATGCATCCACAGTATAAATTTGGTGCAGATATATCAATGCATTGTTCAGATAATGCGATTATGTCGTTGAATGGATGGACAGACAGACAGATGACAAAATGATTACAGTACCCCTCGGCCGAGGGGTAAAAACTACATGCATAACCTGCGATATCACAATTCTACATTTGTAGCACACAAACAACAGAGCAAAATACCCATGTATATTATAAAAGCCAAGTGGCCTCTGTGTGTGTTTGTGTGTCTGGGGATTCATGTAAAATCTGTAAAGAGCTGACCTCTGCAGTTTGGCAGACTTCTGTATTTTTGGTCAAGGAACAGACTAATGAAAACGACAAGCTGATAGGACCAATATTAGTTATTTTGGAATATAGTAGCCTTACAATCATGTTGCTATACCTGGAACGCTTTGGCGGTGACTGCTGGACAAACGCACAAATACACAACAGTATAAAAACTACCACATCTAGAACCCATTGATCCCCATGAAAACCCCAAACCTCAACGAAACAAAATCCCAATGCACTAGTATATAAGTAAAAGAACTCACAGGATTCACAAAAAAGCAAAACAACAACCAAAATGAATCTTTACATGTCTGCATTTGAATAAATACCTAAAAATGTCAATACAGTACTTTTTAATATTGACAGTATTGTGGAATAAAATATTGTGATATATTGTGGAACCTATATTTCCTTACACCCCTATTTTTGATTGACATCTCTTTTACAAGGTCGACCTGGGCAAGAAGTCAAGCAGTATTTAAGAACCACTGTGTTCATGCGGTGTTTTTTACACAACGGCTGCTCAGATTAGATTATCAGTTACGGCCTATTATTTTTTCAGCCTGTCCATGTGCCCTTAAGCATGTACATTATTTGAAAAGACAGCACATGAATGTACTAAAGTGCATCTCCTGTTTCAGTCATAACTGAAGGCACATGACACTTGTGCTCCTGTTTGAGCAGTATATTAGTCAGTACAAACAGACCCAGACTCACTAACAAATAATTAATGCCCTAGTGTTTAGAGGCTCAAAAGTGTTGATCTGACAAAACACTTCTTCAGCAAAGATATTTGTAATACAATATGTATCTCTTATAATGTAAGCATAGACTAAGTTGTGTTGTTCTTCTTGATTCAGCAGAATTTAAAGCGGCTGGGTATGAAAGCTGGCCAGTGTGAGCTGCATGCAGGCACATGCAGACATAGTTACCCCCATTTAGAGAACTTAGTTATACGATCGTTACCTTCTTTGAGTACATATGGTTCCTCCCAAACATTATGAGGTCAGAATACTATTGTAGAGCTGTTACCGTAAATCACATTGGAATAATAAATCTCTAAAGGCAATTATACAGTATCATGTTTCCATTATGGTTTGGATATATTGATGTGCTAACTTAGATATAAGGCTATAAAACAATGTGATATTAAAGTATAATGGCTTTGATGTGTTATCTTGCATTTTCAGCAAGTAACTCCAACCATCAATGAACCACAATCACTTCCCTCCTGCATGTGGAAGTATTTAGTTGTGATTTCAACATCGCCTCTTACAATACACTGAAATGATTGCATAATTGTAATCATACATAATTTACCCCTCAAAGCCTCCCCCAACAAAAGAAATCACATAACATCAGCAATTACTTTAATCTATCTCACACTTGAAATATTCAGTAATGGTCACAAGTTAATTTCTACCCTCCACGGCAGAGGGTGTTGTAAGGATGTGGGTGTTGTTTGGGGAAATGCGCCCCTTTAGTTGCTCTGATAAAAGCTTTGAATAGAGGTATAAGCGACCTCTCATGCATTTTGCACGTGTCAGGTAGAGCTATTGTTTGTGAAAGAAAATCACATTGGCTGTGAGGGTTCTAGTAACAGGGTACAGGTAACGGGATCCAGGCGCTCACACCGGGACACGGCAGGTTGAGTTTAACGGGAGCACACTTAGTCAGCGAGGCAGAATTACAGTTGGCAACCCGTGGACTGAATCGAGTAGAGGAAATATGTGGGCAATCTGGTAGGCCAACAGGAAGACATGTGACTTTTGGAACATTTATCCAACTTAAAGGAGCCTTCTGCATATTTTATGACGCTGCCAACAGAACTCATCTGGGTCAGGGATTTAAGACTACAAAGATTTGAGGAAAACTTGTATTTGTAACATAGGGCCTTCAGTTTAGTCTGGAATTATGGGAATTGTAGTATTCAGCCTTATGCTCAGTCACTTAAATTAAATTAGGAGCAAAACTGTTTCAACTTACAATTGCGGAAAAATTATAAGACCACCCCTTGTTTTCTTTCATTTCTTGTTCATTTTAATGCCTGGTACAACTAAAAGGTACATTTGTTTGGACAAATATAATGATAATAACAAAAATAGCTCATAGTAGTTTAATTTCAGAGCTGATATCAGACATTTTCCATGTTTTCTTGATAATAACCAAAATCACTTCAGTTCTTACATCAATAGCTATGGTGTTGTTCTGCCAAAACAGTGCTTTTAGGCATTCCATGTTTTATTTTCTGTCTGTTTTAGTCACATGATACACACAGGAGTTAGTACTTGATTGCAGAACCATTGTTTTTAATGACTTTTGAATGGTCTAATAATTTTTTCTGTGACTAAAAATATGAGTGAAAGGGCTGCCTTATATTTTTACATCACATGAACAAACACAAACATGTTCTCTAACATACTGTACATCATGTTGTCTCAATGAAATAGGCTATCCCTTGTTGTGTGTACCTCTGTTTTTTTTTTGGACACAGATTTGTTAGTTAAACTGTTAGGGTAGTTGTTTGAACTTAAAAATTTAATTAAGCTTAATTAGAAATTTAATTATGTAGACTGTTGTTTCATCTCACCAGTCATGGCTGGTGATGGAATCGAACACAGGACCTTTTTGTACCTTTATTTCTAGCTGTTTAATTTTTTAATTTCTTTACAAATCGCTATCTCACCTAATGCTGACGAGGACATTAATTGAAATGTAGTAATAGTAACAACAACAACAAAATTACTGAAACTGAAATTGCTGCAGCTGAACTGTTATAATAATACTAATACTAACACTACTACTACTACTAATAATAATAACTAATAATAATAACTAATAATAATAATAATAATACAAAGTTCAAAATCTTATTTGCTTCTATAATTTCAAACAATAGGAGTCCATACAGTTGAGGCAATTTCTTAAAATAAATGCATAATGTGTGTTCTAAAATGTATCTTATCTTATCTTATCTTATCTTATCTTATCTTATCTTATCTTATCTTATCTTATCATTACATGCATGCATCACGAACAGAGGACCTTTGCACTCATTTGGAATTGTTTTGGATGCTGCCTGATATTTATAAACACAGTATTTATTTGCTCAACTTTACTTATTGTACAAGCAGTCTTCATAAAACCGTTTTTGTGCACCAAAACCCAGACTACAAATCCAGTATAGCTGTATAAACACATATTTTCCGTGGCTTGTCAGTATGTTTCTCATGATATAAACCTAATTCACTGATAATCACAAATTGGTTATTTCAGCTTTGGTGAAGGCATTATAAAGTACACAGTGATATATTCTGTACATGAGTTATAACATGAGCAAAGTAGCTCAACAACCACTATCAACTACTGTCTTTGCTTGTGTGTTTGTGTCTGTATGGGTGTTTCATATAGCCTACACATTCCAGTGGACCACCATGGGGATGCCTTTGTCAGACTGACTTCAATAGATTTGACTTGAAATAACAGAAGACTGAATAATATGGACTCAACATCACAGGCTAAACTTTGCGCTCAACTCAACTTTATGGCTCGAGGACATGCGGTTTATACACCTTATCTTCAAAACCCAAGTGAAACTAAATCCCTGTGAACTTATGCTCAACTGAACTTCTTATGAGTCTGCTGATTTTATGGTAGCACTGTGTTTCCATTATGATCATAAATGTTAACTGGTGCAGCCCACTGTTACAGTATGTCCTGTTCACTCTGAGAAGAACTCATCGTATTGATAACATTTATTACACAATTTGCAGGTCTTTATCACTTGAACAAAATAGTTTTTGCCCACCATAATGTACTGTAGGTGATACGATAGGCCTAGATCCTGTAACCGGTGATGTGACTATGTACCAACTGCAGTTTATTGAGCTGCTGTAACAAGAGGATGCTGCCTGCCCCGGCTGTCTTTAGTGGATTTAATGGTCGTGTTTATGAGGGGGAAAGACTTAAAAAAGACTCACTGCAATGAGCCTGTCCTGCTGTTTGCACCTAAACTGAATTTCTTCTCATTTAGAACATTGTCACAGCCGCAACAGTGATTGTCTCCTGTATGTTACAGGTTATGTTAGACCTCATGGACAACCAAATGTGATAGATCAGGTTGAAGGAGTTTATTGTGTGAAATGATGCAGGAGTTGATTGGACCTTTGCTGATACAATGCTAGGTCCTGAAAGCTAATGATAGCTAACTGCTGCAGATAGAAGGCTTACTTTAGTTGGAGAGACGCTATGGTAACGTAACTATCTACCTCTATATGCATATATCCCATAGTCATCAGACTATATGATAGTTGACTGTAATCCCTCCATATCATACCAGTTTTTAAATCATTATGTGCAATTATACTGTAAAAGTGTAAACAATATGTATGTATGTACAGAAAAAACATGCATATTGGGGTGGCACTGTGGTGTAGTGGTTAGCCCTTTTGCCTCAGAGGTAGAAGGTTCTGGTTTCAATTGTCAGTCGGGCCTCGGCCTTTCTGTGTTGAGTTTGCCTCCTCCCTCTGTCTTGTATGGGTTTCCTCTGGGTCCTCCAGTTTTCCCTGCCATTAAAAATTAGCATATGTAGCCTAATTGTCCTCTCAGTGCCCTTGACCACAGTACTAATGAATATCTAGACTTGGTTCCTGAGCACCTCCAATTGCAGCTCATCGCTCCTAATATAGTAAGTGCTAATGCTAATTGCAAATGGTAATGCTAGGTGGTGTGTGTGTATTATGATGGGTAAAATGCAGACCAAGTTTTCCTATGGGGATAATAAAATGAGTTAATCTTTAACTTTTGTGGTATAACATTCTATCTTTTCCATGTTGTGGTTGTTTCGTGGTGAATTAGGGCTCATCTCTGTATTGTAAAACGGATACTCATAAACAGAAGTCATTGCGGTGTGTACTTTGTTTTGAAAGAGCTGCAAAATTAATCAACTCACAACTTTAACTTGTGCAATTATACTGTCAAAAAAGGTTGCAATCTATATGCAAAATCAAAGTTGCTGCATTAAAAAATGCTTTATGTGTTTATATATTTGTAATAGTGTGTTGGAAAAACACGTATATCAGAATGATCAGTAATCTTCCTTGATTTCCAAGCAAATAGACTTAAATTCTAGTCACAATTGCAATTGTTCAATATAATGGCAATGTACTTTTTCACCAAATCATGCTCTTTAACAATTTGTTGCTTCATATTGGACCCAGACTCTGCAAGAAACAATTAACAATATGTTGACTGGTTCAGTAGTATAGTTTTCATAGACTTGCTGTTTACTCAGTCAGTGTCTTTAGCTAAATTTTGCCTACAGGGAATATTTTGAATTAATTATGTCTAACATGATGTGAGCAGATGCTATGAGATGCTCATGTGTATGTCTTAATGAGCCCACAGAAGACAACATTCAGGGGCTGTGTGTCGCTGTAGGTTTCTGTTCCAGGGTTAAGTAAAGCTCACGGGGTGATGCCAATGGAAATTGTTGCAGCTCAGTATGAATGTCTTGTAAAACATAAGACTCACAGGGACACTGGTAACCCTATGAGGAAAGAACAGTTTGATCCAGTGTGAGTTAAACTGTCGCTGTCAGTCAGACACCAGAAACCCTGGCATCTTAAACCTCTCTGCTGTCCCAACAAGCAGTGTGCTGAGAGTGATAAGTGCAACAAGCAAAAACATTCTCTGTACTATTTCCTCACCCCGTCAGTATAGATTTGTCAGGCAAATCTGCGAATGCAAAAAAAAAAACAAAAAAAAAAAAAAAACATGCATTATCAGTATTTTTTGGTGGCAAGTTGTGCAGCAGAATAGTGTGGAAACCAGTGATACTAGCACCAAGGCGAGACTCCTGACAAACTGTGATGGCTGTTGGCTTGTTTGGCTCACTGCACATATTTTGCAGCTGTCAGAAACAACTGCTCACATGGCTCACATATAAGAGTATAGGGGTTGGACTTTAGAAAACAAGTGCCCGTATATGTCTGCCGCAATGGGAATCAAGACCTCAAGTGTGACACAAATAACTACCTTTTAGATGCTAATTAGTTCTTATAAAATCAATGCATGTGCTTCAGTAATAGGTGTTTTTACAACATCCTCAGAGTCCTGCAGCAATACTGCTGTCTGTTATAAAAGCTCTGCAAAAATATACATTTATGAGATCACATTTTTACTGGAACTTCTTCTTTTTCAGTTTATTCACACTAAGTATGAACTCATCATTCAGTAGTACAGAGACTGATTTTTAGTGCACGTAAAACCCACGAATAGTGTAATGTGCATTTGTTCTTTTACTTTCCACTTGCTCGTTTGATCAGAATCAATTTTGTTTCCCACATGAGTTTGTAACTGATGGGCCTTTGGCTCAGTAAGCTCATTAAAACACTGAATCAAAAATCTTTCTAATACACTTGTACCTGTTCGTGTATGTGGCCATCTTCAGCTTTGCACTGCTCCACTGGTGTTAAACCTGGCTGCAAACTGCTGTAAAATACTTTATTTTCCATTCTTGTTTAATTGTCATTTTTAAGTATATCTAAAAGTAATGCAGTGTTTGCATTGTAATGACATACAAGAAAATAATGATCAGGGCTCATGGCTACTGACTCAGGGTGTTTATCAACTCCCTAAGTTTAAGTTTGTTTATGTATTGGTATATTATACTTTGAACATGTAAATCTGGGTTATTTATATACCTGTTTCCCAAGGGAAGGGCCTTGACTCTAGAATGAAGCAAATATCTCAATGTTTTAATACTTCTGATAGCTACTGGGGTGGCTCCAAAAAGCCCTGGGTCCCATAGATTTACACTAGATGTAAAAAATACTATATCAGTCATTTTTTATTCACTCATTCCATCATCCATTTTATGTGGACCCACTAATGAGCGATTTGGTGGTTCATCTTTAAATTTTCTCCCTGTTACTGAGATCTTAGGTCAAATAGAAGACTTTGAAGGGTGGCTGATTCCGCTGCTTCCACTAACAAGACTATAAAGTGACATTGTTGTGCAATGCTTGACAAAGTTTACGTGCTTAACCTCACCTATGACCTCTTGCAGATGACTCTGATGCCTCATATTACTGCAGCTCTGCCCCTTTTATTCAAATATGGTCACTTCCTACCCTAAAAGGCCAACACAGCAGCGATCAAAATACTGGCATCAGAACTGAAGGTCAGAAACCAATGGCTGAAGTCTTGGATCTTCCATCCAGTAATTATATACAGTCTATGCTTTCTGCTTTTGCTTATCCATATAGGACATATCTCTAGCTTTTGTCACTGCTTCAGTTGATGACAGTTTCCCTAACCTTTTGGACGCTGTCATTTGTAGTGATTAACTCTTAGTGTTCTATCAGACAGTAGAGACGAACAACCAAGGGTGGAGGATTTGTTCCAAGTCAGTTATCTACACGATGCATTATTGTGGTGTCTACTGGAGTCTCTAAACTCGGATAAGGGCTTCCTCTGCCCTCATAAACCACAAACAGGTGCAAACACATTACTGGTATTATGTAAAACCTTGGAAATTGTTGGGATTGTAATATCTATGTAAACAGGCCTATTATTACAGGAGTCATATGCTTTGAGGGCTTTGGCAGATACATCTGTCACTTGGTTCTAATTAGCCTGCCGTAGACTCGTTTTAATTTTCCATAACCTTCATGTCAGGGTAACACTGTCAAAGTCAGAGGCGTACTGTAATCCATGCTATGTCAGTGAGGAGAGTCCAATTAGAAACGTATGACACAAGAGGTGTAACGTTAAAGTCACTGACACTAACAGCAGAAGAACAGAGACCAGAGGAGTCCCTTGTCTGGACTGTGGTGGTGGTGGTTGGGGGCTGGGGGGGCTGGGGGGGGCTGTCGCTGAGTGAAAGTCAACTCTGAATTTCCCCGTTGGTGATGTGGTGGTGGTGATTTGACTGAAATAGTGAACAGCAGGGCACAGTGAGTGAATTATACACTGTTGTGCAGCTGTAGACCTGATAGAGAATGTGTCAGAAAGGTACTGATATTGAAAGAGCGGCATACATCCAGTAGATCATTGACTGGCAGAAAAGTCATTGATCAAACAAATCTACTTGGCAGAGTGGGAGTAGAAGAGATGTAAATGGAAAACACAAAAATGAAAGGAGACAGCCTGCTTCTTCAGGTTTGGTTAGGACTTCGTAACCCCTACTGAAGTTGTCATTCACAGAAGTTAAAAGTCCAGGATCTTATTGAAGAAATGACTTATAGTAGTGGTGAATATGCAGCAGTAAATCGGTGTGTTTTTGAAACCTTAGAATGAGCCATTGTATATCTACACAAGGAGTAAGCTACTTCTCAGGGAGTTCCTTCCATTTTGTGGTGGGTGGCATCCAGCTTACAGGACATTCCTATAATATGATGAAGTGAGTATCAGATGTATTGTTTCCTTTACTAACAAATCCACATCAGATAAACAATGCTCCATCTGGAGGACCTTTTGTTTTCATGTGTTTAGTGTTCTTGCTGCCATCATAGGGAAAGGTGACGTGATTTATTAACTTTTAAATATCCATGTTTTTAATGTAAACTTAAGTTTCACTCAGGTTTAGGGTTAAGCTTATAAATAAAGTGAAGGTCTGAGGTTAAACTGTATGTATTAGACTCCAGTTCAAAGGGGCCATGGCAGTATATTTGTTTCTTGGTGCAATACAAAATTCCTAGTATATGCTGAATATGAGCAGACTGGTGTTTACACATCCTCTAAAAATCTCTCACATTTTAAGTGGATGGTTGTCAGTCTCGCTACAGTGTGTTTTATTAGAGTTCAGGCTTTGGTTGGGTCATTTAAGGACACTCGGAGAGTTGAAGCCTTTCCAGTGTTGCCTTGGCTTGGTGCCTTAGCCACTTGTACTTTTTCTGCTTGGGGCTGCATACGCTTAGAAGGAGGGATTCTTTCAGGATACCGCCATTCACAGAGCCCTCAATACAGACCAGACATCCAGTCTGTTAGCAAGAACTATTTACCACATCGTGCTGCTGTCACCACCAAACTTAATGTCAAAAAATTGTGTTAGACAGATGATGAGAGTTTCCAAAGCGCAGTGTTTTTGTCCAGAGATCAGGCAATTCTAAGGTTTTTTTCCCCTCCATTGGTTAATTCCTTTACATGAGCACATGAGGAGTCTAAGAATCATTCAGCCACATCTCTTGATCTGTATCAGAAAGCAATGTTTGCAAAGCTTGTCATGGATATAATATAGAGCAAAGGGTAAAGTTGTTGTCAAACTTGATTTTTGTTTTTGAGACAGCTCAAACAGACCATTGATTTTCTTGTTGGCCTCATAGCAATGAATTGTGTTTATATTCTTTCTGTTCCTTGAGGTTGCTTCTGATTTCAGTGCCTCTCTTACACGTCTTTCTGGAGATGGTGGGCGTAATTCTCATTGCAGATAGTAGAGCTACATTTATTGGAGATACATGAACTTTAAACTATGCTTATTGCAGATTCTAAGGAAGTAACTACTCCATAATTTGTGCTTCTCATGTAGTAGCATCCAAGATACAAACTGCTTCACTGAAAAATCCAAACTTCATAATTCCTGTTATGATGAAAAGGTTTTAGGGATTCTGTAAATTACCTCAAAACTGCAGGGTTTCTAAGAAATCTTTCAGTTAATTTTGTCATAGAAAAATATGGATATAGCCTACTAATCAAATGTATGCTGACTAGAGGTAGACCAGTAGTGGATGTTTATAAGCCAACATAATCAGTTACCTTGTCTTGACGTAGCATGGAGCTGTAAATGTGTTAGCTTTAGTAGTTCAGTAAAAGTTATTTCTACAACAACATCTGGAGTAACAAAGGACAGTTTGTTCAGGGTCTGGTAACACTTTACCATCTTTATTCGGTTATCGTATGAACTGCAGGAAATGAGCACATATGTTCACATTACATTTATAGAAATCACATTGACTTTATTATCTACATACACTGCACATAATGTACAGTCAAAGATCATATACAACCTTTGAAATAAACCACATCATATGGGAGTCAGTGCAGCCACATATAAAATACTGTCCTTAACCTTGTATGAATTTAAATAAAATCTATAATAGGAATTTATGTTAGATTTCACTTGATAATATATCACTCTGTTATGCCATTTTTGTTTACCCTTTGTAGTTCTGCCTAACAGTTCTACACTCCAAGATACATGCACAAATGCAGCCTACTGTACTTTAAATACTAAAGATATGTTATTCACATGATGTTTTAAGTCTAAAATGTGATCATGAATTGATGAACCTCAAACAGATCTGATTTGTTACTTGTGCTTAATCCTGTTATACCTATCTAGCTTCATGATATTAAAAAAAAATGCCATGTTGAATTCTTTTTCTAATTCAGTTGTGGTCGGAGGAGTGGTGGGTGGTGCTTGAAAATCACTGCAGTCAGAAGGTGCAAAAGAGGATTTCCCTCTCTCTGAAAACACACCAGCTGGGACATGAAAGATGCCAAGCTGCTCATCTTCTTTACCTACATAGAAAAAAAATTATATTATTTTTGCTATGAGTCATTAGAAATTTGACAGCTTGCAACTAGGTCTGGGTGATCTCAAGATCTTAATCGATCTTAGTTTGGCAGCACAGTGCTGTCTAAACCTGCCTACTCAGCTAGTATTTGTTTTAAATGGCCCAGTACAGACCACAATTTAATTAGGGTATGTTGCAGAGTGTTGCATTATGGGACTGTTGCATAAATGTCACTAATTTACATCTGTTTGTAGCACTAGTTTAGGATCCAGAATGCACTAAGGTGTTCTGTTTCAGCAGATTCAACTTCCAGAGTTTGTGTAATGTGTCGTCTTACTGCTCCTGGAGAAATGGTGACTGAAGAATTACCGAAAGACCTTGTGCTGCTATTCCAGATGCAGAAATCTGACGCGTAGTGTAGTGAGTCTGTTTTGCACAGACACTTTAGAGTTTTGCTGGAGTTTAGAAATGTTTTGGATTTTGATACAAATTAGGCCACAGCCTTTGTAGTTAATGGAAGACACTGCAGCAGTCACAGATGTGTATACTGTTGGGAAAATGTGGACTTGTACTTCATCTAGATATTGTCAGAATCTTCAAATTATGTTGGTCTGAAAGGATGCAAGTGTTTATAGTTACATAACAACACAAAAACCCCCTTGCACACAGTCTTACCCTCTGAAAACCAAAGAAAAGTTGGGGAAAATATGCCATACTTTGGTTCTAACTTGCTTACATTTTGTGAGACCTGAGAAAAATTTGAGTCATGGGACTCTACCTCAAAAGATCATCATATGATCTTTTGGTCAAATCCACCAACCCTATTTGCAGTAAATTCTAAATATCTAGAAAAAAATTTCCTTGGATGAAAACAGAGATATCATAATGTCAGGTTTAGGGATGCACCGATATCAGTTTTTTCCAGACCAAGTACAAGTACTCACATTTGATTACTTGCTGAAACAGAGTACTGATACGAGTACTTAATAATACCATTACAGTTCTTACTTAGTTTTGGAAATGTGCTTTATTTTCGTTGTCATTAGTCTGACTGGAACAAAGTGCTGCTACTGACATTTAATGAGTTGGAATGAGTGTTTCTCAATCAATCCACCAGAGGGCGCTGCTCTGAATTAACCATACTGGACAAATACCACGAAGAAGAGTTACGTTTCTTGAGAAGAAGAAAGTCAATAATAACAAACATGGTGATGACAGAAGAGGTAACACTAATGTGGATACTAATGTTGATATTGATGAGGGTAGTTGTCATAAATATGTCAGTAGTTTTTCTCTAACTCACACAGTCGCTCTTTGAACAAATCCACTACCTCCACGGTTCCCGGTGGTGCTGCGTCTCCATCTGGGTACACACAGAGCCTTATATATAAGATAATATGATGATCTTTATATAGCTCTAGGTATGCATCTGCAGGCTCCCAGAAAACAGACAGTATTATGTATGGAATGTATGCAGAGGATGGACAGAACGCTCCATCCGTATCCATCTGTGCCTTTAACATAGCTTGCAGTCACCATTACTTTTATCACCGTTTATTTTGAACAATCCACACTGCTGACATTACTCCTTAGCCGCGTACCTGCTGCACTATGAGGTAAACGTCACACTGCCGTCAAGTGGTACCGGTGTGTTTGTGTCAGAGCACTTTTACGAGTACAAGTATTAGTACACGCACTCAGTACTGGACCAATACCTGATAGTGGTGTCAGTATCGGTGCATCCCTAGTCAGGTTTAACACATAGAATATCTACAGGTGCTTCAAACTTCTGACAGTTTTATTTGCGTAACAAGATAATGAAACAGGAAAAGAAACAGTAAACATGCTTCAGGTCAAGTTGTAGAGGTTGTGTCACTGCTTGCTCATATTACTCACATTTTAATTCCCTGTAAACCTTTTTTGAAAAAAGCAAAACAAAAATTCTTGTCAGAAACATATGCCAGCATTACTGAACTCCACCAGAATACATTATCAGAGGTACTTATTCTAACTTCTAGCATGGTTGTTCCTCCCGGACACCAGATGTTGAAAGACAATTGTTTTCATTTCTGACTCCTGCAGCTCCTGATTCTTAACATTTGATTTCGATAAGCCTTGACCTTAATCCAATAGAAAAATTCTAAGCTGAACTGCAAATAGCAGGTTTGTGCAAGTAGGTCCAGAAACTTGACATCAGCTGAGTCCTGCCAGGAGAAATGGACTAAAGCTCCTGCAGACTGTGAAGTTTCTGAAAGGCAAATGTGTTTGATTCAAGTAACATAGTGGCATCACATAGTAACAGGTGTACAAGTGTTTCGACCTTCTGAGAATGTGATAAACTAAATAGAACTAAACAGTTAAGTTAAAGATCATAATTATAATTCAGAGCTATAATAACATCAGAATAAAGCATAAAACAATGGTAGTAGATGCTTCACTTGGTCAAAAAACACAAAATTTAAATGTCTATAAATTAATCAAATGCATCGTCAAGGATGTGGAATGCATAAAAACAAAAATACAAAAGGACTCTTGCAGAAAAATATTAAATATCAACGTTCAAAAAGCATATACAAACATAATTATTACCTGAGGAGACACCATTGCCAAGATGTTTTGACAACAGAAAGTCTTCATCAGGACATGAGGGCAACAACAGCCAATTTAGCCCTTTTGTTTTCCAAAATAAAGTAACTGAACTGTATCATAAATATTGAAATAAAATGACCAACAGAATTTGTTTACATTTTAGTGCTGTCAAAATTTAACAAAAATTATGCAAAATGTATATTTCCTAACATAAAAAAGTCCACAGAACAGCAAACCAGTAAAGTAAAGTCATAAATACTTGTAGAGATATGTTCATTCAAACGTTTCTTAAAAGAGCTGTACATACACATGACAGAATCAGGAAAGCTGTGCTGTGATATGTAATAACAGATGTTTCATATATGTATGGGTGTGCACATGTTCTGGCATCATGGCAAAATCAACATACTATAAAGAATACACTTCCATTCTAGCATTTCACTCTTACACTGAACTAACTTACAAGTGTTTTCATACATTTACACTGTGGTGGTGTAGATTCAACTCTCAGTGTGTTGAGTTTACCTGATATCTCACACTGTGCTGGTTTCCTCCATGTCCTCTGGTACATGTAGGTTAATTCTCCTGTCAGTGCTCCTGACCACAGTGTTGGTGAAGGTCTGGAGTTGGTCCCTGATTGTCTTCAATGGCAGCTCACTGCTCCTTATGTGTGCTAAGTGCTAATGGTAATGCTAGATGCTAAGTATGTATTATGATAAGTCTAACGCAGACACCCAGTTTCCCTGCGGGGATAAGGGTCTGAGGGTCTGTGACATCCGCTAGAAACAATACTTTGTCCAAATGTAGCATTCATACGACTTCATCTCACTGTTCCATGATTTTACTTTCTATCGACCGAAATCAGAAGTAGCAATTCCAAGCAGCGCTTTTTAGGTCACTGGGGCTACATTTACATGTAGTCAGATATCTGGCAAAACAGAGATTTTTCTTTGTGTTTGTGCCTATCGTTGACATGACAACAATGGGCATGCAGACTGAAAACGATGGTTTTGAAAAACTCTGGCCAAAGTGGTGATTTTGGCAAATGTCTGTTTTTGCATTTGCATGTAAACAGAGGGAAACGGAGATCTCAGACCAATGTCAGTTTTCAAAGGAAATATTCTACCACTCTACATACGATGATGCAGTATAGAGGAAGAGGATGGAGCTGATTTGTGAAGTTACAAGTATTAAATGAGAAAATAAGGAAGTTTGGTGCTAGCGAATGTTAGCATCTTAGCTAAGTAGCGCCCACTGCATCTGCTAAAAAGGACCTTTTTGTATTCATTGATATAGAATAAGGCTTTTATGATGTGTTTCCACATCTTCATACCTTGTATTTTGTTTATCAGTCCTTTATTTGCTCTGTCCAGTTCAGTGGAAGATAAATGAAGTAATAATTTACGTTCGTGCACAGTGGTCTTCTTGAACTAAAGACAAAACCTGATTGAAGCTGTTAACGACTACAGAACTAACATGGTTCGACTCAACAGAGTTCAAACGCTTTTTCATCTGCACATCAGAAAAGCAGTTTGTGATGGTAAAAAAAAAAAGAAAGTCAGCGGCTCATCCATTTACATTGCATTACACTGGTTGTACGTCTCGGACTTTTTTGGACCTACAACCAGGAAAACACATGACGGTTACATCTAGTGCTGCCGCGATTAGTCGACTTAGATGTAATCGACCATGAAAATTAGTCGACAGCAATTTTGTTAGTCATTTTACCATTGACCGCCTATTTATTTTTGGTCTCCCTCCCATCTCAAACACAGTAGGAATGGAATCTCCCTGTAACCGCTGCCAGAGACAAGTCACAGGTACGCCGCAATGGAACGGGTACGCTGCAGCACCTGGGCAATCCATGCTGGCATTGGCGCCTGCAGCGTACCTCAGACCTTGGATCCATGCGTACCACATTCATTCTCCACCCCCCCACCCCCTAGGATTCAAAAATAAAATGGACACAACAAAATAACAAACAGTTGATTTTTTTTAAATTTGTCGTTTACATTAGTCAACTAATCAAAAAATTAGTCAAAAGATTAGTCGTTAGAAAATTAGTCGTTAGTGGCAGCGCTAGTTACATCATAACTTACCATCCCCATAGGTTCATAAGGGAAGTAACGTTTTGTTGTGATTCTTTTCAGGATTCTGATTTGTTAAAGGTACTCAATTGTTTCATCACACTGACATCTACAGGCTTGACATGGTCTTGACTGTGTAGATATACAGGGTCGTGTAAACAAAGATTTTTCTGAAAACAGCTACACGTGCACTCGGTTTTCCAAAATACACGGCTACGTGTAAACATAGCCTGGGTCTGAACTCTCTGACATCCTTTGAGCAGGGTTGTCATTGAATGATTTCCTCTCTTCAGCTTGACCTACAGTTAATTTTAAACCCTGCAGTGTAACCCCTGTCTGTCGTCATTGCACTCAAAGTGTCCCAGATCTTGCAAGACTCAATAGTGACTTTCACAATCGGATGTCTGTTTTCGTTGAATATTGTTTGACAACCATAAAACACTTCGCTAAGATGTATGTAAACCTCAGCCCTCAGCTGCAGACAGTTGTTTAGATCATAAACTACATGCATTTCCTTCCTCTGCTGTCCTGTTAAAGATACACCGAGATTAACAGTCGGATTTGCACAATCAGTAAAAAAAAGGCATAATAATATGTTGTTAAAAGAGCACAAATGACTGTTTTTATCGATTTCCTCCTCAGCCCACTGCTTCCTCTTTCTGTTCAGCATTTTTTTTTAGTGAGCAAATAAAAAATGCACATAAAAACTGGGGAAAGGAAACATACTGACACGTTTATCTCCTAATGCATGTAGTGACTATGACAGTTTAATTCTTCTGTTACCATTTTCTGATAGGTAAGATTGTTTTCCTTTGCCCCCCTCCCTCCACTGCCGCTGCAACTTTCAACCTCTTCTCAGCATTTCACAGAGACAGACACTCGGATGGAAGGAAGTAAAACATGATACCGATGCAAAAAAAGCAAAAAAACAAAGGAAGCTGTCACACTGTGCCCCAAATGCTCCTAACACTTTCTTGTTTCTTTTTTTCTTGTTCTGTAGACTCATATACATGAAGACAGGTTGGCCAGTCATCTTACATTTTCTGTATTTCTTTTTTTGCCATGAGGTGTGTTTGACTCATCCTTGTCTTTCTGCTTTCTCTTCCTGTGTCAGTTCTTTTTTTTGTTTGTTTGTTTCTTATGTGAGTCTCTAATGCATGACTGAGTGCTTTTAAGAAAGAAAGTATTATACAAACTCGCAAACATCTGACTGGGTGATTGTTTCCGGATTTCTGTCCTTTTTTTATGAATCTAAGCAATTATAATAATTCAGTGATAATGGGACTGTTTTAACCAAATCTGATGGGGAAATACACACTTATGGATGCACGTAATTTTCTTCCAATGGACTTAAAAAAATGACACATGGTTGACACATGGACGCTGTGCTCAGATTGCTGACAGGCTTTCAGAGAAAAAAAAAAATCACGTCTCTGTGGGATTTTCAGAGAAGACACATCAGGCTAATTAGATTTACAGACATCTAAGTAATCTGATGATTCACCCTGATTTGGGGGGGAATGGGTGAAAAGTAAACAAGAAGGCTTCAGTGTTTCTACTGCAACAGCTCTTAATGTTGGATTAAGGCAGATTTAGACTTGTACCTTAACCCTTTTAACTGCAATCGGAGTCCTAAGTGTATTATATGTCCACTAAACCCGTCTTTGAAATCTGCTTTGGGTTTGATGAAAACCAGAGCCTAAACTTAAGTCTGCTCTGGTTTATAACACCAGCGTTTGGAACTTGAGCAAAGATTTAATGGGAGTGCGTTATAAAAATGCTTCTTTGAACTGGTTTGTTTCCATGTGGTATGATTGGAACTATACCACGATATAAATTGGTTAAAAAGCCCATGACAAAGCATGCTATGTATGTATCAAAGCTCACTGGAGCCTTTGTGGGTCTGCATTAGGAATGTGCTGTAGATTCTCAAATGTATTGAGAGCAGATGGAGCAGATGGATGTAATTTTTGGTTGCATCTTTGACTTGAGAAAGTCTGTTTTCCAAAAATGTAAAAACCCTGTTTTTTTTTATTGTTTTCAATGATGCATGTAGCATTATTATTTGAAGCAAATAAACAGAAAGCTCTAATAAACTTCAGTGCAGTCTGCAAAGCAGTGATGTAGCACTAATATTAATGAATGGACTGCTAACAAAGATTTAAAGCATTAAAAGTGATTGTGCTTTCAGTCTTATTAGAAAGTTCAGTAGCCCACTCCAAACTTACTTAGCCTTCAAGGTTGACCATTTTTAATTGGCATTTCAGCAAAACAGCCTGGAACTAATGCGTGTTGTATTTTGTTCTGAAAGAAAAAGTTCTTTGACATTTCTCTAAGAGGAACCCCTGCGGATTGGAAAACACTGCTGTTGATCACAGAGGTTACTGTGCAGCATACAAATTTAAAGTTCAGCGAAAGAGAGCAAACTCTGCAGCAGTTCCCAGAAAAGCATAGACACACACACAAATAAAACTGTGGCAGCCAGAACGAGTGTTTTTCCAATATAAAAGACAGGCGGGGTGCCGGCCCACAGATTTGAAGTAAAAGCTGCAGTCTTGTCTTACACTAAGCTGACCTTTTTTTTTCCTCAACATGTTATTTCTGCTTTTTCCATCGTACACAACAAGTGTTTCACTTAACATGTGCCTTGGTCCAATTGCTGACACACTGACCTTAGCACCTCAACCATTAGAAATTATATGTGGTAGCTCTGTGGAACCAAACCAAACTAAATCAAAATGAGGAAACCAAAGGAAATGGTTTTAGAAAGCTGAAATGTATAACCATAAAACAGAAGAACAAAAACAGAACTTGCTTGACTCTTTTCCATATTTCCAACTTGAGAGTCTAGTGGGGCCACATTGTAATTGTGCCTTTTATGTACAAGCTGAGGCAACAATGTGACAGCATAACAATGTATCAGTGGAAAGTATGCCCATTGTGCACTGATGACTGGGCATTGATAGGCTTATTTGGTTACGCGTTAAGTAGGCTACAGTAGCTATAATCTTCCTTTAGTAGTCTAATCCTCTTCTAGTAGGTAGCAGGAACATTGTTATTTTTCAGTCATACTTTTTTCAGTGTACACCTCTATATAATTTCTATATTTGGTTTCACTGAGAAAACATATCCTTTTTGACTTAACCCTTTACAGGGCACTTAGACAAAAACTCTGAAATTCAACATTTCAACCGTAGCGTGTTATTGGAGTACATAACAAGACTATTTTGTGAAATTTTTCAAAATTTTGTATTGTCATGTAGAAAATCAAGGTCAGTGAAGTTACCATATTTGGTTCCTTGCCTGTATGTGGCAATAAAATAAAATAAAATTAAGAAATCCAAGAAGTAAGTATGTATGTGTATATATACACAAGAAAAATACATATAAAATGTGAAAGGAACATCACTTTTACAACATCACAACATAAGTGCTGATCCAGACCCCTGTCCACATCCACATTATCCCTTTGAACATCATTATTTACATTAGTACCATTACTTCATGGTACCTAACAAAGCAGGTACTCTCACCTTACAGACCCTGTAGACCACATTGGACCTGAGATTCTTGACTCACTGTAACTGTTGATGTCACTGTCTTGTACTGTGTGCGGAAATTACTAAAAATAGTCACTTGCCTGATAAAGGGTTAAGGTAATGACTGAATTATGTTGACCCAGGTAAAGAGATAGATAGATTGCTTTTAAGTTTAAAGGCTAATTGATGGACTTGAGGGACAATTCATGAAACCAGATGATTATTTGTGGTTGTGAAGAGTTTTTTATGGTCATAACGTGACAAACACATGTCAGAAATCTATAAGTACAACTTTCACAACAATGTTAAAAATAAAATATTTTTTTCAAAATCCATTTATATAACATTATAATTACAAAAAAAGCATAATTAATGATCACTGTTTCAATGTAATTATAACCACTGCTCTTTATACAAAATTATCATGGAGATCTGATATAGCACAACAATTATTATTATGTAATCTCCCAGCCCAGGGTGTACAGATATTTTTACATGTTAAGTGAAGTACATTGTGTGTCAGCTGTTAAAAACCCAATAGACAAAAGATACATTAGCTGTGTATCACCATGTTGCCAGTTGTGGCTTGTTTTATAGACCTTCTTCATGCAGCACTGCCGGTGGGTGGGAGAAATTAAGGACAAATTCCTCTATTAATGAACACTTATCTATATAGATTTACAGTGTTCCCCATAAAGTTGGAATAATTTTGTTTACAGACACGTTTCTCTCTTTATTCCTATATATACACATCAGTAACGACCTTTGACCAGGTACAATGAGTCTCAGTTGCACCTTATCTATCAAGAATAAATCACATTGTCAAAAGCATTTCATGAGAGGAGGTAAAAAATATTTTTTCCAACTTTATTGCCAACAGTGTACTTTGTAGTGTTCATTAATAGTATCATAATTAATGTAGTAAAATGAGCACTATTAAAATGAGTACTAAACAGTGTGGATGGGAGTATGAATAGTAGCAGCTGTGTTTTTATATATGTTTATGCCCTGGGGCTGTTGTTGACAGATTTGAGTAAATATGGAATTGGATAATGGGCGAAGTCAAGGGCATCATGGATGGACAGCCCACTACTTTTTGAACCAGACAAGTTTAAGACAAATATTACACATAATTGGAAAGGTCTAAGTGCCATCTTAAACAAACTCAAAGGGCAAAATTTAGTTTCAAATATTTTTAAATGAAAAATATCAAAAACTGCTGTGTCACAGATGTACAAAAAATTAATGTCTATTTTTGCAAAGTTGCTTTTTTTTTTTTTGCAGTTTTGCAAAGTTCTCAAAAATGAAGTTCCTATGACATTTTCATCCAAAAATGTCTTCAGTGTATACCTTAAACGCTCTATTTTACAACCTAATGATTGGTTAGAGGAAAAAAAAAATTTGATTATACCTAAATAGTAAGAGTTTTGACAAATGGCAGCATCACAGATGGACAAGAAAAGTAAATATCAAATTAAACATTTTTTATTTCAGTTATCAATATCATGTTTTTTGTTTGTTTTTTTTACAGTGTTTAGAACATACAAATAATATTAACATTATCAACAAATGTATTTTGCATAGCATTTATTAATTTTAAACACTGTGTGTTTAGAATATGACATAAATAGCATAATAATCAAATATCAGTATATTTGGAATAAATTTGTTTATTTATGAGAGTTTATAAAATGAACCCAGAATGACGGCAGAAAACGTTGTCACTTTCCAAACATTCACATTCATAAAACTCAATTTTTTGAATTTTTTTTTTTTTACAAATTTTTTCTTGTTTCAAAATACATTTTCCTGAAAATATAAGTAATTACCTACCAAAAAAATATTACTTTGGTGTAGATTATTGACATTTAATTTTTTTGACCAGATGTTAACCTTCCCTTGACTTCGCCCTAATGCTAAATTCAAAGTACCTTTATCAAATATCAGTGTCATTCCCAGTGCTCTCCCAGAGATTTCTTCACTGATGACACTCAAATCTGCATCTATCAAAACAAGGTGGGAAAAGATTTAGAACTTTTTAACTTCATAGAAAACTTATCAAATTAAAACAAGTAGTCTACTTTGAGTTTTGTGTAAAAATACATCCATCTTTGGGAGTTTGGCATATATATTAACCCTTTATAGGGCACTCATTGAAATACTTTAAAGTTAAAAAATACTTAAACCTTAGTTTATTATTGGACATCATCATCTACCTCCTTGTCGGTTGGCGTGACAACAGTCTCCCTCCTCTTGCCATAAAACATCTGAGCAGCACTTGCTAAAAAGTAAACGTACAATAAAACAACTGTTATAAAGTCATAAACTGACCAAAATCATTCATTCACTATTTACAGCTTCAAAATTTCTATAAAATATCTGAATCACTGTATAGTGTTCTTAAAACCAACATGCTCTTTGACCTCACCGAGGCACGGGATTGGCCCCATATTTAATGTTTGTGGAAATTACCAAAATAGTCACTTGCCCAACACAGAGTTAACATTTTCAGGGTTTTTAGCTCAGACCACCCCTTAAATAAGTGATAATATGTGAGACTACTGTCACCAGTTGCTGTCCATACCTCTACTGACTTACTAACTGAATTAATGCAGCTGATAATGCTATTTTAGACCGACAAGTGAGCCAGTATTATGCAGAAGGTGATAGGTAGGGCAGTGAAAAAAAATAGACACACGATGCAGATCACCATAACTACAGATGAAAAGCTTTATACTCTACCCCAGTAGTAACACGCACTACCTCACCTTGTTGTACAGTGAAAATATAACACACCTGACATGAGATTCTTATGAGTCACATCATATTTAAAACTAACTTGGTGAAAGTACAGGAAGGAGTCACAGTTTACTTGGGAAATGGATTTTACAGTTTATTTTTTATATATATACAGCTCTGGAAAAAAAAAACGAGACCACTGAATTTTCCTGTGAAATCAGCATGTCTGCATGTATGACAGCCATTCCATTCCTGTGTCTGTTGAATTCCATCACAAACGATGCACCTTCTTCTACTTAATAAACACCTGATCCATGTCTTATTTAAGGAGGAGCAGTATAAAAACCACTACTGTGTTCATCACTATCTTCTTACAATAGGCATAAACAGTGCTAATAGTACCGCAAAAGTAACTGGAATCCAAAAATAACTATTGAAAACTACTGGACTTCTGCTCTGACAATGTTCCCAAACTCTGAGGACTGGTTCTTCTATCAGGACAATGCTCCTGCCCTCAGCTAGGTCCATAAAGGTGTGGATGACGGACCACCAAATCAAGGTTATAATAGTTTTGGATTTTTCATTATAGTTTAGTTTTATTTAGTTTTGACTTTTTTTCTATAATTCAGTTCGTTTTAATTTGTTTTTAGAGGAGGGTTGCTAGTTTTTATTAGTTTTCTTTTTTTTTTTCTAAATGGTTAGTTTTAGTTTAGTTTTAGTATTAATTTTAGTTTTGTCGTATCTTTTATGTTCTTCGCCGTCGTATTCAAATAAATCCCAGACAGGATTCTGCTGCTTTCTCCCAAATTTAGTCCACATGTTCCAGGTAGAGTGGGGACGAGAAGATGACTAAACGGCAAGTGACGAGAAGTGACGAACCGTGAAGTACCGTATGGTGCTGCTAGCTAAAATTGCTAGAGCGAAATAAATCGCTTTCGTATCAATCTGACATTGACAAAGATGAAAACAAAGGGAATTTTATCCATAATTTTTATATGTTTTAGTTAGTTTTGTAAGGACACAATACAGTTTCAGTTAGTTATCGTTTTTTTCTTTTAATTATAGTTTTTATTTATTTCAGTGAACGAAAATGTTTTTTCAATTCTAGTTTTTGTCATTTTGTTAGTTTTCGTTAACGATAATAACCTTGCACCAGGTGAAGACCCTGTCATGGCCAGCCCAATCTCCAGACCTGAGCCCACTTTGAAAACTTCCAGAGGAAGATGGATGGTCATAAGCTATCAAACATTGCTGAGCTTCTTGAATTTCTACACCAGGAGCTGCATAAAGTCATCCAACAGCAATGGTGGAGAGCCAAGACACATGAAAGCTGTCATTGAAAACCAGGGTTATTCCACCAAATATTAATGTCTGAACTTTTCCCAAGTGACAACATTAGTATTGTGTTGTTTACAAATGAATATGAACTGGTATTCTTTGCATCATTTGACATCTGCATCTGTTTGTTATTTTGACCATGTTTCGTGTTCTGCAAATACATGCTCTAAATAACAATATTTTTGCTTGGAATTTGAGAGAAATGTTGTCGGTACTTTAGAGAATAACACAAAAATGTTCATTTTACTCAAACACATACCTATAAATGGTAAAATCACAGACAGTGATCATTTTGCAGTGGTCTCTTATTTTTTTCCAGAGCTGTATATTTTGGAGTTTTGACCTTTTCAGATAGTTTTCTTTTCGCTGCTCACTGTTAAAAATAGGTCAACCTGTACTAGTACTCCTTACTTAGCTCAGCATTGCATAAAGACTGGAAACAAGGTGAAACAGCTATTCTGGCTCTTCAAAGGTTCAGAAATACACACCAGAACTCAGATGAACGCATTGCTCACATCTCATTTGTTATTTCGGGAGATTTTGCCTGGCAGTAAGAAATGGTGTAACTTTTACTTCATGGCTCTGTGAAGGAGCTTTGTAAATATTCTAAATCATAGGAGGGCACAGCTAATAATACCTTCATGAACGCAGGGATGGTCTCTGCAGTTAATCTCCGGACACGTCATTGGGCCAAACAATGACTCTTGTAACGTTTTTGCTCTTGGCAACTCGAGCCCTTCCCTATCGTATGTAAGATAACTCCCCTTAAACGTAACCGCATTTGTTTGAAAATCACAAGTGGCTCTATTTGCATCATTCATTTTCCATGTTTTGAATATCTACTTGATGTGTCTAATTTTACCTCTGTCTTATTATAGAACAGTTTTATGTGCCTGTCTTTGTTTTTCTGATAGGGTTCAGCTGGTGTAAAAATTTTCACAGGGGTTTGATATGAAGCCAAACCCTGGACCTAAGTCCCACCCCTTCCAGCTGTGCCCCATGGGACCTTCCTTTGGAAATAATCGTATTGCAGGCAATGGCGAAAAACAATTTTTTATTTAATTTTTTTTAATCTGCTTTGTATTACAGTGTTTTTCAACCCCACATGGGCTCACCTGGAATTCAAATGGGGTCACCTGAGATTTCTAGTAATTGATTGAAAAAAAAATAAAAAAAAATTAGGCCTACTCATAAAAAATATTTTTTAAAGATTCAGTATATATTTCATTATAATTAAAACATCACACACTTTTCCTATGAAATCCACTTTAAATAAAATGCAGGATATAATATCTGAGAGGGCATATCTTGATTGATATGATCATGTGATTGTGTGCGTTACTACACTAAAACTGGACCGAACAGAAAATGGTTAGATTTTTCCACCCGTCTGGCCCTGCTAAGACATTTCCAAGAGAAACTGAGAAGCAGACACCAAGAAGGTGCATTATATACATTATATAGCCTAAATGTTGTCTGAAATTAGCGTTTATTTGCAACATAGTATAGCAAACTATTACGTGGTCAAAAACAAATTAATTTTAGCAAAAAAAAAGTCTCAGTTTTGAATGTCTGGGGTCGCCAGAAATTTGTGATGTTAAAATGGGGTCATGAGCCATAAAAGGTTGGGAACCACTGTTGTATTATGTTCTCATTCGCATCTGTCAGTTTAAACAGTCATTTTACAAGTGAAGAAAGTTGCAGTTTGAAGTATCAGACTGTGAAAAGAAGATACAATATGACTTTATTGATCAGAAAACAAAGTGCAGAAGACAGGCAGAATATTTTAAGAGTGAAACAGGAAATATAAAACAGTATCTGCTGTTTGTATTACTTATTCCTGTACATACATACATATTTACATTTTTGAAATATAATTGGACATATTGATATTGATATGATATTGGGGGGATTACTGTGAACTGTTGTATAGTCATGTCATGTATGGCCAAAGAACATGAATCAAATGTCTACAAACTTGGAAGTCACATCATAACTGTGTCTCTCACTGAAGATGTCTCTGCAGCTTTAATACGACCAGATGAGGTAAAATGCTGCTCTAGTATCAGTGACATGCGGTCCATGTAGCTGTTTAACACAAAGCTAAAAGTTTCTTTATCATGTTAGACCTGAACTGTGACTTTCTTGGCTTTTAAATTTATATTTTTAATCAGGGATGTCAATCTCATTTTCTTTCAGGGCCCAGTTTAATCTCCAGTGGGTCGGACCAGTAAAATGATAGAGTAATAGCCTATAAATAATAACTTCAAATTTTTCTCTTTCTTTTAGTGCAAATAACATTAAATTATGAAAATATTTACATTTACAAACTAACCAAACAAAAAAGATGTGAATAACCTGAAAATTCTGCAATTTTAAAAAAGAAAAATAAGTGCAATTTTAATAATATTATGCCTCAATTTATTTATACATGTGTATTACAGATTGGATCTACAAAGGCACAAAACATTTAGTAAAAGGCAGAATATTGTTAAAACTGGACTTAATTTTCTTTAAACACTTCAGGTTCATATTTGTTCAGGTTATTCACGTTATTGTTAAAGGATAGTTTAATGTAAATATTTTCATAATTTAATGTTATTTTTTTGCACTAAAACAAGGAGAAAAAATGGGAGTTGTCATTATTTATAGGCATAATGTTATATAATTGTTTTCACATGAAACCAAGAAGAAGTTTTGGAGTCATTATTTATAGGTTATTATGGTATTTTGCTTGAGATCACCATTGTTTTGTATATGGGCCCTGAACTAAAACCAGTTCGACACCCATGTTAATATCTTCAGTGTAATTTTTTATCCAGATTCTTCCCACAGGCCGGATCAGACCCTTTGGTCGGCTGTGTGTTGTTTGACACCTGTGTTTTAAATTGACAAACATCATATGTGTAAATGGCACAATTCAAATAGGATATAAGATTATTTCTCTCTTGCCACTGACCACAATTCATGTTTTTTCAGAACACAGGTCTCATGGAGTGCACCGAAGGGGCAGGAATTTCGGTTCAGTGCCCATCTAAGAACATAGATCAACCACACTTCCTTAGCTTTGTGTTGGAGATCTGTCTGACACACTCTGCTTTTGTTCTAGAACAGGGCAAAACTCTGGGGATCTCTATTATTAATTTGATCTCACTGTGTCCAATGTCATCTTCATCGTTGTCTTCATCATCTTTGTTAGCAATTTTTCACATATATTCTCTGACAAAACCACTGGTCGGATTCATTAATTTAAATTTTTTTTTTTTTTTTACTTACAAAATCACAACAACAACAAGAATCTACAAGTCACCAGAAATTAAAAAAAAGCGATAAGTAAAAACCAAAACAAAAAAAAAGAGACAATAGTCACGAGGGAAAAACAAAACAAAACAAAACAAAAACAACTGATAGATGACAATAGACAAGAACAAGACAATACACAAAAATCATAAGGGGAAAAAGAAAGACTATATACACACACACACACACACACTACAAACAAAAAGTTAAGGATATTATTTCTTTTTTTTTTGGTCATTTTTGCCATTTGTAAATAAAACTATGTCTGGTCATTAAAAAAATGTGTTTCAATTCAATTCACACACAAAAAAGTAAAAAGCGCTGTGCAAGAATCCCATGTTTATTTTTTATTATTATTATTTTTTTCTGTCTCTTTCTGTCTATTGTCTTCATTTATATGTAGCTTCCTTCGGGCAGTGTTTTCAAAATTTATTCACAGTTTTGAGAAATGTAAATTTTTGAATTTTTGACCATTTTCTTAAATATGTAAAATTTGCCTTTACTTATAATGGACCATATTTTGATGGCTTATAAAATGGAAATGGAGATATAAATGTAGTTACTGTTGAGCACTGATAGGAGGTCATATATGGACTTTAATTAAATTAGTTGAGTTCTCCTCCAGTGAAAGTACCACCTACTTCTATTGGGAGATTCAGCTCTTGCATCAAAACCACAGGACTCTTATGTAGCAGCACAACCTGATAACCTCACAAATTCAAGTTATTACTGGCTCTTAGAATATGCCAGTGAGCTACAAGGTTGCTGGTCCTGTTTTTTTGTTTCTTTAAATGAATCATACTCGTCATGGGCGACACTGAGGACAGGATGTATCTTTTTAAACCAGAAATGAGAAAATGAGATGTGGTTAAAGATCTGACACTCGACCAGACTTACAAAACCATAACTCAAACCAACTGAAGTTTCTGTTCTCAAGTGTCTGTGCCTTTTGTCAAGATGCACAGACAACTGCTGACTGGGATGAAAGCCTCTTATGTGCCAAGTAACTACACGTGTTAACTGTTGAATCGTCCTAGACATCGTTATTTCCCAGGTGACTCACATGAAGCACAGTTTGAGTGTGACCTGTAGTTGTTAGATGGTGACGGCAGATAATCGCATGTGCCATCTTTAAACTGACAAACACTTCCTCCAGCATTCTTCACGGAACATAAAAAGGTCACATTGGCATCAACGGTTCAGCACAGACATATTATCTATTCTGTCTGTGTATGATGTAACACTTCAAAAATTATTTACAGTGATAACTGATGTTCTGCTTTTTCTTTCTCTTTCATGTAACTGGTTGGTGATGATCTATCCTTTATACATTTGCAGGTAAGCAGTTCCATTTTATTCCTTTTTGAAGATGTAGGTTGTGCCTGTGTGGAGGTTATACTAACATCAGTGAGTTTTGTTTTTTGAATTTATTAATAATTATTGAAACAGGTCATATTTTGCTAAACCCACTTTTATTAGTCTTTGGTTCATTTATTTGTGTATTTGGACCCTAATAGTTCATTAAGTTATCTTAAGCTATCTTTATATTCATTCCGGCAAAAATCAAGTGGATTTCTACAACCTGTTTCAATTCCTGCTTAATTTGTTGCGTCTATAACTAGTTACATCACGACATTTGCACATATAAGGTCAAGAATTCAGACGAACGTTTCTCTGAGTACGACATAATTGTTGGTCAGCTGCAGCGGTTGTAGTCCAAACTGAAAATATGTCCAAACTTCGAGCAGATTACTTAAAATGTTCAGTTGTTGGTTGAACGGGACAGAAAGCACAGTCAACAACCTGGAGGGGGTGGGGTGTGAAGTGGCTCATTTGGCTTTAAAGGGCCAGCGCTCAAAACCACCTTTCTGGTGTCATTACTCAGAAATAGGGTTGAAGATGGACCTGTGCAGTTGAATTAATGAAGAATTCAGACCCAAGCAGAGCATTTACAGTTTGTGTAGACGACAGGGAAATGTTTTAAAATGCATAATTCCATTAAAAAAAAAAAAAAGCAAAATATCACTCCTTTAAGTAAAACAGTTGTGGTCATGAGTTTGAGCAAGACAAGGTGATAAACAAGAGTTATATTACATTGTATAACCACCAGGATGTGTCACAGCAGCAGTAGAAATAGCAATAGTAGTAAAAATGTATTTTCTAAAAATGGCTTTCTATGTGAATCTGCCTCTTAAAATAGGGGGTGTGACTCCCAGATCAGTTTAGGAAGTACCAGACTGATTCCAGCTGGGTCACCCGCATGCGTGAAACTACGTCACAACTTGCGTTCCAACGTTTCAATTTACGGCACACACGATCTTCAAAAAGTGTTCTGAGCATTGAAATAACGTCATTTTAGTAAGAAATAATATATCATATAGTAAACAATATATCAAGAAATTATAAAAACATGTAAAAGTTATTTTACACAACTACGGTTTAGACAAAAACTAGTCGAATTCTTGCCATCGATTAAGAACACAAAAATAAATCTTTAAAATAAATGCTATCTAAAATTTCCATCATATAATATTGCACAGTAATTGCAGCAGAATAAAACCAGGCTTATAATAATAATAATAATAATAATAATAATGATAATAATAATAATAATAATAATAATAATAATAATAATAATAATAATAATACATTTTATTTGTATAGCGCTTTTCATAGAACTCAAAGACACTTTACATACAGCAGATAAAAACAGAAACCAAACACATTAAAAACATGTAATTATTGCACGTTGCTAATATTTTATTTTAAGCAGGACTGATCAAACACTTTTCTTTTCTTTGTTGCTGTTGATTATGAGTGTGTGATACTAAATACTTCTCATAGAGTAGTATAAATAAACTATGAATAGCATCATTATTATTATTTAATTAATTATTAGTTTCCTGAACCGATCTGGTAGTGACAGCACTTTCTCAAACCATCCGTCTTAAGTATTTCTTAAGTGTTGTAGAAAGGAAAACATGTGATAGCCTTGCACATGCGTGGAACCTATCTGGTTCTCGAACCGATCTGGTAACGGCAAGGGGCTAGCATGAATGCTATAAGTATAGCTATGATTAAAGCTAGTGCTAGTGTAGTTTTTAATATTCAACACCGGAACCAGAGAATAGTCCATCATGTCATAATAGTGATAATATTAAGATCACACAGTCTTCACTACAAGGGTTTCCTAATATTTTCTAATAGTAGTTAACTAGTAGCTGTTGACTAGTGAGCGATAAAGTTAGCCGAGCAGTGTTTTTCTCAATTCAGGACTGACATTTAGCACTTGATATTAGACTTCTTTTAATATATTTTATCTTTTAAAGGAAAGCATAATATTTAGGGCTGGGCAAGTTAACGCGTTATTACCGCGTTAACACATTCATTAAACAACGCCGACAATTTTTTTTTAATCTCACGTTAATGCCATTTTATTCTAGCTCGTATTCTTCTGCCTCTGCTTGTGTGCGTGTAGCAATTAGCTCGGCAGATAGACAACAGGTTTCCCAAGAAAAGCCGGACGCCCAAAACTTCTCTCCAAATCTTTTACTTGAGACTCACTGTAAAACTGCAACATACATACAAAATATGCCTCAGTTTTGTTCATTGCCTTAGTATATTTACGTGGCATTATACATTTAAATGAATGGGAAAAAGATCGCTAGCTCAATGCTAACTTGAATGGGAAAATCCATAGACACGCTAACGATTAGCATTTACAGATTAACTTAAGATTTGCGTCTTTTTATTCAGCAACAAAGGTTCACATCAAAAATATTTTACACTGTTCATTCTTACAACAGCTGAATGTAAAATACTCACAGGCAAACATTTTTCAGGCCATACAAACAGAGTGAAAGAAACGTGTCTGTTAGTTCCTTCTTATGTCTGAACTGGCTACGGGAACACTGCAAGGATCAAACATACGTTAGTGCAATTTTTTTCCGACCACTAGAGGGCCCCCTTTGCTTGCTTTTAACAACTGAACATCACATATTATTGGGCTTATTGGCTTATTAGTATTAGTACTTATTAGTGGGCTTAAGACTCCTGTCAATCACTCACAACCGGAAATAAACTGGTGTGGACATAATCATGGAGAAAAGTACCAGTCTTTTCCATGGACATTTTCATTTTAAATGTCTTCAGATGGTGGGCTTGAGAAGGACAAAGTTGTTTGTAAGCACTGCAATGTGGCATTATTTTTGATCACTGGAGTACTTTGAGTCTGAAATATCACTTAAAGGCAATACACGCTGTTGATGCCGGCACCCCCCCCCCCCCATATAACTATGCAATTAATCGTGATTAATTGCAGAAATCCACACGATTAATTGCGATTAAAAATTTTAATCGCTGCCCAGCACTAATAATATTAAATAATAATGGGTTTGCTTAATAATATGGTTAAATAAGATACAGACACAAAAAAGGGTTGAAAGTTGGTTAGGAATTGCTTCAGTGAAATTTTCATTGATAGATAATTTGTATTTACTGATTTTTTTAACCAAGACTGAGAGAAAACAGGCCTGATTTAAGTGCTTTCATTTATTTAACAACCTTACTTTGTCTACTTTATTCATCAGCATGTTGCAAAAGATCAATAATGTGTCAATATTTTAAAGTCACTTTTATTTAGTCTGACATTTCCAACTCACGCAGGACTTTGAATGCAGCACAGTATCTGTGTGCTTCCAGTCATTTGCTTATGGGGTTGATGGCATTGGATCTTGGAAGTGGTTCATAGCACATGCGCTCTTTTTTTCTGGGTGGTGTTACAGTTGTTTTTTCATAGCTGTTAGCATTTTACCGGTCCAATATTAAGTCATGCCACTGACATGTAGCCCACCACAGCTTGCAGGCTTAGTTATAACTTCAAAAATCTCGCTGATATTTTCCAGGGCAGATTCCACCAGCTGCAGCTGTGTGTGACTTATAAATGGTTGGTCACTCATATTTCGCTGGCAGATATTACTTTTCACTGGCCTGGTGATAGAGCAACTGAACAACACACCTGTTAAGACTGTCTGTGTGTCACGTTTATTATGTGCCATTATAATATAAACCAGGAAGAGAGCATAATTAGCTTCTTTCACATAACTGGCATTTGTGTATTTATTATGTGCATGTAATTCAGGGATGTCAAACTCATTTTAGTTCAGGGGCCATGTTCAGCCTAATATGATCTCAAGTGGGCCAGATCAGTAAAATACTAACAGTGAAAAAAGTAAAATTACATACTGAAAATGTTTACATCTTCAAAGTTTCCTTAAAAATCTGAATAACACGAACAACCTGAAATTTCGTAAGAGAAAAAAGTGCCATTTTAACAATATTAGTCCTCAGTTTATCATTTACACTTATGCATTACAACTTACAGGTCACAATGGATCTACAAATATACAAAACATTTCGTAAGATAAGATAAGATAGGATAAGATAAGACAAGACAAGACAAGACAAGACAAGATAAGATAAGATAAGATAAGATAAGATAGGATGAGATAAGATAGGATGAGATAAAATAAGACTGGATGAGATAAGATAAGATAAGATAAGACTTTATTGATCCCACCATGGGGAAATGTAACAATTTACAGCAGCAATATTCAACACACCAGTGCAAAAGAAAGGTGGGTAGAAATAAATGTTCTTAAAAGTATAAAAATTAAAGATATTTACATATTAAATAGTGACATAGTAGCAGGCAGAATATTGTTAAAATTGTACTGACTTCTCTTAAGACATTTCAGGTTATATTTCTTCAGCTTATTCACATTTTTGGTAAAAGGATAGTTTGTAAATGTAAACATTTTCATCTAATTTTACCATTTTACACTAAAACAAAGAGAAAAATGTGCTCTTGTCATTATTTATAGGTTGTCAGGATAGTATTTTACTGGTCTGACCCACTGGTCTGTATGTTGCCCCGTAACTAAAATTATTTTGAAACCCATGATTGTTAATATGTTCATTGTAATTTTTGTATTTTACAATTTCATCCCATGGGCTGAATATAACCTTAAATGAAATGTTTTATTGAACAAGTTTGTACCGTTTCTGATGAAGTAGGTATCATTTTATCACCCGTTTATTGTTTTATGTGTGCTTCAACCTTTCAAATGTGCCTTCATTCATCATAACCTACTTGTGTAGTTTTGTTCTCATAACATTTTCCAATTATTCAATTAGCTTGTTTTATTGCTGATGAAATATTCCCTGTTTTTCTTCCACTCTTTCATGGTCTGCCTCTAACTAATGATATTTAGAGGCATAATTTTGACAAAAGAATAACATGGGGCCCTGTGTGGATATATACACGCTACCTATGTCTGTGCCTTAAGCAGAACCTCTAGTTGTGTGGTCTAATGTGATCCTGTTATAATCGAGAGTGGATTTATGTTAGGTATGAGGAGCTTATGAACCCCCTGGCAGAGAGTGTGAGGAGCTGCACTGTGTTTTCATGCTTCAGGGAAAGTTGAAAAACGCTCTCAGGCTTGCATGGGGTTGAATTATTCATGGAGACAGAGGGAGAGGAGCTGTAAAAGCCTTCATCTTCACTTTTCTGCCCCTGGCTGCGCTGCTCTGTGGTGCACTCCAAGTGATGGGGTGAGTTTAGGTAAGAAGGCACACGAATATCCTTCTACAATATCGATAGCATATGTACTGACGGCGCAGGTCGAAGCAGGGTTAGGTGCTAATGGGATACACCAATCTCCCTTTTCTTGTGGATTCCATAACAGATCGTATATTTTTGACATGTTAGTGAGCCATATCTAAACATATGTTTTGTGTTTGGGTTTACCCATCATGCTGGTCGTCACGCTGACATCCTCATATAACGCATATTGAAGCTTTCTCAGTTGTCAGCAGGTTGTAAAATAATGGCCAGATGTAAATGTAGTGTTAGCAGGCATGGAGACAGAAGTGTGACGGCTGCAGTACCTACTTACATGGATGACCAGGCTAGCCACAGTGGAAAATATGAAAAATAGTGCAGAACGAATCCTTTTAGCTCATAACAAGTGTTGTTTTTTGTGTCTAAATCATTTCTTCCTCTGTGCCTTAAAGCTCCACTGTCACCCAAAAACGATTAAAAAACACTTGTATGAGCATCGCTATAGTATTGGGTGACATCTATTGTATTCTGACCTTTCAGCTGCCCCATGAGAACACTGAATTGTGTCTTATTTTATCTCTGAAGCTTTTGCTAAAAATTGCAGGACCCATCTTTCATTTAGTGAGTCAAATCACTTAACCCAGAAAGACCCAGTGCTACCTTTGTGGCAGTTCCCAAATTAATTTTTCTCTATATTCAATCTTTCTTAAATAAATTATCACAGTTTATTGTAATATTATCTCCTTTATTTTGCAGTTTTTCAGTAAAAGTCTGGTATTTTCCTACATTTAATTCACTGATCATTCATTAAACGTCAGAGTAAAGTTGAGGGTTATATTATCAGAAACAGAGAAAACTGAATTAAAAGTGACTTTTTCAGCAAAGATATCATTAACTGAAAATAAAAACAAGTGTCTCAATCACTGTCATTGATCCAGTTCCATGGGTTTTACTGGTGAATCAATGTTGTAGAAGATGATGGTGTTTCCACGTTTATTGCAGAGCCTCTGAACGTCCAAATGGATCATATCTGATGATGAAAAGATGAATGACTGGATTTTACACCAATTATTTACACGTATTGATAAGATTAGTGGATCAACAGGTATTAAACATTTTACATCAGTAGATGGTTTTGTTCAGCAGTGGATGTTTAGGTCTTTAAGGGTTAAACTGAGGTATTCCATGTGTTGCTAAACAAACCAGAAACATATTAAAAACATATCCAATGTCAGTAATGTGTCATGACACACAGAGGATGTTATGGGAGTAGGGGTGTAACGGTACAGAAAAATTTCGGTTCAATAAGTTTTCAGTCTAGGAGTCTTTGGTTCGATACGTTTTTGGTACAGTGAAGGAGACCGATTTCATTAAAGAAAAAACTTTAAATATAACCGATCTTCACAAAACAATGCCGGCACAACGCTCTTGTTTTGTTGACTTGTCTCTCTCCATTGACATAACTGACAGGGAATCTGAAATGCTCCCAAATCTGAGACCTTAGAGCAGGGGTGTCAAACTCACTTTGTTCAGGTGCCACATCCTTCCAGTATGATCTGAAGTGGGCCGGACCAGTGAATTAATAATATAATAATATGAAAATAATGCCAACTCCAAACATTTCAATGTATTTTATAGTGAAAAAAGGTAAAATTACATTATGGAAATGTTTACATCTATAAACTGTCCTTTTAAAAATGTGAAAAACATGAACAACCAAGAAAAATCTGAAATTCATTAAGAAAAATAAGTGCAATTTTAACTCTGTTTTGCCTCTGCTTATCATTTGTAAATGTGCATTACAACTTACAGATCACAATGGATCTGCAAATTTACAAAATATTTTAGTAACTGGCAGAAAATGAGTAAAATTGCATTTACTTCTCAACACATTTCTAGTTTTTCCTATTTGTTGTGAAAGGCTAGTTTGTAAATTTACACATTTTCATGTAATTTCACTTTTTTTTTTTTTTTTAACACTAAAACAAAGAAAAAATTTGGAATTGTCATTATTTGTAGGTTTTTTATGGTAGTATTTTAATGATCTGACCCACTTGAGACTAAAGTAGGGCTTTTTATGAGCCCTAAAGTAAAAGGATTGACTGTTAATATCTTCAGTGTAATTTTTGCATTTTACAAATTCATCCTACGGGCCAGATTGGACCCTTTGGCGGGCCGGATTTGGCCCCCGGGCCGCATGTTTGACACCTGTGCCTTAGAGAAGACAGAGGGTCTTCCAACTCTGGCTTTGTACCTGTGATGCTGCTCTGAGTGGGCATACTGGTTCACCTTCAGCATGTGGATTTTGCGTGGACTGCTTAGACCAGGGGTGTCCAATCCTGATCCTCGGGGGCCAGTATCCTGCATGTTTTAGATGTATCCCTCCTTCAACACACCAGATTCAAATGATAAGCCTAGCATCAAGCTCTGCAGAAGCCTGATAATGACCGTCAGGTGTGCTGGAAAAGGGAAACATCTAAAACATGCAGGATACCGGCCCTCGAGGACCACGATTAGACATCCCTGGCTTAGATGTTCATCTAGGATATCAAATATTGCACATGGGTTCTGCTGTGTACCTTCAGCTTCCAGGTTCGTGTGGAAACTTAAGGCAAGTGTTTGAGTTCTTCACATTGGCTACATGTATTTGTTCAGTACACCTCTGTATCGTATTGAAGACCCCAAACTAAAACAGTTCATTTCAAACGAGTGCATCGTTACACCTATATATGACAGTGACAAGCAGTGGTGTGAAGAGGCATACATGGAGTCAAAAACACAGATTTCTTTGCGTACATTAGGCTCAGCCCACAAGAAATGCAGCAGTAAGCCCTGTTTAGACACCGCAGACATGCCATAGTGTATGTTAAGTATTTAGGAAGCAAGTGTCCTCATGCACATGGAATGAAAATAAGTTCCTGTTCATTTTCTGTTTCTTTTCAGGTGTTCTTAGAGTGCACACACTCTCTGAAGAAGCATTTTAGGTAGATACAAATATTTTCAGTGCAGGCGACAGAGCAATTGAACTGAGAGCCATCCTGACATATTATCACTCTTTGAAGGTGTCATAACTCACATTTTAGCACAGAGGTATTTGTTGCTCAGTTGTCACAGAGACATTCTGCCATGTTGATGAATGCAAAGCTCGATATATCAATCTCTACTTATTTCTGTATTGGTGTCCCTCACCTCAAAAACAGCTGAGGTTTTAGCTGTGAGAAATTCCACATTTTGTAAGCTGTTAAGTGTGTGTTTCTGCCAGTGATGCAGTCGTACACACACATTACATATGCCCACACTGGCTTGCATTTGGACACAAATAGTCCATGTATAAGAAATCTAAAAGCAGCCAGTACAAGACTAAGATAAACAAGCTAACATTCAGTCCCTGATGATGGCAAAGCAGTAAAAGCTACAATTATTCCAACATATGGGAAACCTACTTTTTCAGTCTAATTTAGCTACACTCATAACTTCTCCACTGAGATTAATTTCCTGATCAAAACAGAAGCATTCATGATTAAAGTAACTATTTATTGTTTTTTTTTTAGAGAAAGAGGAGTTGATTTTAAAGCCAGAATGGGGGTTCTTTGCTGTGTGTGTGTGTGTGTGTGTGTGTGTGTGTGTGTGTGTGTGTGTGTGTGTGTGAGAGAGAGAGACTCAGACCACCTGATTACTCATTAGATAATGCTTCTAACTCCAAAAAATGCTGCATCGACTCCAGATTTGGAAGAGCAATTACTGAGCTTTGTGAATTGGCATCATTTGTGTTTTTCTTGGTTAAAGTTTAAATCATAAAGACGGATAAAGCGCTACTTTATTTTTTCATGTAATCCTGTAATATTGTTGAATATTTTAATGATCTCTGTTGGTTCTTTATGTAGCCTCATCAGCAAAGACAAAAATACTTCAAAAACAACTACACAGTAACAATAACAGGGTGATTTCTTTTTCCCCAATGTGGTCTTACAGGCAACACTTCTCAGGCTTGTTGTTGTTTTATGGTGGTACTTTATTTTCAAGGCAGCCCCCTCTAAAGCAACCAAAGTCAGAGCATGAATGTCTCCCTGAGCTTTAAACAACACAGATTATGTGGCTGACTGCAGCTCTGTGCTGCATGATTGACTGATATGTATCTGTGGTCACTTTAGCATAAAGTCTAAAACTGTGTTTCTCAGATTTTTATATTATACATGAATTAATAGTGTTATTGTGGACAACATCAAAGGCATGTGAAGAGCAGAAGAGAGGCCTCGGTTGTAAAAGATTAAATAAGATGAAAACGATGTAAAAGATGCAACAAGATTTTCACAATTTCAAAAGATCACATTTAATATGCGTGGTTCCGTCAGGTAACTTGCGTCATAGCCCATTGTCAGGTATGTGTGAATACTAAGTCAGTGCTCCGTCATACGGGCATGGTTAGCGACATGTTACCTCCTTCATGGGCTGTTCAGCACTGGTACTGACACAGAGTCATTGATTTGTCTGATTACCTGGGCTGTGATGGCCTGGTCACTGACCTCATGCAGCAGACACCAGTCTAAGATGACACATTATTGGCCAGTGCTGGGTCGTGTCTCTATAACAATGGCGGAGTGCAAATGCAAACACTTAGGGTGTTTTCAGACTGGGTATCTGGATCTGTGTTGTACCTGGATACGATCACACCTGTACTGCAGATATTGCATTCACAAACCTGTACCAAGGCCTGTGTGGGTGTTACAGGGCCGAAACAGTAGGTGGCGATGCGGAAGGAGTTCTACAGCTATCCAGCAAACGTGGAGGGGACAAATCCTTATGTCGAAGGCAATATTTTTCTATCTGTTAACCTGTTTGAGGCAAAGAGAAGAAGAGTGACCTTCATTGTCCCTGATATATCACCGAGTGGTTCGGTTGATAAGGCGATCCAGTGCTGCATGGATCCGAGGTTTTTTCAGGAGACAACAGGAGCGCGGTCTATGGTCTTGTGGTGATTAGGTCACTTCCGTTGTCAGAGTGGTGATTAGGTCACTGCCAGTCTTGGGTACAGGTTGCTTTTACACAGCAATGTTCCGTACTGGAATCCATGCAGTCCATACCCAGGACTACCTTCTCAGCTGGGCTCGGGTACGGTACTTGCACATGGAACGTTTGCATTCACACTGATAAAAGTAAGGAGACTTTGGGGTCCAATGTACTTGGATATGTACTCAGATAGCTAGTCTGAAAACAGCCACTCAGTCTTGCTCACTGACTGCTGCTTATTTACTCGCACTCGATCACCTGGAAACAACAATGGTTGTCACTTCTGGCCGGCAATGGCTGCTCCCCATAGGTTCTTCCCCGGTGCGTAATTCATGTAATAAAAAGATCCAATGTGGTGCATTTATGGTGATCTTCTTACTGAATTATGCTTCTCTTGCTTATGAGTAATACATTAAGCTCAGTTAATGTCATAAGCATGACCAGTACATGTACACTTTAGATTAAATAGAAATTAGGTGAAAAACAAAAAAAAAGCACAACATTAAAATGATGAACAACACCAAATTGATGTATAAGATGCAATGAGACAAAAATGCTAAATAAGTAATGCAACAAAATGAAATCAACTCTGGAGAAAAAAAAGAAAGAAAATGACACAGAGACAGTGTTTTGACAGCAGAAAGGTTAGTCATATTTGTTTGTTTCATTTGACAGTTAGCTTGTGATGACGTGCCTTGCTTGCAAGAAGTGATTGCAGAGAACGGTATATTATTTCTGTGTGAATGATGTTCCAACATTCCAGCGAAGTGTATTTATTTAGCATTGTTTTGACGACGGAAGAGTCTGTAAAAATTATCATGATGAAATTTGGGGCGTTTGGGAGGCAACATTTATCTTTTGGGTCTGGAGCTGCAGAGAATTGGGAACCACAGATATATATTTGGATCAGAGACAAGTAATTTACTACCATAACTCATCTGAAAGTCATTTTACAGGTTCAGAAATCTTGGTTAAGGGACATTTGTGGAATAGTAGTTGTAATAGTGAAGCTGTGCATTGCCTGTGCCTTTAGCATGTGAGTCGTCTCTTGGGTTTTGTGCTGTGCCTTCACCTTTAAGGGGCTGTGGAATGGGAGCCTTCAGCGGTGTGGCCTGTTATGTAAGGCTTTGGCTGTGGTGGCCAGAGCTGCGTGGCCCCAGCACTGTCCCACTGCCAACAAGCACAGGAGGTTTCATCACTCTGCTATTCCAAAGGGCCCCTCTGCACTCTGGATATTGTTTAGTGCTGCTCTGTAGTTTGCCTAGTTCATTTTCTCTTTTTTCTGTCTCCTTCACACCAGCCATCTGTCATCCTCCGTGATAGCCTCCCTCTACCGTCTTTTTCCTCATCCACTTTCTTCACTTTTGCTGACTCACTCCACTCTGTGAAATTATAATGCACTGAAATAGCTGACTGTCTCCTATGCTCTTATTGCACCATTTTGTTTTTATATCTGCTTCTAGTCTGTGATTCCCACTCCACTGAGACTGTGTCTAACAAGAAGCCGCGAATCAGGATGGCTTACTCCCACTTGGTGTTTTATTTTCGTAGGTGTAAAAATACATCATTTGGTAGAACCACTTGTTATTTCTCATAAGACGCTCTGAAATTAGTTATCGCCATCTGTGATTCTTGTAACTGAGATTTCTCAAAGATTTTTTTAAATTAAATTCACCATGAGGAGTGGCAGCAAGGTACAGTACGAAAATATGGAGGCATCATAAAAGTAATTTTCAATGCTTCAGTGCTTCACACATAAGCATTAGTAACCAGTGTAGCAGGTTGGTTTCACAATCTTAGATCATAATCAAAGTTAATTTGACACTTGATTTATGTCAGGGGATTTTACAGATGTTTTTTTAATTTTTTTTATTTTTAACCTTTATTCAACCAGGTAAGTTAGTTGAAAACTGATTCTCATTTTCAATAATGACCTGGACATAGGGGGACGAACAACCAATCACCCTCACATTCATACTGACTTGAATAATTACAGTCTCCGGTCCCAGGATCTGTTATCCGGCAGTGGTTCCCAACCTTTTTTGGCTCATGACTCCATTTTAACATCACAGATTTCTGGTGACCCCAGACATTCAATATGGACACCTTTTTTTTTTTTTTTTTGCTAAAGTTAATTTGTTTTTGATCATGTTATATTTTGCTATACTATGTTGCAAGTAAACAGTAATGTTAGAGAACATTTAGTCTATATAATGTATATTATTATGGACGGAGGCAGAAAAGCCAGGTATAAATTACTGCTTAAAGTGAGAATTTTATTTTCCTTGGTCAGGATATGTACAGTCAGTCCAACTTGGATTTACAAGGCTGACAATTAATGCTGAAAAAACAATAACTCAAACTATGAATTATGAAAGAGCTGCAGCATCCGAAACTGACCACAATGAACATTTGAAAGATAAACAGAACCTCAGTGCTTCAGTTTCAGCTTCACAGTTTGTCATGTCTTTTATGGATTGGGATTGTCTGTGTCAACTCACCATATATTTTTTTATTAGTATGTTTCTATTTATTTATTTATTTATTTATTTAAAATCAATTTCTAGAAATTTCAGGCAACCCCATGTGGGGTTCTGACCCCAAGGTTGAAAAACACTGCTTTATGGGTTCCAAAAGTCAGAACAAAACTAGGAAAGAAAGCTTTTAAATATTCTGCTCCCACTGTCTGGAACAACCTAAAAAGGACAGTAAACTAAAGGAATTGGTCTCTTTTAATACATTCAAAGTCATTTTAAATCAATGGGAAAAGGACAAATGTGGGTGTAGATGTTTTTCCAATTGACTGAATTGGGTTCGACTTTGAGATGCTTTTAAGGAACATTATTGTTATGCTTTTAGTACCTTTTAAAATAATGGTGATGTTTTATATGTATGTTCTTATAAGTTTTAGTTTGTTTTTAGTACTTACTTTCATTGTGTTTATGTATATTAGAGTGGATGTATGGCTGTGATTTCCATTTTGTGTAACTTCTGCTGATGCTGCTGTCTTAGCCAGGACACTCTTGATAAAGAGATTTTTAATCTCAATGAGCTTTTTTTTCCTGGTTAAGTAAAGGTTATAATAAATAATAAAAAAAACAACATCTATAGGCAATTTAGATTAACCAATTAACCTACTAGTGCATGTCTTTGGAGGTACCCAGAGAGAACCCATGTAAACACAGGGAGAACATGCAGACTCCCCACAGAAAGGTTCCTGGTGTTGGAATTGAGCTCAGGACCTTCTTGCTGTGAGGTGACAGTGCTAACCACTGCACCGTTAGAAAATAAATAACAATACGGATAAAATGTTAATACTCCATTGAGTTGAAAATGGCTCATTTATTAGTATAGTTACAGTATTTTGGAGACATGTTTGCACGCAGGCGTTGCACTGACCTATATCTTTATAGTATTAATGTTGCTGGCACACGTCACCAGGCTTATATACTTATTTCTGTCTGTTTATAGCAATAATTTAGCCTTTGTCTGCACTAAGGTCTTTACTTTTAGCCCACATAAACTTGCAGAGTTTGTGCAACATTCTTTGCTGCAACTCAATAAATAATGATGAAGACCTACTGTCTTTTAGCTACAGACTGCCTTAAGAGTTATGGTAATTTTAAAATTATTTCTGATTGAAATTTTGCTAGTAATTAATAGGAGCTTTGCAGTTGTTTGGACAAGTATTTACTTTGTCTAGATTAATCACTATTGTAATAATTTCAGTCCAAAATGATGCAATGACTCAAGTAACGATAACAAAAAACCATCTCCCACAGCCGTAACCAGTGGAAACCTGAGAAAACTAGAGAAAATTGGTTATAGTTTGGTTATAACTTGCCTACATTCCATAGCAGGTGATTCAGAATGTGGATCATGACTCTACCTGAAATGTTGGCCATATGATCTTCTGCCAAGATCATTCAGCCCTACTAATAACTAAACAATGATAATACAAAAGTATAAAAGTGCTGTGGTTTTTTTCACCATCTTTGCATCATATGAATCACTTGTTGTGTCTTGAACCTGAACAATCAAACAATTACATAGTTTGTTTGGTGGTTAGACACCTGGCTTAAGTTGAATATTTCCTTCTTTTTAACTTACATTGTGATGAGCAATAATTTGGTCACTGAAAAGAATTATATTGCGTACACAGAGCATTGCATCATGGGTCAATAGCATTATTGTTGCAAGGCTAGTGAGTATATTTAAGTCTGTTTATAGTGATTCTTCAGGGTCTGTCGGCAGTAAAAGTGAACAGCTCTGACATGTTTACTTGTCACAGTAAAGTCATGAAAACTGGTTTGGATCCTGTTCAGTTGCAGATGGATCTGAATCACAAGTAGTCATGTCTAAGAAGTGTATGTTTCAACATCAGTTATGGACATTACTGAACTCGTTAAACACATTTAATCATGTTAAATTATACTTTGTTTTTCCTGTACATCTTTGCCACTCAGTTGATGATGTTATGGAGTATTTACCTTTATACTGGATTAGCAAAGCTGTGACAATGTGAGTGAGTGCAATGTATCGCTGGATCCAAGACAAGCCCATGAGATAACAAAGATAGGCTGGGAATGGAGTGATAAGGTTGGCATTAGAGGGAGTGTTGCTGTATTCTACTCATAACTTAAAAGCTTTGTGAAAAGGGATGCAAGTTATTAAGACATTCCCTACTGCAGCAAACTATTTTTGGTCTATGAAGAGACACCACCCCCAAGCCCCACCTCTACCCCTGCCAAGCCTCAAATAGTTTCTCTGGTGAGTACTGGCAATGCTCCAGAGCCCAAAAGATGACATTCAGGCCTGCCCTCATATTGTTTCTAAACACGTCTGTATCAAAACAAGGAGATTTTATTATTTTATTGCTTTATTTTACATTATTATTTATTTTAGCTGCACATCATTTAGGTTGAATTTAAATTACCTATATTTGTCATTGAGTTCATTAACAGGTGATCCCATGATGTACAAACACAGCTTCTTAACTAGTAGGCAGTGAATGAGTGACAAATTTTACCAATGAAATGTAAACAAGACTAAAAGTGGAGTAACTCTGAGAAAACATGTTCACCATTACTGTTAATAACATGGGTATGTTGTTTTCATTCATTCATTCATTCATTTATGCAAATCCTCTGGAGCACAGATGTCAAACATACGGACTGTGGGCCAGAACTGGTTCTCCAAAGGTTCCAATCCGGCCCACAGGATGAATTTGCAAACTGCAAAAATTAAACTGAAGAAATTAACAGTCAAGGATGTTGAACTTGTTACCCTCGGCCACACTGGCCACAGGGTATTGTCATCAGTTGGTTGTCCGTCCATCCGTCTGTCTGTCCATGTATGTGCAGAAACTTTGGTATACACCACTGGTTCTCAACCATGGGGGGGCAGCAGAGAGTCATCAACAATGATAAGGTGAGGGGAGCTCACTTTCATTGTCTCACAGCTTTATCGACATGTCCTCCACATACATGTCTGTCGCGTTACTTGTACAATTATGTATTGAGGTCTGGATTGAGGACATATTTAGGTCCGTGAGCGGGGGGGTGGGCATCCAGTACATCGTCCATCCATCCGTCCGTCCGTCCGTCAAAAAAAACTTTGGCGTAGACTGAAGGCTGAGGGTTCTCAAGTGTGCGCACGTTATGTTTTTAGTTCATGTTCCATATACAGACTGATCTGATCTCAAGTAAAATAGCAGCATAATAACCTATAAAATATAAACTCTAAAATTTTATCTTTGTTTTAGAGCAAAAAAAACCCCTTTCAATTATTAAAATATTTACATTTACAAACTAGCCTTAAACAATAAATTGTGAATAACCTGAACAAATATGATGCCTGTTACGAAAGGTTTTGTGCCTTTGTAGATCGGATCTGTAATGTACATGTATGAATGATAAGTTGAGGCACAATATTGTTAAAATTGCACTACTTTTTTGTACAAAAGTTCAGTTTTTTCAGGTTATTCACATTTTTTTTTTGTTTGGATAGTTTGTAAGTGTAAATATTTTCATAAATCAATGTTATTTTTGGCACTAAAACAAAGACAAAAATTTGGAGTTTGGAGTCATTATTTATAAGTTATTATGTGATTATTTTACTGGTGAAATTGGGCTGAACTAAAATGAGTTTGATACCCCTGCTCTGGGGGGTTTCAGGGTGTTGGAGCCTGTCCAAACTACTATTGGACAAAGATGTGGTACACCTGGGACAACTTGCCAGTTCATTGCAGGGCTGATATACATAGACAAAACAAATATTGACTCTCACATTCACATCTACGGTTGATTTCCATTGACAGCTTAACATATTAAGGTGCATGACTTTGGAATGGAGCAGGATTAGCTGGAGAGAACCCATGCAGATGTGAGGAGAATATGAAAACTCCACACAAAAAGATAACCAATGACAGGCACTAGGCTAAAACCCAAGGCCATCTTACTGTGAGGCCACCAAATCATCTCAAATAGGCTCTTAGTGCTATGAATTACAGCTGTGGGATGTCAGAATTTTTGCAGTTTGTGGTTATATGGTGATGATTGGTATGTCATTCATGGTAGGTCATATACTATTCAAGTTTTTGTTTGACAATCCTGGATAAACAGGAGCACTACTAACATCCTGTACTTGATAAGTACCTGCCAGTTATTTAATTACTGTAGACCTTAGATGACATTAGATAATGCCATTAATAAATATCAGTCTGTACTTAATGCTGTTAATAATGTGATTCTCATTAAATCAGGGTTTAAACAAACAGCTACAAATGTAAAAAACTTAGAGCAAAGAAAGCTGCCTCTGTTTATCCCTTAATGAGACATTAGTGAAAAGGCTGCAGTTATGCACTAAAAAGCCTTCCTGAGATTTTATGAACAGATAATTTCTCAGAAGTGCAACATATTCTATGTGGATTTGAGAGCAAGAGCAGTGCACAACTTAAAAAAACATGCAAATAAGTTGGTAAAAAAAAATAAACAGCATTAAGTGCATCCTGTGTGACCAGGCCTCAAGGAAGTAGGAAATGTGTGTGTGTGTGTGTGTGTGTGTGTGTGTGTGTGTGTGTGTGTGTGTGTGTTTTCAATTTGATTCCTGTCTGAATTTTTAAGCTCACTGTCAGCATAGTTTCAGTGGATTATTTTGCTTTTGGGATGTCTGCTGTGTTTCTGTGTACCTAAGCATGCACTAACATTTGGTGTCATGGGTGTACTTGAGTCTCTCGAAGCATTCACATAGTTCTGTCATGCAGCTACTAAGTAATGAGAGGTGAATTATGTATTTGTGATATTTTATTTATGGCGTTTTGTCATATGACATGGTCTTGATCAGGCATATCCTGGCCAGTATTAATAGGAAATAAACAGAGGAGGAGCACCTACATTACTTTGGAACTGTAAACAAATCAGCTTTGTTGGTACAATGAGAAATACCCATAAATAAACACTGATGTTTCCTTAAAATCTATTGTTCAGAATTATCCAGGAACAGTTTTGATCCTTGTCTGAAGCCTCTATTCTTGTACTAGATTTGGAAGGGGCCATATTTTCAAGAATAACAACCACTAATGCAAGGATAAGTCGTGCATGCAGTGAAAGTTGGCAGAAGTTTAAATTCTCTCCCCGACACGTATTTAGGGATTTACTTAAAGTTCACCCTGTTCAATCAAGCACAAGGACGATATGAGAAAGTACGTACATGCATTATTCTCAGCTGTACAATTAACCATCTATAGTTACTCACAGTTTGTCCTGCCAAGTGTAGGAACATGCACTTACCTTTGTCATCATGCTTAATTGTAATCCGGTGCTTTCTAAGTCTTCTTTAAGTTGTTGCAGCTGCATTCTTTACCTGGAAGACTTAGAAACCACCAAATCACAGCTAAGCCCGGTGTAGCAGAGACAAGTGTGTTGAGATCATTCTTACCATTTTCATACTTGACTGTGATTAGGTGCTTTCTAAGTCTGAGATTAGTGTTGGATCTGGCAAGAATGTACCTGCAACAAGACAAAGAATATAACAGAGATGAGAACCAAACCTGACAGCATTACCTAATTTGTAGAAAAATGTACTTGTATGACTTAAGCATCAAAGTTTATTTTGACCAGTACGTATTACTAAAAGGCAGCTCCACTTAGTAGGGTTTTTCCAAAGTTTTTAACACTGCCTTATGATCATCTTGTCAAGATTTGTAGTGTAGAGCTTGTTATTTCTGTGATATTTCTTCCTTATCACATGAGTACGATTTTAACTTTTTTTTTTAATAAGTATTTTAATTTGGGGGATTTTTGTTGATAACATAAAATACAAGTACAGACACGACACAGTAGACATGGTCCATATGTAGACCAAAACAAGACAACAAAATAACCACAAAGACTACCAGTTCATAAAAGATTTTGGTAAGTCAGTCCATCAGGTAGTAAAAGTGTTCATTAGGTGTCAGGAGCTGTCAATGAGGTGAAGGGAGTGTCAATGAGTGTCCAAAGGAAGGTCCTAAAGTGCCATGTTATCTATATATTGACATAGCAAGAAAACAAACAGTGGAGAGGTACAGTACAGAATAGTTTCATGTGCCTAGCTTGACGCTGTATCTTTGTGTTGATATAACCAATGAAAGGACCCCAGATTTTGAGAAATTTGGTGTGGTTGTCTGACTTTATGAATCTCAGTTCTTCAAGGTATAGACAGGACACCATATCATTCAGCCATTTCTTAAAGCAGGGTGGAGAACTTGACTTCCATTCCCTCAAAATGACCTATTTTGCTATAACCATAAAACATGAGAGCTTCTTGTAGAGCTATTGGGAGAGTAATAGAGTGGGTGGAGCATTGTAGTATTTCAAATATACCATCTGGCTGCAGTGGCTTATTATATACAGGGTGTATAAAAAAATATATATACTTTTTGAAAAATTACCCCCAGTTCCGCATCTGATAATTTTTGGAATTTTCTTTTATGGACATCGGTAGTTAGGGGATTGGTGGATATTTGTCCAAATTTACAGACCCAAGTTTTCTATTAGGGTTAGGGTTATACTGGAGGAGCTGAAGTCTAGCATTGATGGAACATGCTTTAACCCTTTCTAACCCCATTGCCCACAGCTTTTATGTGAGATCTCCTCACCAGTGTCCTTAATCCATGTGTCTCTAATGTGATGAGAAGATGTTGTCAGTGGAATAAGTGAAACAAACTGTGAAATCAGGCCTTTGGATATAGGGCTTCTAGTGATAAGACTGTAGACAGTTTTAACTTTTTAATATCAATCTAGTCACTGGCAACTTTGATGAGGGGTTAGGGGTTATAATTGAGCCATGTTTTTGATGTACTTTAGGTTACTTTTTTTTTAGCCAATTGCTATTAGATATTTCCTTTGAGGTAAAATTTTAACATATGAATTTTGGCTTAAATGTCCATCTGTTGTAAACCTAATCCTTAACCCTAACTAAACATTCCATGAAAAGGGTAGATTTTAAAAGGTTACAGTCATAAAATGTCTTAGTATGTATACACCGGTTGACATTTCTTGGTCACTTAGCCGCACTTTATTGGATATTAATGGGCTGTGTGAGATGATGTGGATGGTGTAAGTGTGAGCAATTCCCCTGGCTCGGAGTCAAGGGAACTAGGTAAATTACTGGATGTAGAAATGCGACCCGGCTCTAATGGATGGAGAATGAGATAATCAAGAGGCTAACAGCAGGAGAAATATTTGTCAGCAGTGAAGAGCTTTGTACTGGGCTTTAGACATACAAAATGCATCCATTACTCCTAACTCTACAATGGCCTTTCTTATGCAGTGACTCCAATTTTATGTTCCTTCAGGGTGCATGAATGAATCCTTGCACAAAGGCCTGCTTCCAAACTCACAGCTGTGCATGAGACTTCAGCTGGACTCACTGCCCTAGTTTGGCTGCATACTGACACACACACAAACATAAGCCAGCACTGGGAGCTCAGGCACTGGGAGACAGAGCACTCAGGGTACACGGTACATGGGAAGGCAAAACAATATGCGCTATCAGACCGCTGAGTGAGCACACTGACCAAATGAAAGAGACCCCTGTCCATCCTGTTTTTCTCACTTTGTAGTGTTCCTTGTTGTGATGTGGCCTAGATTCCCCTAAACTGGGTGCTGTGGTGAAAAGTAGCACTTTGTATACACAGGGTACACTAAAGTATGTGTGGTTTTGTTAGTGCTCAAGGATTTGGTGCATTGGTTATGTCTTGCCTGACTGATTACATGGAGTCCATCCATCTGCATTCACTTTCAATGGGATGTGGGCTAGAAAAAATGAGGGTTATCCTGGAGTATCACTTTTGTTCAGGTGATCTTAAAGGTGGGGTGCGAGATGTTTTCCTGGAACATTTTTTTTAATATATATTGCTAAAAATCCCCTTCACACCCCGATTACAACCAATTAATTAAATGCTCTAACACAAAAATTTAAAAAATGTAGTCACCTGTGGAACAAGGTTATTATCGTTGACGAAAACTAATGAAATGACGAAAACTAGAATTGTAAAAACATTTTCGTGAACTGAAATAAATAAAAACTATAATTAAAAGACAAAACGATAAATAACTGAAACTGTATTGTGTGCTTACAAAACTAACTAAAACATAGAAAAATTATGGATAAAATTCCCTTCGTTTTTGTCTTTGTCAATGTCGGATTGATATGAAATCGATTTATTTCCCTCAAGCAATTTTAGCTGCTGGTACCATGTGATATTTAACGGTCTGTCACTTCTCATCACTTGTGGTTTCCAGTCGTCTTCTGGTCCCCACTCTATCTAGAAACATGGAGACTAAAGTTGGAAGAAAGCAGCAGAGTCCTGTCTGGGATTTATTGGAGTATGACAGAGAAGAAGAGAAAAGATATAAAAAAAAACTAAAACTAAACTAAAATTAAACATTTATGAAATAATGAAAACTAATAAAAACTAGCAAACCTGCTCTAAAAATGAATTAAAACTAACTGAATTAAAGAAAAAAAAAGTCCAAACTAAATAAAACTAAACTATAATGAAAAATCCAAAACTATTGTAACCTTGCTGTGGAACGGACAGGACTGAAAAAACACCATCCAATCATTTTGAGCACCCAGTTGAAATGATTGAACGGTGATATGTCTATCAAACTCAACTGCCACTTGTCCCTCCCCCCTCTGCGCGTACCCCTCTTTGTGCATGAATCATTCGTCCTCAGAGGCTTGGAGCGCTGGTACAAGAAACAAAGCCAGAGCCAGAGCTTGGCTATATTAGCTATATTAGGATGGAAAGTTCACAAACCGTTTTGTCACTGACATAAATCACTAGGAAATGTAACATTACCCAGATAGGTATGAACTGAGACTGTTCTGTCAGAGCAGAGGTGTTGGAGGAGACTGAATGAGGTATGCATGGATCTGGGCCAGCAGAGTGCAGCGCTTGTGAACCCTCAAGAACAAGCTTTGCGTGTGCCGGTACTCTGGAGGCGTGGCTTCGGGAGGATGTCTGAAGAAAGGGGTTTGGACTTTTGAATTGAGTCTTTTCAAAATGTAGCTTGCTCGAATCATTTTTCTAAGATCTTATACCCCACCTTTAACTTCCAGAGCGTGAAGGATTCATACAGATCCTATGTAACAGGACTTGGTGCATTATATCATCATACATAACTATCAAGGATAAGCTTATATGTGGATAGACACCTGTACCTTGGGGCTTGTTATAACACCTGAGGTACTCTATGGTCCAGATTGTGCTTTGTTTTTTACACAGTGATGTACGAGCCAGAAACTTTTGGACAACATCACTAGAAAGGGGAGACGAGACAAGAGATGCCTCTCATGTGCTGTTTGGTGGGTTACTGCAGTTTTGTTAATGTTGTGTTCACTGAACCTGGTATTATTTCTATATCCCGAGCACATTCAAAATAGAGGTCCCCAAAGCAGATGGGAGCGACAATGGCTTCTTCATCTGTTGCAAGTTATTTAGTCACTCTAGTCACAAAGGAGTATGAGTGGACCGTTTGGATGTAGAACACATAAACATAACGCAACATGAATTATGTTCCTGTTGGACTAAACACTGAAGGTACAGTCTGAAGAGATTAACTGTTTTGAGGGTTCTCCTGGCTGAGCATGCAAGGGTGGTTGCGATTGAAGATGTGTAGCAAATGAGACGTTAATGCAGAATTAGCTTTCTTATGACAAGATCAGAGTTGTCAAATGGTGGATGAGAGGCTGGTTTGTAAGGGTTTTTGGTAACTATGAGTGACTGCCAAAGTCTGACCAAATTAAGGTATGTTCTGTAATGCATAATCTTAACTTCTCTCTTCCATAACGATGGAAGTTTTAATTTAAGAAATGTGAGAGGTTAACCAGATGTGGGTACAAAGTGGAACATTGATGTTGTGATTAAAGAAGATGAAGGATCTTAAAGAAAAAGATCTCAGCAATTTTCAGCTTTTTATAGAAGCGTCTTTCCAGCCCTACTCTTTTACCCAGATCTATTTCCAACTTTAATTTTGCTTAGTATTTTTAATGTAGCAGATTACTTTTAGCAGTTTTAGGGAGGATTATTTTGCTCCATTTTCTTCCCAGATGCTTTGACAAAAAGACAGACCACAACTTTCCCTTCTTTCAATGTGGTGTAACGTTGACTTTAGACTGGGTTTTCATCTACAGACACACTAAATTCACTTTTCAGGCAATTATATCAGCATTTAACAAATCTAGATCTGCAAAACACTTCAGACCTAACTGAGAGCACAGGTTGGTGCCAAACATTTTCCCCCATAGTATGAAAATTTGCTTGGCCTCTTTCCAGACCAGTTCCTGTTTCATATCAAAACATAGAACCAAGTGCATCCTCAGTTTGCAATACTACCACATGGTCACAATGGATTGCAGCTAGACGGCACACCTCTTTTTGTATTCTCAAGTTGGAACAAGCAGGCAGAAATACTAGCATGGCCTCTTTGATGTTTTTGGACACCTGCAAGATGTCAGCTGCTGTCATTTAATACCAAGCTTTGCTGATGACTTCACTATAATGCAAATAAAGAAGAAAATGTCATCATTCAAAGCCTAACGATGTTACTTGGAATAAACCAGGCTCAAGGTGCCTTCACAAATACTTGTCAAATTAATTTTGGCACACTTCAAAATGAAATGAAGGTGAAAATTAGGCATGTCTATCAACTAGTTTGGACTGGATACAATAGACTGCACAGTGTTGTCTGCAGTATATGATACATGTGGTTATAAACAGTAGGAGTTTTTACATTGCATAATGCTTTTTCATTGATAAGATGTACCTGCTGCTGCTACCATTTTACTTGATAAAAATGATGAGTTAAATATGCCACATCTGAACTTATTACCTTATTAAGAAAAGTGTTTCTATCTCCCATTAAGCCCTTTTTTTTCTAAAAACACTAAATCAATTTCAGGAGAGCATAGAAAGTCGTTTTTTTTTTTTTTGCTTTTGTTTTCCAATTATGACTTTCTAATTCAATATTGCAAGTGTAAAATCATGGCCAATGAAAAAACAGGACACGCAAGACTATCCAGCAGCAGCTTTTCCCTAACATTATCTCTACAAAAGACCTACTGAAAGGTCTTGCCCTTTTCTTTATCAAACTAGACAGCAGAGAAAAGACTGTAGCAATGTTTTCAGAGTGTAACACTGTTAACCTGTAAGTGCTTAATGTATTACTTCAAACACTCTGCCCATGCACAGATTGGATAAAAGATTGCACAAGGCATGCTCAAAGCAGCTTAGACCCATTGAAAAGAATCAGATGAAAGCATCCACTCTGCCAGTGCTGTGTACAATGGAGCTGCTTGAATGATTGTGGTCACACTCCAGTACATGTGTCAAATTTTGGGCACATTCAGAGTGTCCTATGACTGGCAGCGCTAAAAATGAAAGTTCATATGATTCATTTTTATTGTAAACGCTGGATCAGCCAAACTAAAATGTCTAAAGATGTATTTAATCAGTGCAGCCAATAAAAGTCAATTGTCGTCTGAAGGTATCTTGATCTTATTTTGCACCATGTATCTCTGGTATGATGGACCAGATGAATTTGGCTTAAATTAGAAAACAGAAGATGTGAGTCAGATGTGAAAGGAAGAACCACATTTGGGCCCTGTTTCTCTTCATCTTTTTCAGATGTCTCTCACCAGTGTCAGGCCTGCTCTGTTAGCCTGCTTTCATCTGTTTTTCATACAGAGCTGTCTGGAATAGTTACACATTTAAGCAGAAGAACTACACAAAGCTCCGCCTCCCTCAGTTTGTCTGCTAATGCCAAGGGTTGTCTCAAAAACAAAAGCAACACAAAAAAATGCAGAAGGTGGATACAGTACTTTTGGGGGGAGAGGGTGAGAGGGGGGAGGAGGATGCATGCTGGCTGCCAGAAAATGTGTGCTTGAAAGCTGGATTGCTTTCAAGCAGCGATAGAGGGGGAAAAGAACAAGACAGAGAGGCCAAGGCAATGAAGGAAGTAACGGATGAATAAGGCAGAGAGACGTATTGTGAAACTATTTTCCGATTGCTAGAATGCCAAAGGCTACAGAGTCAAAATCAAACCAAGTATGCACATGTTGTGTAGGCCTTTAGGCGGGCAAGAGGGCGAAAGAAATGTTTGCTGTCATTCCCTTTAAATTAAGCCATGGGCAGGGAGAGAGAGAGAGGAAGCTTTCTAATAACACGTTGGAGCTCATTGATTTCAACATGTGCCTTTTTCTGTTTGGTTTCCTGGTTTTAATTTGGGGCTGAGTATATTCTGGCAACACTTGTACTCTTCTCCATTTTGCATGTGGTTGCTCAGTGAACTGGTCAAAAATGCGTGGGGATTTTTGCTCATGCACAACTTTACAAACTCCTCTTTTTTTTTTTTTCTTTTAGCAACAAAACCAGCAAGTCTGATTGGTGTTGCATTGCATCTTTGACTGCATGGTGCTGTGCAGTTGATATCTGGGTTTGAAACTGTGACTTCTTGATGATTATCAGTTTTATCAGTTGGCTCAACTTTTGATCAAAGTGGATTTTTATTAATAGTGTTCTTTTCATAATGTTCCAGTCACTTTGAACACAATGCAATGTGACCTATGGCTTATTTAGTTTTGAACTGGATTTCTTTGAAAAGACTCATACGTGAGTTGTTTCTTGGTGAGATTTTCACATTCCTTAAAAGCATGCACTAGTCAGGTTGTCAAGGCAACATTTAAGGTTCATTGAGTTATATTTAATAGCATCTATCTGACTAACTTCACATTCACCTACAGTGGACACTCAAGCACCTTCATCAGAAACAGTTATTGGTCTGTTCTGGGCTTTTTGCCTCAGATTTTACAACAGTAACCCTGGTCTGCATTGTCCTTCCATGGACTTATCCTGTCAAATCTTTCCTACTCACTGAACGTTTTCACCTGTTAAATAGACTGATTATGGTGTTTTACAGAGAGTGTCTCCCTGACTGATGGGTTTGTAGCTTTAATGTTGTAGGAAAATGAATTTATTTCATTCTGAAGTGATACTCCAGCACCTCTCTTCTAAACTGTTCAGTTGAGTTTGTAGTCCAACGGCCCGAAGGTCTGATGGACTATTGGTATCAGTCGTCGTCCGTTGTCCCTCCGTCAGCCATTTTTCAAGAAAGGTATTCTCCAAAACCATCAGCCAGAATCAATTGAAATTCTTAGCAGAGGTATCTTGGGGCAAGGTCTACCAAGTTTGTTCAAAGAAGTGATAAATATTGATTTTTTAAAATTTTTTTGTGATTTTTTTTTTGAAATTTTAAAAATCCCCATTGGTTTATAATGGGACACATTTCAAAGCGCTGTAACTTGAAAACAGCTGAAAATATTGATATAATTACTATTGACAAGAGATAGGAAGTGACATATGGGCTTTCAGTTGGTGCCATGACCTTTGACCTTGAGTGACCTTGAAAGGTCAAACCCAAGGTCATCTATGTCCTGATTTCTACAAACTTCTCCAAAACCATCAGCCAGAATCAATTGAAATTCATAGCAGAGGTTCCTTGGGGCAAGGCCTACCTTGAGTGACCTTCAAAGGTCAAACAAATGTCAATTAATGTCTTAAAATATGCCGTTGGACTACAGGACCCATGGTCCTATTTTTCTTGCTATTGAAGAAATCTGTAAGGTCTGTTAAAATTGCGTGTCACATAATGGACTTTATAATGATCTTTTGACCAGATTACCCAGCTGTAGGTGGACGTAAACAAATGTAAACCAAAAAAACCCATATATAATATTTAATATCTGCAGTTAGATCCTCCTAAACCTTCTTAAATCTTACACATTGACCCTTTGATTATTAGCTAGATGTGGCAGTTATTTGTAATTGTACTTGAACATTCTCTTCTCTCCATATATTTAAATGTACCTGTAGACTCAGAGGTTTTGGTTATATGACTGTATTGCAAGTATATTGTGGAAGATGGTTCTACTGAACTTAAAAACAGCCTTCATGTGTGTAGACTGCATATGCAATCCCATCAACTTTGTAGGTTGGAACATTAGACAGTATAAAAGAACAAAATGTCATCAGCAAGTGTTATCTATCTTCTTCACAGTGAATCTTTGTGCACATACCTGAACATATTAAAAAGATTCCTTTGGTGCAATATTTGTATTACAGAGTAGAATTACACATTTTTGATTATACAGTAGATTGTACTTGACAGAAGTTAGCGTCAGAGTTTATTTTGTACACTTCCAAAGCCCACATCCTCTGAAACCTCCCATAACTCTCAATTTCCTGCCACTGCAGTGCATTTACAGTTATATGACAACATCCTGCTGTGTTGTCATGCCTGTGTACAACGGGGCACATTAACCAGAAATTATAGTGATGGCGATGACAACTCTGGATGGCTTCATTTTTTTTCCTGTGTAAATATGTGAAAGCTGGATCCACTTTGCAGTGGTTGTAGAAAGGCTTTCACATGTGTAGTATCCACATGAACACTCCTGATACTGTAGATGTTTACTGCAGTGAAGCAAAGCCTGTTGCTGCCCTGACTGGATTATGGGATTTCACTCAGAAACTTTCGTTTTACCCTTTCATCGCGGACAGGGCTGGAGGTTTTTATTCGACATGTATGGTGCACGTTTCAGCTTAACCCTGCTTACAGTGCCAATAGAACATGTGCCTGTCTGCCTCTATATTGAGTAAAACACCGGAGATAGGTTTTTCCAAATCACAGACTTCACAATCCGATACTGTTTCCTTGTTGTATTTATTTCCCCTTTTTGGCCTCTCTAATAGCCATAAAGTATTAAGAATGAAAGAGTTGGTGCGACGGGCACAGACAGGGGCAAGCTGTTTATCATAGTCTATTTCTGTACTTTGCCCGAGGTTGAATGCTCAGGAATTACACAGTTGCTGTTGCCAGATGTGGATCAAACTGTGACCTCAGCTTTGGCGTTTCACCTTTTTAAAGACGCCTGCACATGTAGAAAACACACACAAACAAGAGTCACGGTGTGTGTATGGCTCCATAAATACCACTGCTGTGTTCTTAATATGTTTCCACAGTCGGCCAGTAACTGTGCCAAATCACAGTGTGTGTCTCCTCCACTTTCATTTAACTTTTGGTGACATTGAAGGGACGCCGCGGAGCATTTTAACTCATCATAGCGCTGAGGGCAATACTTGATGTTAGTGCTTTTTAATTTATTGCATGTTCTCCTGGCACATGCTGACAGATGCACACAATTCATTATACTATAGACATATAAACAGCTGGTGGAGGTAATTAATTTTAAATGCAGCAATAAAAATAACAAGACAACAAGATGATGTAAACAAACCAAGGTTTATTCAAACAAGATTCTGTCAGTGTTTTTTTTCTTTTGCATTAGGAGATGATTTCAATATGTTCACATGGCCTTAAGGACACAATTTGTCTTGGTGAGAAATGTTGAATGCAATGCAAAAATGTGTTTGTGTACAGAGAAACCTCCACAGGCTACCTTTAATACTGCACCTGTTTTTACTGAGATGAAATGAATCAAATCCCCTCTCTCTGGTGTTTAGTCTTGGTTTTAGGCTGTTCGTAACCATCTCAAGAAACAAATACCGCATCCAACACAGGCCTGCTGAGAACAAAGAGAATTTTGAATTATTTTCCTCCTTCCGAGTTTTGATCTGTTGTCTTTTTTCACTGGGTAATACATACTGTGTATTGTGCAACATCTTCTGAAGAAGGCCTGCATTCAGCTTTCATCCTTTTTCAGAGTAATACAGTGACCAATCTGTATGAGACCTAACTACTGTGCAATAATGTGAAATACTACTTTTTTTTTTTTTTTTTTTTTTTTTTTTTAACGTTACGGGCATAATAAAGACCACTATATTAGCATTCTCTAGGGCTCATGACATTTCAGAGCAGAAATCCGAATGTATGTATTGATAAAAAGACAGTGTGTTCCTGGAGTTTCCTAGCCATATTTTAAGAGTAACTGGCACTTACTCCAATCCCTGTCAACAGAAGTTAAAAAAAGCTAAATAAATAACTTTTCAGCATAATAAAAATTATATAACAGCTGTCTGTACAGTCTATTTAATGGCTTTCTGTGAGGCTCAACGACATTTAGTAGTTCTAAAAAAATGGCAGATACAATCCCAACTGTCTAAAAGAAATATACAGATATAATCAGAGCTGGATCATCAAGTCAGTATTTTCACCATTATAGTTTGGTCTAATTTACGGATGAAAAACCTGGTAATTTTCATGTCAGTCAGTGTCATAAATTTGGAAAAATAGAGCGTTGACCACAGAATTCTTCCAAGAAATAGATGCTAGAAGGAAGAAAGTGAAGACCATCAAGAACAATAACATTCCAAGGGAAATGCATGTTGATGTTGATAGCTGTTGCTTAGTTTCATTCTATGACTGACACTCAGTACAATACATTACTCCATTAATTGCTACATTAATAAGTCAACTCACTCATCAGTGTGTCAGTCAATACTAGAGTTAGTCACCCTGCAGGACGTATAGAACAGTAGCTTAAAGACATTTCTGATTCCAAGCAGTTTTTAAAATCCTGGCCTTGTGGAGCGGACTTGCCTTTGAAGGGGACTTAAGTGTGGTATTGCAATTTCTAGGGTCTGTCACATATGCAGACCATCTAAGAAAAGCATTTTTACACATAGTCAGGAGAAAAGAACCAGCTATAAAGCAAAAAATGTATTTTTCTGTCAGAAAATTGACTTTTTATCAACAGAATTTGGGTAATTTGCATCACTAATATTTGCAAAGACAAGAATATCTGTATGATCAATTTACTAAATGTTATGTTTACTCTATTCATGTGAGGCGGCAACTGGAAGTCAGCCAGCTTGGGTGGAGGAAGTCTGTAATCCGTTTGCTCCACGGGCCCAAAAACACACAAGTGGAAGCAACATCCGGTTAGGTTTTATTGCCAGGAGCCAGAAACATGAGAGGTTTCATAGAGTTGGATCACAGTATGTGAGTCCAGCATCCAGTTCTAATAAATCCCTGTCAAAATCACAGCAAAAACAAAGTAAGTTCTACTCAATTCAGTGCAAATATGTGCATTCCATGTTTTCTTTTCTGTCTGTTTCAGTCACTTGACACACACAGGAGTTAGTACTTGATTGCATAATTATTATTTTTGGTTACTTTTGATGGTCTAATCATTTTTTTCCGCCACTGTATGTGTAAACCCATATTTGTGTTGTACCAGTGTTCACTGGGTTTTAATGGCTGCAGCACCAAAGTGAAGTCTCTAAAACATCTAAAATTAAGTACAGGTTTTCTGCCCACACAGAAACCTGAAGTTGAGACACCGTTTCCATGAATATGTCCAAAAATGATGTTACTCTTTTAAAGAATGTTCAAGTCTAGCACATGTAGAAGGTGAAGAGGGTTTAAATTTCACTTTATTGTCCAAAATAAATACACAGAATTGTCTTAAGATAAAAAATATTTGTGTGATCTCAGGCTAGAATGTTCTTGCTGCTGGACAGAACCTGCATTTGTTGCTTCTAATTATGCATTTACCACCACCGCACACGTCTGATCAGATCAAGAAGTTCTTTATATAATGAGCCGTCAAAGCACATTCAATTCACACTCTGCAGTTTTCCTTTCAGAAATGTTTAAACGCTGCAAACTTTGTTTTTGGGTGATCATCAGAAGCAATTTTTGTTATGTGCACTTTGTTTCCATAGTGACGGGCTGCTGTGGCTGCCTCCAAACACCTCTTAGAAGGAACATTTTTGCAATAAAGGAAACTTTCACACTGGTATATTTTACTCATGTACAAAATACAGATGTATTATGAAATACGTATTCAGGATATGCATGTGCTTTGCAGTGGGCTGTATCTGTAGATGTCCAGAGCACCCCAGGGCAAGAAATATGACAACAAATAACATTCCAAATCAAGATCTTGAAACATGATGCTAAAAAATGTCAACAGGGCTCAGACTTACAGCTGCACATTAACCAGAGCCCTACTGAAAATGACCCAAAGGCCGATAATCAACCGAGACTGGCTCATCACAGATGCTTTACATCGTGGAGCCCCATAAACCCTGGCTGTAAATGCTGTATAGGCTGTAAGTCTAGTTTCCTCTTGTCAGTTGGTGATGACAAGTGAAAACATCTGAGTGAACAGGCTATTTTCTGACCATTACATCTCACTGCTTCGCGCTTAAAATGTTCAAGGCTTTTCACAAGGGTACACCTTTTCATTTATTACACAACTGGTTTTGTGACAATGAATGTGCACTGCTTTTTTTTTTCTCTTTTTTTTTTTTCACATTGAACTGCGGTTGCATCTTGCTCATACAGTCGCATTTTTCCCATGAAACAGCACTTAAAAGATGCAGTTATGGGATTTAGTCTGTCTGAAATGGAGCAATAAATCAGCATAGAGAGACAACAAGAGTGAAAATTTTGTGAATCTGAATAGTCACTGCCAGATCAGATAACACAAGGAAGCAATGACACGGCCAAATGAAAAAATATTCAAGGCTACAATTATAGATACAATGGAGCCATGTGGAGGCCTCAGAAAGAATGCCAGAAAGGAGGATCGTTTATTAAAATACTCATACAAGAATTGGAGAAACTGGCAGCAGTCGAGTCACAGGTGTAGCTCAGGACATTAACAAGACTGAGATATAGGCTACTGTATGTGCAAAATGTTGGTAAAAATACCAAAAAGTTATTACAAATGACAGGGAGGAATATCCCCATTACTTATAATAATAAGTTCACCCATAGGGCAAGGACCTGTGGAAGTATCTTAAAGGGACCACTGACGTTGGCTCCAAAAAGTCCTGGCTCCTATAGGCTTAGACTAGAACCTATAATACTAATGCTGCGTTTCCACTACGTAATACCGACTCGACTTGCTTTTTGTGTTTCCATTACGTAAAAGAACCTAGACTCTGGTACCTGGTACTACTTTTTTAGTACTAGCTCAGCTGAGGTTCCAAAAACAGGTGAAGAGATAATAAAATGTGACGTGTAAACACTGCAGACCACTGATTGGTCAGAGAGTGGGCATGCCATTTAAAAACAAATACAGATTCAGAAGTTTACAGTAAATGTAGCAGTAGGCTAATCCATGATGACAGTCCACAAAACGACACCGTGGTCAGTCGAGGAGGTTCAGACATGTCTGTCCTTGGTGGCTGACAAAAGGATTCAGCGTGAGCTTGACGGGGCGACATGCAAACGAGCAAGTTTATTTACAACTCTCTGAGCAGACGTCACAGAAGTTATGCGCAGCATTGCTATGACGTCCAGGTACTCTAAAGCCAGTAGTATCCTGTAATGGAAACGGTCTCCAGGTATAGTGTCTGGTACCCAAGTCGAGTCGAGTAGCGGAAACGAGGCACAAGTTTGCTTGTTTTTTTCTTGGGAGTCATTCTGATCTTATTTGTTTTTCTTTGGAACCTTTAAGAAGTGACCCAGTGGTCCATCTTTAAAATTTTTCTCCGTCAATCAGATCTCAAGTCCAACAGAAGCCAATTTCTGCCCTATCAGGCTTTGATTGGCAGGTCTGTGCGACAGCTTGCTTACCTGCCAAGTCAGACTTTTGCTTTATTTGATAAACACTTCCTGACAGACAGTGCCACTGTAGTTGTGTTAAATAGGTTACATCAACAAATGACTTTGTTATGTAATGCTTTATGAAGTTGACATTTTTACTCTTAGTACGCTGGTGTTGATCTCACTTCTGATCACCTCAAGCTGTTGTAGTTCCACTTCTTTTTTTTTTTCCCCAGTATGGTCCATGGCAATGGTCAAATTGCAAAATGCTACCTTTAAAACAGCAGCTCATCAGCCTTACAGCGACATCTTTAACCCTTTGTAGGACACTCTTTGAAATACCCTGAAATTTCAACCTTTGTATGTTATTGGACATCATCAATCTCCCTCCTCTTGCCATAAAACATCCAAGCAGCACTTACTAAACAGTAATTAATGCAAGAAAACAACTGTTATCAGGTCATAAACTGAAAAAAAAATCACTCACATTCACTATTTACAGCTTCCAAATGTCTATAAAATCTCTCTGAATCACTGTATAGTGTAATAAAAAACACGCTTTTTGACCTCACTGAGGCACAGGATTGGCCCCATATTTAATGTTTGTTGAAATAACCAAAAATAGTCACTTGCCTGAAAATGGGTTAAAGTTATTTTGAAGCATTCACAGGAAGTTTTTCATTCACAGTTCATTCATTCATTCATTCATTTATTTTCTGAGCTGGGTAATCCTTTGGAGGATCGTGGGGATGCTGGACTCTGTCCCAGCTAACACTGGGCGGAGGCGGCATACACCCTGGATGTACTGCCAGTTCATACAGACATGAACTACTCACTCGGATATACCTACAGGCAATTTAGAGTGGCCGATTAACCCATTAAGGTGCATGTCTTTGGATGGCTGGGGGAAGCCGGGGCACCCACACACTATTAAATATTTTAATTATAGTAGAATTAGAATAAATGTAGGTAATAATCAACCTTTGCTATCATGCCTCCTTCTACTTTTTGCACAATCCTTCCTTAAACACACTTGTAATAAGGTGGAAGGTGTACTCTGCAAACATTCTTGAGGCTGTGTGCATCTGCTCGATAAAACCTCAGTGTGTTACTTTGCCTGCAGCACGGACATGGGAGAATTTTCTGTAGAAAACACTGCTGCAGACATGAGTGGTCAGCAGTAGATCAGCAGGCAGTTAAACACTCACATATCCTGAAAAACACAGACCTATTGTAAACCTGGCTTGTGTGATGCCAAGTCTGCTGTAAAACGTCACTTTGGCTGTTTCTATTTTCCAAAGTCATTTTTTTGGTTATTGTCCAAAGCTCATAATCATAGATAAGAGCTGGAATGAAGATTGAATGGTATCCAAGCGAAGAGTCTCTGATTCAGCCTGGCCCAATATAAAGGCAAATTTAGTCCAGCTCATGCACTAACTGGCAGTCATGCTCCTATGAACTCTATTATGATTACAACCTATTACATCTATTTAATGGTTTCATATGTCGCTGAATGGAAGGAGAAATCAAGTTTTTAGCTTAATTTTACTCCGCTTTGATGTGTGTTTTTGGTCGAACAGCATCTATTTTAATCTATCAGCCCTTCTTTTTTCTTAGGTCACTATATGCCCCACTTTCAACTCAAGTAAAAATGGATTTGTTATTTGACCTGCCAGGTTCAAACTGGGACATTTGGGTTTAAATGTGAGAGGCCCATTAGAAATCTAAGTTACCTGTAACTATTATTCAGCAGTAGTTTCAACAGCTCCAACTTTGATGTCAACTTTAATGAAAATGGCCTTTATTTGTATGCTTTTCATACATCTTTGACACAGCACTTTTTTTTTTTTCCTGTGATAAATATGCAGTTTATTTGATTTGCAAAAACAACACAAAGACTGCTTTAGGCGCACAGACAACAGGAGGTGTTTTTATTGGTGTCTACTGAAGACTTGGAACCAATCCCGTTTCTAATTACAAAAAGTTGCCAGGTGCATTGTACTGGTGTTTTTTTTTTTTTTCTTTCAGTTGTCACAGAATCATGCAAATGAGTACACACATGAAAATAAATTGCCAATAGCCACAACAGAAATAGATCGTGATGAATGAATAATGATAACACGAAAGAGACAGGGAGGTGATCATCAGTGGTCTGTCATCAAGCAGACAAGTGATCGGATATGTCGTAGATCTTCAAAGAACTGGGTCACAAATGACAGAACGGGATCATTTTTTTTATAAGATGTTAATGAAATACCTAATTGTAGTGTTGTATTTGATTTTCTTTTCTGAGTAAATGGATCTCTTCATCGTCTGCCCACTTGTGTCAGACTTCTTTTCAGTAGTGTTGATGCCTCAAAGATTCAATAAAATTCACTTGTGTTTGTATAATTTGTACACGGTTGTTGACATTAGCTAACTCCATTTTAACAACTCTCTCATGGGCTTATTTCCATATTTCCATGATAACCATCTGCATACTGATTTTGTTGTAAAGGACAGGTTTTTTCCACTGGACTGCCTTTTTCAGTGCTCTGATGCTTTTACAGCAGGGGTGCCACACTCATTTTAGTTCAGGAGCCACATTCACCCCAATATGATCTCAAGTGGGCCGGACCAGTAAAATAATAATGGTGAAAAAAGTAAAATTACATTATGATAATGTTTACATCTACGACGTTTCCTTAAAAATCTGAATAACATAATCAACTTGAAATGTCTTACGAAAAACAAGTGCAATTTTGACAATATTCTGCCTGTTTATCATTTTACATTACAACTACAAATACACAAAACATATAGCACCAGGTATAATATTGGTAAAATTACATTTATTTCTCTTAAGACATTTCAGGTTGTTCATATTTGTTCAGGTTATTCACATTTTTTGTATAAGGATAGTTTGTTAATGTAAACATTTTCATGTAATTTTACTTTTTTTCACTAAAACAAAGATAAAATCTGCAGTTTTCATTATTTATAGGTTATTATGATACTGTTTTACTGGTCTGACCCAACTGAGATCTAATTTGTCTGTATGTGGAACTGAATTAAAATGAGTTTTACACCACTGATTCTTAATAAAATTTTTGCATTTCACTAATTCATCCCATGGGCCGGATTGGACCCTTTGGTGTGCTGGATTTGGCCCCCGGGCCGTATGTTTGACACCTGTGTTTTACAGTCATTGACAGAAAATATTTAAAGGTTTGTGAGAAAGCCACGTAATTGAAACTTCCTCACAGTCTTGTTCTTGATTCACAGGCTCATATTCATCTCAGCGCCTCAGTGCACTCAGTCATGGTGTCATGACCTCAGAAACCCAACATACACTTACATAATACATCACACAAAAATTTGAGAAGCTGAGAAGACACAACACAGAACAACATATAGCATAACAGTTTCACTAATGTTGTCAATGGACTGACTGCTTGAGATCCAGACTCACCAGTAGGGATGTAACGATTACCGGTATAATGATAAACCGCGGTAAAATTGCAGATGGTTAGTATTACCGTTTCAATTCTAATTATCATGATAACTGTGTTTGATTATCACACTTTTCCGGAGAAAATGCCTATGTAAAGACATGCTTTTATGTCAAATATTTGAATATGGTTTGACTTTATTACAATTTTAATTGTATATACCTAATATTTGGAACCAATATTCACTTTTAAAATCTTTGAAAAGGTTCGTTAAGCATCTTTGTGTTATTTATGCAATAAATTATATACATTTTTCAAACCGGATTTTATATTTTGTTGTGTTTTCTGTCCTTTTATGTTTTTATAGTAGGCTAAAGTGAAAAAAATAATAGGCAGATGATATAAATGAAGTTGTGCTGAAAAAAAAAAAAGATCCCAAACATGGGTATAGTAAACATTTGTTTATATAGTATATAAGGGCAAAATCAAAAGTACTGAAAAATGGACAAAATAGGCTCAGACCACTAAGGGTTTAATACTTGAATTTTTCTGCCAAGAGAAAGTGCATTGCGCCAGTTATTTTATTTGGTTTTGTTGTTGTTTGTTTTTTTTTGTTTTTTTTTTCAATACAATGTGGGTAAATTATTTCAGTGTGTGTATAAGTACGTTTTGAACATTTTGAGCACAATTTCAATAATACAGCAATGATAATGATAACCGTGATAATTTTGGTCACAATAACTGTGATATGAAATTTTCATATTGTTACATCCCTACTCACCAGATGATCAGATGTTCACTCACTCCCATCCTCAGTTCATGACTTTACAACAGTATAGAAAGTTTTCCATAGTAAAGAGAATCAACCAAAGGTATGTAATGTCCACAGACTCTTAAAGGGGTTGTATTTTGCTAAACCCACTTTTATTAATCTTTGATACATTTACTTGTGTATTTGGGGACCCTAATAGTTCAAAGCCTCCCCACGTCCGAAAAGCCCCCACGGTGGAGTGTTTTGAGTCTCATCTTAAGACCCACATTTATTCTCCAGCTTTTAACTCTGTGAGTTGTGTGGTGTCTTATGTATTTACTTATTTAGATTTATTTTATTACTTTTAACTATTTGATTTTATTGTTTTATTTATAGCATTGTTGTAGTTTTATGTACTTATTTATTGTTTTTAGTGTATTTCCTTTAATTGTTTGATTATTTTTATGATGTGCAGCACTTTGGAATTGTTCTTCTTGTTTATATGTGCCATATAAATACAGTGGATTAGACTGGATTGAAAAAGTTTGAATTTGAACCCTCCAGGTGCTGCAAAGGTCTCTTTATATTAATTTTGGCAAAACCCAAGTGGATTTCTACAACCCATTTTAATTCCTTCTTAATTTCTTATGTCTATAACTAGTTGCGTCACGACTTCCGACGAACCTATTACCTAACTTTTTCGATTACCTTAAATTTTCAGTTGTTGGTTGTATTAATGAACACAAGTGGCTGAACGGGACAGAGAAGGACGGTCAACAACCTGGAGGGGGTGGGGCGTGAAATGGCTCATGTACATTTAAAGGGCCAGCGCTCAAAACAACCTTTCTGGTGTCATTACTCAGAAATAGGGTTGAAGATGGACCTGTGGAGTGGAATTAATGAGGAATTCAGACCCAAGCATAGCATTTACAGTTTATGTAGACCACAGGGAAATGTTTTAAAATGCATAATTCCATTTAAAAAAAAAAGCAAAACATCACTACTTTAAGAATTGCTTAAAATAGACTGAAATAGACCTGCTAGCCTAGCCGCAGAAGATTACCTTCCCATCCTAACCAAGATAGGTTGCGTGTGAACCAGTCTTGTTTAATTTAAAAGGCAGCCTGATACTATCTAGTACTGACTTCTACAGGATTTCTTTAGTTTTTGGCACTGTACAATAAATGAATTTTTGATCCATTTGCCCAACTAATATGACAGTAGTTGAATATTCAGGTCCAGGCCTATTTTCCATAAGAAATCCTTATGATCCCAAGTGCCTCAAGCGCATCTCTTCTGCTCTTCTACAGCAGCAACACCAGCCAACATTCACTACTGTTAGCTTAGAAACAGAGTTAGCAAACATCACACTCCAATACAAATCTAATCCTGTGTATTGAACCTTTAAAAATAATCTGCAGTTGACATGAGTACAATGCTACTACCATCAACAGGATTTGTAGCCTATAAATCTATGAAACTAAGGCTTCTTACAAGCTTTTGTAAAGGCGCTGCTTTGTTTTCCGATATTAGATAGACAGGTTTGACTGTCCAGAACTGGCCTGGTCCTTTTCCAGCTGTTGGGAAAAGCTGTGTGTGTGCGCTGTTCAGGGTCAGAGAAATCAATCTTTTACAGCCCAGTGGCCCCAGCTGTTGGGTGGAGATGAGCCTAGTGTACACAGAATATGTTGACCACATGCCAGATCTTTATGGATCCAGAATCAAAAGGCGTCCAGGCTCTTGTTTCAGTCCCATGTGACAATAGAAGGTTTATTGGTTTACACCGTTGTACGATGTACGGGCTCAATAGCTGGACGTCTAACTGTATACGGAGCTGTGTGACAACCTCTGTGTTCCACATAGATATAATGTTGTGTAATTACAAGGTTTTTATTGGGTATGTGGGTGTTTTTCTCCTCAAATCTGGCAGGGTTCCTAGCTAGCGAGGGTTGTGCCAGTGTGGTATCCAGGTTTCTGCCCCAGAGACGTGGAAACGGACCAATCAGAGGAGGAGTTTTGGAGAAAATCCTAGGGTGCCCATTACTGACCTATTTGCAGGCAGGCTTTGACACTCTTTGAAAACCATATAACTGTTAAAGCAGCCTTATTAGGATGATGCACGGATCAGCACTGAAAACACCATGTTGCATTGCACTTCTCTGGGTTTTTTTTATGCATTTCTCTTTAAAAACAGACTTGCTTTTTTCTCTTTGTTTTTCTGTATGTACTGATTTTTACTTTGTGGAATGCGTCAAAACAGCCTCCTGCACGTCTGCCAAGAAACATGTTGTTCATCCAATACCTTACCATGGTAGTGGCAGACTGGCACCAATCTTGTCTGTGTGTCCTACCCTCCTCTTTCCCAGTTCTGCCTGATTGTCTGGAAAACCTAGTATTTACTGTGAAGAACTGGGCAGTACAAAACCAGTGGGAGGAAAAGCCCCACAGACTCCACCTTTAACTAGTTTATAGCTGTCTGGATTTAGATGTCAAATGTGCTATATAGTTCACTTCCTTTGCTATATATTTTCTTTATGGTGCTGCCTGGGAAAAAAGGTCAAACTACAAAGACTAAGGAGGAAATATTTGTTCTCGAACTACAGTATATGTAGGAGTGTTTTTTATTTTTTTATGGTGTGGTGTGTTCTATGAATAGGCTCTGCTGTAAGATGGTGGGAGAGTTCATTTTATTGCTCTTGTTACCAACTTGTAAAAGAATAAATACTGCTCAGATGAAAACAAGAAATTTGCTCTCACTGCTGACGTATTGGCCAGCTGGCAACCGAAGGACTGACAGGAGTAAAGGTCATTACTTAGGGATAGAAGGTCGGATTTTAGAGTTGTTGTTTTGCTGCCGGTCTTGGCAGCCAAGAGAGCGTCTGCACAATGTCACATTATAGCATAATGCCTTTGTTAGAATGAATTATGTTGTTGCTAAGATATGCCCATTATGTTTCCAGGACTGTGGCCATACTAAACTGAATAATAGATAAGGTTTCACTTAAGGTGCTATCTGGGATAAGCTGCAGGAAACTAATACACATGTCATTGAGGAATACAGTAATCCTGGATTCTGGGTGGACGATCTGTCTTGCTGTGCCACAACATCTCAGATGAAGTGTACTTAATTATTCATGAAGTCAAAAATGTGTTATGTTCTGTCATTGACAAATGATCAAAATTGTTCTTTTTTTGACAGTCATTCAACATAATGGTAAAGTAATGTTTATGTTTAACATTTTTTTTCTCTTTCTTTCTCATTTCTGGCTCTTTCAACGGACTGGAATTGGCTTGACAATGCAAAAAAAGAAAGTATTATTTACCCTGAGCTTCATCATCTGTCATAACCATATATATGCTCATAAATCATAGTAAATTGACTTACACTTTGATCTCATGATGGCTGTAGTAGCAAAAAGCTGTAAGGTTCAAACTGACAGTGCAATACAGTTTGCCTTTGTTAGCACACAAAAACAATTGTGTATGTTGTGCAGCAGACAGATGTTTTTAATATTACAAGAACTGTTGGAGAACTGGATATTTATGCGGTCTAGCTTTTGGAAAAAGTTATCCTTTAATAATATATTAACGTTTATGGTTAAAATCAGTCAGTATTGATAAGTGATTAATTGTGGGTCATTTATAAAGAAAAAACAAGCAAGAACTCAACACTGACATTTGTTAATGTCAGCAAGGTCCAATTATGGAGTAGAAATGAGTACATAAACAATATCCTGACAATATCTTTTAGAACATAGTGAAGAATGAATCAATAAAACTTTTCTTTGTATCCATATTTTCTAAATTAAATGTAATTTCACATTCAACCTTTTTCCACATACTCTTAAAGTGTACCTGTACTGGTCCTGCTTACAACATTAATTGTGCTTTGTGTATTATAAGCAAGACAAGTGCAATTTATTTAAAAAAAATAAATGTCATAAATGCACCACAGTGGACCTTTTTATTATGTGAATTACGCACTGGGGTAGAACCTATGGGGAAAAGCCATTGCCAGCCAGAAGTGATGTACCTTCATTGATTTTGGGTGATACGTAGTGTGAGTAAACAAGCAGCAGTCAGTGAGCAAGATTGAGTGGAAAGCATGTGTTCGCGCTTGATGTTTGTGCAGCCATCAGCTTTGCACTCCACCATTGTCCTAGGGACGTGACCCAGTACTTACCGATTATGTGTCATCTTATGCCACATTTCCACTATGTGATACTGGCTCGACTTGACTTTACGCGTGGCCTTTTTGTGTTTCCATTACGTAAAAGAACCTGGAATCTGGTGCCCGGTACTACTTTTTTAGTACTTGCTAGGCCAAGGTTCCAAAACGGGTGAAGAGATTGGTCAGAGAGTTGGCTCTGTGTCATTGCATCATCAATGTGCGACATGCCATTAAAAATAGAAAAACAGATTTGGAAGTTTACAGTAAATATACTGGTAGGCTAATCCATGATGACAGCCTGCAAAACGACACCGTGGTCGGTCGAGGAGGTTCAGACATTTCTGTCTTTGGTAGCCAACAGAAACATTCAGCGTGAGCTTGACAGACAACACACAACGAGCGAGTTTATCAGCAACTCTCTGGCCTTATTAATAATGCTTATGGCTCATTTTTGTAGGAGGACTATATATACGACATATAGGGATGTAACGATTACCGGTATAACGATAAACCGCGGTAACATTGTCAACGGTTAGTATTACCATTTAACTTCTAATTTTCATGATAACCGTGTTTGATTACCGCACTTTTCTGGAGAAAACACCGATGTAAAAATCTGCTTTTATGTCAAATATTTGAGTATAGTTTTAATTTATTACAATTTTAATTTTATCTACCTAATATTTGGAACCAGTATTCACTTTTAAAGTCTTTGAAAAAGTTTGGTAAGCATCTTTGTGTTATTTATGCAATAAATTACATACATTTTTCAAATCGGATTTTATTTTATTTTATTTTTTTTTTGTATTTTCTGGCCTTTTATGTTGATACAGTAGGTTAAAGTGAAAAAATAATAGGCAGTTGATATAAATGAAATTGTGCTGAAAAAAAGATCCCAAACATGGGTATAGTAAACATTTGTTTATATAGTATATAAAGGCAAAATCAAAAGTACTGAAAAATGGCCAAAATAGACTCAGACCACTAAGGGTTTAATACTTGAATTTTTCTGCCAAGAGAAAGTACATTGTGCCTATTATTTTATTTATTTTTGTTTTTGTTTTTTTCAAAATACAACTCGGTTAAATTATTTCAGTGTGTGTATCAGTACTTTTTGAACATTTTGAGCACAATTTCAACAATACCGCGATAATAATGACAACCATGATAATTTTGGTCACAATAACCGTGATATAAAATTTTCATATTGTTACGTCCCTAATGACATATATATAAATATATGATAAATGGTGATAAATTACTTAAGAGAGAAAAATTCATTTGGGGCCTGCCATAAAGTAACACTAGGTGTTTATGGGTTAAATCCGGCCGATAAGTGTGACCAACAGCTCGGTGCAGCAGTGATAGAAAGGTTTGAGCTGTAACTGGACACTGATGTGATGATGTTTAGTAGTGCTTTTAAAGGTGTGACAGTGCAGAGCAGGTAGTGGCTGCTGTCATAGGCGGATTTGGCCTTCTGCCCTACCCCACCCCAACCCCCAGCCCCCAATGCCTGGCCCGCTGGCTGCCTCACTGTCACATCTGGCAGGAAACAGAGGCGGCTGCTTGGAGCCGACACTGCCTCTGTGAGTGTGTATTTCCTTCGAGTTCACGCCCTCTGCTCTCCTGGTGAAAGTAATACACACCAACACACCTCAACACAGCTATCTGCATACACAGGTCAGACAGGGGTCAGGATGTCATGCAGCAACATGCAGCAGACGTTTGTATGTCCTTGCTGCAGCGTTCCCAGTGGCGCTGCACAGTGGAAAGCCAGTGGGAAGGCTGACAAAGAGCCAGCTGGCACAATATGCAAGGTCAGTGTTAACAACTCTACGAGGGTAATGTATGACCCCGGTTAGATGGACACACTGAGAAACAGGAACCACATCTTAGTTTTTCTTTTAATCTTTTTTTTTTGTCTTTTATCACACTGTCTGAGCCTCATACATTTTTGCTTTTGTTTCTGTAATGATTCTGTTAATCATGGGGGTTAATCGGTTTCTTTAATCTGTAATCAAATCAAACAAATTTCAGAGCGAATCTGTTTGGCGCTGCAATCAAAAGAAAATGTGCTGTAAGCAAAAATCTGTGTTCAACAAAAACCAGATTAAACAAAGCTATCTTTAGCAGGCAGAAAAAACAGTGGAGGTCATACATAATAATTATCTTTTCAATAAAATGTCACCGAATGTTTGTCTGTTTTTCTCGCAGTTTGTTTTATTAAAATATATTAATTAGTTGCAGTTACATCATTTTATTCGTTGTTGCTCAGGTTTTGTTCACTATTTGGTTGCACATCAAAAATATTTGGCTTGTGGTTCTACAAAAAATAAAAAGGGCATTGTATCAAAACATTTTTCCTGTCAATCAAACAAAACATCTCTTAATTATTTTCCCATCATTATGTTATTTTACCTTTGTACTTCCACTGTAGTGTCCTCATTAAAAAAAAACCCAACTCATTATGTGGATAAAAATTAAACTTAGGTGGAACTATGTCGCAACAGTTTATGATCATTTATCAGGCACAAATAAATGCAGCAAACAGATAACAGTTTATTATGTTTCAGCTACGAATCAATGAATAAAAATCACAAGAGTATGAACTGTTAGTGTCATTTCTGAGGCAAAGTGTCTGACATGAGCTGCTTTTATCGGTGTGTTTTGAATATTTTGTGAATTTTTCTGTCAGTGCAGATGAAATGACTTGTTTCGGATTGTGAGCCTGATAAAAGGCGTCACACTGGGAATTTGCCACATTTTTCAGTATTTTCAGACATTTTACAAGCGGAACGGTTGATTATGAAATTATTTTAGCAGCCCCTGTGTTTTTTAAGCTCCACAGCACATAATATATATTTTTCCTACAGTAAAATGTGCTTATAATCGATGTATGAGTTTGATATCGGCATCAGTCACTGCTATGACTCATGATGTTGTCGGACGGTAACCTGATCTGTGTGTGCAGATCTGATGACAAACAGCGAAACGAGAGGACAGCTGAGTCAGACTAAAAACGTTAGGTGAATTCCTCCATCTTTCACTGATTCTGCCAGTATTTTTGTCTGCTTTCTCTCCCCTCAGCTCCCCTTTCTCCCGCCCTCTCTCTCTCTCTCTCTCTCTGCATCTTTTCCCTCTTTTTTTTTTTTTTTTTCATTGTGAACAGCTTACTGCAGTATCCTTAAAGTCCCTGCATGTGTCCTGAGTTGTCCTCTCTTACCCAGCATGCACTGCAGCGATCTGGAGCTCTGTCGGCTCAGTATGGGCGTACACTTTTGATGTCGGGGGGGTGGGTGGGGGAGGAGGTGGGGGTGGGGTGTGCAGACGCTGTGATGCTGCTTTATACACTCTTTTCAATGGCTTCCCTCAGCGCCCACTGCTGTCATCAATTTGAAAAGGTTTTTTTTTTTTCACCCTCCCTTTTTGCTTTTTTTTTTTTCATTTTGGCCCAGGAATAGTGTCTATGTCCAAAAAAAAGGGTAAAAAAACTTGGTATTGCTGCAAACAGAGTCTGCGAGCGGGCGCATTGTCCTGATGTGACCCACACTCGCTCACACAGGGAAAGCAGCAACTGTCAGGCTGAAAGGGAGGAGTGTGTGTGTGTGTGTGTGTGTGTGTGTGTGAGTGTGTGAGCGCGTAAGATGGGGATGTTAGCACAACTAGACATGCATGGAACTCAGACATTTTTTCACATTTATGTTTATATTGAATTTTTTTTTTTTTTTTAATTGATTTATTTCGAATGTGGATATGATACAAGCTTCCTGATTACTACTATGTGACTTCTTTGCACAACATAATATAGAAATGAAAATTCAAGGAAGCATAAAATAATGATACATGTAAAAGAAAAGAAAGGAAAAAAAAAGTCCTATTCGAAAGGAGTGAGAAGAAGCATAGCTTATTAGCTCTCACCCCTTTGTCTAAACCAACAATATGTACATATATACATACATACATATACCCTATAAATGTTGTATTTCTTATCTACATATTCTTTCCATGTTATTTATTTTTTTATCCTTTTTTGTTGATTCACTAAATGCACAGGACATACAGAGAATTTAAATACTGTTCCTCTCTCACCTTGGTAATTAATTCCATGCAGTTAAAAAAGAGATCAATGCAGAATAAGAATAAAAAATAAAATAAAATAGAACAGAATATTAAATTGTAATATGTAATAAAAATATAGATCAAATCTATTTACGATAGTGGTGGTCATGCAAATAGATTAACAGTAACAAAAGGTGAGGAAATGTGTAATGGAACAGTTTAGGAGGTGTATGAACAGAAATGCAAATGACCAACAGCTGCAGATTTGGCAATAGTGCAAATGTTTGTGATAAAATACACATCATACCATGGCAATAATTCAGTCAGTGACTCATTCCTTCATCAAGTAGTGAACTTTGAATCAGCAACTCAGAATAACTGATTTATTGTCAATAAACTAATGACAACAAGATCTGTGATTGTGAAACACGAGAATCATTTATTAATTTATTGTTTTACCTACAAAGATCCAGTGCTAATTTTGTGGCAGTTCCCAAATGATTTTTTCTCTCTAATTAACCTTTCTTAAGTGATTTATTACCATTTATTCTTATATTATTCTCTATATTTTGCATTTTTCATTGTAAATTCTGTATTTTCCTATATTTAATTTCCTATACTTAATTTAGGTGCTCACAAAAACTAAAAAGTAAATTCATAGGTTATTTTGTCAAACAGAGAAAATTGAAGAAAAGTGAGTTTTTCAGCAAAGATATCAATAGCTAAATGTTAAAATGAGTGTCTCCAACCACTGTCATTTGTGAAACTTCATGGGTTTTACTGGTGAATCAATGTTGTAGAAGATTACGGTTTTTCCACGTTCACTACGGAGCCTCTGAACGTCCAAATGGGTCATATCTGATGACCATGAAAAGATGACAAACTGTCTTTTACACCAATTATTTACATGGACTGATAGGATTCGTGGATTAATAGGTATGAAACATTTTAGATCAGTAGATGGTTTTGGTGGATGTTTGAGTCTCTACGGGTTAATATATTTTTCGGTAAATCTCCAGCTTTAAATCAGAATCAGCTTTATTTGCCAAGTATGTAAACATATTTCTTTGTCGGCAGTTGTCGTCTCTCTGGTATGAGTTAAACAAAAATGTAAGAAAAGTGGAAAAAGAAAAAAGAAACAACATAAAAATAGAGGAATAAAACATGAAAATCCTAATTGTGCAGTTATGAACAACAGAGAGTGAGTGTTTAGTAACAATATGTAAGATTCACATGTTGTTAACCTCATAGCATAGTTGCCTTAGTCATATTTTTTTTTAGGTCATAGCCAATGATGAAAAATGAATCAGCAGTGTTTGAGGAGTAAAGTTACACAAATATCACAGTTTGGCCAAAAATATGACTTTGGTAATTATGCAGTGAGGCTAACAATGTGCTTGTGTGCTTATGTGGAGTTTGTGTTGGAGTTTGTGTTGCGGTGGAGCTGGTCACTTCATGTTGATGTTAGCTTTGGTTTCTCCTCATAGACAGTCAGGAGTTGGCCACCTCTGATTAATTTTGTGAGACTGAATTCATGGATTTTTTTTTTTTAAACAAATTAATAAATATACATTTTTTGATGACGAGACTTTTAAAACCATCATATACAGTTCCAAAACATGTTGACATAACAAAATACTACATCTGCAGTCACAGTAACGTTTGATTTATATCCCCTGACTTTGTTTAGTTAAAGAAGTATTTGTTATTAGACAGTAAATTTGGTTAACGCCCCATCATTAGAACTCCTAAAATACACTTAAGTTGAAGGTGTGGTACCCAGGATGGAGATGATACCACCTCCACCACCTTTTCAGCTATTAAAATAATATTAGCTAAGGCCTGTTTTGGTCACCCAGAGGACACAGGTCAATTTTTCCATCAGATCACGTTATGTTCTACAGCACAGGTGTCAAACATGCGGCCCGGGGGTCAAATCTTGCCCGCCAAAGGTTCCATTCCGGCCCACGGGATGAAAGTGCAAAAATTAACCTGAACAGTCAAGGTTGTCCAAATCATTTTGGTTCAGGTTCCACATACAGACCAATGTGATCTACAGTAAAAATAACAACACAATAGCCCATAAATAATGACTACAAATTTTCCTGGGGAAAAATTATGGAAAAAAATTTAAGTGGAAAAAAATAACATTATACTGTGAAAATATTTACATTCACAAAACTATTAATTCACAATAAAATGCAAATAAATACATAAATAAAAACAAAGATGAACAACCTGAAATGTGCAATTTTAACAATATTCTGACTTTTACTAAATGATTTGTTCATTTATAGATCCACTGTGATCTGTAGTTGTGTTAATAATAAGAGATAGAATATTGTAGAAATTGTTCAAATTTTAGTTCCAAACTCCAAAATTTTAACAATATTCTGCCTGTTACCAAATGTTTATGTAACATTGTGTGTAAATGTACATGTATAAATAATAAGTCGAGGCAAAATATTATTAAAATTGCACCAATTTTTCAAATGAAATTTCTGTTTTTTCAGGTTATTCATATCTTTTTTGTACAATGTAAATAATTTCATAATTTAATTGGGTTTTTTTTTTTGTACTAAAACAAAAAGAAAAACTTGGATTTGTCATTATTTATAGGTTATTAAGTCATTATTTTACTGGCCTGGCCTGCTTGAGATCAAATTGGGCTAAATATGGTCCCTGAACCAAAATGAGTTTGACACCCCTGTTCTACAGTGTTTAATTTCTCTTCTGCTGTTGTTACCTTAGAAATAAGGCTGGCTAACATTAGCAGATTCCCACACAAAGTTCACATAAGCTCATGAACATGTGTGTGCTTACAGATTGTCCTTTTAAACCACTAAATATTTATTTAATTTACAGTTATGGAAATAGTACAAAAACATAAAATCTTCTTATGTAAGAAACTGAAACCCACACTTTGTAGCCTATAATTGATTAATATATGAGTTTAATGATTGCATGTGTCAGTGATTGTTAGTTAATGACGAATTAGATTAACATATTGTTAAGAAGTTTGTGTCGAAGTTATTTGTTGCGGGTGAAATGTTGCCTGTTGATTCAAGCTAACTCTTTCTTTTTGGCATTTTTGCTTTTATTGGAGATAGATTATGGTGGAAAGATGCACATATACATATATACTAGGGGTGTAACGGTCAATTCGGGTTCAGGGCCTTCGATACAATATAGAAGTGTATGGAATAAATACATGTAGCCTATGTGAAGAACGCAAATACTATGGAAGCTGGGTGGACACAAGCAGGACCCATGCGCAGGGTTTCCTCTATATACATTCAGCAGCGGTGAATTCTCAGTGCTGCAGCTGCAAAAAAAAAAAAAATCAAAAAACATGACAACAGAGAGTATTCCAGAGGCACAGAAGCCGGGTCAGACATTGGAAGCATGATAATTTTCACTTTCGGTTTTTGGTTTGTTGCAGCTTTGTGGCACAAAAGAGTCCATGGGTTCCTTTAAAGCAAAAAGGTTGTTATTTTTTAACTCAGGTTAAAATCCAGTGAACCTGCTCCTCTTCTCCTTCACCGTCCCTCTGCTGCGGTGTTACTGTGAGGTCACATTCACAGCACCTCAGGAAATACTGTGAGGCATTCAAAAACACTCAGTAAATTACAGTGTTTGCCATAAACGAACATTGAACATTCAAAAATACATAACATGTGGGGTGCCTGTTAATGCACAAATGACTGAACAATATTTTGCAGAAATGTCTGTGTGTCCCACAGGTAGTTATGGAGCGTACCCCCCCCCACACACACACACACACACACCCCTTCACTGGTCTCCTTCACTGTACCGAAAATGTATCGAACTGAAGACCCCTGTATACCGAAAGCGTACCAAACCGAAATTTTTCTGTACCGTCACACCCCTAATATATACACATATATACAGGTTGTCATTCTGGATGTGGACAACTAAAATGGGGTTATCTAGTTAGGATCTTTCACCAATCAGCATTTTTTTATGAGGATGACAGTATGATTTGTTGCAACAGTTGCCCGAAATTTGGTTTCATTAACCTGTGATACTTTAGCTCTACCAGTTATTATATAATAATGCTGTAATACACATGCATTTGAAAAACTTTTGCAAAATAATTACAGCTCAGCGCCCACATAACTTGGTCTTTGCTGAGCTTTCTACACGGTGGCCTCGTATTTGCTTTACAGACATATTGGGCTGTTTATTCAGAGCTGTGCTGAAGCGTCCCTGGCAGCGATCACAGCTTTGACTCAGTGTAGCTGCAGCTGTTTCCTCAGGCAGAGACAGCTCACACTGCTCTTTGACTGAGGCCAATTATGTCAGTTTACTTCTGTGTTTATCTGGTTTAGTGTCTTCACTCACTTAAAGGTAGTTTCATCTTACAGCCTTCATGCCAACAAGGAGTTTATCTCACTTTCCTCATATTTTCAACTTCTGATAACTGTTTAAATGCCAGTTTGAAGACAAATTTGTTGTAGATCGAATAGACAGCTTCTATAACATATATTTATTTATTAATTTACTATATATAATGTGTTTTTGATTGTTTATAGCCTGGTTTATTAAGGGTAGATTTTAAGTATAATAATCATTGTGAAGCATTTTAAAAGTCATCCTATTTTAACTTAAAGTTCACTCATGTGAGGAAATAATTTAGAAAGACATTTGCAGTAAATAGACTTTTATAACTTTAAGTGTAACTGACTGTTTTTTTTTACCCCACAACCAACTTCTGACCAGAGAGTATTGTAATCATTTTGTCGTCCGTCTGTCTGTCCGTCTGTAATTATCTGAAGAAAGCATTGAGATATCTGCACCAAATTTATGCTGTGGCTGCATCTTGGCTTTGAGCAGAAGCCTATTGAAAATAGGTGACCTTGACCTTCTTTTTCAAGGTCAAATGGCCTTGTGCAGTTATAATATCTGAGTACTTTCGAATATAAATATGTAATAAGTTTTACACAAAGACAATCTCATCTAAATTATAGGGCAGTAACTTTCAACAGAATCTTATACTATATTTGGCTGAGGGGGATTAAAAGTGCACAGCATGTTATGTTCTTAGTAGGGCTGCCAACAAAAGGAGGAATATGTATTTTCTCTCCTGGATTGAGAGTAGGAAAAGTTATAAAGTTACCAGGAGAAAGACGCACACTTGAATAATCATTATCTTGTCTTTTGGTTTAGTCTAAGGTGACATTGTCATGGATGACTGCTTGAGTTATTATGACCTGAAATCACCATCCTACCCTAGCAATGTCAAAGCTGTAAATAACCCATAATGCAACACTTCACAGTGATTACACACAGCATACAACTTTTTCAAATATGATAGCCAGAAGTATGATTAGATTAGATCCAAATATATTGACACTACTAGAGTAGAAGGACGTCAACAAAGAAATCTAGTTTTACTTCCAATCTGAAGCAATTAATGATTAATTTGTAAAAGTAAGGGTAATTACTCCCTGTTTTTTTTTTTTTTGTTTGTTTTGTTTTTAATGGTTTTTGGGCATAGAATTTCTAGGTGCAGCCAAGGGATGGAGGGTGCTGCTCTGTGCAGATGATGTGGTCCTGCTGGTCCAGTGCATGCTATGACCTCCAGCAGGTATTAGGGCATTTGCAGTCAAGTGTGAAGTGACTGGGATGAAAATTAACAAGTCTGCCATGGTTCTCAGCTGGAGTAGCATGGAGTAACAGAGCAGAGAACTGAGCTGAAAGGTGGAGGTGTTGCTATCCTCTCATCTGTAGACATGAGTGGAATGGTAACTGAAAGAACTGGAAGAAGAAGAACCGTCTATCAGGGTTCGTACGGGTGTTTGAAATCCTTGAAAATGCTTCTGTCAAGGTCTGAAAAGTGCTTGAATTTTAGTTGAAGTGCTTGAAAGTGCTTGTAATTGTAACTCTATCATGTGATTTATTTATTTTGAATATTAACTCTGCCAGGTTAGATGGCAAGCCGAAGCTACTTACAGAGAGTTGATACATTCGGAAAAATAAAACTTTATGTCAAAAAAAGACCAAATTTCCGAGGGCTGTCAGGTCGACTCCAGGTACGTTTTTATTTTAATCTTTGTCTCGGTGCGAGTGTGTCTGAAGAATGCCAAGTGGCTTCCCTTTTTTTGGATAAAACTTTGTGTTCTCCCTTCTTTTCTAAACGTTTTGCTATTATGAAACATTATATTAGATGTTTATAGCATAATAAAATGTACATCACTGTGATAAAAAGTGAAAAAAAAAAAAAATCATGAGTATAAGTTTTCCTGTAGATATGTGTTTTAAGGTGCTGTGCTGGAAAAATGTTAAAATCACCCTTAAAAGCGCTTAAATTTGACCTTGAAAATTTGTTCGAAGCCCGGTCTTTATTTGTCGGTATTTTATACATGAAACATACATACATATATACATATAAACACTGAAATTGAACCTCTGCAGTTAACCAGTCACTAGCCTTGGGAGCACATACATGGCTGAGTGCCTTGCTCAAGGGCACTCCAGGCAGCAATTACTCTGCCAGTCTGGGTTATTGAACCAGTGGCTGCTTCTCCATCCTTCTGTTCCACGCCTGCCCCCTCTTGGCTGTGGCTGCAGGAATGAGTTACTCGTGCAGCTCTCCTGTGGATCTACGGAGAAGCTAGTTAAGATGCCTCCCTGCTGAGGTGTTCCAGGCATGTCCAACTGGGAAGAGACCCAAGGGCAGACCCATGACATGCTGGACAGATTATGTTTCTCAGCTAAAGGAAAAATTACAGGAGGTGGACGGGGAGAAGGATGTCTGGGTTTTTCTGCTCAGATTGCTGCTCCTGCAACTTGAACCCTGATAAGCAGAGGAAAATTTATGGGTAGAGAGTCAGTAGTCAGTAATTTATTGCAATATTTACCTTATTTAGTGATAAGTATTTCTACTTATGGTTAATTTTCCACCCTAAATTGCTCCAGATGTGATTGTAAGACTAGTTGCTTTTCCATTGACCCTCAAATTGTGCAAATATAACTTGTGCATAAAAATTTACCTAATGGAAAGATGACAATTTTGCCAAAAGTCTCATTTTTTGATTAAAAGTTTTTGCACAGGCGTAAGTTTTTCAGGCGTAGTGCAAATGGTATATCACGCAAAACTGCAATGCAAAGACCTTTTTTCGCAACTAGAGTCAGCTGAATTTAAAAAAATGGATGCTGACGTACATTACAACAAGCGAAGAAGAAGAAGAAACATGTCGCGTATGTGTGGACACACCAGGAAACCAAATCATTTTTTAATTTAGTATGAGATAGAAGAGTAATATATAATAATAATAATGAATATATCTGTAAATCAACACCATATTTACGCTTGTCGCCATGTTTAGGGAATGACTGCTCGTGTCATCCCATGATAATAAACAAATCATTGCATTTGTGATTTAATGGAAAAACTGACATTACACACTTCTGTTTTTTCGACATTTAATAAATATCTGTAAAGTTTTGTGCAGATGTCAATGGAAAAGTGACTAGTGACTGGTTGTGTGTTTCTGTGTGCAGGGTTCTTAAAAGTTTTCTATCTATTTAATATCTGTGTAGATCAAGGGTGTCAAACATGCAGCCCGGGGGCCAAATGCAGCCCACCAAAGGGTCCAGTTCAGCACCTGGGATGTTTTTGCCAAGTGCAAAAATTCCAGAGTCTTGAATTGAATTAAGCAAAAAAAAAAAAAAAAATAGCTTGAATTAAGGAAAAAATCATGAATTAAGCCAAAAAAAAAAAAAAAAATCTTCAATTAAGTAAAAAAAAAATCTTCAATTAAGCCCAAAAAAATCTTCAATTAAGGAAAAAAGTCTTTAATTAAACTAAAAAAAAAAAATCTCAAATTTAGCAAAAAATCTTGAATTAAGCCAAAAAAAAAATCTTCAATTAAGTAAAAGAAAAACTTGAATTAAGCCAAAAAAAATCTTCAATTAAGTAAAAAAAATCTTGAATCAAGCCAAAAAAAATCTAGAATTAACAATTTAAATTTTTTTCTTGGGTTTAGTGTAAAAAAAACCCCATTAAATTATGAAAATATTTACATTTACAAACTATACTGTAACAATAAAATGTGAATAACCTGAACAAATATGAAGAACCTGAAGTGTCTAAAGAAAATTCGGCCCAATTTGAACTCTTTTCTGCCTGTTCCTCAGTGTTTAGTGTCTTTGTAGATCTGATCCATAATGCACATGGAGGAATGATAAGTTGAGGAATAATATTGTTAAAATTGCCCTAAATTTTCTTATGTTTTTTTTTTTTAAATTTAAATTTCAGTTTTTTTTAGTTTTTTCTTTTTTTTTTTTTTTTTTTTTGGATAGTTTATAAAAGTAAGTATTTTCATAGTTTAATGTTGTTGTTGTTTTTTTTTACACTAAAACAAAGATAAAAATTTGGAGTTGTCATTATTTTTTATAGGTTATTATTTTATTCTTTTACTGGTCCGGCCCAATTCAGATCAAATTTAGCTTAATATGGCCTCGGAACTAAAATGAGTTTGACACCCCTGGTGTAGATTAATTCTACATAGTGTGTAAAAAACAAACAGTGCAGAAATTTGTCCTATATTTTTTTTTTTATTTCCTTCTTTTCTTTAACCAGTTAAAACAAGAACGGCACCTCTTCTTTTTCCGTCTAAACATAAAAGATATGAATACACTGTAGTGCCTTTTCCCAGCAGATAAGACTTAAACCTTGCAACAAACAAAGGAAGTTACAGAACAGCACATTAGATTAGATCAGAAGCTTCAGGTGACGGGCTTTGCGGTTTGTGAGAAACTCGCACACACCATCAAAGCAAGAAAAACACAGTCCTGCTGAATAAAAAAAATAAAATAAAATAAAACTCACAACAGGCTTTGATCAAGTTTTCTTCTGGCATTGCACTGGAATTGCTTCCATGAGATGTTTTTGCACCTTTGAAACAGTACTGTAGAGAAGACGGGTGTGTCTGTCCATCAGACCATCAGTCAGTCCACATTATGTCTCAAAGGCAATATTTTGGTTTATCAGGCTGTTCCAAAATTGGTGCAAACATTCGCTTAGATGTAAGGATGATTTTGGTGGTCAAAGGTCAAAGGTAGGGATGTACGATATGACGACATTAGATTGTGAAGGATTAGAACATATCAATGATCCAATAAAGCTGAGGGATCATGGAATCATCTTTAATATGATGTAGTCAGAGCCATAGAGTATTCAGTGGCTCTGGATGGAGTTATATGAGACGCACAGACGCATCACGTCAGTTCACGTCCTCGTCACGTGGATTTTACAAATGTTGTGTCGCGGGAGTTATGGCTGACAGCGAAACGGAATAGTTGCTTCCTAAAAAATACTCCACTTCCATTGTATGAAATTGCTTTGGCTTCTCCCCAAACAACAAAAACAGTAATTTGCAAAATTACCAGCCTGTGTTAAGTATTATTTGAAATGGGCATTTTCTCATTGATTTTTTTTTTTTTTTTTTTTTTTTTTTTTTTTTTTTTTTTTTTTTACTTTTCATGTTTATTGAAATCTACTTAAAAAACCTAGTGCAGTTTAGTTTTTATGTTCAAGAGTGTTGTTGTTTACATTTTAGTATGTTTATGTTCTCGGTGCATGTTGGCAAAATTGCACAAACTACCCAAATAAAAAATGTTCTAGAAGGTTCTTTGGGCTAAATTGTCGTTTTTATTTTTTTTTCCTTTTAGGGCTATGTTAGACATAGGGAAATTGTTTTCATTGTTCCAAAACTTGTAAATTAGTCTCAAAGATCAATGTAAAGAAACGGGATATAATCGAGATTGTGATTTTATGTTTAAAAAATGGTGATATGATATTTTTGCCGTATCACCCACCCCTAGTCAAAGGTCAAGGACATCTCATGTGTCATTTGTATTAGTATAATTTTACAGTAATACCAGAAGTTTGGCACAAATATTCACTTGACTGATGAAGACAGGATGAAGATAACCGACCTATTCTTTATATGGACTCTATACATTAGCTGATTAGTCAGGTCATGTAGTTGTCCATTGTGTGACGTTTGTTTTTCTTTTTTTGGTTGACTTATTTCCTTCAATATATTGGAATGTTGTGTTTAAATTAGTCGTTTCTTTGTGCCTTTTGTTCTATCTATCTATCTATCTATCTATCTATCTATCTATCTATCTATCTATCTATCTATCTATCTATCTATCTATCTATCTATCTATCTATCTATCTATACATTATCTAGTAACAATATCAATATATTATGGTTACAATACCGTTGAGTTGTCAAGGTGCCAGGTGTCAGACTCCCTCACATGCCCACCAATGCGTACCACAGCTACTATCTAATTCTGTGGGAAAAACTGTGCAGTAAACATTTTGTAACCTCCAAATGCTTCGAATGTGGCCTCTAAAAACCACAGATGCACGTCAGGTGCCAAAAAGCAGATTGAGCGCAGATGATTGCAGTAAATAACTGGATGGAGGCAGAAAAAGTGAGATGGCAGTGATCATCCTCTAAGCAAGATAATATGAGGAGATATTTAACAAAAACACACCTGTACTTAGACGTTGGCTCAGATGCTTGTGAGCTTTGAAAGGCAGTAATGTCTGCACCTGCGCTAGTGATCATTACACTGATGTAATACGTGGAATCAAATGAAGTCGCAGTTTTTTGTGCCTAATTTTCTAACATTCAGCTTAACCCATGAAGATCCAGTGTTACTTTTGTGTCTGTTCCCAAATGATTTTTTCTGTAGATTTATCCCCATTTATTATAATATTATCCTGTGTATTTTGCTTTTTTTTCCAGTGAAAGTCACACATTTTCTTGTATTTAATTCACTGATCGGGTAAATGTTTGTAAAAGCTCAAAGTAAATTCAAATGTTATTATATCAGAAACAGAGAAAACTGAAGAAAAATGGACTTTTTCAGCAAAGATATCAAAACAAGTGTGTCCATTCACTGTCATTGATCCAACTCCATGGGTTTTACTGGTGAATCAATGCTGTAGAAGATGACAGTGTTTCCACGTTCACTTTGGAGCCTCTGAACATCCAAATGGGTCCTATCTGATGACTATGAAAAGATGACAAATTGTATTTTACACCAGTTATTTACATGGATTGATAGGATTAATGGAACAACAGGTATTAAACATTTTAGATGAGTAGATGGTTTTGGTCACCAGTGGCTGTTTGAGTTTTTATGGGTTAAAATATCATCCGTATTCAGAGATGTTATACTGTGGAGCTCAACTACAGTCAGTACTGGTTATGTAATGTAAAAACGTCATTTCCACAGAGGCTATTTTATCTTTTTGGGAAGAATGTTTTCCCACTTGAAATAACATATTAATACACCCAAAAGCTGCAACACTAAATGCAGCATTGTTGACCTGAGACTGTGAAGATCACTTGATTTTGCATTTGTCAAGTAAGATATTTAACCCTTAAAGACCCAAGGAGACACTGGTGACTAGGGATGTAACGATATGAAAATTTCATATCACGGTTATCATTATTATCACGGTATTGTTGAAATGTGCTCAAAATGTTCAAAAGTACTTGTACACACACTGAAATAATTTAACCAAGTTGTATTTTGAAAAAAAAACCCCAAAAAAACAACAAAAAAAAACAAATAAAATAATTGGCACAATGCACTTACTCTTGACAGAAACAAACATTCAAGTATTAACCCTTAGGGGTCTGAGCCTATTTTTTTTTTTTTTTTAATTATTTTTATTTTATATACTATACACAGAAATGTTTACAATACCCATGTTTAGTATCTTTTTTTCAGCACAACTTCATTTATATCATCTGCCTATTATTTTTTCACTTTAACCTACTCTATCAACACAAAAAGCCAAAAAACACACAAAAAGGATAAAATCCGATTGAAAAATGTATATAATTTATTGCATAAATAACACACAGATGCTTAACGAACCTTTTCAAAGACTTTAAAAGTGAATATTGCTTCCAAATATTAGGTATATAAAATTAAAATTGTAATAAATTAAAACTATACTCAAATATTTGACATAAAAGCATATGTTTACATCGGAGTTTTATCTGGAAAAATGTGGTAATCAAACACGGTTATCATGATAATTAGAATTTAAATGGTAATACTAACCATTAGCAATTTTACCACGGTTTATTGTTATACCGGTAATCGTTACATCCCTACTGGTGACCAAAGTCATCTACTGATCTAAAATGTTTAACAACTTCTGATCCACTAAACCTATCAATACATGTAAATAATTGGCATAAAATACAGTTTGACGTCTTTTCATGGTCATCAGATATGACCCATTTGGATGTTCAGAGGCTCCGTAGTTACCATGGAAACACCGTCATTTATCACCAGTTTGATCAGTGACAGCGGATGGAGACACTTGGTTTATGTTCAGTTATTGATATCTTTGCCGATAAAGTCACTTGTTCTTCAGTTTTCTGACGTAATAACCCTTAACTTTAATCTGAGCTTTTATGAACATCTACATGATTAGTAAATTAAATATAGGAAAATACCTGATTTATACTTAAAAACACAAATGCAGAGGATAATATTATAATATATGGTGATAAAACACTTCAGAAAGGTTAAATAGAGAGAAAAATTCATTTTTGTAATTGCCACAAAAGTAGAACTGGGTCTTTATGGGTTAATGCTAGCTTTTGAAACAATAAGCTGAGATGTTTTCACAGTATTTGTGTCCTCTCAAATGCGGTTGTATTTGCTTTGCTGAACTCCATAAATATCCACAAATCCACATTTTTGAGGTCATGCTGTAGCACCATCCAGACAGCGTACATATTTCTTAGAGTTCAGTGTTAATTGAAGGCTAAGTACACATCACAAATCATACTGTAATCATGGAAAGGAGACTTTGGAGCACGGATCAGAGGAAGAAGGAACTAGAGGGCCTCGCATTCATTAAGTTTCCCACAGACCACTCGACACACCCCTGGTAGGAAAATAGTGCGAGGAGGAGCTCTGCCCAGGCCCGCCGCCTCTGCTCAACCGCCAGACTGCCCACGTGGTCTCCGGGTCTAATTGCCAAATTGTCTCACTTTTTCTTCTAATAAGCCATTCATAATTTAAACTCATGGTACTTTGAACAACGGAGATGAGTAACAGGATAGACAGTGCTGAAAGTGTGCGTCACATTGTCAAATATAACCCAAATCACCATGGAAACTGAGTAACGGTATCAGTGGGTGCTTTTTCACAACTCTGTCTCACACAGACACTCATATTTCTTTTCATTATCTCGTCGTGCCTTTCCTCATCAAACTGTGCATGTACACACACACGCGCACACACACACACACACACACACACACATCTGCCTCGTTAATAGAATCACAGTATGAAGTTATTTATTATTAGTAGTTATTATTGATACAGGTGGGATTTTTAGTAATTTATTCTGATAAAGAAAATTAGAATAATCCACAGTGTCATTATTATTGATACTATTGATTTAAAAAAAAGTATTCCTTCAAATTGTGACTGAGGCCTGTAAGTAGCTCAGCTGAGGAAGGCCTTTAGCCGGCCATCGTTTTCATTTCTCTCTGTTTAATATGTGTTTTTACCCTGCCCCCCCAAAAGGGAGGTAAGGGGTATTTTTTTGGTTCAGTTTGTTTGTTTGTTTCCTTGATTGTTAACACTCTAGCAGCAAAACTATTGCTTGAATTCATACCAAATTGGGTTTATAGATTGCCAGTGACCCTGAATTGATGTCATTACATTTGGGGAAAAGTAGGTTCAAGTTAAAATTTTTATGAATAAAAAGTAAATAAATAAATCTCTCATTTTCTTATAATGGGTGAAATTTCAAATGTTGATAAAAACATTAATTTTGTTTCAATTTACTTCAAACTTGGTACACGTATAGAGGCAATTGCTATGCTGACATTAGCTCACATATAGACATGATGACATCAGCTGGATCGATGCCAAGATAAGCTACAATACATGCGAGGGGCGGGGTTTGTTGTGCCTGGCACCACTTGTTGGTCATATTTTTGTACAGAGACATTGCTGCATATTATTATTAGCACAAACTCCATTTCAAAGTGCAGGTCCAATATATGAAGTTTGTGTTGAAGTCTGTGTTGGGAGATAGCTGTTTGTTGATATTTGCTGGCTACATTTTCAAGCTAACAGTAGCTAGTGTTGTCTGCTGCTCTCAACAAGTTTATGGAAATGCACATCATTTTTGTTTTGGAGATTTTTCAGTGAGGGTTTTGCTGTAAATGCACTTGACATGTTTTGGAAACTCAGCTACTGAAGTCACAAGCGAACACAAGGATTTTCACTGAAAAAACAACACAGACGCCACCAAACACTCCTCATAAGCACACGTACATATGATTTGTTGAATCTTATGTACTGTCTCAGATGATAGAAACTGCCAGACTTTGGCTGTGAAACATTGGCATTCTTACTCTGTATTCATGTAGAAATGACACAAGATTCACAAACTGCAATTTTTATGACTCACACATATACACTCACAGTAACTGAGATTAGATAATGACATTTTGAGCCTAAACCAGACATAGCATCATTGTATTGTTTAATTTATTCAGTTAAAGGGTAGAAATGCTGATGCATGCAACCATGCATTATGCTCCACTGGTATGCACATTATATGAGTAACATGAGTGACATCCCTGCGTATGCCGACCGCACTGTAGGAGACAAAATACAGATGTTTACTGGAAGAAACATAGAAATATTTATGCTTAATTACATGAGATTCTTGATTAGGCAATTAATTGTTTGAAAAGTATTCACAATTCAGTATTAGACACACTTATGACAGTGAACAGAACTTAATGTTTCACTTTTGAGAACCAGTCAAATGGGTCTTTTTCAGCTGAAAAATGCCTCATTAATGATTCATGGACTTTCCATTTTATGTTCTGCTGCAATCTTCATCTAATGTCCTCTATTGTAATATTTCTAGAGTCAGGACATTAAAAGGATTGTTGGAAAAGACCAAATGCCTTTGATAAAATGGGATGACTTTACTTTGATGAGGTTTCCTCAACCCATAATTCTGTCTGTCTCAATGTCTTTACTGAGTGCAGAATCTTCTGTGAAACAGTCATCCTGACTACATGTCATACAATACGTGCCAGGGGCGGGGTTTGTTGTGTCTGGCACCACTTGTGAATTCAGAACTTTGGATTTATTACCCCACCCCCCCCAAAGCGGAGGCAAGGGTATTGTTTTTGGTTCAGTTTGCTTGTTTCTTTCTTTGTTTGTTAACGCTTTAGCAGGTAATCTATTAGTTGAATTCATATCAAATTGGGTTTATAGATTGCCAATGACCAAGAATAGATGTCATTTCATTTTGGAAAAAGTAGGTCGAGGTTAAAATTGTTGATGAATTTTTTAAAATCTTTTTTCTTCTCTCATTTACTTATAATGGCTCAATTTTAAATGTCTACAAAAACATCAATTTTGTTTCAGTTTACTTCAGACTTGGCACATCTATAAAGGCAATTGATATCCTGACATCAGTACACACATAGACATGATGACATCAGCTGGATCGATGCCAAAATAAGCTACAAACACATGCGGGGGGCGGGGTTTGTTGTGTCTGGCACCACTTGTTTAGAACAGTCTTGTCTTAAAGTATAATTATTTAAAACTGAGATTGATATTTCCATGTCTGACAGCATTGCAGAAATGTTTTGGTGTTGGCTGGCCTGTGTGAGCGTGTGCGCAGTTGGAGGAGTAGGGGTTTGATGACTGTACTGGTATTGTCTGAACAACATAAAGCTCAGTAGATAATGCCACAGGAGGGCATATAAAACAGACTGATTTTTCTATAATACTGCAGGGAGGATTTACTAAGGCCATTGCACCTGTTTTGCATGCATATACTGTATGTGATGCATTCTGCCCCAAACACAGGCAGTGTATTTATCAACCAGATACACCAGTTTGGACGTACAGTTTGTAAGTAATATTAACCAGTGTTTACAGGGTGTGTCTGTCCTAAAAGGTTAACCGTTCACTACATCCGTTTGCCGGTTTGTTTGCTGATTGATTGGCTTGTGTATCTGCATCTGTGAGCAGGAACAAGGATACACCAGTTTTAATGAAACTTGGCAGAAGGATCAGTCAGGGGCCAAGGACAGGCTCATTCAGTTTTGACACATCCTGTAAAAGGGGGGAGGGCCAAGACACTCTCATTATCTTAGACCAGGGGTCGGCAACCTTTAACACTCAAAGAGCCATTTCGACCTGGTTTCCACGGAAAAGACAACACTGGGAGCCGCAAACACTTTTTGATATCTGAAATGAAAATGTTAGCCCATATATACCGTAAATTCCTAAGCCGCTACTTTTTTCCCACACTTTAAACACTGTGGCTTATACTCCGACGTGGCTTATACAATGATTTTACCGGCGCCTCGGCGGTGCCTGCCGCGGCACGCCTCGGCGGTGCCTGCCGCTGCGCGCCTTGGGGCCAACGCTAGGTGCCGTTGCACCGCCGTACCATGGCTCGGTCCCAGGTACCGTGGCACCGCAGTGGTGCCTTGGCTCGAGGTGCCGGTGGTGCCACGGCACCGGTGGCACCCAGTTGTGGCACCGTGGTGCCATGGCACCTGACAACCGAGCAGTGGCACTGCGGTGCAACGGGCACCCGGCACCGAGCCCTGGTACAGCAGTGCCACGGCACCTGGCACTGAGCTGTAGTACTGCAGTGCCACGGCACCTAGCGTTGGCCCCGAGGTGCCATGGCACCTTGGTCGTGCCATGGCACCTGGCATCATTAAATGTTCTATTTTCTTCAGATATTTTTCTTTTCTTAGATTTCTCCATACTTGGCCTACCTGGGGTTGAAAGTCTTGATAAAAGTACGGCGTTTTGGCGGGCTGTCGGAGAGTGTGACGCATATTTTGAGCGACGAAAAATAATATTATATATATATAAATATATATATATATAATTTTATTTAATATTTCGAGATCACAATAATCTTACAATTTACAACTACAATTAAACAAACGAACAACACAAATAAAATACTTGTTCAGATATTGTGCAGTTTTGGTGTCGCAGGGCATTCTGCGCATGCCGGCTGCCGGCTGACACGTCAAGTGCTGTCAAACGTCTCTGAAGAAGGCGAATGCTGATCACTGAAATTGCACAAGGTCTGAAGAAAGAAGTTAAAACTTCGACTTAATAAGAAGACATGATACACGTTTTTGAGACAAATAACATACACTTCAATCGGACACTTATAATTTATTTTCCCAAGCCACGCCGAGCCGCAACAAAAGGATGAAAGAGCCGCATGCAGCTCTGGAGCCGCGGGTTGCCGACCCCTGTCTTAGACCAGACCAACCTTAAATTTGATCTACTTTTCTGGAAGGATCGTACAGATCTTAGCATTACCAAAACTAACAAAAACCCTCTTGACAAAGCTTTCTAACTTTGCTAACATTTGATTTAAATCACTTGTTTGTCACTGTTACCACAGGGGGACCTACAGGTTTATAGCATTGCTGCTGCTGGGAGTGGTTGCTAGGCTAATGAGTTTATTTCAGTCTGAAATTATATTTTACCATCCGTCTACTTTTAAGTGTTCAGATTTGGTCAACACTTGCTAGTTTGTATAACAGGCTGTTTTGCTGCCGTTGAAGAATAATAATAAAGAAGAACTGTCAATATGTCGACTGTGGTACCATGGTTATATTAGTTTTGGATTTTTTATTGCAATTTAGTTGTATTTAGTTTGAGGATAAAGCAGGTTCAGAAGATAAATGAATTAATATTATAAGAGGTGGCCAGCTAATTTAAAGGAGGATCATGGAAACCTAAATGTGCTCTATTGGATTCATTCAGTGGTTGAGAGAAAAGATATTTTATTTTTGCCAAATAACACTTAAAATACATTTTAGACACTCATACAGCAGCAGGGTGTTATTGACATTAGCTAACTCTCTTCTAAGCTATTGACAGCCTCAGTTGCTTACATCCATGACATTATCTTGACACAGATCGCACCCACACATTTGATTAAAAACAGTACATGTATTTGCACAGATCTGCTCTTCAGTGTTTTAACATTTTAAGTGGGGGAGGCTTCTGGCGACAAAGCTAAACTGGGAAACTAAAAACCCTGTTATTCGAGGATGCTAGGATTAGAAGATCAACCATTTCCTAATCCCAGCCTCTGTCCCATGATAACTCACACAGAAAGTGCCAGAAACACATGCTTTCATTTTGGAACAGCTCAATATTATATCTAAAAGTGATAACTGACTTTGGGAGCATCGTGTCTAAGTCTGAGACAGGAAAATAGACTGAATTTAGGCTTCATGTGGGAAAAGGCAGATTCACATAGCAAGGTTGATCCAAATAAGAGGTAAAAGGCTTCAGCTCACACTGGGGATCGAATCTGAACATCATTCTCTGCACTGGCAGGATGAAACCACCCATTTTCATTATTTATATATTTTAAGGTTGTTATTTTCTTAACAATTGTACGTTGTGCATGAGCACCTTAACACAGTGACACAGAATGCTGTTTTAATCATGTTTACATACACACTAGGGCTGGATAGTATGTCATAGTATCATATTAGAGTTTAATCATGTTTACATACACACTAGGGCTGGATAGTACGTCATAGTATCATCTTAGAGTTTCAGTAATGACTTGGACTGTCACAAGAGAGAAATTTACTGTCCGCTCCAATACAGATATTTTTCTAAAAGGGTATTTTCCCTGTCTGGTTAAACTAAAACTGTCCACATGACCTTCATTTTTACAAAATATCTCTAACTCTAACTAAAAAACAAAAACTGACAACAAACTGGTGCAGTCACTGCTAAACTTGAAACTGTGGACACTGCAGAAGACAAGATAATATCATGTCATGAATTTGAGCAGTAATGACAAGATAAGTTACAAACTGACTAGTATTAATTATGTATTAGTTCCGTTTTTTTAAGCAGATTCTTTATATAAAGGTATGTCTCCTCGGGCACGTGTCTATGTCGTAGACGTTGCAGTTTGGGTGATGTGGTTGTGTAGTGGTTAGCACTTTTGCTTCACAGCAAAAAGGTTCCCTTTCTCTCAGAATTTCTGCGTTGAGTCTGCAGTCGTTCTCTCTGCACTGACTTCCTCTCGGTGCTCCCTTTCCCCTGCCATTAAAAACAGACATACTTGGGTTAATTCTCCTGTCTGTGCCTCTGACGGTGCTGATGAAAGATCTGGAGTTGGTCCCTGGGGTCCGTCAATGGCAGCTCACTGCTACTAGTCTGTATGCTATGTGCAAATGCTAATGCTAATGCTGGGTTAACCTTAGCCTTTAAATGTTTATGTGTTGACCATAACCTACTGCAAGTCACACATTGATATATACCTGTATGACCTGTATTTGTGTGAACTGGGGTGTGACACTATAATTACCCCGCCCCCTGAAGGGGAGGCAAGGGGTATTGTTTTGGTTCAGTTTGTTTGTTTGTTTGTTTGTTAACACTCTAGCAGCAAAACTATTGCTTGAATTCTCACCAAACTGGGTTTATAGATTGCCAGTGACCCAGAATAGAACTGATTACATTTTGGGAAACGTAGGTCAAAGTTACAGTTTTCATTAATTTTTAAAATCTTTTTTTCCCCCATTAACTTATGATGGGCGAAATTTCAAATGTTTATAAAAACATCAATTTTGTTTCAATTTACTTCAAACTTGGTACATATATAGAGGCAATTGATATGTTGACATCAACACACGCATTGACATGATGACATCAGCTGGATAGATGCCAAAATAAGCTACAATACGTGCAAAAGACGCCTGGCACCACTTGTTTTCTAAGTTATTCATTCTTCAAATGGATACACAAATTAGAATTTTCAAGAATCGTCAATCTTGAAAGAGTTTTGAGAAATCCAAGTTTTAGGACCTAAAATGCTGGTTACGTGTGGATGAGAAGCTCAAATGTAGAGAAAAATCATCCTTTGTATAACATGTAGTAGTATGCACAGGGAATTAATTCTCTTACATCGAATAATGACTTTTCTTTTCTGTTTATTTTATTCTAAGTCCAACACTAGTGTCATTATACACCTATAGTACACCAAATGAAGAGCCATTTCGTAAGAATGACAGAGGAGACATACAAATAAAATTGCATTTCTGTTTGCTTTTTAAGTTTTGAAAAGAAATATGCACAGATTTAACAAACTAAATAAATAAATAAATAAATAAACAAACAAAGCCTATTCCTGAATTATACAAAGACATTACTGATAATGACAGACACAAATAGAAGCTGAAGCCTAGAGAAGAAAATGACACAATAAGATGACATCATTAGAAGAGTAACATATCAAACTGTTGCAGATGTTGTGGAATTATACAAATTTTGGCTCAAAACATTGCATGAAGGTGATTCATATAATTTGAGACAAGCATAATGAGAAGTGTAAGGGGTTATAAGGTACAGTTCAGTCATACCTTTACTGTTAGTGCACAGTCTGTAACATTTTTCCGATCAGTTTGTCAGCGGTTGTACGGACACCACACAGGGCTCAAAATTAACTTTTTGACCTAGGAGCACTGTGCTCCTAACCCTAAAAAGTTAGGAGCACAGGCTAAAATCTAGGCGCACCACTATTATATAAAAAATTTGGAGAACAAGCAAAACTCTTGGCCATACCAAGTAATATTCCTATATGTATTTAAGCAATGTTAACAACCTAGAATAAAGTATTTGAATAGAGTATGAAAGAAAAAGCTTACATTGACACAGGTGCAAAACAATTGTCAATGTGTGGTATATACTTTAGTTGGTTCTTGGAGAAGAAAGACGAATCACACCATTATTTGCAACAACCAACTTTTTTATTTCATGGTCTAAAGGCCCTTAGGGGCCGTTTACACGGCGTCGGCTTCAGTCGACTCCGGGAAGATTTCATGGCGGATTAGCCTTCTGTTAACATGGAAACGGTGCCTAGAGTGCCTGAATCCGGAAACTTTTGATACCAGGGTCCAGGGTGGAACGTTATCGATACGCTCCGCATTCCGGCTCCGTGTTAACGCGAGTCGGAGCGTTCCGGGGTAAAATATGACGTCACCGTATGCGTGCGCAGCCAAGAACCGCCATTTAACCCACTCTGGGCCAGTTGGTGGCGGTAATGCGCCTCCAAGCTGGTTTGCCAGCCTCTATGACACAATAAAGCTGCAGAAAAAGAAGGAACAACCACAACAACAATGGCCGGTTTCAGAACAACATACGTGCTGCTAACTGTGCTCAGCTCGTCTGTCCAGACAAAGAAGTCCTGCGTCTTTGTACGACCACTCGCCATTGTTGTTTGTAAATAGTGTTGTCCGCCTCCTCCTCTTCTTCTTCTCCTCATTTAAAGGCTGTCTAAACCGGAAATTGTTTGTGCGCAGGCGCCTGTTTTACCACCACTGTTTCACTACAGCTCTACATCGCCAGCTACTGGTCTGGCATGGCCACTACAGCGTATTCATCCGTCCTCGCGGACTCATGTTAACGCAGATCGTTATCATAGCGGCGGCGTCTTAACGCGGAATGATTTTATAACGCAAAGGAGAAATCTTTGCGGAGTGTTGCCGTGTAAACGTACCCTTAGTCACTGTGGTCTACACCACGCCTGAAGTCAAGTCTCCTTGACCTGGTGCCCCTTAGTCACTGTGGTCTACACCACGCCTGAAGTCAGGAGATTGTTTCAAACGTCGGTGGAGTTATTTGATCCCTTTGTTTATGCCGCCTGCGCACGCGAGGGGGCGGGGACTAGATTTTCCGCTTCAGTCAGCGGGGCGTGGAGCTTGTTTATTTTCAGCTGACGAGTTACTTCTGCAGCCATTATTCTAGGCGCACGTATTAATTTTCGCTCATTTTTTTATTGGCGCACCGTGCGATCGTAATCTCAAAAACAGTCGCACTACCGAAATTCTCAGGCGCATGCGACCGTAATTCAGTCGCAGTCACGAGCCCTGTGCCACATCACACTTTGTTTCTTCATCACGTGATAGACTCGTCTTTATGTGTAGTTTGGCTAAAGATTGAAGTGGGGAGGATGTGTAAAAAAAAGGATGTTGGTTCGCTGCCTGTTAAACCACATTTTTTTTCTCATTTTCTGTTTCCACGAGTACAGAATCGTAGACTTGTAGGTGTGCAGGCTTTGGACTTTTTTAGAGGCTTTTTTTGGTGTTATTCTCATTATAAAACAATGGGAAATGAATAGCCTTTTTCAAGTTTCTTCCTTGACAATACACAAAACATTCTAACAAAGATGCATGAACAGACATTATTATTACATTACATTATTACATTGGAATAATGTAATAAACAGGCAAATTACTGCAAGGTATGACCTGACATATACAACAATAATATAAATGTTCTTGTGATGAGTTAATTTCTTTATGTATCTGTGTGGAGATGGCTTTGTTGTGGTGATGCTCCTCTGATCCTTCAGCGTTTTCTTTCTTTCTTTTTTTGAGTTCTTCATGAGCAATTGAAGTAATGGGGGTACATAATTAAAGTAAGTCCCATGATGTTATAAAGCAGAACTGTATTTTACCGAACAGCCATTAAAATAACTGTCACCTAAAGTATGTTCTGCTTTATTGGGTAAATCTGTTCAACTACACATTGACACAAATATATAATAGGCTAACACATAGGAGCAATATTTAGACATGTAGACATGGTCAAGGTGATCTACTGAAGAAAGGTGATTTAAGTGACTTGGCTGCTGGTGTGAGTATTTTAGAAACTGTTGGTGTACTGGGATTTTCACACACAACTCTCTATGGTATATAGAGAATGTTCCACAAAATATAAAATGAACAGTGTACAGCAGTTCTCAGGTTGAAAATACTTACCTTTTTGATGCCTGAGGTCAGAGGAGAATGACCAAACTGGATTGAGCTCATAGAGAGGTAATGGCTCAAATAACTAGAGCAGAAGAGCATCCTGATGTGCAATATGTCGAATCTTGAAGCAGATGGAGCACCACATACTAGGGTTGGGAATTTCAGTTGTAAGGCCGATACGATCTTCGCATCTCGATACAGCATCTGTGATCCGATATATTAAAGATATGTGTGTGGCACCTCGTGATGTGATATGATACAATTCACATCCAAATCCTGATACACAGCGATTAACCCTTTCATGCATGAATTATGAGAACCTTAAGATTTTTTTCCTGAGTGTTTTTATTCCTCTTTAGGCATTAAAAAAATAGTGCAATTGGGAAAAAAAATGTATGAACTTCTTTTTCATGGAGTTGCAAAAATGTCCACTCAGCTGGACACCATGCATTTAATTTTTGAAGCAAAGAAACATGTATTTACTGATATACTGTGTGAAAACTATGTAATAAAAACATGTTTAATGCTGCTAATCCAATGTTTTGTCACATTTTAACATACTCTAATACTAGTTATTACTTCATGGAGATAATATGAAAAAAAAAAAAACACCTTTTTGTTAAAAAAAAAACAACCCAACAAACTGTTAATTACAGTCTAATAATGATATCGAGCAATTTTTTTACACTTAAACATATCACTGCAGATTAGGTGTATAAAGAACAGCAAATTTACAATAACGGTATCAATTGCAGTGTGTGGGATGATGTATAAGTGTCCACTGTGTTGGCTGATATGGAACTAAAATAACAAAACCCATGAATATATAAGAGAACAGCTGCAGAATAGCTGTCCACTGTAGTGACCTCTATGCATGAAAGGGTTAAGCACATTCTGATTCAACACATTCATTCTGGTAAAAAAAAAATATGCAGTGCAATTCAATGAGCTTGATTATTTATTTATCAAATAAAACTGTGACTTTTTACAAAGTGGCTTTTGTGCAATTTCAGAACACGTGCTTCACATACAGTCACATGAAAAAGTTAGGACTTTGTTTCCAAAGTCGTTTCACTACATGTTTCCAACGCTCAACTTCTTGTTCCCTCGCCCAGTCCATTTGTAATGTAGGTAATACAGAAAAAGGTTCTGTCACTTTAAGAGACATCTGCGCAAGGTATTCTGGGATGTGCTGTTAGACTGGTATATCACTGTTTAAGGAAGTATCTCCAGTATGTACAGCAGTATTCAATGCAGTTGATATAGTAAAAAGTACATGTTAAGAAACCACACGTCGTCACCTCCCTTCTAAATTTGTTAGATTCAGATACAGACGTTACCGTATTCATCCACGGCGCTCGTGCCACAGTGCATCCACTGAGCTCATACTGTCGTGTACAGTGTACACATCTGCAAATCTAGGTGGTCTTGGTCTGCTTTGAATCAGAGTTTGCATGTTTGCATTCACACCTAAAAGAAAAGTCTGGACTTTCTGGTGAAACAAACTCTGGTCCGTTTTAAATGAACCAAATGAAGTAGGTGTGAGTACACCCTAAATGTACATAATAAAAGTGGGTGAATATTATTAGATGTGTCATATCATATGACGATGTGGCCACAGTGTATTGATACAAGAGAACAGAAGGCCAAGCAAAGGTTTAACAGACTAGCCATCATCTGCAAATGAATGAATCAGTTCACTCTGGAGAGAATATGTAAATTAGTATCACATACAAATAGGACTTGATTGTGTTGTACTGTTTTGGATAGACAGAGTTATTAAAACAATTATTCCCTTTCAGATAGAAGTGCGGTGTAAAATTTCCCTGCTGAGTTGCAAATGCACATGCATGCGAATATGTGCACATTTGTTTTTGTGGACAAGTGTGTTAAAAAGTGCAACAAACAGCCACCGACAAAGCACAGAGGGAGGAAAACCATTCCCATTAGAGCACCCATTAAGTCTGATTGCAAGTGATTATGGTTTGTCGGCAAGAGATGACCAGCCCTGCGACTCAATTAATGACAAAAACAAATGCTTTCCGTTCTTGCTCTCATGATAATCAAACTGCCTCCTGTTTTTTTGTTTACATTTTTTCCCCTTTCCCTTCATGTCTCAATGTGAACTTTAACATGACTTTCAATGATTTTTGGCGAAACACCAGAGTTTGAGTCAAATTGAGCATTCATGTCTGCGTCACTGCACATGTTGTTTTGTCACTGCTCTTTTATTTATGGCTGTTTTCCTCTCAAAATGCTCTGCTACGCTTCAGGGACTGATATAAAAAAAAGAGATATATTGACTCTTTGGAGGACTGTTTGTCCAAAAGGGAAAAAGAAATGTATACTGGGATTTCTCCACCCTTACTGCAAGGGAGAAGTATTTATGGTCATGACCACATGTGGCAAACACCAGAGGTTGAAACATGTTTTAAAGCTGCTGTGGGAGTCACTTTTGTTGAGCGTAGTGTTACATATAGGGTACTGAGGCAGGATGTAGTGTTTGTTATACATCCTGCTGCACACACACTAAGCACAAAGGTGTTAAAGCTTCCACTCCTGTGTTTAGCTGTGATGGTATGTTTCCTTTAAGTGTGCCTTGTTAATTTTTTAAAGAGGTGTTAAAAACAAAACATAGACAGTGAGTGTTTTTAATATCTTTGCCCTCACTGAGTGAAATGCTTTGCAATTTTAATACCCACCTACTGCTTGGGTTAATGTTTCATGCTGTGGCAATGTGTCTGCAGTTGTTTCTGGCCTTCCTGGGGACCTGTTGTTTTTCGTATCTCGTCTGAGATTTTCAACTTGTTCATTAATTTAACCGGTTCTACATATGTGTGTGGTTTTTTTCTAGGTGTTTCTCTCAGGGAGCTCAGCAGCTCCTCAGTGCTGCCCGGAGTCAGACTTCACCACTTCCTCTGGTAAGACCCTTACATTGCTCAATTCCACACAGTTGTACAGCTTCCAGAATGCCAATATACGATGTCTGGATACTAGACCTCCCTGTCGTGGCCAAGATGCACACACACATGCACATAATCGGAGTATCAGTGTCTGTGGTGATCCCATGTAATGAAGCTGAAGTCTTGGGGATATTTCAGGATAAATCATTATGTGTCAGACTGGTGATGCATCTATCTTCTGTTTCATGTTTTTGGTTTTTAAAGCTGCAGGCTCTTTGTAAATGTACTGTATGCTAATGTCAGGAAATGCTCCACCTATTTGTTTTCGATAGCTGTTGGAAACCACAAAGGGTTATGCTTTGTGTTACTGCAATACACACAGGTCTCATATGCAGTGCTGATATGCCAAACTGTCAACAGCAGGGGGAGGTCACGTAACAGAACACACTTAGGTCTACGAAAACCACCAGTGAATTGACGCTATGTATCTACAGTCTCTAATAGAAAGTCATTGCTGGTTATTTTGACAGTTGGTCAAAACACCACTGTGTCTTAAAATCTTCACGTGCTGTGTCAGCCGATAGTTTACATTATAGCTCTGTTAGCTTAGCTCTGTTTTTAAGACAGAATACAGCCACACTAAAACCACAAATCACGTCTGTTTCCCATATGGTTTGTGGTATCAATAGGAGCACTAATAACCTGTTTGGAATCATCCAAATAAGATCAGAACTGTCACAGTTTAGTCTGAACCCCGGATCAACAAACAGCAAAATTAGCAAAGATAACTAGATGCACTCGGAGAGCGCAGACCTCCGCCAAGGCAGATCAGTGCCCTGGATTTGGATGAAAATTTCAGGAAATGTTGATACTGGCACAAGGAACAAATGATTAAATTTAGGTGGTGATCAGGGGTGGGGGGCACTGATCTGCCTTGGCGGAGGTCTGCACTGTCTTTTTTAGAAAAGCACTCGTAGAGCACAGACCTTCACCAAGGCAGATCAGTGGCCCCCCCACCCCCGATCACCACCTAAATTTAATCATTTGTTCCTTGTGCCAGTATCAACATTTCCTGAAATTTTCATCCAAATCCGTCCATAACTTTTTGAGTTATCTTGCACACAGACAAACAGACAAACCAACTCCGACAAAAACATAACCTCCTTGGCAGAGGTAATAACATCATATAAATATATAAGTAGCTGGGATAGGGATAGCCTCCAAGTGACCCCCATGACCCTAGTGAGGATAAAGCAGGTTCAGAAAATGAATGTACAACATTATACACTTTATACCTTCATAAGCCTCATAATCAAACTGTGATTTCAGTATCACACTCCATTCTTTTAATTCAGAGCTGTGTCCAGTGGTGAAAACAACAGTGTTTCTAGCTTCACTGCCTTAGAAAACTGGCACACTTCCACACTGACCGAACCATTTTAACCTTGTTTTATCGTTCCTTTATTGAGTCTGTTTTATCTTTTTGCCTGGTGGCATGGTTCAGTCAGACCTCAGCTGCAGAGAGAAGCTCACTGAATCAAATAGTCAGATGGTCCAGTTGCCTGATTGGTGAGTCCCAGTCTTGTCCCGCCTCCCTGTACACTAAACAGGTACAGAGAATGGCTTCATCAGTTCTTAATAATGACTCCCATCCTTTACGAGGTGAATTTCAGCTCCTTTCCTCTGGACGGAGGTTTTTAGTCCCAAGGTGCAGGACACAGCGTTATAAAAACAGCTTTGTTCCTGTCGCCGTCACTGAGCTCAATAAGAAATAATGACATTGCACTTTATTTACTTATTTATTCTATTTCTTTGCTGTATTTATTATTATTGTGACTTCTAATTTTTTAATTTTATGTTCTTATCCTGGTTTTTATCCCAGACTGTTTTTTTTCTTCTGTGGGTTTTTTATTGTGTTTTATTGCATCTTGCTTTTAATTATTTGATCTTATTTATTTATTTTATTCTTTTACTTATCCATGCTGCTATACTGATGAATGGTGGAACACTGAGCACTTTTTGTCCTGTCTTTTTGTCCTGTCTGGAAGCTCGATCAAGTACCCGCCTAACAGGTTCAATGTATGTCTTGCTGTAATGCCAAAAGCAATCACGTCATCTGCAAAACAAATCTACCCACGGGTACAAATAAAGTAACCTTGAACCTTTCTATCACTAAAATTTGTTACTTAGTGCTTCTTATCCTATTTTGTCACTTTCTGAGGCTTTGGTGGACTTAGTTTTACGCACAATAAGAGACCGGCAGAGTGACTCACTACTCCCTCTAGTGGTCATATAAATCCCCTGGTCCATCTGTGTGACTATATTCAGTTTATATACTGCTATATCTGGAAGTAGAAGTATTACATACAGTCTCTTTAACAAATGCTAGAATCCCTCTCCCCATGGACAGACTATAGCAGTTAATTTGGATGTGACAAATAGCTTCCCATACCTCAGATTGACCGGTTGACCCAGTCTCTCGGTCTGGGCCTATTAACTGCAGTTCTGTCTGCACTGAACTATTATAGGATACACACAGTGGCAGAATGATGGCCTATTCAGCCTTCTAGATACAGCTCTGGTGCTCTGTGCAGACTGAAGCAGACCGATGCTATCCTCAGCCGTGGCATCTTTCCTGGCAGTGATAATGGATGTAATTTTATAATCTCTGTATACCAAGGGACCAGATGATCAGGATAGTCAGAAAGGATTATTAACCCAGACCGTGAGTTTGAAATTTCAGGTCAGTCGGCCAGAATTTCCTTTAAAATAATAAGGCGTCATCCCTGATGCTGCCATGGTTACGCTATGCAATGTGTGTAGTAATATACACATGCTACATGTCCACATTACCAGAAGAACATCAGCTAAAAGCTCAACAAAACTAACTTTCAGAAAATAGAACACATTCAGAACAACAAGCACTTAAATGGGCAAATATCTAAAACAAGCTAACAGTCCAAGATCAGCGTATGTCATGAATAATTTCATAAAACAAAAGACCAATGCAACACACTTTGTATCAGTAAGATAACACTAAGCAGATTCAATAATACAAGTATTATTTTTCTCCTACTAAAACTCACCGAATGAGCCAAAGAAGTGCAAAAATAAGACTTGAATTATAAAAAAAATAATTATGAATTTTGTCTTACCTTTATTGTTTTCTGATCATAACTCATATTTATATGACTAAAGCTACTCTATTGTTTTGAGTTGCATCAGTGTTTTTTAACCTTGGGGTCTCCCGCAATTCAAATGGGGTCACCTGAAATGTCTAGTAATCGATAAAAATAAAAAATTACTAATAATAAATATATGGTGAGTTGAGAGAGACAATTCCAATACATGAAAGACATGACAAACTGTGAAGCTGAAACTGAAGCACTGTGGTACTGTTTATCTTTCAAATGTTCATTGTGGTCGGTTTCAGACGCTGCAGCTCTTTCATAATTCATAGTTTGAGTTATTGTTTGTTCAGTATTAATTGTCAGCCTTGTAAATCCAAGCTGGACTGACTGTACATATCCTGACCAAGGAAAATCAAATTCTCACTTTGTGCAGTAATCTACACCTGGCTTTTCTGCCTCCGTCCATAATAATATACATTATATAGACTAAATGTAGTCTAAAGTGAATGTTTATTTGCAACAAAGTATAGCAAACTATTACATGAACAAAAACAAATTAATTTTAGCCAAAAAAAAAATTTCTACACTTTGAATTTCTGGGGTCGCCAGAAATTTGTGATGTTTTAAATGGGGTCACGAGCCAAAAAAGGCTGGGAACCACCGAGTTACATTGGAATGATTACATCTTGAAACAAATGTCCCAGGGTTTAACAGGATAATTTCTAATATTAACTTAATCTTTGTGTAACTGTCATAAAAGTATGGAGCTAAATCTCATAACTTCAATAACACTCACTACATGAATTACCTCTGATTTGATATTACATACAGGTCTGATGAGAAAAGGTTACATTTCCAGGAAGAGCAAAAGAAAGATTAAATGACAGTTAAAATGGAAAGGGAAATGGAGGTTTCGATTTAAATGTAATCACTGAATAAAGCTGAAGTGAAAGTGAAAGCCCTAAAAAGAGTTCATCACTGAGAGCAACTGAATGGTGTGTAACCTGAAGTCTAGTCAGTGAAAGCATAAATATCATGTGTTGTACAAAAGCAAATGGTGAGAGGACTGTCAGCTAGTAATAAATTGTCAGTGCAAGAGGAAGACATGAAAGCAGTGAAACAGTAAAGGGGAGACCCCCATTATGCTCTCTCAGAATTGTGGTTTGTGTGATATCAACGCTGCCATGTGATACCAATATCATATTGCATTATAAAATTAATCTTGTGCCACTAATTTTACTGCTGCCCTGCACTGCTGAGCCCATTCAGACCTTGCCCATGGAATATTTCACTCAAGTCAGAGTAAATTAAAAAATATTCAGATAAGAAAAAGCAAAGCTAAATTTAATAAACCACAGAATGCGTTTTAAAATGTGACTGGCTTTAAAAAACAATGGACATGCTGTTGTCCAGACTGCATCCTAGGGCCGTCTCACTAACAGTTTGACTGTCACATGGGTGCACTAGAGCAGAATGTTAGCCATAAAAAGTACAAAATGCAAACACTTCATCTGTAGGGTGATTCTGTCGCTCACTGAGGGCTTTGAAAATGTTGCTGCACTCAGCACATGCTGTCACCTCAGCTGACATCAAAGCTCACTGTGACTGATTTAGCTCTGAAAGATGACACAAATTATGACATAGGGGGTTTGTCAATGCAATAAAAGCAGCTGCTTCAACTATCCCGCTGCAAAAACATGTGTAAGTCTATAAATTTTGTCACGACAAACCCGGGATTATAGGTATTGAAAGGGGGGAAATACTGCCTAGTGTATCCCATAAAGACCCAAACATCCACCACAGACCAAAACCATCTACTAAAATGTTTAATCAATACATGTAAATAATTAGTGTAAAATACAGTTTGTCATCTTTTCAGAATAGAATAGAATAGAATAGAATAGATCTTTATTGTCACTTTCACAGGAACAATGAAATGATCTTTGATCTTTTCATGGTCATCAAATATGACCCACTGACGTTCAGAGGCTCTATAGTTACCATGGAAACACCATCATCTTCTATAACATTGATTCACCAGCAAAAAACTGTCATTTATCACCAGTTTGATCAGTGACAGTGGATGGAGACACTTGGTTTATGTTCAGTTATTGATATCTTTGCCGAAAAAGTCACTTGTTCTTCAGTTTTTTGACATAATAATCCTCAACTTTAATCTGAGCTTTTATGAACATCTATATATAGTACATTAAATATTGGAAAATACCAGACTTTCACTGAAAAAATGCAAAATAGGGCGGATTATTTTATAATAAATGGTGACGAATCATTTAAGAAATGTTAAATATAGAGAAAAAGATCATTTGGGAACTACCACAAAAGTAGCACTCAGTCTTTATTTATTTAGTCCTTTATTTATTTTAGTTAACCCTTTACCGCGCAAGTGACTGTTTTTGGTCATTTACGTACACATTACAAGACAGTTCCAGTGAGGACAGTGAGTCAACAATCTCAGGTCCAATGTGGTCTACAGGGTCTGTAAGGTCCACCTCTGCATGAACAGTGAGTGTACCTGCTTTGTTCGGTACCATGAAGTAATGGTACTAATGTAAGGAATGATGTTCAAAGGGAGAATGTGGATGTGGACAGGGGTCTGGATCAGCACTTATGTTGGTCTAATGTTCTAAAATACATGGTCCTTTCACCTTACGTGTGTTTTTCTTTGATTTTTTTTTTTTTCTTTTTTTGTCACTTATGGGCAAGGAACCAAATATGGTAACTTCATTGACCGCGATTTTCTACATGACAATAAAAATATTAGAAAAATTTCACAAAAGTAATAACGTCTTGTGATGTCCTCTAATAACACACTAAGGTTGAAATTTAGAGTTTCAGAGTATTTCTTTTTTTCTTTTTTTTTTTTTCTTTTGCAGTTTTCAGTTATGTAAAACACACAAAACAAAAAACAAAACAAAACCAAAACAAAACGCAAAGGCTCAGATGTGTGTAACAACTAATTAATTAATTAACTAGCCAGTCCTTGTTCAAAGAAAGAAAGAGGGGCAGAGGTAGAGGACAGTCACTAGTATACAGATATACTCCTTAGTCCAAGTTTCACAGTATTTCTGAGTGTCTTATAAAGGGTTAAACATGACAGTTTATTAAACCTGAAGAGCAGTTTTAATAAACCTGTGTTTCTCAGTGGAGTTGTCATAATGAAAACAAAAAGGCCTCCATCTGGCTTCCATGAAACGGGAAATGTGTTAGAGGTAAAAAATTTAACGATGATGACGCCAACACCGTTCGCGGGTCTGCAGGTGATCGTCGGCCACAGCTGTCAGCCATTTGTCAAAAACACCACCGCTGTGTTCTCGCCGCCACCCGTGAAGGCAGTGCACGGATTATTGGTCGTTTTATTATCAGGATCCACTCAGCTCTCAGTCTCCAGTGAGGGATCATGCTCATGACTGTGTGCAGTGTAACAGAACCACTGTACCATTTCCAAAACACACCGGATAGCCCCTGTGTATCAGTAGGCCTTTTTGACATTGGCCTGTGTGTTTTTTCCCGGCAGCTAGAGAACTTCATGTAATACGAGCGGTGCACTGAAGAGCCTCCCAAAGTCATTCGGTTGATTCTTTTATCAGCTTTGAATTCTTTAATGAAAACACCATCTGCTGTCCTTTTCATGATACAAGTTGCCATGATGATGAACCTGGATCACGTTGCACGGTGTGATTCATTGTCGTAAATTAAGTATTAGAGAGCTCTGGGCTTAATGGTCGGCAGATCAAGATGAACTCTTATCTGAATGCCACCTCCAATAAGATGCATATTGGTCAAGGCTGTGGCTATTGTTTACTGGCTGTTATCAGTGTTGATTCATGATGCAGCCAGACATTGGGCACGGCGAGATTAGCACTGAAGACTGTTAACGACGGCTGACATTTAGCCTCAGATAAAGCCCCGATGCCCTTTGAGGAGTTTTCAAAACAACATACGGGTAACATTTTTTATTGCAGGTGAATGAATAATCTGCTGCTGCTGTTTTGCATGTTGCACCAGTCTTTGTTTATGCATGCTTTGTTTTGTGGATTTGCCAGATACAGATCACCTCAACCACTGCAGTTTAGTTAGAGAAGGGGTGTCATACTCATTCTGTAGGGCAGGGATGTCAAACTCATTTCATTATGTGGGCCACAGTCAGCCCAATTTAATCTGAAATAGGCTAGACCAATAAAATAATAGCATGATAGCCAATAAATAATGACAACTCCAAATTGTTTTAGTGCAAAAAAATAACATTCAGTTATGCCAAACTATCCAAACAAAAAGGATGTGAATAACCTGGAAAAAAAATGCAATTTGTTAAGAAATATAAGTACAATTTTATCAATATTATGCCTTGACTTATCATTTATACATATGCATTACTGATCAGATCTACAAAGGAACAAAACATTTAATAACAGGCAGAAAATTGTTAAAATTACACGTAATTTTCTTTAGACATTTCAGGTTGTTCATATTTGTTCAGGTTATTCACATTTTATTGTTAGAGGATAGTTTGTTGTAGGGCTGCTCGATTATAGAAAAAAAAAAAAATCACGATTATTTTGGCAATAATTGAAATCACGATTATTAAAAACGATTATTTGTTAACCTTAAAGTTGTTTATTTTTTTCTTGCAAAACAATGTAAAATATACTCTTTAAACATAAATAAAGCTTTTAACCACTAAAACAAAGTATGTTCACTTTTGTATGAAACAAAAAAATCTTTGAATGCAAATAAGTATACTGTAAATTCAAGTATGTTTCCTTTTGTAAATAAATAGTGCACTGTAATTAAACTGCTATAGACTTGCCATTGAACTGTAGCAATTTAAAAAAAAAAAAGCTCACGTAAAGTGCAAATTATAAATTCAAGTATGTTCAACGTAGTATGAAACAGTAAATTCAGTGGCGTGCCGTGAGGTTTCAGTTCAGGCCTTCGGTACACATCAGCCACCTACAATACATACGTTAGGGTTATACGGGTTAGGGTTACGTTAATACGGGAGTTGCAGCGTAAAGAGATTCGGAAACTGAAGATTGCATTGCGGACGAAGTTATAGACGCAGTTGTTTTTATGTGTTTTAGTTTTTCATGAGATTATGATAAAGGTGGCGGTGGTTAAACTTTAGATGGTTACAAAGGTTTCTTGTGTTAGCGGTCGGTGCGGACACAACTACGAAACACTTTTTGCATGTGATGTGTTTTTGCTCTTCGTCTTCTTCATCAAACCCAAAGTGATTCCATACAGTTGAATTTGACTTGCCTTTTTTGTTTACCAAGCACTTCTGCTGTGATTCTCCTGCCGTTTTTCCAGCTAGGTACAACTTTCCTCTTGGGGTGGACCTGCCGGCTAGCTGGCAGCAGTAGCTTAGAGGGGGGCGGGGCAGAGCAGCTCATGGTAGCTTGCGTGCGCGTGAATTAAAACGACTCAAAATTAATAATCGTTTTTTCTCGATTACATAATTTTTGTAATCGTTGCGTGTAATAATCGAAATCGTAATTGAATTTTGATTAATTGCACAGCCCTAGTTTGTTGATGTAAACATTTTCATCATTTAATGTTTTTTGCACTAAATCAAAGAGAAAAAAATGGTGTTGTCATTATTTATAGGTTATTATGATATTATTTTTGAGTTTGATGCCCTAACTTGCATTTTACAAATTCATCCCGCGGGCCAGATTGGAAACTTTGGTGGGCCAGTTTTGGCCCCTGGGCCGCATGTTTGAAACCTGTGCTATAGGGTGTATCAAAAAAAAATATATATTTTGAAAAATTACCCCTTCTTTCGGATTTGATAATTTTTGGAATTTACTTTTATGAACGTCAGTAGGTAGGGGATTGGTGGATATTTGTCCAAATTTACAGACGCAGGTTTTCATGCATGAGTGAGCAGGGGCAAATTGCGCAGTCCCTAACCCTAACCTTAACCCTAACTTGGCCTGTCCTCAGTGACATTTTCAGGCCTAAACAAGTTGAATTAACTTTGAAAGGCAGGAACAGCTGTCATGGGTAAAGAAATGAAATTGACATGGTGGCCAAAGTGTTAATGCTGTGACCTGGCAATTTTATGGAAAACAAGATGGATGCCCATTGTCCCCTCCCATGACCTTTGATTGAATTTAAACCCCACTGCTACTTTGTGCAAACCAGTTTTAATTTGGATTGCGCAATTTGCCCCTGCTCACTCATGCATGAAAACCTGGGTCTGTAAATTTGGACAAATATCCACCAATCCCCTACCTTCCAATGTCCATAAAAGAAAATTCCAAAAATTATCAAATGTGGAACTGGGGGTACTTTTTCAAAATCTATTTTTTTTTTTTTTTTTTTTTTTTTGATACACCCTGTAGTTCAGGGGCCACATTCAGCCCAATATGATCTGTAGTGGGCCAGAACAGTAAAATAATAACAATGAAAAAAGTCAAATCTCATTATGAAAATGTTTGCATCTACAAAATTTCCTTAAAAATCTGATTAATATGAACCTGAAATGTCTTTAGAAAAATAAGTGCAATTTTAACAGTATTATGTCCCAGTTTATCATTTACACATGTGCACCAATTACAGTGGATCTACAAATACACAAAACATTTAATAACAGGCAGAATATTGATAAACTTACACTTACTTCTGTCAGTCATATTTGTTCGGGTTATTCACATTTTTTGAAAGGATAGTTTATAAATGGGTCCAATCAAGTGAAAGTGAACATCAACATGAAAAAGTAAATTTGCACATCATTTATTAAGTGGGCTCATTTTTTAGCGAAAGAACTCTATTTTATGGAACTGTTATCCTTTTTAAAATGCCACTTGTTGTACACCATAGCTCAAATTTGACGCTAAAAATTATATCTAAAAAATTTGAAAATTTATTTTATCTGTTGATTATATGGGTGATTGTTGAGTTTCAAGTATTAGATTTTCATAAATTTGGGAATATTATTGATATTTTTGAGTTTGAACATTTGTGAGTTGCTTAAAAGGCCCTGTCCATGTCTTACCACAAAAATACCAATTTTTAGTTTTCAAGTTACTTAACTCAGATATTTGAGTGAAACTTTCAGAAAGTAATGCTCTTTTGATACATTTTGGGTGATGCATACAATGGTAAAGAGTCATCCACATGTTACTGTGGCAACCTGTCCATGTGTTACCACATTCTCATGTCAATAAAACAGAGGCTTTTCAATATTTTACTCCAAAATTTATTTTCAGCATAGTTGAACATAATATTTAAAAGGTTTTGTCCTACTTGATATCAATTTCTGTCGAGAACCACAGGTTTTGAATATTTCTGTAAAGCTTAAAAAATTGATGTCGGTTTCAAGTCCACGTGTTACCAAGCAGTAATTTGACATTTTTCACCTAAAAATTTTAGCTCCCCAAATGTTGCTATACATAATGTTAAAGTGCTTATAAATACCTACTCAAATATGTATATACATGCATATAAGTTACTCTGCTTACATGACAGAGACTGTTGAACACCAAATGTGTCCACATGTTACCGCTTGATCGGACCCAAATGTAAACATTTTCATGTAATTCTACTTTTTTATACAAAAACAAAGAATATGGGGGGTTGTCTTTATTTTTTATAGGTTATTGTGATAGTATTTTACTGATCTTGACCCACTTTTAGATCATGTTGGTCTGAATGCTGAACCTTAACTAAAATGATTTTAACATCCTTGATTGTTAAACCTTTTATAGGACACTCATTGAAATACTCTGAAATTCAACATTTCAACCTTAGTGTGTTATTGGACATCATCCTCTACCTCCTCATCAGTTGCCGTGACAACAGTCTCCCTCCTCATGCAATAAAGCAACTGTTACAAGGTCATAAACTGACAAAAAATCACTCATATTCACTATTTACAGCTTCAAAATGTCTATAAAATCTCTCTGAATCACTGTATAGTGTTATAAAAACCATCATGCTTCTTGACCTCACTGAGGCACAGGATTGGACCCATATGTAATGTGTTTGGAAATGACCAAAAATAGTCATTTGCCCGATAAAGGGTTAATATCTTCAGTGTAGTTTTTGCATTTCACACATTCATCCCTCGGGCTGGATTGGACCCTTAGGTGGCCAGTTTTGGCCCACGTACCGTATGTTTGACACCTGTGAGTCAGAGGAAACTGAAGAACTTTGAATATGTCTCTATGCCTGAGGAAAATCTGTGATAGAGAGTCACTGTGATGTTCAATAAGTGCAAATATGCAAATATGAAGGTGTACACAGTAGTTTTACAGATGCCCTGTTTTAGCTTTATTAGCGATGCTACCAAGACAAACTCCAAACACTGTACAAGTATTGAAGTTAAACTCTTAATTTGAATAACTCATTTTAGCCTTCCAGAAATTATAGTTTGCAAATGCATGAAAGGGTTTTTTCTCATTGGATTTCAGGTAGCTTTCCTGATGTTTTTATCGTGTTTATCATGTTTTTATCACTCTGACAGTGAAAACGGATGTGAACTAATGTTTTTTTTTCTACCAACTCCCATTATTGACTTCCCATATCTGTCGGAATCTTTATTGATTTCTGGTTTGTTTTCTGTGTAGAGAAAAGAGTAGGCCTTTCAGCACCAAAACAACCGCTTTATTGTTTGTGAGAGTGAACCTGAGTAAGTCTAAACACTCTCAAACACAGAGCTCTGGCTGGACTGTCTGCTGATTAGTCCAGTCCTAAAAATATTCTTCATCTTTGGCTATACAATGGCAATATAAGTCTACAGGTTATGTCTGCAGTACTATGTCTATATCTTAAATAAAATATCATGTATACAGCTGTCTAAATAGTTTTGACTTTACTGTCACTATATCTTATGCATGTGTGTATGAATGCATGTTCACATAATGCAGTTATTGTTCCTGACAAAGCTTCCAACCAAGCAACTTATTTGATGACATTAACCCTTAAAGCCCTACAGCTATTTTTGAAACGACTTTCCAATACATTTTTCTATACATTTAACTTTTTCTAAGTGATTTCCTCACCATTTCTTTTATTTTTATTAACTTATTGATCATGTCAATATTCTTGAAAGGTTAGAGTAAATCCAAAGGTTATTATATCAGAACAGAGAAAACACGGCATCTCCGAACTCCTTGAGATCAGTCCCCCGCATGAACCTCCTCTGTACTGAAATCTGGCTCCATCGCGTCAGATAGTTATGCAAAGTCAGAAATGCCCATTTCTTCTAAACTGCCTCTTTTGAAATCCATTTATTTTATTTTATTTCTCTGCAGGAATTATTTAGTTCTACTCCATAAATGCCATTGCCTGTACTGTATCCCTAATGGTACAATAAATTAATCATTCAGGAATAGGACATGCTTTTTTTCATGAAGTATATAAACAATATTTAGCTTTTATTCTTATTGACCCTATTGAGAAAGAAATTCAGGTTCACAGGAAAATCACCACTTATCAATTAATCGTTACTCGATTGACAAGGTCAGCCAACTAATGATTAAGGAATTAATCGATAATTTGCATCCCTAGTCCACACTAATACAGACATTTTGCAAAGCTCACATTATTCTGCACGCTTGGGCCTCTTCTCCACATGTAAGTGGCATTTTAAGGCACTCAGACGGGGATTCTCTTAATTTTGTGTAGCCATGTGGACACAGAAAACACAGACCCAGTCATAAATACTGTATCTATTGTCACTGTCTGTAGTCGCCTTGTCCATGAGTTATCATATATAGGTCATAAAGATGTATAAATCAGTGTCCTGTTGTAGATCAAGGCAGTAAGGACACAACTGGGTGACACTTGTAATGGTGTAGTGGTAGAATCTTTATAAAACCAACAAAACAACCCAAACTTTTCACTAACTCAAATTGATGACTTTAGTTTGTTCTTGCAGTTCAAGTGCATATAGGAGATTAGCCTCTGCATCTGCTGTGTCTAATATGATCCACAGTTTAAAGTTCAGCAGACACAATAATTTGTCTGCGTTTGCACCAGGCTGTACTCAATTTGGGTTGTAGTGTGGACAGATGCAGGGTAAAAATACCCATTTAGAAAATAATCTGTATTGTCTGTGGACAGAGCATTACACTGACAAACCCAATCAGCCTGTTTGTGTAGTTTTTTTTTTATTTTTTTTTAAACTATGTAATTGTGATCTGAGACAAAGGCTGCCTTATGGAGTTTTTGCAAGTTTAGATAAATACCCTCTCCAAAAATGTCACATAAACTATGGCAAATGCAAAAAGTACATGGACAACTCTATATCGAATACCACAGTCCAAACCTGTAGAAGAACGCAACAGTATTAAAATGTGTTTTTCGGTCTTTCACTTTTGTAATGGTTCAAGCCATTTGGTTCCAGGAGCAACTGCAATGCTAATGATACACAGTTGCAGGTAAAACGAGGTTAAAAGCTGCAAGAGATACAGGTAGTCAGGAAGTTTGCTCACATGTTTGCAGAGATTTTCTAACTTTCAGCCACAAAAGCATTGATGAGATTGTCCATAGATGCTGGATGGATGATAAGGTCTGATGAGCAATTATCATTCAAGGCATTGTGTGGGACTTGGTGCAGGCCAGTCAAGTTCTTTCCAACACCCTCTCGTGGAAATGACATTTACATACAACTAAACGGCTTCCACAGTCAACACATCCTGGCAAATACAACCACTTTCTGAGTTATGTTCAGGGGCAACCATTTTGTATTTGAATGAATTAAGTGACAGATTTCTATGATATGACAGAGCAAAGGTTAAAAAAAAAAAGAAAGAAAAGAATATTTGTCAAATTTAGGATTAGTGCTGCAACAACGAATTGATTACATCGATCCAAATTGATTCTTAAAAGAGTTGGCAACGAATTCGACAGTCGATTCGTTGGGTCTTTAGGGACGTTAGTATTGAGGCGTGCCCACATGCTGCGTAGTCTAACAGAGGAAAACACAGAGCAGCATGGCTGAGGTTTCAGATGCTGGGCCAGATTTTTAAAGCTTTACAATGGCCACAGCAGCCATGTTTACCCAAAATGTAATGTGCTGTTAATGTAACAAAACTTGAATATGGAAGTTAAAAATGGCCTACATGGCCTTACATGTCGTGATTACTTTAGCCTGCTAGCTAGTTAGACACTGTCATCATAATTATAATGTGTTTATCCATTTCCGTTTGTCAGGCCACCAGACTAACGATACCTATCAGAGCTGGTTGAAGGCTATAACTTGCTGGTGTCTAGCCATAACAAATTTAGGTAGTAGGCTAGTGCTCACTAACTATACTCGAAGCCATTGCGGTGATATAATCATTAGTGACTTGTCTGCAGCCTATATTGCTTTGGGTTAAATACTGATCTTTGAGAATTGAGTCTTTTGTGTTTATCCAATGAATCAATTAGTTATTAAAATAATCTACAGATCAATCGATTATTAAAATCGTCGACAGCAGCAGCCCTACTTCAGATAAGATTTTGGTTTGATGGAAGAAGAAATGCATCTCATTTTAATGTCTTCTTTCAAGTGATGATATTTCCAGTCCTGCCAGTGCCTAAAAATAAGCATAGAAATGTTGGCTATTTTGTTGAAATATTATAAGTTAAAATCAGTGTAGATGTCCAGCACATTAACAGCATTTTGTTTCTGAAAAGGACAAATTTACTGTTGTCAAAATCTAGAATATCATTGGTTTATGTAGATTTATATTCTTTCAGCTATACTGTCCAAGCATCTGAAAATGTCATCACTATTGCACCATAATTGTAGATGAAACTTAATAACATTCAAGAATTTGTGCTGTAACTTCTGGGACATCTTCTTTGTATGTGCAAACCCTTTGCAATGATCTTTATATTTACAAGAAAATTAGACTTTTCACTGAGAAACCATTCAGAGATGCTTGAACCTTTGACCTTTGATTCAGTCATTCCTGCTCCTTTTCTTCCTCGGTTCAACAGTCATTAGCTTTCAGGGTGCAAGATAAACAACACATTATAGTCAGAAGAATGTTCCTATGGGTGAAAAGTTGATGCTGCTGATACAAAGCTTGTGTTTTTCATTTACTTTATGTCATGGCCGAAGAATGTTGACTTCTTTCATGCCTTGAGCTTCTGCCCTATTTGGATGACTTCTTGTATTGTTGGCCTTCTCTTTTGAGAGATCTGCTGAATTCGCTCATATTGGCAGCGGTTTTTACAGAACAAAGCATGTGAAGCGTCTACTGATAAATTCATTTGACTGTAGGTGCTTAAATTCTGCATCAGAAGGTTCATTCTACACTACTGTGGGAAATGGTATCTGCAGTGCAGTTTGCAGTGGAATGCAAATGTCCTTTCACCTTTGGTTAACTGTGTTTTTTAATGAGGAAAACATATTAAACTTTAAGACTTTTTTTGTGGATACCGCCAGTTTCAGTTTTCCTGTTAAGAAGCGGACAGCAGTAATCAGTTAATGTGTTTTCTGGATGATAGCAACAAGGCAAAAGTACAGCATGTACTCCATTAGCGGCCTATTTCCTGTTTCCTGCCTTCCCCCAGACTTCTAAGAGCACACTTGAGGGTTATATCACAGTGCTTTTTTGTATTATCATAGCTGCTGCCTGTCCATGTTATTAGATCAAATTTTTGTCTATGTTAAGATAGGACTATTTGTGGTTGTGTTGCCTTTCAGAAAATGTGTTCTTCAGTTCATAATCTGATGAGAGTGAAGTTTAGTAACACAGCAAATTTAGGCAATCCTGTCATCCACATCAAGAGAGTTTTATAGTTTTCTTGTGAAAGTCACACATTGTGAATTTGCTTTCATGCTGTAATCGTCTCTATCATTCCTATTACAGATCACATTAAACTGCTTCTTGACATCCTGAAAATGTCTAAATGGGGCATATGTTTGATAGTCAAGTTAAGGAAAGGAAATATTAATGCAAAAATGCAAGGATTAGGTTTCCCTTTAATACATCTCGCTCATTATCTTCATTAACACCACAGTATGTTAAGATAAAACATTCAAGAAAAATCCAGTTGCTAAATTTAACATTAGCTTTAGTCATGGAATAATTTTGTGCAAACCAGTTTTCATTAGTGCTTGTTTTTCAGGAGTTTGAGGGAGTTTCTTCAACTGTGTTCCACTGCACAGCAGGGGGTAGATCGTCTAAAAAAAATACATTAAGTCCTGCTATGCTCCTTTATTAGTGAAGTTTATAAAGCTTGTGGGGCCTGAGGGAGTGATAAAAATGCCAGCCAAGCCCTTAGCAGGAGATCATACACTTTCCAAAACAAAAAGGATAGGATATGCCAGTCTTTCCATTAAAAGTGCACTGTGTAGGATTTAGTAGCTTAGAGCAATGAGGATGTGGAAGCAATTAGGCGAATAAACCTCGACTATCACCTTCTCTTTGTAAGTGGGTAAGGAGAACCAAAGTTGGCCACTAAAAGAAGAAAAAGCCAGTGTTTGGTTTGTCTTTCTGAACGTAGGCTGCATATAATCAGTGGATGGAGGAACTGTGATATCATCCATTGGTTTATGAACAGCTGTGACCATATTTGGGCAAAAAGGGGCAGAGCCTCTGGGGCCTTAGAGGTCAGGAGAATTATTTACAGATTGAGTAAAATGGTGAATTCATCAAGCGTTGTGTAGAGTCGACATCACAACCAGTGGGGTGCTAGCTTAAGTGACCACCCCTTAGTTGCCCCCCCCCCAGTTGCAAATTTAGTTGCGGGGGTTGATGTCTTCCGTCATACAAGGTCCGTCACTTTTACAATAACGTACTGCATCCCCCTGCTCCCACATTCTTTCGGGGATGGGGGGGGATGGCAGGAGGTTGATGCTGATTGCTAACTTCCCATGGGTTCATTTGGAGCCAAGTCCTCACCCCAGTCATGCCGATAACTGTAAGATGGCAAACACAATATGGTCGACTCCATGGAGCAGGACTTGCTCTGGGATTCTTTTGGCTTAGAACATTTCACTACAAATACACACTAAGCTTTCTTTCACACGCAGCAGATGAGACAAGCAGGAACTCAGCCACAATATCCCAAACTAACCACTACACCACCAAAGCACTTCCAGATCACAGTTAAGGGTTCTGCTGTTCGATTCCCAGGTGGACAGGGGCCTTCTTTCCTCTGGGTCCTCCAGTTTCCCCTGCACAATTCTCCTGTCAGCACCATTGACCCAGGTACTGATGAAGATCTGGAGGTGGCTCTCAAGTGCCTTCAGCTCACTGTTCCTAAAATGCTAATCACTGATGCTAATTTCCCTACAGTGCGTATAAAGTCAGCTAACCTTTCAGTTGAGTGATAATGATTGAATAGTAGAAATGATGAACAACTTAATACTGGTCAGTTATGTTTGATCCATGTTGTTCAAAACTCCATTTAATCATTGATGTGTAGAATGGTGAAAGCTATTAACAAAGACAAAAAGAAACCACTTAACCACTTATCTATGGTAGCAACACAAAAACCAAAAGTAACTAGAACTGCGAGCAGTTATGAACGGGGGCCAAGCCTCCCCGCCCACTCGGACCCCAGGCCCCACAGAGCCCACGGAAGTCGTCCCCGAAGGACGTGGGTCTGGGGCTGAGCTGGTGGAGGCTGGGCCCCGTTCATAAGGGTTTACAGTTGGAGTTAGTATTCCACCGTCTGAGCCGCTGTATTCACTGGAATGGGACAAATGCACCAGTAGAGTGGAAGGAGGAATGTGTGGGACTGGGATTAGTTGGAATAGATTACACTCACGTTGACCAATCATTACTAAACTTTACAGCTGGTCTCAGGAGTGACCCCACATCATACTCACCGAATTACATAGAAATCTGTAAAGGTGTTTCAGAGATAAAAATGTTACATATTTGCAGCTCCCAGTAGAGGCTAACATTTGTCAAATTCAGCTCATACCCTCAGAGTGACATGTTAACCAAGTATCTAATATTTGGAGTTGATAGCATTTAATTTGTCTGAGATATGTAATAGTTAACATTTTTTTAGCTAGCTACAGAAATTTATTCATTAATAATTTTAACATTTTTTGACCGAAAAAAACCCTTTTGATAACTTAGTATCATGTCTATGAGAAGAGCATACATGCTAAGATTCAAGGAGATTGGACCAAATCCCAAGTAGGAGTTTGAAAAAGTAGGTTTTCCAGTTTTTGCAATTTTGCCGGTTAAAAAGTCGTCCCCCAAATCTGCCTGAACACACCCATGTGATTCAACCCTATTCAGGGAATCTGAGGATATGAGGTTTTTTCATATGTGACATACAGTGTGGGAGTTATAGACCAAAATGCATTGTCTTTGGTTCTATCGCCCCCTGCTGGTGGAAATATATAATTGTTTGCGTCTCAGTTCCGTGCAGGGGTCTGGACCAACCCTCCAAATGTCAGCGCTCTACCATGTACGCTTTAGGCTGCAGGAACAGTTGGAGCCGGATTCCCTGCATTCACTGGAATGGGACCAATGCATTAGGAATGCAAAAGGAGGAATGTGTGGGACTGGGATTTGTTGTAACAAATTACACCCACGTTGACCAATCATTACCAAACTTTACAGCTGGTCTCAGGAGTGACCCCACATCATACTCACCAAATTTTGTGTGAATCGGACCAACTTTTTTGTGACTTGATATTTCTCTGTTTATAGCGCCCCCTATTTTCCGATTTGTACCAAATTTGGCACAGAGCCTCTGGATGATCTCTAAAACAAGTAACTAAAGTTTGATGTTGATAGCATTTATTTTGAGAAAGATATGCAACAATATGTGTTTTTTAGCTAGCAAAAAAATTTGTTCGTTTATAACTAGCACATTTTTTACAGTAGCAAGCTGATTGTGATAACTTTAGATCAGAAGCCTCTGGAGATTGTATGTGCAAAGTTTGAAGCCAATGGGGCTTAAACCCTAGTAGGAGTTCGAAAAAGTATGTTTTTGATATGTAGCGACTTAGAAAGAAAAATTTGCAGTGGAAGTGGGCGTGGCCTATGTCAAAAGACTCAACTCTATCCAAGGAATACAAAGATGTAAAGTTTATGAATGTGTCATTCAAAATGTGGAAGTTATACGCAAAAACGCGTATTTGTCTGTTATAGCGCCACCTAGTGGAGCACGTCCACAGTTTTTGCTCTGGTAGATCTGTGTCCTATTCTATAGGGTCCATAGAAATTTCACAGCCCTCAGCAGAACAGTTCAGCTGTAGGAAATGTTTGTTGTTTAAGTTGAAATAAGCCACGCCCACATTGTTCAGCCACACCCACCTTCAAGATATGGCCTCAGGATGGGCCCTCCATCATACCCAACAAATTTTGTAGAAATCGGTCAAGCCGTTTAGGAGATATAAATTTTTTATATTTGCAGCGCCCCCTAGTGGCCAACATTCACCAAATTCAGCTTATACCCTCAGAGTCACATGAGACCCAAGGATCTAAGATCTGGTGTTGATAGCTTTTACTTGGACCGAGATATGTAAGAGTTAGCATTTTTTTAGCTAGCTACAGAAATTTGTTTGTTAATTATTTGTGTATTTTTCAACCAAACAAAATTATTGTAATAACTTTGAATCAGGTCCATGAGAAGAGTGTATGTGCCAAAATTCACGCAGATCGGACAAAGTCCCAAGTCGGAGTTCGAAAAAGTAGGTTTTCCAGTTTTCACGATTTTACGGGGAAAAAAGTCTGGCGGAAATGGGCGTGGCCTAGCTCACGTGATTTAGTACTATTCAGGGAATCCAACGATATAAGGTTTTTGAATGTGCGACATACGGTGTGGGAGTTATAGACCAAAACGCGTTATCTTTGATTATAGCGCCCCCTACTGGTGAATATATGCGCCTTTTTGCGTCTGAGGTCCCTGCAGGGGTCTGGACCTACCCTCCAAATTGCACCACCGTACCATGTACGGTTTAGGCTGCAGTAACAGTTTTATCAACGGAAGAATAAAAATAATGATGAACTAGAACTGCGAGCAGTTATGAACGGGGGCAAAGCCTCCCCGCCCACTCGGACCCCAGGCCCCACAGAGCCCACGGAAGTCGTCCCCGAAGGACGCGGGTCTGGGGCTGAGCTGGTGGAGGCTGGGCCCCGTTCATAAGGGTTTACAGTTGGAGTTAGTATTCCACCGTCTGAGCCGCTGTATTCACTGGAATGGGACAAATGCACCAGTAGAGTGGAAGGAGGAATGTGTGGGACTGGGATTAGTTGGAATAGATTACACTCACGTTGACCAATCATTACTAAACTTTACAGCTGGTCTCAGGAGTGACCCTACATCATACTCACCAAATTACATAGAAATCTGTAAAGGTGTTTCAGAGAAAAAAAAATCACATATTTGAAGCGCCCAATAGAGGCTAACATTCGTCAAGTTCAGCTCATACCCTCACAGTGACATATCAACCAAGTATCTACTGGTCTCAGGAGTCACCCCACATCATACTTACATAATTCATTAGAAAACCGGTTTAGCCGTTTAAGAAATATAAATTTCTCATGTTTGCAGCACTCACTAGAGACCAACATTCACAAAATTCTGCTCATACCCTCAAAGACAGATGAGAACCAAATATCTAAGATCTGGTGTTGATAGCATTTATTTTGACCGAGATATGTAATAGTTAACATTTTTTTAGCTAGCTAAAGAAATGTATTCATTTATAATTGTCGCATGTTTCGACTGAACGAAATTCTTTTGATAACTTAGTATCATGTCTATGAGAAGAGTGTACATGCCAAGATTCACACAGATCAGATAAAATCTCAAGTAGGAGTTTCAAAAATAGGTTTTCCAGTTTTCGCAGTTTTGCCGGAAAAAAAGTCATCCCACAAATCTGCCTGACCACGCCTACATGATTCAACCCTATTCAGGAAATCTGAGGATATGAGGTTTTTTAATATGTGACATACAGTGTGGGAGTTATAGACCAAAATACATTGTCTTTGGTTCTATCGCCCCCTGTTAGTGGACATATATAATTGTTTGCGTCTCAGTTCCGTGCAGGGGTCTGGACCAACCCTCCAAATGTCAGCGCTCTACCATGTACGCTTTAGGCTGCAGGAACAGTTGGAGCCGGATTCCTTGAATTCACTGGAATGGGACCAATGCATTAGGAATGCAAAAGGAGGAATGTGTGGGACTGGGATTTGTTGTAATAAATTACACCCACGTTGACCAATCATTACCAAACTTTACAGCTGGTCTCAGGAGTGACCCCACATCATACTCACCAAATTTTGTGTGAATCGGACCAACTTTTTTGTGACTTGATATTTCTCTGTTTATAGCGCCCCCTATTTTCCGATTTGTACCAAATTTGGCACAGAGCCTCTGGATGATCTCTAAAACAAGTAACTAAAGTTTGATGTTGATAGCATTTATTTTGAGAAAGATATGCAACAATATGTGTTTTTTAGCTAGCAAAAAAATTTGTTCGTTTATAACTAGCACATTTTTTACAGCAGCAAGCTGATTGTGATAACTTTAGATCAGAAGCCTCTGAAGATTGTCTGTGCAAAGTTTGAAGACAATGGGGCTTAAACCCTAGTAGGAGTTCGAAAAAGTATGTTTTCAATATCTAGCAACTTAGAAAGAAAAATGTGCAGTGGAAGTGGGCGTGGCCTATGTCAAAAGACTCATCTCTATCCAAGGAATACAAAGATGTAAAGTTTATGAATGTGTCATTCAAAATGTGGAAGTTATACGCAAAAACGCGTATTTGTCTGTTATAGCGCCACCTAGTGGAGCACATCCACAGTTTTTGCTCTGGTAGATCTGTGTCCTATTCTATAGGGTCCATAGAAATTTCACAGCCCTCAGCAGAACAGTTCAGCTGTAGGAAATGTTTGTTGTTTAAGTTGAAATAAGCCACGCCCACATTTTTCAGCCACACCCACCTTCAAGATCTGGCCTCAGGATAGGCCCTCCATCATACCCACCAAATTTTGTAGAAATCGGTGCAGCCGTTTCAGAGATATAAATTTTCCATATTTGCAGCGCCCCCTAGTGGCCAAAATCCACCAAATTCGGCTTATACCCTCAGAGTCACATGGGAACCAAGTATCTAATATTTGGAGTTGATAGCATTTAATTTGTCTGAGATATGTAATAGTTAACATTTTTTTAGCTAGCTACAGAAATTTATTCATTAATAATTTTAACATTTTTTGACCGAAAAAAACCCTTTTGATAACTTAGTATCATGTCTATGAGAAGAGCATACATGCTAAGATTCAAGGAGATTGGACCAAATCCCAAGTAGGAGTTTGAAAAAGTAGGTTTTCCAGTTTTTGCAATTTTGCCGGTTAAAAAGTCGTCCCCCAAATGTGCCTGACCACGCCCATGTGATTCAACCCTATTCAGGGAATCTGAGGATATGAGGTTTTTTTATATGTGACATACAGTGTGGGAGTTATAGACCAAAATGCATTGTCTTTGGTTCTATCGCCCCCTGCTGGTGGACATATATAATTGTTTGCGTCTCAGTTCCGTGCAGGGGTCTGGACCAACCCTCCAAATGTCAGCGCTCTACCATGTACGCTTTAGGCTGCAGGAACAGTTGGAGCCGGATTCCTTGCATTCACTGGAATGGGACCAATGCATTAGGAATGCAAAAGGAGGAATGTGTGGGACTGGGATTTGTTGTAATAAATTACACCCACGTTGACCAATCATTACCAAACTTTACAGCTGGTCTCAGGAGTGACCCCACATCATACTCACCAAATTTTGTATGAATCGGACCAACTTTTTTGTGACTTGATATTTCTCTGTTTATAGCGCCCCCTATTTTCCGATTTGTACCAAATTTGGCATAGAGCCTCTGGGTGATCTTTAAAACAAGTAACTACAGTTTGATGTGGATAGCATTTTTTTTGAGAAAGATATGCAACAATATGTGTTTTTTAGCTAGCAAAAAAATTTGTTTGTTTATAACTAGCACATTTTTTACAGCAGCAAGCTGATTGTGATAACTTTAGATCAGAAGCCTCTGAAGATTGTCTGTGCAAAGTTTGAAGACAATGGGGCTTAAACCCTAGTAGGAGTTCGAAAAAGTATGTTTTCAATATCTAGCAACTTAGAAAGAAAAATGTGCAGTGGAAGTGGGCGTGGCCTATGTCAAAAGACTCATCTCTATCCAAGGAATACAAAGATGTAAAGTTTATGAATGTGTCATTCAAAATGTGGAAGTTAGAGGCAAAAACGCATATTTGTCTGTTATAGCGCCACCTAGTGGAGTACATCCACAGTTTTTGCTCTGGTAGATCTGTGTCCTATTCTATAGGGTCCATAGAAATTTCACAGCCCTCAGCAGAACAGTTCAGCTGTAGGAAATGTTTGTTGTTTAAGTTGAAATAAGCCACGCCCACATTTTTCAGCCACACCCACCTTCAAGATCTGGCCTCAGGATAGGCCCTCCATCATACCCACCAAATTTTGTAGAAATCGGTGCAGCCGTTTCAGAGATATAAATTTTCCATATTTGCAGCGCCCCCTAGTGGCCAAAATCCACCAAATTCGGCTCATACCCTCAGAGTCACATGAGAACCAAGGATCTAAGATCTGGATTTGATAACATTTATTTTGACCGAGATATGTAAGAGTAAGCATTTTTTTAGCTAGCTACAGAAATTTGTTCGTTAATTATTTGCGTATTTTTCAACCAAATAAAATTATTGTAATAACTTTGAATCAGGTCCATGAGAAGAGTGTATGTGCCAAAATTCACGCAGATCGGACAAAGTCCCAAGTCGGAGTTCGAAAAAGTAGGTTTTCCAGTTTTCGCGATTTTACGGGGAAAAAAGTCATGGCGGAAATGGGCGTGGCCTAGCTCACGTGATTTAGTACTATTCAGGGAATCCGAGGATATAAGGTTTTTGAATGTGCGACATACGGTGTGGGAGTTATAGACCAAAACGCGTTATCTTTGATTATAGCGCCCCCTACTGGTGAATATATGTGAATTTTTGCGTCTGAGGTCCCGGCAGGGGTCTGGACCTACCCTCCAAATTGTACCACCGTACCATGTACGGTTTAGGCTGCAGTAACAGTTTTATCAACGGAAGAATAAAAAGAATAATAATAATATTGAAGAATAAAAATCCGTACAAAAACAATAGGGTTCCACAGCACCGCTGGAACTGTGGAACGCGTATGCTGGCATACGCGTCCCCCAGTCCCCGCGGGCTTGGCCCCCTAACTAGAACTGCGAGCAGTTATGAACGGGGGCCAAGCCTCCCCGCCCACTCGGACCCCAGGCCCCACAGAGCCCACGGAAGTCGTCCCCGAAGGACGTGGGTCTGGGGCCGAACTGGTGGAGGCTGGGCCCCGTTCATAAGGGTTTACAGTTGGAGTTAGTATTCCACCGTCTGAGCCGCTGTATTCACTGGAATGGGACAAATGCACCAGTAGAGTGGAAGGAGGAATGTGTGGGACTGGGATTAGTTGGAATAGATTACACTCACGTTGACCAATCATTACTAAACTTTACAGCTGGTCTCAGGAGTGACCCCACATCATACTCACCGAATTACAAAGATATCTGTAAAGGTGTTTCAGAGATAAAAATGTTACATATTTGCAGCTCCCAGTAGAGGCTAACATTTGTCAAATTCGGCTCATACCCTCACAGTGACATGTTAACCAAGTATCTAATATTTGGAGTTGATAGCATTTAAATTTTCTTAGATATGTAATAGTTAACATTTTTTTAGCTAGCTACAGAAATTTATTCATTAATAATTTTAACATTTTTTGACCGAAAAAAACCCTTTTGATAACTTAGTATCATGTCTATGAGAAGAGTGTACATGCCAAGATTCACACAGATCAGGTAAAATCCCAAGTAGGAGTTTCAAAAAGTAGGTTTTCCAGTTTTCGCAATTTTGCCGGAAAAAAAGTCGTCCCCCAAATCTGCCTGAACACACCCATGTGATTCAACCCTATTCAGGAAATCTGAGGATATGAGGTTTTTTAATATGTGACATACAGTGTGGGAGTTATAGACCAAAATGCATTGTCTTTGGTTCTATCGCCCCCTGTTGGTGGACATATATAATTGTTTGCGTCTCAGTTCCGTGCAGGGGTCTGGACCAACCCTCCAAATGTCAGCGCTCTACCATGTACGCTTTAGGCTGCAGGAACAGTTGGAGCCGGATTCCCTGCATTCACTGGAGTGGGACCAATGCATTAGGAATGCAAAAGGAGGAATGTGTGGGACTGGGATTTGTTGTAATAAATTACACCCACGTTGACCAATCATTACCAAACTTTACAGCTGGTCTCAGGAGTGACCCCACATCATACTCACCAAATTTTGTATGAATCGGACCAACTTTTTTGTGACTTGATATTTCTCTGTTTATAGCGCCCCCTATTTTCCGATTTGTACCAAATTTGGCACAGAGCCTCTGGTTGATCTCTAAAACAAGTAACTAAAGTTTGATGTGGATAGCATTTTTTTGAGAAAGATATAGCAACAATATGTGTTTTTAGCTAGCAAAAAAATGGTTCGTTTATAACTAGCACATTTTTACAGCAGAAAGCTGATTGTGATAACTTTAGATCAGAAGCCTCTGGAGATTGTCTGTGCAAAGTTTGAAGCCAATGGGGCTTAAACCCTAGTAGGAGTTCGAAAAAGTATGTTTTCAATATATAGCGACTTAGAAAGAAAAATATGCAGTGGAAGTGGGCGTGGCCTATGTCAAAAGACTCATCTCTATCCAAGGAATACAAAGATGTAAAGTTTATGAATGTGTCATTCAAAATTTGGAAGTTATAGGAAAAAACGCGTATTTGTCCGTTATAGCGCCACCTAGTGGAGTACATCCACAGTTTTTGCTCTGGTAGATCTGTGTCCTATTCTATAGGGTCCATAGAAATTTCACAGCCCTCAGCAGAACAGTTCACCTGTAGGAAATGTTTGTTGTTTAAGTTGAAATAAGCCACGCCCACATTGTTCAGCCACACCCACCTTCAAGATATGGCCTCAGGACGGGCCCTCCATCATACCCACCAAATTTTGTAGAAATCGGTCAAGCCGTTTAGGAGATATAAATTTTTTATATTTGCAGCGCCCCCTAGTGTCCAACATTCACCAAATTCAGCTTATACCCTCAGACTCACATGAGAACAGAGGATCTAAGATCTGGTGTTGATAGCTTTTACTTGGACCGAGATATGTAAGAGTTAGCATTTTTTTAGCTAGCTACAGAAATTTGTTCGTTAATTATTTACGTATTTTTCAACCAAACAAAATTATTGTAATAACTTTGAATCAGGTCCATGAGAGGAGTGTATGTGCCAAAATTCACGCAGATCGGACAAAGTCCCAAGTCGGAGTTCGAAAAAGTAGGTTTTCCAGTTTTCGCGATTTTACGGGGAAAAAAGTCATGGCGGAAATGGGCGTGGCCTAGCTCACGTGATTTAGTACTATTCAGGGAATCCGAGGATATAAGGTTTTTGAATGTGCGACATACGGTGTGGGAGTTATAGACCAAAACGCGTTATCTTTGATTATAGCGCCCCCTACTGGTGAATATATGTGCATTTTTGCGTCTGAGGTCCCTGCAGGGGTCTGGACCAACCCTCCAAATTGCACCACCGTACCATGTACGGTTTAGGCTGCAGTAACAGTTTTATCAACGGAAGAATAAAAAGAATAATAATAATAATAATAATAATATTGAAGAATAAAAATCCGTACAAAAACAATAGGGTTCCACAGCACCGCTGGAACTGTGGAACGCGTATGCCAGCATACGCGTTCCCCCAGTCCCCGCGGGCTTGGCCCCCTAACAAGTGGTGCCAGGCACAAAAAACCCCACCCTTCACACGTACTGTAGCTTATTTTGCCACTGATCCAGCTGATGTCATCATGTCTAAGCATGTGTTGATGTCAGCATATCAATTGCCTCTATATATGTGAAACAAAATCGATGTTTTTATAGACATTTGAAATTTCACTCATTGTAAGTAAATGGGAGAGGAAAAAAGAATTTAAAAATTCATAAAAAACTGGAACTTTGACCTACTTTTCCAAAAATGTAACCACATCTATTATATGTCTCTGACAATCTATAAACCCAATTTGGTATGAATTCAACCAATAGTTTTGCTGCTACATACAGGTGAATTTTCGCCCATTATAAGTAAATGGAAACAAAAAAATTAAAAAACAAACCTTAAAAAACTTTAACTTTGGCCTACCTTTCCCAAAATGTAATGACATCTCCTCTGGGTCACTGCAAATCTATAAACCCAATTAGATATAAATTCAGCTAATGATTTTGGTGCTATAGATATGTGAAATTTCACCCCTTGTTAATAAATGGGGGAAAAAAGATGATAAAAATTGATTTTAAAAAACAATTTGAACTTTGACCTACTTTTCCCAAAATGTAATCAAATCTATTCTGGGTCACTGGCAATCTAGTTTTGCTGCTAGAGTGTTAACAAACAAACAAACAAACCGAACCAAAAACAATACTCCCCTGCCTCTCTTTCGGGTGGTGGGGTAAAAATTATTCAATGAGGAAGTAAAACCAAAACTTGGTTACATGTTCAGTTGATTGGTTGCCAAACGCAGATCAAAAGTTGTCCACTGAAAACTACAACCATCACATCTGACACACAATATGTTTTTTTCACTTGATTCACAGCTGCAAAACAAAATCCTAGCACAAGACTGAATGAAAAAAAAAAAAATGTTGCGGGTAATACATGTCAAATGCCATTACTGTGTGTGTGTTTCTGTCTTCCTGTTTGTGATATTCAGTACATTGTTCAAAGCATTAATCAGTTTGTATGTGCTGTCATACCGGTATGTAGGCGAGGTGATAAACTGCATCAGGGCGTGTTTGCGAGTGTATATTTCTTCAGCATAGTTTCATGTTTCTTTACTGTTCTACAATAATACATAGAACACAGTGTTCTGTCTCTGGTCATGCAGGATGTGGTCGTTGTGGTGGAGAAATTATGTCTCGCAGTGTAAAAGAGGAAGTTCTCACCCACAGCCTTGAGACAGCTGCTTCATTTCCAACTTTCAAGCACACCCCCAGCATGGTGGAATCCTATAAGTGAACCCAACTTCTAAGAGTCAGAGGTTTTCGTAGATAAAAGTGAAAGCTGCGACAGAATGAAAGGGTTTAGCTTTTGGATGGGTGAAGTGATTCCAGTTGTGGTTTAAGTCTTGAGAGTAAAACCCAGTTATTATCAGACGACTGTTGGTTGGAATTGGGAATGTGATGACTTTAGTGACCTCTTGAGTTTCCTCTGTGGAAGTGTTTTACAAGGTCTGATCATGTCAAACGGAGCCACAAAAGTTTCGAGATGAACCAGGGTGAATGATTTAGTGTCATTTTTATTTTTTGCTCAAAAACTTTGTGGTTAGCATTGACTTCAGCAAAGATAAGTGGAATAGTTTGGAAATGTTGTATGTTAAGATTAGATGACTGGAAATTAGAATCCTTTATTTTTCCAGATGTAATGGTTTGATTGCCAAATAGCTGGATCTCATTTCTCACACACTTTATGTCACTTCATATTGAAATCATTTACTCCTTTCACAAAACAAATAATTTTTTTGTATCAGCGCAGCATCATTTTGTTATTTTGCTTAAATGAACAAATTAGCATCATAGGCTAACTACCACAGTTATTCTTGTGAGCATTTTAGCATGCTGTTTCCTTGTTATGATACTGCAAAAGTCATTTCTGGATCTAAATGGTCAACAATGGCGAATTCTTTATGCAAGTTTAGTGTAACTTCTGTATTCAGACAGGGTTTACTTAGAAATAAATTAACTTACAACAGTGATTAGTGCAGTTTTCCATAGTCAGCAGTTTATATCTAACAGATTGCAGTCCACAGGGACATATTTAGGAGAAGGCCTCACAAGAATTACTGTTGACACAATCTGAATACAATATACAACTAGAAGCACTCGGAGAGTGCAGACCTCCGCCAAGGCTGATCAGTGGTCCCCCCCCCCCGTGGGCCCCCCCACCCCCGATCACCACCAAAATTTAATCATTTCTTCCTTATCCCATTTCCAACAAACCCTGAAAATTTCATCCAAATCTGTCCATAACTTTTTGAGTTATGTTGCACACTAACAGACAAACAAACAAACAAACAGACAAACAAACCCTGGCAAAAACATAACCTCCTTAGCGGAGGTAATAAAACTGACAGTGTTTCTTCAATGTAGTCAAAGGTCTCAGTCTGTTTACGGCAGTGCATTGCTTCACTTTGTGCTCGGCTGTGTGCTAACATATAGCATCACAATATTCATGTTCCACTGAGCTGGACGATACAGATAAAGGGCTGACAAATGAAATGCCAAGTGTGAAGATGTGGAAGTCTTCATAAAAGCCTTATTCTGTGTCTGATCTGGTTTGGCAGATGCAGTGGAATAGTAACTGATATTACTGAGCTATATGCCATTGTTTACTAGCACCAGACTTTTTTTTTTTTTTTTTTTTTTTGCCATTTCTTTAAGTGAAACTTCACTGAACAAATTCATGAAGTCTTCTGTTCTTTATCATCACATGTAAAATGGTAGAATGACAACTGTATATTAATAGGGACTGGGACATAGAATACTGCAGCATATTGAATCCAGAGGAATGAAGAGAAATGTCTAAACAAGCAGATTACTAGCATTTAGCTAACTCTCTGATATGGCCTCAGAGAGCTGCTAGTCCAGCAACAGGCTTAAGTTCACTTCTGTTTTGTTCGATAAGACAAATGGATAGTTTTTATTTCTGTTTACTATGAATTAACCTTTTTAACCTAATTCATTGAAAATGGCATCCCCAGTGTTGATGTGATTCTAGCTTGGCACAAAGCCTAATGGGTAATACAAGCTAGCATGGAGGCTTAGCTCATACACAAAGCTTATATGTGGACGTACAAAAACCACTTAATACACATTATGAAAAGCTCATTTCCAAAGCACAGAGGAAACACGCAGTGCAGTGTAAATTGCACAGCTCATAGCTCAGCACTCTCTCATCAAGAAAAAAAAAAAAAAGTCAGATTCTCCCGTGACTCCATTTGGGCTCCTGGCAGTCTCAGGAAAGTCAAGGACAAAAATCAATCAGTACATACAGTAAAGCAGAGAAAATGTAAGACACACTGTAACTTCATGCCTGGAGCACTACTGTTATGTTCCCAAAGACAGGGGAAAGACTCTGGAGGGTTAGTTGGTTTATTTTTGTATATTTGGAGAGAATAAATTAATTGTGATAACCTTGATACAACTTTTTTAAGTTTTGTAGTTGAACAACTATGGGGCAGAAAATGTACCATGTGAAGCCCTGATACTTGCACATAATTTAAAGTACCTAAATTGAAAGTGTTGCCTAACAGGGTTATGAATTGTAGTATTTTTTATTACTATTATCAGTGTTAATTACAGCCCTATTGAAAACACCACTATAACATTTAATTAATGAATCACATCATGATTAACTACAAATTAGTTCCCCATGAAATGCTAGCTCAATTATTTGTTTATTGTATCTTAAAATGAAATTCGAAAGAAATCCAAGGAGCTGTTATATACATAATGAAGTTATCTGCCAAGCCAATGCCATGCAGAGGTTAAACATCAGATGGACAAACAGTCAGAGAAAGTAGGAAATGTCAAAGCTCAATGAAAAGGTTAAAGGATGGACTCAGGCTACCCTGCTTTCTGCCACTGCAGCTAATTTACGCCTGCGGTGGAAGTCCATTATTGTCACTTTTGTTTATTTGGGACACTAATGTGCAGAAATGGCAATTAGAGAGTCACAAAAGCACTCAGCTGTGTAATCCCCCCTCCCCTTTCCAAAATAAATAGCCATCTGTGGATCTTCTATCTCATGGAATCAGGTTGTCCTGAAATGCTTCGATGAGCACCTACATAGGTGTGGCCGACAGATGTTGAAAGCTGGTCTCATCTCATTACCTCAGTGTCAGTGCGTTTTGTACATGTTTTCACATTTTAAAGTCATTTTAAATTCTAACATCCAACTGCAGAGACCCAAATATTCCAGCCACTCACTAACAAAATGGTTAAAAGTTTTGAAGCTAGAGTGGAGTTCAGAAAGTAAAACTCAGGTTGGAGTACATCCAAGGCAGTCACTGTGAAACTCAAGCCCAAAATCAAATGATTGAGGTCAAAATGTCTTGAGTATTTGTAGAAAGACGTTGATGCTTTCTGAGTGGGAGCCAGCTGGATATAGGGAGATTTAAGAGAAAGAATCCCATAACTTAAATACTGCATAAAGCCTTCAGCCATAGTAGCTGCTTCCTGTACGCAATGTAATCTGAAATTTGTGGAAATTCTCACAAATATTCATGGGGTTGTGACAGAGCAGTAGAGTAGCAGTAACATAAACTAATCATCAATGATGAGAGTGATGATGAGATTGCACAGTACTGGGCCGATGTAGTACTAATACTTAAAATGACAGCTGGTAGTCAGAGCTGATGCACACAATAGTTTGTTTGTTCGATGCCGTCTGTGTTAGTTTGCATGTTAACACCATAACTCCTACAAAGAGAGCTAAAATAATCAACCTTGGCAGTTATGTTGACCAAAGATCAGTCCCTTCAGAAAAACACGACTATACAATCGCATAATTCAATAAACAATGAAGGACATGGCACACATTATGCGAGGTCCGCATTTTTTCAAAAAGGGCGTATGTTCACCACAATAATAGCATATTTCTGTGCAAAATATGTGAAATATGCTGGGCTCGTATGATTTCATAAACCCCACATTTTTCTGCATAAGGTTTAAAAAATATTTGTAACTTAACACGGGTAGTTATGTAATATGAGACATGCAATGTCATCAGCTCGTGAGTCCGCAGAGGGTAAACTAACTGTGAGCCTCAGAAAAAATCCTGCAAGATGATGTAAAACGCAGCTCATTTGCCAACAAAAATATCTGCAAAAAACAGAACAAACCAATACACGATGTCCAACACAAAAGCATGTTCATATTATTTTACATCCCATGCAACTGTATGATGGAACATAAGAGAAAATTGACGCTGGAGCCACTTTTCAAACATTTGAAAATTATTTCTGCTGCAGCGATAATAATGTTCTATGTTATATCTCTAATAGCCTTGAAACAGATGGCCTGTTCTACCTCACCGTTATGATACAGGAAGCAATTATTTTATTTTTGACACTTGTGACTTGGGAATGTTAAAGCCATGTTTGAGCCATGCTTAGAAAATAAAGAACTAAAACAGAACCAGCACTTTCTGTGATGTAGTGTATGTTTACTTCTTGTATGTTTGATTATCATAGGATGTAATTAGACATTTGTCATTTAGTAGTAGCCTAGTTAGAACAGGGTGTGGGAGAAGAATCAGTGTTTTTCATTGAAACGCATGTTTTTCCAGTTTCTGTATATTTCTGCTAGCATTTTTCTGGAGGGACGGAAAGATGTACTAAAAGTTCAATCTTGAGTTGTAACCATGCCACAACCCGGGGGTCTTCAACAGGAGATGGGATCCAATAGAAGACATGGTTTAGTTCTCTGCATAAAGATCTACTTTCTGGAATTTGTTGATTTCATAATGATTGGACAACTTCTGTGGTAACCATTGACATCATATCCATAGACTTGTGAACTGTGACATCACATCTACAGTTTGTCATGTAGCTGAACTTGGATCAAACACTTGCATGTTTATATATTTTTCCTTCTTTATCATCAAAACCAAAGGTGAAAATCAGCAAACTTAGACAATATGTCACTCATCTGTCACATCATAAGAAATCTACTCTGCTGAACTGAAAGAGTAACTGTCAGAAACGTCGTTAATGTCAGGGAACTGATATGATTGGCACACAGAGGTCCATGTGATCAAAGGTTATGCTGGTATGCTGACATCAACAGTGAAACCGACGAGACTGGACTCTTTACTCTTTAGTCCCTGTGGCCATGACTGTCCCTGGTCAGCCATCAATTTAGGGATCTAAAGGTTGAAATTAGAGTAAAAAAGTAGCGTTAACCAAAGACTTAAAGAATAAAGACGTAAAATTCCAATATTTAGGTGTAGCCAAGTTACGGCCTTCAGGTCTAGAAGGGTAGGCCAGGGTCTGATTTAACTGAATAAATAGTTCAGATCCTTCGATTGCATTTAATTACTGCAGTGATTAATGTGTTTCAGCTGCTAAAAGTTCTTTAACCCCTTAACTAATGCAGTGAGTAGCTTCTCATTTCTTAAATAACTATAATTTTGATAGAGAACATAAAGACAGAACTGTGTTCTACTTAGATCTGCACAATATACAGGGTGGGGAAGCAAAATTTATAATATTTTGAGGCAGGGATTGAAAGGCAGTGTATCACCAATTAGTTTATTGAAAGTCATGAGAATTTCAATCTTCAAATCATATTTTACTGCATTTCTAACGGTCTTGTTGTCTACCTCAAGTGCAATTGCCATTTTTCTCATGGATTTGGTTGGATCCTTTAGGATTTTGGATTTGAGAGCTTTAATAAAAGCTTTGGTACGTTTTTTGTTGCTTCCTCCACTTCCAGACTTTCTCGTAATAGTTTTGCTCATAGTCATTCTCTTCTTTACTTTATAAACAGTCTTTATGGACACTCCAACTATTTTTGAAATCTCCTTTGGTGTGACGAGTGCATTCAGCAAATCACACACTCTTTGACGTTTGCTTTCCTGATTCCTGATATGGGCAAAAGTTTCTGAAAAGGTATGGATAATAGTGTTAGGTATGATTATGACATCAATATATGTTTGGTTTCAAAACAATTGACATAGTGCCTGCTGAGAAAAAACAACTAAATGTTCATTGTAAATTTTGCTTCCCCACCCTGTATTGTTTGAGCATCGTCATCGCAATGTACTTGTGCGCAATAGTCACAGGTCCTGCAATGTAGGAGGCACATGAACTCGACGTGTTGTCATCTAATTTCGTCTTGGGTACCTGATACACACCGTGTGCAGTGATCCACCAATCACAATAGTTCTTAATCAGTTTGCCAAAGCAGACCACGTCCCTGCGCATGGAGTGAGTCGCTGCTAACGACATTGAAAAATTAGCAACGAAGAGAAAATCACTGAAAAGGAAGACTTGGTGGCAAAAAGAAAAGCAGTGTCAGTTATCTGGAATTATTTCGGCTACAAGAAGGATGATACTGAAACACGTGTTCAGTGTTGACAGTGCCTTACAGCTGTTGACACAATGAGAGGAAACACAACTAATTTGTTTGACCATTTACGTCGGCACCACACAGCTATTATATCCTCCTAAGTATATTTTTCATATCGCAATATATATCACAGTGTAAAAAAAAAAATAGCAAAGTCAGTTTTTTCCAATATCGTGCAGCTCTAGTTCTAATGTAAAGAATTAGAAGAGAAGGGGATGAAGTGATTACCCATCATGCTTAGTGCCTACAGTGTATGCCCTGCCCACAAATTGGGGGGGGGGGGGGGTCTAAAGGTTAAAGTTCAAAGTCACAGGATCAATCCATTATTTTGAATCCCAATAAAGTCTACTGTCAACTATGAACATTAGAATAAGGATAGGTTAACTCAGGGGTGGGCAATTCATTTTCTTATGGGGCCACATGAGAAACTTTTGACAGTTAAGGGTCGGATCAATACATCTGCAGCTCTGCTCAAAATGTATGTCTATAAAAACAGTCAATGAAACAATACAATGAAAATGCGGAGCACAGAATACAACTATTTAATGAATATTCACAAAAACATTTTCGAAAATGTGCAACATCAGCTCCACATTGACTTTATACGAAAAACAATACATCCACCCACCTTTGTTTGTATATGTCAGTTCCTTTCTCTTTTTTTAACATCTAGAGTCCATGTCATGTTAAAAACTCTGAACTGAATCAATCTTTCTTTTTTTGGCGTTAACTGACCAACAAACCAATCAGTGCAAAAGCCTTATGCTGAGTACGGAAAGTAAGTGCGAAAAAACGTTAATTTAGCAGATCCTTCAAAATAAAAGCAGTGGCATTGTATTCGTTACATGTATTATGATGATATAAATTTGCATTGACTTTTAATTTGCCAATGACCTCATGCGGGTCAGTCAGGGTCAGCTGTACAATGCCCAGATCTGGGTTAACTGTATCAAAGTTTTTCACTCTTTCATTACACTATGTTTCATACAAATCTGTATTAATAATTCCTAACACAAGACACTACTATTTGCCTCATTTACTGGTGAAATTATACAACACTACTATTATTGGCCAATATCAGCAAATATATTGACTGATACTGATGTTCAACCAACATATATGTACATCCTTATACACCTTGTACACCTATATTTCCATTTTTAGGAATATTGAAGGTATTATATGAAGAAAAAGTCACTTTCAAATGTACAATGCTAAAGAGAACAATGAGCATTTGATCGGAATTTGACTGAGACAAATGAAGGAATTTTATCAATGCCACAACTGTTCTTGCACCAACATTCAGTGTAACTTTGAGCCAGTTTTTCCCTCTCAGTCTCTCTGTTTAGTCGATCGGCTCAGTTACATCTGTCTGTAATGTAGAAATCTGACAGGAGGTTATTTATAAAAAAAAAAAAAAAAAAATACCCAGAAGAGGAGTTTCACTTTGCTCAGTATCTGTATCGTCTCACCATCTCAGGCTCCTACTGTAACCTGTAATCATTAATCTTTCCTGTCATTGTACATGTGCACTTTTGCTCACTATACTTGTCTGTTTTGCTGCCTTTTCCTTTCCATTGATCTTCTGTTTTTTTTCTGGATACAGAATATTTGGGCATCTATCTTTCTGTCTGTGTCCTCATTAGAGTCATGGAAACCTGTTGTATGGATGAACCAGCTTTCGGGGGCCTTCCCCAGCTGTTGTCTAGATATTAAATGCTCTCCAGGGTAAAAAAAGCACCAAACTGAAGCACAGTTTCCCATAATCCTTTTCAAGGCAGCTGTTCTTTCCGTGCAAAGGAATTATGAAGGCTGTAATGCTTTTTACATTGGTTTTTTTTTTTCTAAGCTGGTTGACAGATTTTCTAATACTGTGTGTAAGCTGATTTACAAAATAGGAGATTATTGCTTGGTTTAAGGTTTAATACTATTTCCATGTCTTTATCTGATGCTACTTATCTGTAGAAGTGAAGGACTCCGTCAGTTGATGGTGTTTATTAAGGTGTGTCACTGAATTTGGACTCCTCAGACTACAGGCTTTTTGTTGTCTTCCACTATGGTAACTGAATTATATTTGGTTTAAGCATATTTATTTGTACCTCCACCAAACCACAAATTTTGTTCCTCCTCTAAAACGCATGAATAAATAGGTCTAATAGACCCACAGCATATAATTAGTCAAATTTCTATTTTCTATCTAATCTTAGTCAGATGAAAATAAAAGAACAGCTAAACATTTCAGTGGATCTTGTCAACAAAAAATGTGAGAGTGAGAAACTTTAACAATAGAATTCAAACTAAGTGTAATTGTATTTTATATAATAATGGAACAATCCAATAATGTGTAAATTATACTGGCTATCCTCCCTTATATCTTTGTTTTTAGTTGTCATTGTTATGGAAATCATGATTGGTTCTGTGCATCCATTACTATATATTTCCAGAGATCAGGCCAAAAAAACACTATTTTGCTTTTTTATTGTTTAATAAGCTGACAGTATATTTGTTTACTGTGTATATGTATATACACTAAGAATAAAATATAGTGCAAGAGACGCAGGAAATATAATTTGTACTCACCTATTTGTGTATACGCATCAAGAAACATTGATAACACTTTCTTTGCTCAGTCATTTTATAGAGTTGGCCTATTTTATTTTGCCTGAATATAGTAAAGTGACAAATACGGTCTATTGAGAAACATCTCTGGTATTTATTAACCCTTTTCAGACTGCCATTATAACGGGCTACCTAGGTGTCTTTATGTTTTTATTTGCAATAACAGTGTCAGAAAATATCTTTTTTGGCCAATTCTTTTGTACCTGTGTTTTCAGGAAGAACTTCAATTTCAATATCTGGTCATTAATTATTATTATTATAAATAATAAAAGCTTAAAATGATGTGTTTTAGTTAAAAAAAAGATTAAAACAGACTTGAAGTTTTTAACATATTTATTATCAGAAACAACTGTAAGTGTCCATAATGAAAGTTTTGCCAACAACAGTAACAATGGCAGACGACTTTACATCACACAAGTTTTATTCACATGTTCCATGTCTTCTTCTGTTTTTGATGTATTTCTGTGGCAGTGTTACAGCGGCCTAGCATATACAGTATTCTAGGCCTACAGCATTTTCAGTGGGTTTGTCTGGACACACAGATTTCTTGAGATGAAACCATGTTAACAAAAATCTTTTTTGAAACTAAAAAGAAATAGATCCTTTTCACCTCCATGTGGACAAGGCAGACACAGTCTCAATATCACTTCACTGGGTTTCTTTAATATGGTCAGTGAAAAAAATCTGAATGTATGATGCAAAAGGCCTCCTTTAGCTCTTTCGCTTTTGTGTTCATACAGTACGTAGTTCTCTGTATTTTTTCTTGGGATACAACAAGAAAAAATACAGGAAATATGTGAACATTATTAAATGAATGGTGTACAGGCTAAAGTTAGTATTTATTATAACCTGCTTCTACAGAACAAATAGTAGCCTAAGCAGTAAAAACACCTGAAATGTGTTCAATGAATCCTGACGTAAAACACAAGAAAATTAATATAATAAATCTCGTATTGTCTGAATAAAAGAGTCCAAGTCATTTTAAGTGCACACAGAGGTCACACACACTGTTTTAATGAAAAGGTTGCTGTTATTGCTGTCATATATCCTGGTTGTGTCTTAATACACAAACTCAGAGTCTTGTACGTGTGGCCTTCATAACTTTGCTAAAACAACAAATCTAATAGTGGCTTTGCACTTTTGGACAGTATTATATATTAGTGATGTCATTCATATTTTTGCTCCATTGTTTATATCATAAATTCTATCATTTTTATTATTTATGTTTTTTTGTGTCCGTTCTCACCCAACCTTGCATTAGCTTAGCAGCTCAAACTGATCATTATCGCTTTGTCCTACTGGATGTATAACGCGGCTACATTATTTTTGAGCTATGTTATTTGTGGTGAGTGACTAATTGGTCCCTCACCAGAATCTGAGGCTTGTTTTACAAACTGTGTTTGGTTGAATTTAATGTGCAGTAGGAAATGAGACCGCTCATTGTTGATCGGAGTCAGCAGATAGCATTGCATGGCTGGGTGTTGTGACTTTATTTGCCATTTGAAGATTTACATCCTAGTTTGTGGTTAAGCCGACAGTTTAACAGCTCCCCTAGGAAAATCTTCACAGACTGATGGATGTGGTTTATTAGCTAACAATATGTAACATGCAAATGGCAAGAATGAGTTTAGAACTGCAGGGCATCACTAGGCGACAGTCCTGCCAGTTTACTCCAGATTTGGTTGTTATGTAATTCTATGTTAAGCAAGTTGATGATCTATTTCTGTACCTGAAACACACACACACATACGCACACACTTCATTTAACTGCAAACAATTATGCTCCACACCAGTTTGGGCCTGTAAACTCAGATTTGGATGGCTTTTATGTTAATCATAAGTAGACCACGTTTTCACTTGAGTAGATGCATAAATGAGCATGACTCGTGAAACCTCTTCATATTAAAGCGTGTTGTTGATTGCGTACGTGTGGGTTCTAAAATCGCTTTGTTTTAGGATACACAAGCTCGTAAATGACCCTTGATGCTGTTTGATGATCTCAAAGCGTGCCGCAGTTCCGTTTAAATAAGCGGCAGCACAGATAAAGGAGTCATTCGAGCCTCAGTGGGAGGATACATGCTTCAGACCTCACTTCCTCCAGCTTATCGTCACCATCAGAGGGATTCGTCTTGTTGTGGCTTCAGCTACAGGACAGCAGTGTGTGTGTGTGTGTGTGTGTGTGTGTGTGTGTGTGTGTGTGTGTGTGTATGTGTGTGTGTGTGTGTGTGTGTGTGTAGGCGGACTCACGAGGCCAGCCAGTCAAGGACATTTAGCTTCCTGGTTTCTCAGCTTACCAGGGCCTGTTATAGTATAGACAGATACACACTGTGACTCTGTAGAGACAAACACGGCTGCTGTGTCATATTCAGTAACAGGCCGACGGAGGGAGGAAGAGACGCTGCTTCATCCTGTGAGAGAAGCTGCTAAATGGACCGTGTATCCGCTGGCATGGCCTTGGTTGCCCTACCGCTGTTTATTTATTATTTATTAGTATTTACTCTCCTTGCTTGCTACGCCGTTTGAAGCTCTGAAAGCATTGTTGATTCAGAAAAAGCATGCATTCGAGCCAATACACGCAGCATTCATGATAACATGGATTCAGCCCATGAGGGAGATGATAAAATAAGAAAATTGGACTAAATTATGTGCCATCACAAACGAGATGTTATGCAAATTGTTAAATGTGTGCATGTTTTTTGACAGTATACGTAATACACTAGGATAAAATAATGTGTAAGAGAAGCAGGAAATATAATTTGTACTCACCTATTTCATATTGATGATGCTTTTTTTGTTTAGTCATTTTAAAGAGTTGGTCTATTTTATTTTGCTTGAAAATAGTAAAATGAGGAGTACAGTCAAAAACATCCCGGGTGTCTAATATTGGCTTAAAAAATTATCCTCTATCTCCCTGGTGATAAAAATTGTCGATCACGTACATTAAATGGAAATGATGACCTACAATCTCCGCTTACAGGGTGGGGAAGCAAAATTTACAATATTTTGAGGCAGGGATTGAAAGACAGTGTATGACCAATTAGTTTATTGAAAGTCATGAGAATTTATTTGCCACAAGAAAATTTACATAATAGAAAATGTTTTTATTCTATGTGTCCTCCTTCTTTCTCAATAACTGCCTTCACACGCTTCCTGAAACTTGCGCAAGTGTTCCTCAAATATTCGGGTGACAACTTCTCCCATTCTTCTTTAATAGTATCTTCCAGACTTTCTCGTAATAGTTTTGCTCATAGTCATTCTCTTCTTTCCATTATAAACAATCTTTATGGACACTCCAACTATTTTTGAAATCTCCTTTGGTGTGACGAGTGCATTCAGCAAATCACACACTCTTTGACGTTTGCTTTCCTAATTACTCATATGGGCAAAAGTTTCTGAAAAGGTATGGATAATAGTGTTAGGTATGATTATGACATCAATATATGTTTGGTTTCAAAACAATTGACGTAGTGCCTGCTGAGAAAAAACAACTAAATGTTCATTGTAAATTTTGCTTCCCCACCCTGTACAACAACACAAGGGTGTAAAATATTAGGAAAAATGAGACTTTTTCATTCAATCTGTGGACAGTAAACAGTATGTAAATGTCTGAATGTCCCTGTGACCATTTCTCTGTTTGTTTTGTACCTTATACTAAAACAAATCAAAAATAAAATCCAAAAAAAAAAAAAAAACATCCCTGGTATCTATTAACCCTTTTAAGACTGCCATTATAACAGGCCACCGAGGTGTCTCCATGTTTTCTTTGCAATAAACATGTCAGAAAATGTCTTTTTTGCCAATTCTTTTGCACCTTTGTTTTCAGGAAGAATGTAACTTTCAATACCTGGCCATTAATAATCATTATTATAAATAACAAATGCTTAAAATGGTGTGTTTTAGTAAAAACGATTAAAATGGACTTGAAGTTTTTAGCATAGTTATTATCAGAAACAGCTGTAAATGCCCATAATGAAACTTTTTGAGATTGCAAAAAGAAACTTTCAATTATTTTACGTCTGATCAGACATGCATTTTGGTCTTGAACATTCAGTATCTATATTATGGATTCATATTTTTTGCTATTTCCTGGTGTTTTTTTAGCCTGTGTGGAAGTCTCTGAAACAGTTCCTTTCTATTTGTAACAGAGCCCTACATTGCTGCCGTAAAGTGTTGTATAGTGTTGGAAAGTTCAGGATCTCAGCTTGACAATAGCGTTTGAATTTTGTGGATAACATAAACAGTTCAGGAGTTACAGTAATTTTTTGATGCAAAATGCAGCGCTGGAGAGATTACCATTTTTAAAGGGTTAAACACTTAAAAGCTCATAAATGCATGCACAGAAATGAATAATTTCATTTCCAAATTAAATATTAGAGAGCAAAAAATTATTTATGTCCTCAAGTTGTGTTTATTTATTCTTAACATGACACTGACTGAGGTCAAAAGAGGATGAAAAGAATGGTGAAATAATAAACAATACAATAAACTGCTGCACTACACACATGCTAATACACTATATACAGTCACGGAAAAAATTATCAGACCGTCAGAAGTCATGAAAAACAATAGTTATGCAATCAAGTTCTAACTCCTGTGTGTATCATGTGTCTAAAACAGACAGAAAAGAAAACATGGAATGCCTAAAAGCACTGTTTTTGTCAGTACAATGCTATAGATATTTATGTAAGAACTGAAGTGATTTTGGTTATTATCAAGAAAACATGGAAAATGTCTAGATATCAGCTCTGAAATTAAACTCTTATGAGCTGTTTTTGTTGTTATCATTATATTTGTCCAAACAAATGTACCTTTAGTTGTACCAGGCTTTAAAATGAACAAGAAATTGAAGAAAACAAAGGTGGTCTAATAGTTTTTTCCAAGACTGTTTTGGAAATGGTATCAATAATAATAATCAATATTAAGTTAAAATGGCAGCTGATGGCAGTGAAGTAAACCATCATTAAAAGCTAAAAAGCAAAATCATTGTGCAGAAGTAGACGGTTTCACCAAAAAAAGGGAGAAAAAACGAACACACTAGTGAGTATTTCAAAAAGGCATTCCAACTCTTTGTGCAGTTTCAAAAAATTATCAGACTTTAAGTGCCCAGGCTCTCAATGCAACGTATGGCCTTGAAAATATAGATTATTTGAGGTACTTAAAATGAAAAGGCTGTTGGATGTGACTGCATACAAACACAGGCGGTGTCTGATTTTTACAAGGTCCTTCAAGAAAGCAGAGGGGAATCCACATTATATAAGAAACCAAAATGGGAACAGAACTGAAGATCCCAATTACAGAGGAAGAATGGGATCAAATGTATGAGACACAAGCTACAAATTCTGCAAAAAGAGGGGAATTCTGTTGGAAGAATTCAACAACAGCTACAATAAACAGCATTTTCAGAAGCTGTGTGGGACTACGGAGGCGGATCAGTCCCGTATTTTCTGGAATTCTCCAAAAACAAGACCATATTGGTAAAATGATAATGCAAATATTAAAATAATTTTGGGCGATGATGAAATTCCAAATCCCTACTCACTGATGTATCTTGGGAAAACTGGGTGTTGTGATGGTTTTTTTTGTTTGTTTGTTTTTTGTTTTTTTTTTAACTAAGGTTTTGCTTGTAGAAAATAAAAAAGCACCACTCCATTTCAAATACAGATAAATGTTAGGGAATTGTTCGACTAACTGAAATTGTTGACAGTAAATGGAACTATATACTACAGCATACTGAACTACTTTAATTCCAAATGGATGGTTATGGGTTGTTTTTATAAATTTTTGCTAAAATTGAATAAAAACTTAAAATATGCACATACAGTTTACCATTGCACTGTTGCTACAGTTCTATTAAAAAGTTTCCCATGCAACTTTTCGATACCATTGTTTGAAACTCAGCTTTTAAGCAAAGAACAAAATGTACTCAGGGAAGAAAAACACACCTTCCACAAGTGTTCCTACCCGAGGCAAGAGTTTTTAGTTAATCTGTGTCATGAGTTTTCCTCACTACCTGTTTGATGCTGAAGGCGTAGAATGGCAAACGGAGAATCAGCAGGGACGAAGATGGCAGAAAGGAGCAGCATTTTTCACAATCAAATGTTACCGCAGTCAGAACATTTGCATAATGTAATCATGTAAACAGGGATATGAGTACACGAATAACGCATTTAACTCTCAAAGATCTAAACAGGCACCAGTGTCCAAAAGCATCCACTGATACAAAATGTTCAAGAATGTTATATAACCACAAATCCTATCGATACAGTGAAATAATTCAGAGAAAAATTTATTTCCAAACTTTTCATCATCATGAGATGTCTTTTTTTGGATTTTCAGAGACTCTATTTATTCCAACATTGATTTTCAAGCAAAGCTCATGTAGTTTGACAGACAGTAGTTGTAGACGCTTGTTCTTATACTCAGATAATGATATATTTTGCTGAAGAAGTCACTCTTTCTCCAGTTTTCTCTGTTTAATGTAATAACCTAAACTGTATTTAAATTTACTGAGCTTGCACGAAGATCTATATGGTCATTTAAATCAGGAAAATACCTTATTTTGACAAAAAACCACAAAATGCAGAGAATAATCTTCGATAACAGGATGAGAACTCATTTAGAAAAGGTTAAACGTAGGGAAAAATTCATTTGGAAGTCACCACAAAAATGGCTATGGGTCTTTAAAGGTTAAATAAAACATCCAGAACATGATCAGTACTGGTGTGCATTGACAGTTGTGCTGATTATTAGCATTAGTTTACCTCTGTTTTTCATGACCCATGTTAATGTGTTTCTAACAGTAAGTATTCACATTGAAATAGACCACACTGTTAAAAATGTACAGAAAATACTCATTATGCAATAAATACAAACAAATACAAACAAATGATTTTTACAAAATATAGAGGGGAAAGGACTTGGGGGGAATCAGTTTGTTTTTCAGAGTGGGCCTTTGCGACATATGTGTGGATAATATCTAGTTTAAATATGGATATATGAATATATTATTATTATATTACTATATAGGACAATATAGAATATTATAAGTGTTTATATTATATACAGGGTGGGGAAGCAAAATTTACAATGAACATTTAGTTGTTTTTTCTCAGCAGGCACTACGTCAATTGTTTTGAAACCAAACATATATTGATGTCATAATCATACCTAACACTATTATCCATACCTTTTCAGAAACTTTTGCCCATATGAGTAATCAGGAAAGCAAACGTCAAAGAGTGTGTGATTTGCTGAATGCACTCGTCACACCAAAGGAGATTTCAAAAATAGTTGGAGTGTCCATAAAGACTGTTTATAATGGAAAGAAGAGAATGACTATGAGCAAAACTATTACGAGAAAGTCTGGAAGATACTATTAAAGAAGAATGGGAGAAGTTGTCACCCGAATATTTGAGGAACACTTGCGCAAGTTTCAGGAAGTGTGTGAAGGCAGTTATTGAGAAAGAAGGAGGACACATAGAATAAAAACATTTTCTATTATGTCAATTTTCTTGTGGCAAATAAATTCTCATGACTTTCAATAAACTAATTGGTCATACACTGTCTTTCAATCCCTGCCTCAAAATATTGTAAATTTTGCTTCCCCACCCTGTATGTATATGTGTATTTGGTTTTTGTTTGTTTTTTACTTTTTATTGATATCTAAGAGTGCTGATACTGGTATGATAATTTGTAAATGGGTATTATATTAGTGTATATAGGAATACGGACCTGTGATATCGTTACACTATTATTATCGTTGTTGTTATTATTGTTATTATTATATTATTGCTGTTATTATTATTATTATTATTATTATTATTATTATTATTATCATTATTATTATTATTACATTGATATTCATACAAAAAATAATTGCTATATAGAGATCATAAGGAATAGTAGAATAGAGATTGAGGGTAGGAGTATATAAGTTTTTACTTCTTCCTACTCCTTGTCGAACATGTTTAATTTAATGAATTTATTATTGTTTTGGTTTTTTTTGTTTACTTATCAACCTTTTATGTATCATTACTAATATTTTGTTGGTTGATTTTGTTTTGATTTCACTGACTGCATGTTCGAAATAAAGATTTCAATCAAAAAAAATAATAAATTCAAACAAATATTTCTATTCCGACTGGTCATTAAATATGACATTATAATACATAAATTTGCAAGAAGTTAATGTTACAGCCGTGAAGTAACAACATAAATACATCAGATCAGTGTCTGTCTTGCAGCATTAGTACTTGTTGCTTAATTATTAACCTTTGTAAATAGAAAATGCAAGGGTAACCAGGTTCTGCCACTAGATGTCACCCTACACAGGAGGGAAATGCCCTGCTCTTTAACAGTCTGTGTGCAGTGTTAGCTTTGACAGACTGTAATAGTGGCTTCCTAAGGTGTAAATCAGACACTTATTTCACACCATCACAGTGGTCCAATTCGTCTTCACTCACAGTTTTAGCTGTTTTTCAAGATGGCACAGTGCAGATAACCAGCACAAAATACCTTTAGGACAACTGGTCTGAAGCGCTGTTGTTGTTGTGTGCTATTACCCAGAATACACTGTGTGACTGCTGGTTTTCCTCTGTTCAGCTAGGTAGGTACCCAGATGTCTGAGGAGGATCTGAGGATGACGTTTCGGCCTTGAACCCCACCAGTATGTCAGGTAAGACTGATTGTATCCTCCACAGCACACACTCACAGTTGAAGTAGAACCTTTCTTTGCAAAAACAAAACCAGGGGTTGATTTTACGGCCAAGTTAGAAGAGCCACACAAAGAAATTAAATGTCTTTTCTCAAAAATGACAGATAAATGTTCTTTGACAGTGAGTTTAAACGTATAAAAACTGTGAAGCATCACCTAACTTTTCAACTGAGAAGGATAAGAAAGTTATAGGCCATTATTTTTAGTTTCAATAAAAAAATCAGGGACTCTATAGAACATTTAAAAACAAAAAAGATACATGTTAATCAGACACTCTACTCATGTTCAGTAATGGGACTCAAACCTCACAGCCGGGTCACTAATGGTGCTTTTCCACCTCATGCTACCAACTCAACTTCAACCTCGACTTGTCTTTTTTGGTTTCCCTTAAGACACAAATGGTGAAATGTATGTGGATTTTTAGTGTTTCCTTTGGCACCTAAAAAAAAAGAAGAAAAAGTTATGTACTACAGCCTGTGTTACATTTATTTGCAGGATTTTTAAGCAAACCTCAGTGCTGTTTGGGATGTAGAATTTTCATGAAGTTTGGTGAAAAACCTAGTGTGTGCTTGAGGAGAGAACTATACAGTCACAGAAAAATGATTAGACCATCCCTTGTTTTCTTCAATTTCTTGTTCATTTTAATGCCTGGTACAACTAAAGGTACATTTGTTTGCACAAATATAATGATAACAACAAAAATACCTCATAAGAGTTTAATTTCAGAGCTGATATCTAGGCATTTTCCATGTTTTCTTGATAATAACCAAAATCACTTCAGTTCTTACATCAGTAACTATGGCATTGTACTGACAAAAACAGTGCTTTTAGGCATTCAGTGTTTTATTTTCTGTCTGTTTTAGTCACATGATACACACAGGAGTTAGTACTTGATTGCATAACTATTTTTTTTATTACTTTTAATGGTCTAATAATTTTTTCCATAACTGTATAATCTAGTATAATTTTGGACCATTTTGTATCATGTACAGTCAATTCCATAAGAACTTACATTCTATAAGACACATTCGATCATTTATCACCATCACAGCAGATCTGAAATGAAACAACCAAGGTATGATGGAGATGTGGATGTTCAGCTTTAATAAAAATATTGCAGAACTAAAACCATTTATCATAAAATCTGTCCATTTTCAGAGGTTAATTACTACCAACTGACAGCAGCTTCATGTCCAGATGTGTCCTATTCCCTAGTTATTCTATGACAAATGAAGCACATTAAAGGTCTGGAGTGGATTCCACATGTGGAATGTAGATGTGGTAGCTGTTTATTCTCAATATGAGATTCAAAGACGTGTTAATGCAAGTAAAGGAGGCTGTTATTAGGCTGAAAAACCGAAATAAATCTACTAGAGAAATAGCAAAAACTTTAGGTGTGGACATATCACATATGGTACAGTCTTAGAAGAAAGAATCACTGGTGAGCTCAGCAACTCCTAAAGACCTGGAGGGAAACAGAACACAACTTACATGGATGATTACAGAATTCTATGGCTGGTGAAGAAAAACCCTCCAGCCAAGTCCAGAACACACTTTTCATTCAGTATGAAAAACAATCCTCCCATTTATAATGACCTCAGTTTGTCCAGTTATATTTTAGCCGCTGAAAATGGACAGTCTGTGTTTAAAACAGTTGTAATTCCTAATAAATGTCATGCACTATTTTCATTGAAAGCCATTGATTTAAAGCTGGAAGTCCACACATCAACCACATCTTTACTGCTTCATGTCAACTCCACTGTGGTGATGAACACAGTCAAAAAAAAGCAACATTTATTTTACTGTCTGAATACGGTAAGATCATTTTTAATTTTTTTTTATTTCGAATATATTAAAAAAAAAGAAAAAAAAAGTTAAAAAAAAAAAAAAAAAAAAAAGCATTCAAAAAGGAGCTGGATGAAGTACAACTTCACCCCATTTTTTTCAACTGATCACCAAAATAAAATAAGACTTTATTTATCCCAAATTTCACAGTTAACAGTAATAACATGCAAGACAGAAAAAGACAGGTAATGAAATATGAAGTGGAAAAAAAAAGAAATCTGGCATTTCTATAAATATGCATTTACATTTAAATTGAAATATTATTTACATATTTACATTGTAGTTGCACATGCACATGTTGTGATATGGGGGGGGGTGTTGAAATGTCACTGTCCAAATACTTATGGAACTGACTGTATGTGCACAAAAATATATTAAAGCATCCAAAATATCTAAATAAAGAAAAGAAAACTTGAAGTGCATTAGAGAAGTCAGTTCAGTTTCATTACGCTTCATGTGGCGTTTAGGTGCTGCATCCAGACCCTAATAATAATAATAGGAAAAACCACTACTTATCCTGTATGTATTTATTATTTATTATACTTATACCGATGATTATACACCAAGCTTTAAATCCACGTTGTTTCGAGGGAGACAAAGTTCTGTGTCACGCTGAAGATGACGTCAGGGCAGTTTTGGGCAGTGTTACTATGACAACCAGCTACATTGAAGGGGGTTCCACGTCTGCAGTGGGAAAAACAGTTTGAGTCAAGTTGAAGCGGTAAGATGCGGTGGAAAAGCAGCATCAGGATGCCTTCGACCCTTGTACTTTGTAGTTGTTTTTGTTCGATGCTGTGTTCTAACCGGTGTAGGCAATAAAAGCAGGGTGGTATGAATATTAATACATACATCAGTACAGTAAATGTGGCCTTAAAAACACAGCTAGAATCTGACTATAGAACGAACAGGTATTCAGCAAGGACGATGTTGTCAGTTAAGGATGTTTACTTTACATACACTTAACATCTTTTACAATCCGAAAATACAGTTAAGAACAGCTCCCTTTTAAAATAATAATAATTTAAAAAAAAACATATTGTAGCTTGTGTTACGTCTCATCCAAAAATGACATAATTTCTGGGAGACCGTTAGAAATGTGATGACTGCTGGGTGTGACGTAATCTGAAAAACACACATCAGAAGTGCATTCTATGAGTTTCACACCAAACTCTATAACACCACCTTAAAGCCACACAACAACCTTGACTCGATGAGGTGTCAGAAACCAGACAGACACTTCCCAAGCATCTGATACTTTACTATTCTGGTACCGCTTTGATCAGATGAAGGAAAAAAAAAAAAAAAAAAAAAAAAAAAAAAAAAACCTCCATCTGAATTCTACATAGCAGACTGAGTCACTTTTGCCACTTTTGCCAGTAAACAGGGTCCTCTAGTGGTGAACAGCGTCCACTATAAGGAATAAACAAATATTTATTGCATAAAATCAAGAAAAAATTAACACATTCAACCAGTAAATAGTTTTAATTGTATAGGTGTCAGATTTTAGAAAATAAATCCAAAGCCAGTGAGCACCAAATGACTTATTTTTTTAAGACTAGGATCATTCATGAATACTTAAACATTGAGGATCGATCTTTTAATCCATTTTAAACCTGGATCTCTATAGTGTCACTGATGCGACAATAGGTGGCGCTGTGTTTGTTTACCCTCTACAGATGCTGAGTGAATTATGTATGGATTTAGCCGATAGCCTTGGTAACCTCTTACACATGTTATAGACCCCCAGACAAGCGAGCATTTGAGGAACACATCCCCTCGAGACGACACACACACTGAGTGATCATTTCTATGCTGTTGTTTTGGGTTTTCACATGAACGTTGATGTTGATTTGATGTGAAAAGCAGAGGAGCATCAGTGTGCCTCTCACCTGTGTGACTGAATACATAGCTGTCTTATTTTTTTAAAGTGCCTCTCCCATCTATTTTAGAGCCAGCAGAAAAAATGCTCCCCCCGCTGGAAAGATGAGGCCATTCAGAATGGTATATTTATCCTCCCTCTCAGCTACTGGCTTTTCCTGCTGTCTGTCAGAGCTTTGGAGCTTTCATTAAAAATGTCGGGCTTTTCTCTGAGGAGCCGCTTTAGATGTTACACCCCTTCAGACTTTGCTTTACACATTATGAAAGGCTTTAAATGACTTATTCTTTAAAGTTTGTCATTTGTCAGAAGCGTTTTCTATACTTTTCCATCTCCTCAGGGCTTCCTCCTTCTGAAATTCTTGCAGCTAAAGATCATGTTGAATTTTATGCAGCTGATGTGGGTATTGGGTGCAGTTTTTTAGACTGGTAAGGGTTTTTTTTTTTTTTTTTTTTTTTTTTATGCTATTAGTGAAATCAATTTAAGTGCAGCTTTAGTAGAATTCCTCATCTGTAACAAGTGAAGCCATAAACAGAACTGCTTTGACAAAACTGCAAGGGACAACATGTCCACTGTGCTTTTCTTTGGCCTTTACAAAACTAGGGCAAATTGTACTTTTCACTGGCTAGTAAATATGAGACAGAAGTAGAGCAAGAGGAAATCCTAAAAAAAATGAAGGAATGAGCTCAGTCCACGTTCTGGATGTCAGGAAACATCATGTAATAAAACACCTGAAGACACATTAACCCACATTATGTGCAATACCGTAAATGTACGCCTACAGTTCAAGAACAAAACATGTTTTGACTTGTACAACTGATGTATTTGTGTTGGGTTCTTAAAGGAGTGATATCTTGCTTTTGTTTTTAATGGAATTATGCATTTTAAAACACTTCCCTGTGGTCTACATAAACTGTAAATGCTATGCTTGGGTCTGAATTCTCCATTAATTCAACTCCACAGGTCCATCTTTAACCCTATTTTTGAGTAATGACACCACAAAGGTCGTTTTGAGCACTGGCCCTTTAAATGCAAATGAGCCACTTCACGCCCCACCCCCTGCAGGTTATTGGCTGTGCTGCTCTGTCCTGTTCAACTATTAACTGAACATTTTAGGTAATTGGCTCAAAGGTTGGACATATTAGGTAGGATGGGGCTACCTGGTTGATCCTGCCAGTAACATATGCTTGTCTCAAAGATTAAGCAATGCAAGTCTAAGTACATATGGCCGGTACAGTGAAACTGCAAAAATCAAAGTCTTACCAAGTGTATTTTTCTCATTTCTAGTCAAAATATCTCATCACACTTAAAATAAGACATAATCACCTAAAGAGTAACTTGTAAGTGAGTTATAAGAACTTATTTTTTGACAATAGATCTTGAAAATCTTACCAAGATAATTTTCACTTCTTCCTTTGGCAGATTTTTTTGCATGAATTAAGCACAAAAAAAAAAAATCTTGAATCAAGCAAAAACATCTCTTTAGGTGATTATGCCTTATTTTAAGTGTGATGAGATATTTTGACTAGAAATGAGAAAAATACACTTGGTAAGATTTAGATTTTTGCAGTGTATGGACTGCAACCGCTGCTGCTTCAAACAGTTATGGTGAGAAATGTTTGTTGGAAGTCTTGACCTTATATGTATATATGAAGCAAAATATGACTCCTTTATAGCCTTATATGTATAATATCTATCAGTTTTACCCATAGAGCCACAGTGGATTCATTCATGAGAAAAACAATGAATACTTCTTTTCATAAGTGGTTATGTAAAAAAAAAAAAAAAAACATATCTCAAACTACAAAGTAATGCATTTACTAAAGAAAAACAGTTGTAGACCTCTTGTAATGATTAAAGCTGTAATGGTGGGTTCAGTATGTTGTTTTTATGGGAAATGTCAAGCCCAGTCTTCATCATATACTATGGAATGTACTGGGGAAAAAAGCAGATTTTTGCATACAAACATTAATATGAAGATGAAATAGAAACAAATTAGATCACCATCATCTCCTAAACAGAAGATATGTTCTTGTAATTCTAAATCGCTATAATTGGTTTTCTGTAGTGAATGTAATGTGTGAAGCAAACAGGAACCCAGAGATAAAAGACTGAAGGATAAGAATTAAAGATAAGATTGAGTGATATTTTATACACAAACATAAATGAACAGATTCTTCTGATTTTTGTCTTAAATATGCTCTGTCATATCTTCTCCCACTGTCTCCCACTTGTTACCACATTAATACACTTGGTGATGCGTTGTTTATTTAAACACATCATTTCCACACTGACAACTGTTTCTGGATACTCACCTCTGATTGGTCACTGCTGACTAGGGGTGTAACAGTGCACTCGCTTGTACCAAACCGTTGCAGTTTGAAGCCTTCGATATAATATGAAGGTGTACCGAACGAATACATGTAGCCTATGTGAAGAACGCAAACACTATGGAAGCAGAAAGGGCAAGCAGAACCCATGTGCAGGGTTTCCTCTATATACATTCAGCAGCAGCAAAAAACCCCAAAAAACATGACAACAGAGAGTATAACAGAGGCACAGAAGCCGGGTCGGACGTTCTAAGCATAATTTTCACTTTTGGTTTTCGGTTTGTTGCAACTTTGTGGCACGAAAGAGTCCACGGGTTCCTTTATAGCAAAAAGGTTGTTATTTTTTAACTCAAGTTGGCAAAATCCAGTGAACCTGCTCCTCTTGTCCTTCACTGTGCCTCTGCTGTGGCGTTACTGTGAGGTCACATTCACAGCATCTTAGGAAATACAGTGAGGCGTTCAAAAATACTCAGTAAATTACAGTGTTTGCAATAAATGAACATTGAACATTCAAAAATACATAACATGTGGGGTGCCTTTTAATGCACAAATGACTGAACAGTATTTTGTAGAAATGTCCTAGTTATGGAGCATACCCTCAACCCTTTACTGGTCTCTGTCACTGTACCAAAAACATATCGAAAATGTATTGAACAGAAGACCCCTGTACCGAAAACGTACCGCACTGAAATTTTTCTGTACCGTTACACCCCTACTATTAATATTCTATTAGATTTCTACCAGTGTAAAGTCATTCACGCTTTACTTATTGGCTGATGTCTTTAGTACATTCTGCACCTTCAGCAGAATGTTGCATCAGCCTGTTGCATAATAACCTCCTGCTGTACATTATGCCTTACTCGTATGTATATATATTAAGTGGATGGTTAAAGGTTAAACGTGGCTTTGATTCGTCTGTCCCAGTTTTCCTGTGTTGTTTGCGTCTTCCCTGAGGCTACTCCACCAGATCAAACAGGACTGTATTTGCGTGATTTACTTGCTTTTGTCATAGATATCAGATTAGTGAGCAACATGGTGAGTATAACAGGTTTTAATGAGGATGTGGATGCAAGGCAGCTCTGCTTGGTTCTTTTACTATTATTTAGTCATTTTAACGTCAAGTTTCACATCAGAGACATGCATATATTCTGTCAAAGCAAGTTCTACTTGACACTGTAGATCTTAACCCATAAAGACCCAGTGCTGCTTTTGTGGCAGCTCCCAAGTACTCTCTATTCAACCTTTCTTAAGTTATTTATCAACACTTATTCTAATATTACCCTCAGAATTTTGTGCTTTTAAGTGAAAAATATGGTATTTTCCTATATTTAATTTACTGATCATGTAGATGTTCATAAAAGCACTGATTAAAGTTAAAGGTTATTATATCAAAAACAGAAAAAACTGAAGAAAAAGTAACTTTTTCAGTAAAATATACCATTAACTGTGCATAAAAGAACTGTCTCCATCCACTGTCACTGATCTAACTCCATGGGTTTTACTGGTGAATCAATATTGTAGAAGATGATGGTGTTTCCACGGTAACCACAGAGCCTCTGAACGTCCAAATGGGTCATATCTGATGACCAAGAAAAAATGGCAAATTGTGTTTTATACCAGTTATTTACATGGATTAGTGGATCAGTAGATGATTTTGGTCACCAGTGGATATTTGGGTCTTTATGGGTTAAGCTAATGTTAGTTTAAGATTGCTTTAACCCTAAGATGCATAAGGGGGTCAAAAATGACCTAGTGAGGTTGTTTTCATGCAGTATCTTTATAATCAAAAGTTATTATTTCATATTCCAGGTATTCCTCAAAAGACATGTTATTGACATTATGCCATTTACATTTTTTACTTGCATTTTATAAATTGTATGAAATTTTAGTTTTTGTATTACTTCCACATGATGCCATAGGTGGGTCAAAAATGACCCACATTCATTTTCAACAGAATTTCATCTGAACATTTGATTCATTCTACATTCTACAGCAAGACCAAAGGAGGTGTAGACACCATGGACCAGATGGTTTACATCTACACCTGCAAACATCAAACACAAAGGTTTAACAAACATTTTAAAATGGTTGTAAGAAGAAGCATGAAATCATTCTTTTGCGGATTAAATTATAAAACCAATGATTAGTTTTACCATGACAAAATAACAAAGGTGTCATAAAAACACATTGATTTTAACATGGGTCATTTTTGGCCCACTTATGGAAGAGTGGAGGGTCCAGACACTCGTTCATCTCAGGGTTAAAGAAGAAATACAAGCATTCTGGAGAGTTTTCCAAAATGATAATAGATTCAGCCAGAAATGTCTCCGGCTCTACATGTAAGTGTGTGAAGAGAGAACTGAGTATTTAAGAACTGTGGGAGTGGAGCAGATGAGTGATGTGTCTATGGTTCTAAATGAGCCAACGCTGGCTCAGTTATAAATGGAGCTAATTGGGGCGGGACACACTGAAACCATGACCCATCACAGAGAACACAGAACATAGGTGCTTCGGACTAGATCTAACTCCAAGCCTGCATGGACGACTGGAAAACTAATTAATGTAATGTTAATCTAAGTATTAATCTAATATTATATTGAACTGCAAACCGCTGTGTCAGACTGAGCCTCCTGAAATCAAAGGTGATGTTCCATGACCAACATTTCCATCTCTAATATTTCAGAGGCAAAAACGTCACTGCAGATTAAATCAGTTCGGAGACTTTTTTGTGTTTTTCCCAGTAACACTGTATGACCTAGATTTAGTTTAGCAGAGTACTGTGAATAGATATTCTACTGTGTAAAAAGTATTTGGACATATTTATATACTAAAACACTGATATGGTAAATTTGAGGTTTGTGCTGCAATCCAAATATTGATATTTCTATTAAAACATCCAAACAGATTCCAGTTTGACAATGAACGATGTTATAAAGTGTGAGGCACTGAGCTCAGATTGTATATTTTATTATTATCATTATTATTATTATTATTATTATTATTATTATTATTATTATTATTAAGTTATTGCTTTCAATAGTTTCCCCTGTGTACATCTTAGGCTCCTACAGATGTTTACACACACATACATTCATTCATACATGTGGACTGTAGGCTCATTTTCTAAAGTGTATACCTGTGACATGTCCATTTTCCCACCAGTCAGTGTAAAGGACAAGATTATATATCTTTTTTGACTTTGTTTCATCTCAGTTGTCAAATCAAGTGAAACTAGCTGCATAACATGGGTTAAAGCTTGCACATGGGTTCCTAATTATATTCATTCAGTCATTTGTAGTATATTTTTGTCCACAAATAAATGATGTCATGTTTGAGATATTTTTTAATTTCTTAATTATATTCTTAAAACATTTTTATCAATTTTAAAATGTTACTTTGAAAAGCAAACTATATATAGCATATTATAGAACAATGTCAACATCCATTTTGTGACTGAGTCCTTTGGTCTTGCTGTAGAATGTAGAATGAATCAAAGTGTCATTGAAAATGAATGAACCTACAATTTCATTAAATTTATAATAGGCAAGTTAAAAATTTAAATGGCATGATGTCAATAACATGTTTTTTGAGGAATAGCTGGAATATGAAATAATAATAGACTTTTCACTACAAAGATATTGTCAGAAAACAGCCTAACTGGGTCCTTTTTGACCCACTTATGCATCTAAGGGTTAATCATTTTCATTAATTTCTTAGTATTTTTTTCTGCCAGTGTTCATGTATTCCTGTTGAACTTGTGATGTTTAACCCTCAGTATATTTCATTGTCATATTAGCTGCTATGCAGTGAATCAGAAAATGCACACTGGCTATAAACTCTATGATGTTTGTTGACATGACACTGTTCTATAGCTTTCTCCCCTGTAGTAAACAGCACTAACAGGTTCCACTGGACATACACTGGGTCCTCACTGTGTCTTCATGGGAATGAAATGTACTGTATAAATCCAGTTTGGCTTGCTTATTTTCTTGCTATTCATGTTTGAAGCAGCTGGTGTTTGTCTCTGGATGATATCATCTGTAGTGTGTCTCAGCTGTTCAGCTGAACAGCTCACACTTGTTCAGGTTCCCAAATGGTTGGTTTCCCCCTGAAGCAGATAAATAGATGTCATCCCTCTGCTCATGTGGTTCTTAATGAGGTCAGAGAGAAACACAAAAGCAATAATGACCAGAACTGGAAAAAAAACAACAACACTGGGAATAAACTTAAATGTATGAGCTATGAAATTATGTATTTATTTATTTAACCATAAAGACCCAAACATCCACCTGTGACCAAAGTCATTTACTGATGTGACATATTTAATACCTATTAATTCACTCTTTCTATCAATCCATGTAAATAATTGGTATAAAACACAGTTATTCATCTTTTCATGGTCATCAGATATGACCCATTTGGACGTTCAGAGGCTCTGTAGTTACCGTGGAAACACCGTCACCTTCTAGAACATTGATTCTACTATATACTATATGATACTATATGATAGTATATGATATATACTGACACTATATGATAAAATCATATAGTGTCATGAATGACAGTGGAAGGAGGCACTTGGTTTATGTTCAGTTAGTGATAGATTTTTCTGATAAAGCCACTGTTTCTTCAGTTTTCTCAGTTTCTGATATCATAACCCTCAACTTTAATCTGAGCTTTTCTGAACATCTACGTGATCAATATATTAAATATCTGATTTTCACTGAAGAAAGGTTAAAAACAGAGAGAACCATTTGAGAACTGCCAAATATGTAGCACTGGGTCTTTATGGGTTAATCATAAAAAAGAAAACCTTGATTTATTTGCAACCCGTATTCATTTAAATAAGCTACAGAACAGAAAGAATAATGAGACCAGAATAAACCTGCTGCATGCAGGGAAATCAGGTCAGAAAGTTTCATAAACCCCTCACAGTAGCAAAAGCATCAAAATGTGGTGTAAATTGTTCGGAACAGTTCCTCTGTGAATAACTCCATACATTTTATTCCAACCTCATAGCTGTGTTTGATGAAATCACAGTAGGAGAAACGGCATCACATTTCAGACGCCTGCACAAGAGTATAGGGTTATATTAGGATTTACTTCAGCTGTAACATTTTGGGCATAATTATAGCTCAGATTTCTGAGGAATCAGTGGTAGAAAATATTATATACTCATATGTAATGTCAATATTATATAAATGTATAGAATTACTGTAGCATTTCGGCTGAAGGTTAAGTTCTCAGTTTCAGTTTTAGGCACGAAAACTTATTTGAAGAATCTTACTACACTGGGAATCTCTTATATATTAAAGTAAAAAAATTTAATTGTAACTGAAACATCCTGAATCAATCAGTAAAAAAATCTGAATGTGGTGATTTGAGATGGAAATCAAACTGAATCTGGATCTCATATGAATCAGAAACAGTCCTATGAAAACAAAGACAGATATTTGTATATTATATACAGTATAACTGAGTTGTCACATTAAGTAAAAAATCTTCCAAAGGGGTAAAGAAACTTCGGCTACATTTCTTAAAATAAGAATAAAACCATAGCCATTGATGACTGTAATGGGGGAAAAGGCCATAATGTGATCAACTTCTGTTTACTATGAGCAATGTAAACACAGTTATTCAACATAGAGTCAATGGTCTGAAAAGGAGAAGTGGTGCAAAATAAGGAAAATAGTTTTGCTCCTTTGCTTGGATTTTAAGCAAATCATTGTTTTCACTGGTTTCTGGTTAATAACCTCAAAGACCTAAACAGCTGCCGGTGACTAAAAACATTTACTGATCTAAAATATTCAAGTGGTGCCAGGCACAACAAACTCCACACCTTGCACGTATTGTAGTTTATTTTGGCATCGATCCAGCTGATGTCATCATGTCTATGCATGTGCCGATGTCAGCGTATGAATTAGCTCTATATATGTGCCAACTTTGAGGTAAACTGAAACAAAATTGATGTGACGTACTGTGCAAAGAGTAAGAGTATCAAGGTGCAAAAAAATAAAGATTGATTGTGCAAGATACAAATTAAATAAAAAAAAAATTAATGAAAACATATGGATTTGCACAGACATAGTTGCATGGAGCTAAGTCAGTGTTTTTTTTTGTTAACACTCTGGCAGCAAAACTATTGGTTGAATTCATAGTAAATTGGGTTTATAGATTACCAGCGACCCAAAATAGATCTCATTGTATTTTGGGAAAAGTAGTCCAAAGTTAAAAATTTTTATGAATTTTTAAAATCTTCCCATTTACTTAAAATGGGCAAAATATGTGCAAGGGGCAGGGTTTGTTATGCCTGGCACCACTTGATTTTGGTTTTGTTTTGTTTGTTTGTTGGTGAATACTTTAGCGGCAAAACTATTGGTTGAATTCACACCAACTTGGGTTTAGAGATTGCCAGTGACCTAGAATAGATCGGGTTACACTTTGATAAAAGTAGGTCAAAGTTAAAATTTGTGATGAATTTTTAAAACCTTTTTTTTCTATTTACTTATAATGGGCAAAATTTGTTAATGCTGACATCTGCACAGGCATAGACATGATGACATCAGCTGGATCGATGCCAAAATAAATTACAATACGTGCAAGGTGGGGTTTGTTGTGCCTGGAACCACTTGTTTTGTTTTGTTTTTTGCAGGTGCTCCATGGCATAAAATGTCTCATTCAATACAGTTGAATCATTGTTCACTTTTTCAGGAAAGCCTAAATCAATCCAAAACAGACGTGACCTTTGTTTTGAGGTCAAGGTCAAATTTATTTATATAGAACATGTAAACGAAAGTGCTGCACAAATCTGCAGATCCCAAAACAAGATATACTAAAACTAGTAAAATAAGAATAAATACAAGATATACTAAAACTAAAAAAGGGGATACACAGTAATAGGATAAACAGCATCTAAAAACACAACCAGAAGATAAAACAAATAAAAGTCACACACTAGAGGTTTGGGTTAATCCTTTCTAACTTGAACCTTTAGCGATGGGAGCCTTCTGTTGTTCCCCTGAGCTTAGCCTGAATATTCACCCACTAATGTGTCCTCCTCAGGTAACGCGGAGTAGCCGGGGACATCTGGCTCAAGGGTTCGCGTTAATTGAGGGCCTCGGGGGTAAATGAGATTCCTTACATCCAAAAATTGTTCATGACCGGCCTTGAACTCCAGTAATCAATCAGGGAGGGCATACATATGTGTAGAAGCCCGACCACAGCACATTGTGGCATCGGCGGAGAAACTGTAAGGCAACAGGAGAGAAAAGAGTGCAGGGAGGAAATACAGAAATAGATATTCACATGTCAGGAATGTCTGGACTAAGACACACAAGATGGTTTTATTCCATGGGGATTTATGAGGGTACTTGGCATTATTCTGCAGAGGAAGCGCAACGTTTTCATCTGACTTTTGTTATTCTGAGTTTGAAAGAAAAGAGAGGGGTGAGTGAAAAATGTTAGAAAAATTGAAATGTACACGCTGTTTTTATTTTTCCTCTTTTTGCTATAATGACTGAATTAAAGTATTAACAGCTACTTGAAAGCAATAAAATATGAGAAATAGTCTCATGTGAATATTAAAATGTCTATGGCTGTATCAAAGCTGCATTCACTTATGTAAAAAAAAATATAAAAAAAAAAAAAAAAAGCTTGCAAAAATTGCAAATAGGCCACTAATGACTATTATGTAAGATGTCGATAAAGTACAGTGAGTTCAGTTGCTAAATAAAACCCAGCAGAATGATCCTGAAGAGGTTTATTTGGCACCAACTGGCTGTACAGAAACCCATTTTTTCTCATTAAATCAATAAATAAATCAATCATTTGACTAAAAGTATTGATTTAAGAATGCTCTTCGGAAAAGGCTCCTTACAGAGATAATTGGTCAAAGCTGCGTAATATAAATTGCTGTATAATAAGGACAAGACATTGATTTTATTGCAGCTTCAGGCGTCTTGAACATTGATTAAGGAATGATTCAATCTGGACATGTAAGTGTACGGGAAAAAAAATAGATATAATTAGACTGAAGGAAATGGAAATCTGTGTTGTGCCTCTAGTAAAAGAAAGGAAAAGAAATGAATCTAGATAAAATATGTGACACAAATAGACACAAATGGTACCAACGCAGGCGGTAATTAAAATATTAAACCTCAGAAGGAAAAAAAACCCACTCAGACACCAGATTGTTTCAGTATTGACGGGCGCCGCGCCGTCCGATCGAACGCTCGCCGCGCCTTCCACAGTCATTTAAGAAACTCCAAACAAGATTAGTCCATGGCAAGGACGTCACCTCATCTAAAAAGTTAAACTGGTATCAAGCCTTCTGTGAAAGCTGATTTGCCTCGCAGGGCCTGGCTCTTAACAGCTGCTGCATGTTGATCACATCAACTTGTCACACACTCACACATATTACATTAATGGACGGAGTAATCCTGAGTTAAGCCTTTTTAACAGTTCATCTGGACAGAATGTATGAGCGCGGCACTGATCATTGTCTTTGTTATTCTACAGCAAATACAGAAATAAACCACAAGACTGATCTGATTGCAGTATTTTGTGGGGATAATATTAGATAGTATTATTAGAATGTAATTAAAGATCAGTGTATGTTAAAATTGTGCGCATTTTTTTTTTTATTTTTTATGATGCTGAAATCTGTCACAATGCACATGAAAACACATTTATAAAACAAAACAAACAATAATAATAAAAAAAAAAAAAAAAACCTGCCCCTCACACTTATGGTAGCTTATTTTGGCATCGATCCAGCTGATGTCATCATGTCTATGCATGTGGTGATGTCAGCATATCAACTGCCTCTATATATGTGCCAAGTTTGAAGTAAATTGTAACAAAATTGGTGCTTTTTCAGACATTTTAAATTTGGCCCACTATAAGTAAATGGGAGGAATTTTTTTTTTTTTTAAATTCATAAAAATTGTGAACTTTGACCTACTTTTCCCAAAATGTAACCACACGTATTCTGCATCACTGGAAAACTATAAACCAAATTTGGTATGCATTCCACTAATAGTTTTGCTGCTACAGACATGTGAAATTTCGCCCATTATAAGTAAATGGGGGGAAAAAAAAAGATTTTAAAAATTCATAAAAAATTTAAACTTTGACCTACTGTTCCCAAAATGTAATGAGATATATTCTGGGTCACTGGCAATGTATAAATTAAGTTTGGTATGAATTCAAGTAATAGTTTTGCTGCTACAGACATGTGAAATTTCACCCATTATAAGCAAATGGGAAAAAACATTTTAAAAATTCATAATTTTTTTTTTTACTTTGATATACTTTTCCCAAAATGTAATGACATCTATTCTGGGTCACTGGTAATCTATAAACCCAATTTGATATGAATTCAACCAATATTTTTGCTGCTAGAGTGTTAACAAACAAACAAACAAACCGAACCAAACACAATACCCCTTCCCTCCCCTTTGGGGGGAGGAGTAAAAATCAGGTGATTAACAATAAGGAAAACTCTGATGCCAACAGTGTGTATCTGTGTTTAACGTTGGCTTAACTAGTTGATCTTTCCATGACACCTGTCTTTACTAAATCACTTACTCAGTCTGAGTGTTTGCCAAAGAATAGAGCGGATCCAAATTAACAATATATGAGTGTGGGTGCAGGTGGAATGCTGGGAGACTCAAGGCTGTTGTTGAGACTTAAAGACGTCAAACTCATTTTCCTTCAGGTCCCATATTACTGTCCACAATTTTTTTTTAGAAATTATCTGCCACAGAGATTAAATGTGCTAAATGTTATGTATTTTAATAAGATTAATTGGAAAACAAATGACAAAAGTGCTGCTTTGCTGATGTTTTCAATGTATATGATAGATAAGTGTCATTATACATATATATTGGTTTATGTGCATTTATACAATAGATTTATAAATCTTCCACTAGATAGAACCTGTAAAGTGAATGTATTGTCATGTGCAGACAGTGTTTTGAAGTAGGTCTGGGTAGTTCAGAGATAAATATTCCTTTGGGGTAAAACCCATTCTCTCATTAATTCTCCAATTTCACATTTTGACCAAAGACTGTATCTTGGAAACTTCAGCCAAACAACATTCATGACTGGATTTTTTTTTTTTTTTTTTTATCAGTGACACACATGGTAAAATGTCACGACTTTTATTCTGGAAGTATTTTTCTTGTAGATTAGTGTATTCAGCCCACTTTGACCTCAAATGGACCAGACCAGTAAATTAATAGTATAATGACCTATGATTAATGACAACTTTAAGTTTTTCTCTGTTTTAGTGCAATGCAAACATTAAATTCTGAAAATATTTACATTTACAAACCATCCTTTCACAAAAAAATGTGAATAACCTGAAAAAACTGATATTTCAAGAAAAATACGTGCAATTTTAACAATATTATGCCTCAACTTATCATTTATACGTATGCATTACACACAATGTTACGCAAATATTTGGTAACAGGCATACAATTGTTAAAATATTAGAATTTGGAACTAAATAAAAAGAATTTCTACAATATTACATCTCAGCTTATTATTAACTTACAAGATCACACTACATAAAACATTTAGTAAGATTACAATTGCATTTATTTTTCTTCTGAAATGTCAGTTTATTGACATTTTATTTAACTAGGTGCATTAGTATAACTTTAACATCCCCATGTGGCTCTGAGGATGGTAAAGGCTGCGTTGTCATTTAACTCTGTCAGTGTTTCTATGAACTTATGTGTTTGTCGTGTTTGAGAATGCTTTTTATTCTTAGTGATAAATGTTTGTCTTTATCCTGTAGTTGCCCCTGAATTTCATATCAGTGATAATAAAGAACAAGGAAATGATCAGCTGATCTGGGGTCAATGCACATGTCTGTTAAATTTATCATTTTCTATTAAAACTATTTATTCAGTCATTTGTACATAGGTTTCTTTTTTTCTGTCTTTCTTTCTTACTACTTTATTTTTAGCACTTTTTTTATCTTAAAACTTCAGTATAGTGATTCATTCTTTTTTTTTTTTTTTTTTTTTTGTTACTGAGTTGAATATGGGAGTAAATTTCTCCCTGGAGATCAATGAAGTTCATCTATATAGTTATGTCTTTGAGTAAATAAATATAACTGACTTATTTGCACTTTACCTTGTGTTATAAGTCATAACTCTGAACAGTTTTGATCATAGACTCATTGTTAGTAATTAGAAGAAAAGTCAAATGTCCTCTGCTTCCTGTGTTTCTGATGTCATCACAGTGTGTCCACAGATCCTTATAAAGTCTTAAATGTCATTGTCCTAAATTAAGTCCTTCATTATCCTTAAAATTGATAATTAATCCTTAAATCTTACACTCAAAAGTCTTAAACATCCCACAGACACAATAAATAATATCACTATATTTGTTTTGGAATCTTTGTAGTGAGTGTTGATAATTTTTTTCATAACTGAGATGGGAATGAGTGGTTCAGGTATGAGCTTTAGCAGCTTCATCAGACACATTAGTCACAGAGAAACGGAAATGTAACACTAGCTGGATTAAAACATGGTTATGATGGTTCAAGACAATAACTATGAGGTATGAGGTAAGGTCTTCAATTTAACCGAAGACGTCTTTTTATTTATTTTAACCTTTATTTAACCAGGAAAGTCTTATTGTGATAAAAAAATCAAACAAATAATTACTGTCTTAACCCATAAAAAAACAGACATCAACCGGTGACCAAAAGCATCTACTGATTTAAACTGTTGCTCCACTAATCCTATTAACACATATAAATAATTGGTGTAAAATGCAGTTTATCATCTTTTCATGGTCATTAGATATGCTCCATTTGGACGTTCAGAGGCTAGTTACCGTGGAAACACCATCATTTTCTACAATATTCATTCACCAGTAAAACCCATGGAGTTGGATCAATGACAGTGGATAGACCTGATTTATGTTCAGTTAATGATAGATTTTACAGAAAAAGTCACCTTTTCTTCAGTTTTTTTCTGTTTTGATACAATAACTTTTGAAATTACTCTGAGCTTTTATGAACATTTACATGATGAGTCAATCAAAAATAGAAATAGATGATTTTCACTGGAGAAAATGCAAAATGCAGAGGATAATACTTTAATAAATAGTGATAAATCAATTTATAAAGGTTAATAGAGAGAAAAATTAATTTGGAAACTGCCACAAAAGTCACACTGGGTCCTTATGGGTTAATTAAAAATTAAGAGTGTCCTATCTTAAAAAGTGATAAATTAGTCTTCCTCAAGATACCCTGGAACCTATTAATATCATTTCGATTGTTGAAATGGTCAAAACACAACTAAAAATGTCACTCTGGACTCAACAACTTAAAATACATTTGTTCATTTTTCCTTTCTAGGTTGCATATGTAAACAAGTCTTAAAGATGAAAGTGTTTTTGCAGTATAAAAAAATAAAAATATGTCTACATTCAACAAGTCAGAGATGTGTAACTGAGAGTGCCTGGAGCTCCACATGTAATGAGATTAAACAAGCAGGGCTCCACATTCAGACATGTCACCCTAACATGAGTCAGATGACACCTTTAAGTCATGTTAGGTGTCATTTTACATCTGGGCGCGTAATCACTTTGACGGCTTTTAATCTTATGTTTTCAACCTGTATTATAGGCTTAACAGCAGCCCAAACAGGCCCAGTCATTTTAGAGGCAAAGGTCTGGGAAATGTACCTTTATGATATAGAAAATAATACAGATTAAATAGAATTTCAGATGACATATTCTTACCTATATGATATTTACTTTTCCATTGCATTTTTTTTTTTAATTGTCGAAAAAACACTGAAATGTAGGAGTACATGAGTGGGGTTATTTCATGATTTTTTTTTTTTCTGGCAAAAAAATGCTGGAAACAGAAACATAACTACGTAGATATTGTTAATACTTCATCATATTTACTTTCCAAGTGCTCATTTATCAGTTTCTCATTCAGTCTCATGTTGTTTCAGCTTGTAGAACTTTAAAACTAAATCAAAATCAGGGAGAATTTATCAAACTTAAAATTTTATTGTTGATTTAATAGTCTTGTATTTCATCTTTCTGACAGTACGATAACACTCTATATTAAGTGATGTAATAGAAAAAACCTCAGAGATAAAGTGCTGTAACTATGGTAATAAATAATACAATAAAAGCCATCTAGTAGCAGACTAAATTGTACAAAGGAGCCAGATTATCTACATTTCTACATAATCCTGTACACCAACTGTATTGATCGTCTCTTTTTCGTGAACACAAGCGTGCAAGACCGTCTGCGACCCAAAGTTCACATAAGTACAAGCAGCAGGGATTTTAAAGCCAAAAAAGCACGCATCTTTGCTCAGACATTGCCATGTGGTCACGCAGTGACATGTTTCAGACTCATCTCCGTGTCAGACTGATTATAACGTGTCCTTGTAGGAGGTGTTTTGTGATGTTAAGGGGATAAAAAAAGAAAAAAAGCGTCACGAACAGGACTAAAAATGCTAATACACTGATGCAAATTAAGTTGGAATAGAATATTTGTATCTATTTTCATGAAATAAATGTGTCCGAAAACAAAATTATCACAATTTTATGGGTAAATATGTAGTAGCTTGTATTTATGATTGTAAAATATCCCTGTAAGGTTGAACATTAATGCAAATAAAATCAACACAATAACACAAATGATAAAAAATTGTAAGAAAAATAAATATAAAATGTACCATTAACTATGAATGGTCACCAGTATGACTGTCTGTGTGTAGCATCATCCACATCTAATGAACGACTTTGAAATAATTATTAGATCACTGCAAATAAGTTGTTAAAAGTCAACATGAGTCATAATTGTGACAAATGTCAGTCAAAATCTGGCAAAAAAACATGATATGCTTGCTTTACAAATCAACTGTAATGAAATAAGCTATATATATATATATATATATATATATGAAGAGACAGGTTTTTCAATAACAAGTAACATATAAATAAAAAAATATCTGAAAGGAGTTAATAGTGACAATGAACCAAACAGGTTTCTTTCATTTTGGATGGATAATACTGTGAGGTGTGAAAGCTTGATAAATGTATCTTTTATGTAAGTCTTTCATTTACCTACTATAATGTAATACTAATAATGTACTTTATTATATTGAATTTACAAGTGCTCATTTATAAGTTTAATTATAATTTTTGTATTTTTCAGCTTTAATAAAAACATGTTATAAAAACAATTTATGTTTCAAGAACAATACACATTTGTTTTATTGATTATTATTATTATTGTTAGACATATGATTTATATTACTTCTACAGAGAATTCCAGGCTCATTAACTTCCCAAGAAAGTACAGGTTTTGGCTTTTTTACATGAAATAATTGCCTTTTAAAATTTTCTTGGAATGTCCTTTGCAGTGGACAGTGTTTTGTTTGTTTGTTTGTTTGTTTTCAATAAAGCTGTGAAACTCTTAACCCCTACAAAAATACATTGCTGGGTCTCAGGAGGTTAATGATTATTTCCATATCTGTTCATGAGTACATTTTACTCTTCTTTGTTTGTATCATTTTATAAAGAAAGTAGAAAGTGTTTGTATATGAGTAAAAAGGCCACAGTCCTCTGAAAACCTGCTTTTTAAAATTATAATTACTAGTGACAAAGTGCTGATAGAGAGTACTACGATAACAAAAACTATACATTTAATCTGTCATTCCATCATTTGTATAGTTTGTCTTTAAATTTAATATGTAAATAAATGATCACCTTCACACTCATGCTCTCAATAACATGTTATTCACTGTAAATAAAAGTGGAATAGAAAAACATATTGAAATCATGTAACAGTTAAATTTAGTTTGATTCATTAGTTGTTTTTTTTATACATTTAAATTCACACAAATGACCAACAATCTGGAACTTATGCTTTGTTTATCTATTTTTTTTACACATAGTACTCATATTTCTTGATCTGTCCTCTACTATACGTGACAACACGTGGCATCAGAGTCTGAATAAATGTCATCGATTGGGTGAAAGACCTGAATCCGTGCAGATAGTCCTCCTCAGCATAAGGCTTATCCCATCTTTATTGAACAGGGAGCCTAATCAATAGAGCTGAGCATCGCCGCTGTATTATCTGAAACATCACGCAATGTGTCAGTCGTTGTGTGGTATTGATTTTAGAGCTTCATCATTACTTATTTGAACAGTGTCACTGGCAACATCATTAAAACCTTTTTTTTTGTTGCTTTTTTAGCTCATGTTGTAATTGAGTTATTATTGTTAACCCTTTATTAGGCAAGTGACGACTATTTTTGGTAATTTCTGGACACATTACAAGACAGTGACAGCAACAGTTACAGTGAGTCAACAATCTCAGGTCCAATGTGGTCTACTGGGTCTGTAAGATCCACTTCTGCATGAACAGTGAGTGTACCTGCTTTGTTAGGTACCATGAAGTAATGGTACTAATGTAAGGAATGATGTTCAAAGGGATAATGTGGATGTGGACAGGGGTCGGGATCAGCACTTATGTGGGTCTAATGTTCTAAAATACATGCTCCTTTCATCTTACATGTGTTTTTCTTGTTTTTTTATATATACAGGGTGTCCCATAAGTCTCCATACATAGGAAAAATAAACGTTTCTTGACATAAACCATTTTTATTTATATAATATGCTCTATATGACTGCCATTTTGTCGGGAACACATTTCCTCCACACATTTCCTCCATTTCCTCCGCGTGTCCTCCACTGCTGAAGAAATATAAAGAAATACATGTCAGAACCATATGTATTATGTCTCCTATGTATGGAGACTTATGGGACACCCTGTATATACTTCTTGGATTTTTTTTTTTTTTTTTTTTTTTTGCCACTTAATGGGCATGGAACCCAATATGGTTTTCTACATGACAACAAAAATTTTTAAAAGATTTCACAAAAGTAATAAAGTTTTGTAAAGTCCTCCAATAACAGACTAAGGTTGAAATTTTGAATTCCAGAGTATTTCTGAGTGCCCTGTACAGGGTTAAGCTCATAATTCTAGACATCAAGAGGCTAGTGTTATGTGTGCAAAACAAAAAACGGTGTTAAAACCTTCTTAGTGTCAATATTGTCTAAATAGTTGGCAGGAATAATTCTCCACTCTGAGCTAAGTGAGTTCATATGCGGATTCTGTAGGGAGAACCAGTGGGATAAGACGCAAGCGGTTAATGCACCAAGGTTAAAGGTGGAAGTATTAGGAACCGTATTAGTTCTCATAGAAGCTGTTAACGAACTCCAGTTGGGTTTTTCCCCTCTCAGAGTCCTCGCAGAACTTCTTTTTTCTCCCATTCTTTGATTGTTTACCACTGGCCAATTCTCAATAAGTGGTTCTTCCTGCAGGTGCAACACACAAGGTCTTAATCTGTGGCGCAGCTAATGTCTGTGGTACATCGAGGATTTGCGGGGTGTAAGATTAGAGCTCACCGCCGTCATAAATCTCTGCTTCTCAATTCGACTGGGTGGCAGCGGGTGGGGCAGTTGATAGAAGTTATCTGTGGGCTGTGGATTTGCTGGATAAAAGGTCGGTGCGTCTCCACGTAGGGTCAAGATCTCTGGATTTCTTTTTGTCTATTTTAGGCCAAGAAACATCTCAGTCTTGTGGGAGTGGCCACGTGTTTTTTTGTTTCTAGGATCTTTGACTTTCCAACCTGACGACTTGAAGGTTTTTGCGGTTGTTTTCCGTGTCTCCATGATGAACTACTGTATACCGGATATGTATGAGATGCCCCACACAGCGGTGGGTGGGTATACTGTTCAGGGCGGTGGAGACCACTGTATGTACCAATGTGACGGACCCGGGTACGGACTCTGTGAAACCCAACCGCTGCACCACCACCCACCCTGTGAGGAGCAGGTGTGGGCCCCCACTCAGCACTACTCCTGCTCCTATGCCGGTGCTCCACCGGTTTTTAAGAGCGAGTTCTGCAGCATGGACATCCCGCTTAGTCATTTCCACCATCAGCCTGAGTATTTCCAAGAGATTAAAGCTGACTTTTCACACCTTCAGTGGATGCAGGGTCCACACAGGAAAGGTACGACGTCCAGGTCTGAGTGAACCGGCTTTGACCGTTTGTTGTTGTTGTTGTTGGTGAAAAGTCGTTTGTGAGTCGACAGGAGGGCTACGTCGTCTGTAGAGATCTGAACGTACTGATGTCTACACCTGATTCGCCTTCGTCTCAGTGGATTTGTGAATATTCTCGAGGGGTTTGTATGCAACGATGGCTCCTCTTTGATCAACTAATCGAGGATGTCTGGGATTTTCGATTGAAGACTTAAGGCATCATGTGGTGGCCGGAGTGTGTGTGTGTGTATGTGTGTGGGGGGGTGAGGGGTTATTGATTAATGTGAAGACAACAGAAGGCTCATGCAGAATGAATTGCTTTCTTCACAAACCCAAAAAAAAAAGTATTGATCAGCTTGTTGACCTCTGGTATTGACGTCTGCCAGAGGTCAGGGCGCTGAAGTCATTAGGCTGAGTCCGAAAATGGGACAGGTGTTAAGACAGACTGTTAACTGTTAAATAAACACTTAATGTTGGATGTTGGACGTGGAACCATCAGACGACTTCTAAACCTCCTTGAAGCTGTTTCAGTGAAAAACTCCAGTCAAACTGTAAACGTAGCTGTTCTATTCATGGATTTCTTCTAATTCTGTCCAAATAACAAGCATTTAATGCTAAAATGAATTTATACTAACTGCTGCTTAATGTACAATACTCTATTAAATAGTTTACAGTGTGTCTACCGGTCATTATTAGGCAATGGAAATTGTGAAATAGTGTCGCCACAAACATTTTCATTTATTTTATTTTGTGATTCAACCTCTTTGGGATTCAGTTTGTGATGCTCCGAATCTTTCCACTGAGCTTAATTCTATCTATTTACTTTGCATTTCCTGTGTCCAATATATAGATTAACCTAACTGACTCTAATGTTTCCAAGTAAACCACGTATAATCTTTTTTTTTCAGTGCTTTACAGAGAAAAAGATGATTAAACCAAAAAAAAAAAAAAAAGATTAATGTAATAAAAAAGCATTAAATGTAACTGTGCGGTACCTGTCGACACCCTGCTTTACAGCATCAATTCTGCAGTCTTTTCTAAACGTGACATTAAGCGTTTGCTCTTCTCTCCAGGGTACATACCAAGTTACCTAGACAAGGATGAGCTATGTGTAGTGTGCGGGGACAAAGCTACAGGCTACCACTATCGCTGCATTACATGCGAAGGTTGCAAGGTAACACACAAGTATTAACGCTGTTGTGACGCTGCTGTTTCATTGTATTATTTGATGATGGTGGTTCGGAGCATCTGTGATCATCTGTCTGTCCTTCAGGGTTTCTTCAGGAGGACGATCCAGAAAAATCTCAACCCAACCTACGCCTGTAAATATGAGGGGAAATGCGTCATTGACAAAGTGACCAGAAACCAGTGCCAGGAATGTCGCTTCAAGAAGTGCATCGCGGTGGGAATGGCGACCGACTGTGAGTGTTACGCCTAAATGTGTTTTTAGTGTATTTTTATTATTTTGTCATCTTCTCGATCTGTAACATCACATTTGGCCTCAATGATTCAGTCAACAAAAAGTGAAAAGGCTCTAATTTTGATGACTTTTTTCAGCTATTTTTCAACTTTCTTATTGTCATATAATTAAATAGCTCCAAAGCTTTGCACTGTGACTCAAGGACATACATCATTTACAAAAAATCTATTGAAATTATTCTTCATTTAATGACTAAAACATATCATATTATACAAATAGTCTTTAGTTGGAGGCCTTGCACAAATAATAAAACAAGAGATAAGTTGATTTTAATGATGCAGTGGTTGAAATACTTTCTGTTATCAAGGGAATATCTCTATATTCGTCGTTAGTTGTTTGTTTTTTTTTCTCTGGTGTAAAATTCAGGTTCAGATTTTGGTTTATACTGCCAGTAAAGACCTAGTAGAATGAAGCTGAATTATCTTCTATATAACCAGACAGGCTTGTATTCTGCCAATAGGGTAAGTACATTTTCTTCAGATTAGTCTAAAATTCCAGCCACTGAAATCAGAACAAAAAATGCCCCCACAAAAATTAAGCAAGTTATAATAATTACAAACATCCATACAAAGTGGTCTTCCTTTTAAAATGGAAAAAAATAATTTTTCTCTGTTTGGATTTGATATAATCCATTGTTTTGTTTTGTTGCTGGTTAAGTATTTGCTGCAATATCTTATTTAGACCAAGTTCAATATATCTCCTTAAAATGAGAATAGTTTTCTGATGAAAAACATGCTTGAGAAGATTGTTTTTCTAATCAGAAGAAAAATAATATTCATTTCCCAGAGCTGTTCTCTTTTATTTGCTTTAAACTGCTTTTTCTCAGAGTAGTTTTTATTTCGTGTTTTTCTGATTTTGAGTTTGTAGAAGCTGAAATGGAAAGATGAAAGAATGTGGTTTACAAAAACATTCCTTATTAAATATCCCATGTGGTGCAAATTCATGAACCATTAACGCTGGGGTAAAAATTAATAAATGTTATTTGTACTTGTTATAGTTTGTGGTGCAGTAATTATTGTACTTTATTTATTGATTTATTTCATTTTGAGCCTGTTTTATTTTTTTTTTTTTTAAATGTCCTCATTAAATCAGTTTTTACAGTTAGAATCAGTTTCATTAATGGTGAAATAAACATGAATTAAATCACAGGTAAAGAGTTACTTGTACAATAGACTCATTAAAATTCATCACAGAAGAATACTATAAAAGCAGCTCCTAATGTGAAGTATCACAGTTACATTCTGACTCATTAACCTCTGATCCTCATCCTGATTCTTGTCAACTCTCATTGTCACCCACTCCACCCCCATCCCCCCCATAAACACACACACACATACACACACCCTCCCCTCCCTCCTCTGGACCCCCCCCCCCCCCCCCCCCCCCCCCTCTACAGTGGTGTTGGACGACAGCAAGAGGCTGGCCAAGCGGAAGCTAATCGAGGAGAACCGGGAGCGCCGTCGGAAGGAGGAGCTGCAGAAGACGGTGTGGGACCGGCTGGAGCCCACCCAGGAGGAGTGGGACCTGATCCGCATGGTGACCGAGGCCCACATGGCCACCAACGCACAGGGCAACCACTGGAAGCAGAAGCGGAAATTCCTGGTGAGATATCCTCTTCCTCCTCCTCCTCCTCGGTCTTCACCACAGCCTTCATTGTATTGATTTCCCTGTCATATCCACATCTACCCGCCCCCCCCCCCCCTTCCCTTCATCCATCCATCCCCGTCTACCCCCACCCTTCCCTCTCCCCTCTCCCCCTCCCAGACCCCTTTCACGTCGCGCCCCATCTCCTCCACCTCAACCACTGTTCCACTGTTCCCTGTGTTAATATCTCCATGTGTTTTTTTGTATCTCCTTGTAGAGTGGGGAGAATTAGCTGGACGATGGAGAAAAGTGTGTTCCTCAACGCAGCAGCACTAATTTATAATGGAACATCTTATTCTTGTCTTTATTTTTTCCGTGTCTTGACAAAGCAATGATTCTTAATCACTAATACTAATAACTCGCTTTTTTCGTGCTTTTCATTTATCTCTCTCTTTGTGTTTGTAGCTTTTGATTTCACGCCTCACCTTTATTTTGACTAATTTTGCTTTCTTTTCTGTCCAGATTGAAAGTATGTCTCTACTGTTGACTTTAGCTTGGGTTTCTGTGGCACCATCAGTCAGAGCACTAACATTTGTTTCATACTCTTACAATACTCTTACTTACAATTAAAAGTTTTGCGCTGAACAGTGAACACGTCTTTAGAATTTACATAAAACCATGAAATGTTGGCGGCACATTTGCGAAATTTTTGGTCGCTTTAAATGATTATATATTAACATTCAGAATGTTTTCATCGATAATTTGTCAAGATTAAAAATGACATAGAAAAACATCGTTTGCGGCTAGTCATCTGCTCCCATTCGAGTGTGTCTGAGGACCTGTTTGACATCGCGGTCCTGAGTCTGATCGTCACCATAGAAACCCATCTGATTTCTGTCCTCACCTGTTCTTCTATCTGCACACTCTTTCATCTGTCTTCAGTTTTAACTTGTTTTCTTTTTAGTTGGCTTGACACGGGTTCTTCATTGAAACTTCACGATTCCTGTTGATTATCCAACAGGTCGAGGAAGCTATGCTTCTTAATGAAATAACATGTAATTTATTCTATACTTCTGACCAGAGTGCAGCGGGGGTGAAGGAAGCTAAGGTAAGACACAAACTGAACTGTGACTAACTCTGATCTAATTCATTTCATCTGCGGCCTCTGAGTGTGTAGCATCATGATTAACCCATAAAGACCCAAACAGCCACTGGCAACCAAAAGCACCTACTGATCTAAAATGTTTAACAACTTCCTATCCACTAAACCTATCAATATGTTGAAATAATTGGTGTAAAATGCAGTTTGTCATCTTTTCATGGTCATCAGATATGACCCATTTGGATGTTCAGAGACTCTGTAGTTACCGTGGAAACACCGTCATCTTCTACAACACAGATTCACTAGTAAAACCCATGGAGTTGGATCAATGACAGTGGATGGACACACTTGGTTTTATGTTCAGTTAATGATGTATTTGAAGAAAAAGTCACTATTTCTTGAATTTTCTCTTTTTGATATAATATCCCTCAACTTTTGTCCAAGCTTTTATGAACATCTACATGATCAGTGAATTAAAGAGAAAAATACATGATTTTGACTGAAAAAAAACCCCAAAAAATACAGAGGATAATATAATAATAAATGGTGATCAGTCACTTCAGAATATTTGCATATAGTGGAAAAAGTATTTTGTACTGCCACAGAAGTAACATTGGGTCTTTATGGATTAATATCAGTGTACTGGATATTAAAGGAATGAATTAATTTAATACATGTAATTATATTGATATCATTTTCAACATAATTACATCGCGTTGCTGGCAAATTCAGTGTAACTAAAACTTTATTCAACACCAAATTTCTAATTGTGTATAAAGTGCATCTATATGTGGAGCCTGTTGACAGACTGACCCTCACGTGTGTTCTTTCAGCCTGAGGATATTGGTCAAGCGTCCATGGTAAATGCGCCTGAAGGAAACAAAGTGGATATAGAAGCCTTCAGTCAGTTTACAAAAATTATCACCCCTGCCATAACCCGAGTGGTGGACTTTGCCAAAAAACTGCCTATGTTTTGTGAGGTGAGTGTGTTTGCCTATTTGCCAAACTTTATTTATTAAAATGTAGGTGTACAACATAGAGAAAAAGAGTTCATGATACTTCTGTTTGCAGACACAGTGGACACAGGCTGACCGTGTTCATTGTCCAGTTCCTCTGTACATGGACAAAAACTGACCTCTTGTTGACTTTTTTTTTACTCACATGAAAAATACCAGTGCAATGAAATCAGTTATTGCTTCAAAGCTCTATTCTCAGTAAGACCCCACCACCCAATTATTAATTCTATTTAAAAAAAAAAAGTGCATATATGAAAGAAATACAAACAAATTAGTGATATGTATTAAAACTGTCATTTAAAGTGTTAAAATTCAAAAAAAATTATTCAACTTTTGGGCAAAGTTGAAGTGGTTTAAGACATTTATGTCAAAAAAATATTTAATTTTTTAATTTTAAAAAATATTCATATATGGTGATTTTATGGAAGTTTTTTGTGACATTCAGTCCGTTTTTGGCTCCAGTGTAATAAATAGAAGGGTTAAATAAAAGAGCATGTCCCAAATTACTTCACAAATGTACATGTAATTATTAATTCTAATTATTCTTATTATATCATTATAATAATTCTATTATTTAACTGTGTTTCAAAGACAAGTGGTGACTGTCCCTGCATCAGATCACTTCTCCAATCTGCTTCATGAACTAATTACCTGTAATGTTTATCTCTTTTTCAGCTGCCTTGTGAAGACCAGATCATCCTGTTGAAAGGCTGTTGCATGGAGATCATGTCACTGCGAGCGGCCGTTCGCTACGATCCAGAGAGCGAGACCCTCACGCTCAATGGGGAAATGGCGGTCACCCGGGGTCAGCTTAAAAATGGAGGCCTGGGCGTAGTGTCGGATGCTATCTTTGACCTTGGCGTGTCACTGTCCTCCTTTAACTTGGATGACTCCGAGGTGGCTCTGCTGCAGGCTGTCATCTTGCTTTCATCTGGTAAGAGCCTGACGACCTGGATTCAACACATGGAAACACTGATTAGGGTCGGATTAGGGGGTCTCAGTCACACTATAGTCCTAAATACACTATATGGACAAATGGGACATGTTGAATTCAGGTGTTTGTTTTCTAACAGGGTTCTGGGATACAAAACAATAATGACAAATGTCATAATATAGTTTTATATTGGGATAAATATCATTGCATTGGTTAGTTTGGTTTTAATTCTTCTCTTTGCTTCCAAAATGCCTCAGAGATAGTTTTTACTTAATCTATCTCAATATTGATTTTTTTTTTTTTAATTTCTAAAATATTTTTCAGGCTCTGACTGTAAATAAAATAACCATCTACTGTCTTCACATATCCCATTAAACGTTAAGTAAATATTGATGTTTATATCTCAAATTAGTATGAACAGGACATCTTACAGCTGTAACTATGATGTGTCCCAATATTTTTGTCCATTTACAAGGTTTCTGCAGGTCATTAAAAAGCATTAAAAGTCATTAAATACATTTTGTGAAAATCAAGGCATTAAAAAGCATTAAATTTGATGTCCAGAGGCGTTAAAAAATTAAAAACACTTGATGGAGAAAAAAAAGCATTGTTATTCACAATTTATTTTGGTTTTATAAACATTTAATAATTTTGATCAGAAGTATAGTGTGATGATTGACAGGAAGAACCCTTCAATTGTCTATTGTTTATGGCCGATACACAAAGTCACAACACTGGATGCTTGGAATGCAACGTGCTGTGAGCTTGTTCATGCCGTGGCGAAAGAGTGGAGGGAATACTCGCAAATGTTGGAAAAATGGGAAAATGCAAGTTTCAGCAGAAGTGATTGGAGCACGAACTATTCAGAACCTGGTTAAAGCCTGTCGATGGTAAACGGTCATAAAAATATATATAAAACTGTATCTGCAGTTGGACATGGCCATTAAATTTGTTTAAAGTGGCATTAAAACGGGTATTAAAAAGCATTAAATTAGATTTCCTTATATCTGCAGAAACCCTGATTTAATTTATAAACATCAATATCTCCTTAAAGTTTAATGGGATGTTTTTCTTCCTGAGATGTGAAGAAAATAGATGGCTAAAACTATAAAACTATATTATGACACTTGTCATTATTGTTGTGTATCCCAGACCCATTAGAAAAGAAAGACCTGAATTCAACTTGTCCCAATAATTTTGTCCATGAAGTGCATATTAGCATTGGAAAATGACCAAATATTGACAGTTTTCTGGCAGTTTTACTTGATATCTGCCATTTTGTTGATGTAATCAGCATGAATAAAACAACAGCACAATGTGAACAGCTTTTCCTGTGTAACCTTTAACACATGAGAGACAGAAAATAAAATAAAATAAAATGTTACTTACAACACTGCTCTCTTTTCAAAGCAAAATCTGGACTGGAGCGTAAGATAAGCATAAGAGGATTGTTACTGCGTTTGTCACGTCAGCTCGACTAAACTGTGGACCGTCAGTTTTTATGCAGTAAAGTTGGAATGTTTTACCCACAGTTAATAGTCGTCATGTCTCTTTACAGCTACTGTTCAGTAACAGTACAGTAAGTCATAACTGTGAAAAAAAACAGACTTATAATTAATTATATGTCTGTTCATGTACTTAGACAAAAAATATCCATGTAAAAGTGGTTTGACTGATTTAAAAATTATTCTGTTTCTTCCTCTAAACAAAATAATCTCCAGATTCTACATTATAGTACAACAACAGTCTGTAGTACAGGACTAACAGACAGCAGAGTGTTATCAGTGACTAATCAGAATGTATTTAATAGCAGGAGAGAATATAAGCAATGAGGCTGATGCTGATAGAACATGAAAAATTATATATATTAATACTGGTATATTTTACATTACGATGAAGATAGGCATGTTTTTCACAGTACGTCATGCCCAACATATTAATTAGAGCATTACAGAATAGTGTTAAATGTATTTTCTCTATCTAGAACAATTGTGCAGCAAAGTGATGTATCCAAAATGACTGTATTTTCACATGATTTATGTTATTTTGTGGACAGTCATCACTAGACAAGTCAATAAACACTGATAACATTTTACTGATTTACTTAGAGTTACTCTAAAATAAAGCAATCAAGTCCATAAATTCACTTGTGGACTTCGTAGGTCTTCCTTCTGCAGTGAACAGATTGTACATGTGTATTTTCTGATGTGAAATCCATACCAAAGTGTGGTCCAGTCATTTAATCAGCATAATCATTCTAAGGAGCTTTGTCCGGGATTGATTGGTTTTGGAGCCAAACCCACAATTTTTCTCTGCTACAATCAATCAATTCTCAAGCACCTCAGTGAAGATCAATACTGCTCTGCTGTACATGTAAACATGTACATGACGTGGGGTGCACCCGCCCATCTGTCTGCTTTACTGACACGCTTACAGAAGCTGGGCTCTGATCAATACAAGTTTGACCCAAATCACTGCAACTGAGAGGACTGTGCAAAAGTATAAAAATTATAAGTCTTTTGGGAAACTGTATAAAATCAGAAAATATAGGTTGACAGATGATATGCAGACAAATATATAATAGCAACTATTGTTCTTATGTCAGCCATTATGTCAGGTGTATACATATATACTGTACATATACATGCCTATAGAGCCTTGGATATTATGTCAGAAAGAAGGCATGACATTGATTTCATTGCATTGGTGTTTTTCATGTGAGTAAAAAAAATGTTCATTCAATGTAAGCGTTTCCATGAAGGTCCTGCACTGAACAAAAACTACTAATGCAAAGAAATCAGTGTTGTTGCTAATCTTTGCCATGTCTAAGACTGATAGAAAACAATGTTTCATCCCTCCACTGTGTATTGTATAGAAAATATCTCATATTTTGTGGTGTTTTTGAATAAAACAAGTAGCATATTTACTATTATTACTTATTACATCAACCTACAGTAATGAAGCGTAAGAGCACAAACCTACAGTTACTGAATCATCTCAAATCATGTCAAACACCTTTGTGTTTAGTTTTTATTCTGCTGATTATTTGAATACTGCTGTCTTAATGATCTATGTATTTATTCATTTATTAACCTTTATTTAACCAGCAAAAAAGTGACACGTTGAGATTAAAAGCATCTTTTGCAAGAGTGCCGTGGCCAAGACAGAAGCAGCAGAATTTACAGATAATAGACGTTTCACCCATACATCCACACTAAAACCATGCATAAAACATCATACTGAAAACATACATTTAAAACACAACCAAGTGGTGCCAGGCACAACAAAACCCGCCCATCACACGTATTATAGCTTATTTTGGCATCGATCCAGCTGATGTCAGCATATGAACTGCCTCTATATATATGCGCCAAGTTTGAAGTAAATTGACAGAAAATTGATATTTTTATAGACATTTGAAATGTTACCCATTATAAGTAAATGGGGAAAAATAAGATGTAAAAAATTCATTAAAAAATTTTAACTTTGACCTACTTTTCCCAAAATGTAACCACATCTATTCTGGGTCCATGGCAATCTATAAACCCAATTTGGTATGAATTCAACCAATAGTTTTGCTGCTACAGACATTTGAAATTTTGCCCATTATAAGTAAATGGGGAAAAAAAAAAAACATTTTAAAAATTCATAAAAAAATGTTGAACTTTGACCTCCTTTTCCCAAAATGTAATGATGTCTATTCTGGGTCACTGGCAATCTATGAATCCAATTTGGTATGAATTCAACCAATGTTTTTGCTGCTAGAGTGTTAACAAACAAACAAACAAACCAAGCCAAAAATAATACCCCTTGCCTCCCCTTTGGGGGGCGGGGTAATAATTTAAAAGGTGCCAACAAAATTCAGTAATGTTCCTTAAAAGCATCTCAAAGCAGAACCTTATTCAGTCAGTTGGAAAAACATCTACATTCACATTTATCCTTTTTCCCATTCATTTAAAATAACTTTGACTGTATTTGCAGAGACCAGCTTCTTCATTTTAATGTACCACTGTTTAATTAAGACTCCTCTGTTCCTGGGTTAAAGTCAGTCTCTTTGTGTGGATATAAAACTGATCCTTTTTTTTCTGTTTTCATCGTCAGATCGTCCGGGTCTGACTAGTGTGGAGCGAATCGAACGCTGCCAAGAGGAGTTCCTGCTGGCCTTTGAACATTACATCAACTACCGCAAACACAAATTGGCGCATTTCTGGCCCAAGCTGCTAATGAAGGTGACGGACCTACGGATGATCGGTGCCTGCCACGCCAGCCGATTCCTCCACATGAAAGTGGAGTGTCCCACTGAGTTATTCCCTCCTCTCTTCCTGGAGGTCTTCGAGGACTGACCAATGGATTTAGTGTATGTGTGTGTGCATGTATGTATGTGCGAGTGTGTATGTGTGCGTGTGTGAGTGTGTGTGCATACGTCAGCGCCTGGGCACCCTGGTGGTCTCAGGGATGGAACCAGCAGAAGGCCCATCACAATGAACTTTCTATTAGCACTACTGAGTGTCACTTCATTCCATAGAGTAGGAGTAGCTCTCTGGTCTAGTTTTGGATGGAACCATTCCTTACAGTGCGGGTACATGTGAATAGCATTTTTTTTTTTTTCTGTTGTTATTATTGCAGATATAACCTCTCACCTCGGATTTTACTATAGTTTTATTTTGTTTGTTAATGATTGTACAGTTGGCGTAATGGTGATTTTATGACACTTGCTCATTCATTAGAAACCATGCAAATTATTTTTCTTCCCTTATGCTGAAAATTCAGAATGGCTGCTCACCTGACACACAGATTCAGTCGTCGTAAGCAACCCTTTGGCCTTTTCCCCACCCTGCTCAGATTCATTTGACCCATTGGCGGGTTATTATGTTACCTGTCATGTAGTCATTTATTTATCCGGTGAGTGTCTGGACTCTTCACTTTCTCACCATCTTACTGTGACCTGACCTGGCAGTCAACCCTCACTCTTAAGGACATTAACCCACATGCCTTGTCGTAAAAGCTCGGGGTAGCCACCAGTTTCAACATTTAGTCGTGAAGCTGCGTTCCAGAGAAGTACGATAAATCTACATTATTTTTTATCTGCAATTTTGGAGAAAATGCCAGATGATTTCAAGTCCAACACAATGTATTTGATGTCATATCGTGGCAGCATGCACAGTAAACACTACAATACCGTTAAATATTTTTACTATTTTCATGTTAGTATACTATGCCCATTATTTAGGCTAGTTAAGGTGTAAGTAAACGACGACTCTTGACATGTAACGTAACACCAACAGTTGCCAATGTGCTTTGAGTGAAAGGCTCTAGACACCACATTAGAGCCATTATGGAAGATTAAAAACACCCGATGATTTTATTTTTGAGAGAACTTTTACATTAACAATCAAAGTTTAGTTTGCATTTTAAGGAATTATAACATTGCAGACTAAATATATATATAAAGAAGCTTCTGCTGAAAAGAATAAATTCATGAAACAAAAAAATGTTGTATTAAAGCTGCAGGAGTTAAAATCACAGAATGCACAAATATGTTCTGTCTTCTCTAAATATAAATATAGATGAACCTGACGCTGTTTCACACAGTTATAGAAAAGTTAAGCCACTTGTCCAGACCGCCATCTGCCAGAATCTGATCAGCGATTGGTAATTACAGCTGTCAGTCATGTATTTAACTCCCATAAATGTCTGAAAACACCTGTGATTAGACAAAAACCTGCATCGTGGAGTAAATTTTCTACAGTCTGGAAACACAGGGTAGGAGTAGATGTCCTCTCAGACCAATAAATGACAATATGGTAAGAAGTAATAATGGAATTTTTGCACAGTGATGCTAAAAAACAATCAAGCACTGCAGCTTTAAGCAAATAGATCAGCCAGTGAATGCACCACAACATGATAGATACTGAAAATTAAAATACTAAAATTGAAAACAATGAAAACAGATATTTAAGACAGACTACCTGTTAAACTGAGAAGTTGTGGAAGTGGTCTCAAAATCTAAAAAATTAAACAATATTGTTGTTCTTTAGGGGCTCAACACAAAATATAATTATCAATGCAATGGTAGAGAAATTTCCTGCTTGATAAGAAAAAAAACTTTTTAATTCCTTATTGCAATTTATTCCATTTTGATTTGTAACAACAATAGAGTTGACAAATGGCTCTAATCTGCTGTCATAGCTGCACTGAGGACTGTCTGGCCTGAGGAAATCCTGCAGATGCTTGGAACGCAGTAGTAGCATTAATGTGTTGTTGTCAGAGACTGGTCAGGACTATTTTTAAGCACATAATGACACCGATGTCAGGAATAGACAATCATACAGTAAAGTACTCGTTTTGTGTAACAATGCCACATGCTGTGCCAAAACCAGGTGAATGATGCCCTCCTATTGAATCCCTGCCGGGCTTTCAAAGCGATACCAAGACTTGACTCATCGTGTTAGTTAGTGCACGCTGCTTGCAAACACTCGTCGTCTTTTAGTCCCCGTTTGCGGCCTCTGCTAAACCATCAGTATGTTGAACTGTTTCATCTCGGCCATGTTGCCTCAGTAGTCACATGGAAAAGGATTTCAATGTTTGTTTGTTTGTTTTTTTTCTCCAACTGCCCGAACATGGGAGACTGTGTGTTCAACAGTGACGTCATGGTGCTATGGTGGGTTGGGGAAATGGCTGATTAAACTGTATTCTTATTTACATCCAGATGCAGAACATGATCTGTTTGTTTAACAGCCAGCTACTATATTTGATGGCATGCATATACACTAACACACAAACATGCACATATACAGTACATACAGTATACCTGTACACATACTGTACACATGCACATATGCATGTGCCTAGATAATGTATGGGTCAGACCCCCCCACTGTGACCAACCGGTGGAGGCCAAGTGACTATTGGCTGGCCCAAAAACAGTATAATTCCTCATCAGCAAGGTACACTGACAAAGCTGGTGAAATTGTGAAAACGTAGCGCTCTTTCCTTTCTCTTATTTTAACCGGTATGTTCCCTTTTTATTTTGTTGTTGGAAACAGCCTCTGTATGGTATTGTCGTATGCAATGTGACAGCCATTTGCTTTGTATATCTCGCTTTTTCAAGCTTCACACTACTCCTGAAAGCAGCTTGTGTTGTTTTTTTCTCTTTTTCTGTGAAGTGATGCCTTTTATCAAAGCAATAGATTTGCTGCAGTGTTTGAATGACCCCGGACCTCACACACACACCTCGCAACTGTACAGACTCAAAATAAATGCACAGACAATCAGAGGGAGAGAGATAAGAGGGGGAGGGGAGGCACCCGGGCTCAGACCACCGAGTCGGCGTGTAGACCCGGGCCTAAAAAAGGCACATTGGCCACGTTTACATGCACCCGGGTTGTCCAGTGTCTGCTCTAGGTTGTCTTCGTGTCCAGTTGTTTACAGGAGTCTTTCGATGCCTGTGACGGAGCCTGTCTGGTGCTATTAATAAACCAGTAAACAGTGTTGGCAGAATGGTAGAGCTGAAGGTGATGTCCCGTTAGTTCCTGCACCTCACCACATTATACATAAGTGAAAGAAAAACAAACCCAAGAGCATCAAGAATATCAGTGGAGACAGGAACAACGGGTCTGGTCACACAAACACACACATCGGATGCATCAGTCTTATTTTTCAGTGTTACTCTAATGGCCCTTTTGGACCAAAACTGTCCCAGGAACTCAACTCAGGAACTCAATCAGGTCCCCTTGGTGCGTACGTGTTTGCGTTTCCACTGCATCTGAAGAACCGCGATTAGTCTAACAAAACAGATTAGCAGCTAAGGCTAAGGGATTAAAAAGTGACAGCTTTGTGTTGTTGTTTGTAATTTACTGTTGCATGACCTGGAGAAGCATCTCTGTCGTAACCCACACTTACCTCCTTTTTTAGACTTTGTAGACTTAGACTCAGGAGTTCCGCTGCACGGTTTACTTTCATTCAACGTAGGTAACATTCGAAGAAGCATCCACGCTAATTCCTACAGTAATAGTAACAGGCTGTTGCTTGGTTGCGGTCTGAACGGCCTCGTGAGTCGGAGACGTTCAGTGCTGTAAAACCAATACCTGCTAGACTATCAGCACATTCTACCTCAGGCGCAGGGATTTACTGTGAGGCGCAAACTATGGCCGAGGAACCAAAACATGTTCCTGCGGTGAGACGTTAAGTTCCTGTGTCCTTGTAAATGTCTTTCTGTTCCTGGAGAATTTCATGAGCTGGAAAAGGGCCATGATGAGAGTAGACAATGGAAAAAAAAACGAACATTCACTCGATGGCTGTGGCAGTTCATCACTAGGGGGTGTATAATCTCCACAATAAACTATTCATACTTTTTAGGAGTCATAGTTGTTATTGGACATTTATATGCAGATTTATGAGAATGTTTAATGGCCATAAGCACAAGAACAGCCACATTCATCCTGCTTTGACTCCAGTGTTTGTCTCTTAAACCATGTCTTATAATTTCTGTGAAATCCCAAACTTGGGTATTCACTTATAAATATAATATAAGATGATATTTTGCTTATAGAAACATACTTAATTCATCTAGTACGTTAAAGAATATTGACTAAAACTACTTTAAATTCTTGCCAAACATTCTTTTTGTTTCTTAAATCATAATTTAATTTGTATATGTTGAGATTTGATAAGATTTTATTGATACCTGTGCTTTTGTCATACCTGCGTATTAATCTGACTCTTTAGTGAATCCCTTTCTGATTCCAGATCAGTTTTCATCATCATTGCAACTGTTTAATTGTGTTACAGTCGGAATGCAGTGTAAAAACAGAGTAGAAATAAAAATACCGATTCTAGCTGCAGTTCTACAATAGTATAGACGCATGAGTTTTACAGCATTGTTTTACAGCATTGTTTCCATTGAACCACTGCAAGAAAATGATGATGGCATCAGCAAAAGGACTTTCGAAGCTCAGACAGATGCAATTTCACTGGATTAGATAATTTAGAACCAGTTCTCGATATCGATCCCTATCTGTGTGAGGAGGAGGAGGAAGAATCACAGCAATGAAGAAGCCGTCTTTCTTTCCTGGACAGTGAGTTAAAATCTGAACAGACTTCATTCAACATAGTCAGTGTTGTGGAGCTAATGATGAACTACACAGCCGTCAGTGTGTGATTTGTCAGATCTACATCTTCATCCTGAGTCCGTTTGTGCAGCCAGACCCTTGTATCTCCTATTGAATGTGCACTTGTTTCCACAGAGTGAGATGGGGCGATGAAAAATAAAGACTGCACTGAAAAATAAACCCCACCATTACATTCAGACTGATCTGGGAATGGGTTTTTTTTTCCCTTAAATTCGCAGTAAAAAGTGAAGCCGTAACTTTCTAGAACTGACGCTCGAAAAACAGGCCGCAACTTGTGCAGACGACAACCACAAACTTCACAGTCGAGAAACAGACACCAATAAATGTTGAAATCATTATTTCACATGTTAGAAAAGACATGAGGAAACTCAATGACAGTGTTAGAAATGAAAAAAGAACATTTCCATCAACCTTAAATCCACATTTATCAGATTAACATGGCCACTTAATGGAACAAACAGTTACTTTTATGTTTATGTTTATGTTTATGTTTACGCATTTGGCAGACGCTTTTTCCAAAGCGACTTACAGGGGAAAACCAATTAAATCACTCAATCAATCAAATTTTATTTATATAGCGCCAGATCACAAGAAAGTTATCTCTTGGCATTTTATATATAGAGTTGGTCAAAACCAGACTCTAAGTCAATTCTACAGAAACCCAACAGAATCCTTTTAGACAAAAATCCACATTAGCACAAATTTAACAGTGCAGTTTAGTTTCTGGAAACATTCCTTTAACTTCTGCATGTTCCTCTGTTAACCCTTACATCCACTGAACTATTTTTACATCAACTTCCAAATTCACTTTCCTCTACATCCAAGTGATTTATAACCATTTACTATAATATTATCCTCTGCATTTTGCCTTTTTTAGTGAAAATCAGGGGTTTAATTTACAATATTTAATTTACTGATCGTGTAGATGCTCATAAAAGCCTAGAGTAAATTCAAAAGCTATTATAAAACAGCAAAAACAGAAGAAAAAGCTACTTTTTCAACAAAATATATCAAAGGAACTGAAAAACAACCGTCTATAACCTCTGTCATTTCCATGTTCCTGGACGTCCAAAAGAGACATATCTGATGTTGCGGAAAAGCTGATAAACTGCTTTTTTTTTTTTTAAATCAAGGTCCTTTTATTTTCAAACGTATAACAAGAAATGACTTGGGCATGAAACTATTATATCAAGTTCCTATCCAACTACCCCCTCACAAGTACTGGACCCTCATTGAGTTTATATACACCCGGACATTGTATACACACATACAATAATATATAAACCCCCTTCAAATATATGATAAAACTGCACTTACTGCACAAATTATTAAAAAGCACTGACAGAGTCAGTCAATCAGTAGATGCTTGTTTAGATCTTCAGAACATTTTTGCTTTAAACAGCTTTATATAATTTATCTGATCTAATTATTCTATAAGATTGTCTGTAATTTAATCCATTTAAAAGTAAAAAAACTAAAGCTGAAACTCAAACATACTCCACTGAGGGACATTTATCGTGGTCTGGGAGTCTTTGAAGGTTGTGTACGAACTGGTATTAATAACCGTTAAAAAAAAAAAAAAAAAAAAAAAAAAGAAGAAGAAAAAAAGAAAAATCCATCACCCGGCGTAATTACTTGAATAATCGTCACAGAGCTGGTGCATGTAAACGTTACCGATGCTGACTGCTGGTTCAGAAAATGTTTACTGTTCCCGAAGAGGTGCCAGTACGCTGTTGTCTCTCCCGCGAGTTGTTACTCTTAAGGTTACTCAGTTACATACCAATAACATGAGTTGCACCATAGAAAAGCTATTTTACAGTACAAAGGAAAAAGGATGTATATTTTCAGACTGCAGATTTTTTTTACGGATGTTGTTAGCATAATATGAATATGATATTGTTTTGCATAGAGTTAAAAAATAAAAAAAAAAATTTAAAAAAATACAGTTTCTTGCTCTCAAACCCATTTCGATGTCTCCGCAAAAGAACTTCGAGCAAGGTATGAATCATAAATGACACAAAATTAGTGCAGCATTAGTTCTATGATCAAAAGTGATGGATTAGTGCAGTTGTTGGACTTCACTGTCAAAAAAAACAAAAAAACAAAAAAAAAAAAACAAACAGCACAACTACACGTGAACACATCTAAAGGACAACTTCTCGGTCAAAGCGTAACCAGCATCATCCACCATCGACACAGATCTCTCTCCTTGTGTGTTTGAGTGTCTTCTTGTTCAATTCATCTGTTTCAACACGTACTGGAAAAATAAAACTGTCACAGAGAGAAAGGGCAGTGTGATTCAAGTGTGTATAGGTGAAGGAGTGAATTTGTGCTGACGAAAAACAGAAGATGCAGAAAAAACGTTTCCGGTCTAAAATTTGCCGTCTTGCACTCTGCGTTTTTTCTTAAAACGCGCCGTGGGTTGTGTCCGCACGGCATTTCTGATGTGACGACTTCAGGATGAAATCATTTTGATGCTCATGACACGATGATGATTGCAGCTAATGTGAATTGGCTCTTGAGAATAAAGATGGTTTTGAGAGACTTTGGTTTTTGTGCTTTTATTTCTACTGATTTTTTTTTCAGCCTGAATGTCTCAGTTTGTCTTCACAAACTAAATTGCATACAAAACCTTTTTTTTTTAAGTAAAATAGATGGAAATGATACGTGAATTCATTTTCCTGTTTCCAGTGGTGGAAAGAAAGTCAAAATTTTACACACTTGAGCTTGGCCACAGTGTTGTTGTGTATATAATATTTAGAGCAGTGATTCTCAACTGATGGGTCGTGACCCAAAAGTGGGCCGCAAACATGTTTTCAGCGGGTCCCTGGTCTTCGTCTGCGCAAAAAATAATGTTAAAAAATCAATCCTGTGGTTTATGACCCTGCCCCTGAAGGAGAGGCAAGGAGTGTTGTTTTTGGTTTGGTTTGTTTCTTTGTTTGTTAACACTGTAGCAGCAAAACTATTGGTTGAATTCATACCAAATCGGGTTTATAGATTGCCAATGACCCAGAATAGATCTCATTACATTTTGGGAAAAGTAGGTCAAAGTTAAAATTTTTTGATGAATTTTTGAAATATTTTTTCCCCCCATTTACTTATAATGGGCAAAATTTCAAATGTCTGTAGCAGCAAAAGTATCCAGTGAATTCATGCCAAATTTGGTTTATAGATTGAAAGTGATGCTGAATAGATGTCAACACATGTTGGGAAAAGTACATCAAAGTTTAAATTTTTAATGAATTTTTAAAATCTTTTTTCCCCCCCATTTACTTATTATGGGTGAAATTTCAGATGTCTCTAGCAGCAAAACTATTGGTTGAATTCATACCAAATTTGGTTTATATATTGCCAGTGACCCAAAAGGGATCTCATTACATTTTGGGAACAGTAGGTCAAAGTATAATTTTTTTATGAATTTTTAAAATCTTCCCACTGACTTATAGTTATAATGGGGCGAAATATGTGCGAGGGGTGGGGGCGCGGCCAGGGGGCCTGTGAAATGCCCTGTCCAGCCTGCCAGAGCTAAACAGACCCCTGTTTGACAGTCACGGCTGCCCCCCCTCCCGGGCCGACAATGATGGATGCCCCCACCACCACCACCATTTCCTGGTCAGCAATCACGAATGTCCGCCCCCTCGTCCACCCCTTGTATCTACAACCCTGGTACTCCCTGCTCCTCCACCAGTATCACTACCCCCCCCCCCCACACACACACACACACACACACACACCTCCTCTGCTCCCTTGACCATGCACTGACCCCAAAACACCTGAAAAACATTTCAACACTGACGTCCAACTTTGACTCATCAACCCCAATTTGACCTTGAAAATGAACGCCAACGCCAAGAGAACTCAACCTAGAGATTCCAAAGTTGCAGCTAAAAATGAAACATGAAGGAGAAGTGGACATTTTAGTTTAGGATAACTGGGTTGACACTGATTGATGGACAGACAGACAATACCCAGTAAAACCTGGCAATGTCTACTACACAACTTTTTTTGTTTTTAATATCATTCTATGCTTTGTCCTCATATAACCTTTTTGATGCTGAATTGATTCTCGACCTTGGCTTTTTACTCTTTATCACTTCGTCAGTCTGTCCTTGCCGCCTTCCACATGAATATTTCTTTGCTTTCAGACTCGTTAGTAATTATCAGCATCTTTCAAAGGGCCATAAAACCCTGAGGTTACTTTAAAGCTTTAAGGTTATTACTAAAATATTTCAAAAGGCTGTAAAACACTTTCCCCTGCCGCTGCTTATCTCTGCAGGCACCCAGCCTCCTCTGCTCTTCATCAAATACATCAAACTTTAAGGCATTAAGTGCATTTGGACGCAGACAAAGGCGAACATGATGAATCAAAACATTCCTTATCGGGATGTTTCTTCGACTGCTTCACAGGTGGTACACTTCCAATGATCTGTCACGGCGATTATTTGGCCATGAAAATATCCTTTTATTCTGAGGCAGAGTCATAGCTATGTTAAAGCTAAAAGCTAAATCACTGCTTTGATTTAATAATTATTGATAAAGATAATGAGTGGGTAGTTAATAAAAGTCTCTACAGGGGCTGGGGTCATCGCTCAAATGGAAGCAACTGAAATGAAGATGCGACATATTGTCCATGTAGATTTATCTTTTTCAGAGCATCAGTGACAGCAGCTGATGTAAGAGGATAAAAAATGGTCGGTATAACCACAGGAAAATGGATCATTGGTGTCAAAATCAGTTTAGTTCAAGGGCCACATTCAGCCCAGTTTCATCTCAAGCGGGCCGGACCAGTAAAATAATAGAATAATAACCTATAAATAATGACAACTCTTTGTTTTGGTGCAAAAAATTAAAAGATCCTTTGTCCCCACATTAGACAAATTCTATTCTATTCTATTCTATTCTATTCTATTCCTTGTCATTATTTATAGGTTATTATGATTGTATTTTACTGGTCTGACCCACTTTAGTTCATAATGGTCTGTATGTGGCCTATGAACTTAAATGATGTTGACACCCTTGAATGTTAATACAGGGTGACACAAAAAAACGGGAACTTTTTAACAATCCAATAAAACCAAGAGTGATGGAAGAAAAATATTTTGTTCATAGTAATTGAAACCTTAAAACATGCCATTTAAGAAACAATGATGGAATTTTCATTTTTTTTAAAATTACAGGGTGACCCAAAAAAACGGGAATTTTTGAAGTGCGTATTGGCAGACATGAGCAAGTGGCAGCACTGCGAGACAGTGACCTTGAGCAAGTAAACACACCCCCGTTTTAGTAACCATTGGCGGCTGTGCGAGAATTGTTCGGTAACCGTGTGATCTCAAGATTCGGTAACGTTCCCTGGCCCCCTAGATCGCCAGATTTGTCCGTTTGTGATTTTTTCTTGTGGGGCTATCTCAAGAGTAAAGTGTACACGACTCGACCAAGAACTGTGGATGAGTTAAAACAGAGAATTCAGGATGAAATTCACAGTATCCCAGCTGAGATGTTGCAGCGGTCAATGAGGAATCTCAACAGCAGATTTCAAGAATGCATTCGTACAGGAGGACGCCATCTATAGGAAGTAATTTTAAAAAATGAAAATTCCATCATTGTTTCTTAAATGGCATGTTTTAAGGTTTCAATTACTATGAATAAAATATTTTTCTTCCATCACTCTTGGTTTTACTGGATTGTTAAAAAGTTCCCGTTTTTTTGTGTCACCCTGTATCTTCAGAGTAATTTTTACATTTCACAAATTCATCCCAGTCAACGGCCTGATTAGACCCCTTGGCATTCCAGTTTTGGCCCGCGGGCCGTATGTTTGACACCTGTGAAGCAGTGCCTGTGAAAATAGAGATACTATATGGGTGCTTCTATGAAACTGGGTTTATTTTGGTGTCTTTTTAGAGCCAATAATAAAAGAGAAATTTAGACATATTACCCCCCAGGATGTATCTAACGATGACCTCAGATACATGCAAAAAAAAAAATCTACTCTTGCTCTGAGCCATCCCAAAATTAATGAATTTTTAATAAAATATTGGGGCCAAAAATTGGGAAATGAAAACCTACCTAGGTGTCAGTGCATTTGATCTGGAAAACATGGCTTGAAATGGTCTTATATAGTGCTATAAATAAAGCCACTGTGTCAAATTTGACGATCCTAATGGTTTTCCTAATCCACACATGCAGGTTTTTCATGAATCCACTCACAATACATGTGGAACCTGCCCATTTCAATACAAATAAATCATGAGTTATTTTGCAACAGCAATCATTTTTGTGAAACACTCTGCCTTGCATATTTAGTTCGATTCCCAAAATGTACCTGTGAGAGAATAAAAAGATATTCAAAAAATAGTAGCGTGTAATTTTCATGTCCTTTTTTACCATGTGTTATGTTCTGACGCACTTCTATTTTTTCCCCTTTGTCTTTTGTGTTTTTTTTGTTATAATTCTTACTTGACACTTTGGGCAAAATATTATGTATTTAGTATGTTTCTTTAATAGATGGCCAATTGGTTTTCCCGCCGGCTGAGATTATAAATTGGACCAGTGCTGGGCTCTCGTTCTCTCTCGCCTCCTGTTCTCTCCACCTCCTCCAGCGATGCCGGCGTCCGGAGCGCGCACGTTGAGGCGCGCATCCACTCCATTGGTCCACGCAGGTTGCGCCACGCAGGTTGCTCCATGCCAGCGGGGTTTTTTGTTAGCTATTTGTTAGCTTATCCTTTTGTTTGACCAGGTGGATCCGGACGTCCTGTTTTCGTTTTTTCTTTCGTTAGGGCTTATTTTTGAAGTTTGCTTTGTTTGATAGGGTAGCGGTGCGCTGGCAGCTTCTACGGCCCTGTACAGGGTTGGCCTGTCCAGCGCACCGTCCTTATGTTTAGTTTGCCGGTCCACTCTGGTCGTTTCTTTTGTTACTTTGGGCACGGGGTTTAAAAGGGGTTATTAGATTCCGCTTCATTGGAACCTTGTTTGGTACAAACGAAGAGAATAGCAGAAGAACAAAAAAAACCTAACTGCAAATAAACAAAAGTTTTTCTAATTATACTCCTTGACTCCCGGTGTCCTTGGTAAATATGTTTCACCCTTCGGGTTGTAACAGATTTATGGGGGCTCAGTCTAATTAGAACCCTAGGTTTGAGTTATTTTGTAACTCTTTTGATAAGTTATCTTTTGTGTCTTTGATAACTTTGGGTTGTGTCACTTAGTTTTTTTCGTGACTTAATTTGTGTATTTGGTACGTTTTGGACTGCATGTGTTTCGAGTTGGGGCTTCTGTTTTGGCGTGACTGTGAGCACTTAAGAGGTCCAGCTGTGGTGTGGGTATTGCTTATTTGTGTGTTAGCCTATTGTTTTCGGGCTGCATAGATTCTAGGGTAATCATGTCTTTCAACCTAGATGAGTTTGTAGAAGCACCCACTTTGGAGGCATTTAATGCCTGTTCAAAGGGAAACCTTATAGCTGTTGCTGAGCATTTCAAGGTATCTGTCTCAAAACAAGCAAAAAAGGCAGTTATTAAGGCAGAGCTGTTAGACGCTTTAATTCAACGTGGAGTGTTCCCTACTGGCGTAATGCCTAAAAGTCCTCCACGTTCCCCCTCATCGCTTAATGCAGAGGAGACAATTCGTTTAAAGGAACTCGAATTAGAATTAAAACGGCTTTCTTTGAGGGAAAAGGAGTTGGAATATTCGAGTATTCTGGAACAGAAAAGGTTGGACCAGCAGACTCAAATTCGCCTTCATGAGGTGGACCGTGGTATTGTTCCACGACAGGCTGAATTTGATGTGAGCAGGAATATTCGTTTAGTTCCCCCTTTCAACGAAAAAGATGTGGACAAATATTTTGTCTTGTTTGAAAGGGTCACCACTTCACTTAAATGGCCAAGGGACGTTCATTGGAACCTTGTTTGGTACAAACGAAGAGAATAGCAGAAGAACAAAAAAAACCTAACTACAAATAAACAAAAGTTTTTCTAATTATACTCCTTGACTCCCGGTGTCCTTGGTAAATATGTTTCACCCTTTGGGTTGTAACACCATGTTGCATGTGGATTTTTGTATAAACATAATAGAAAAATGTGTTTTATCTGAAAAATAGTTTCTCTTTTATCTCAGTAAAGATTTGAATGGTCTGAATTTTTAGCCCCCATGTCCTGTTTTTAGGGTCCAGTTTCATAGACGCACCCATATGTAAAATGGTTGTAAATTCCTACATGTTTAATGCAGTATTTTTGTTAAACTTCTTGAATTAAAACAACACTTCAATCATATCTTGCACACAGACAATGTCACCGTCCAAATACTTATGGACCTGACTGTATATGGTTAATTGTGAAAATCCACAGTTCCCATTTAAGCCTAAAGTGGAACACATAACTGCTGTATCAGTAACTTGTAACACACAGGAGAATGGAGCTGAGTACATGGTACATAAAGTGGATTATGGTTGCAGGGAGTCTGTGGGTTGTGAGATGAATACAAAACACAACAGCTGGTAACGCTCCAGACAAGTGTATCAGAAACCGCAGGAATTCATCTTTGGAAGCACGTTTATGTGAAATTAAACCACTAACAATAACCCTGCCTCAGGAACACCTCGGAAAAATAGAACGCAGTTATGCGCTGCATCCAAAACACCCTGAGCAGCTGGTGTTGGACCGAACACAACCGAGAAATGGTCGTTAAATACATAAAAAATGAGGCCTGCCAAGTTAAAACATAACAAATTTTAACAGGATGCATCAATATTTTTGCTTTGAATGTCCATCTTTCTTTGTGACAAAAAGAAGGTTGTAACACAGAATAATAATAATAATAATAATAATAATAAGTCCCGTGTAGTGGGTTCTGATTTCCTCTAATAATATTGTTGAGGCAGATTGCATTTGATAGTGTACAGCACTTTACCTCCTTTCCGTCGGTAATCAGAGCATAAATTTTTCATATTTTGTTTCATGTGATCACTACAGTCCTTGGTGGAAGGATTTTTTCTTTTTTTATTTCTGTTTTTTAATGCAGTGTTGCCTGTTCAGCCAGAGTCGATGTCTGTATTTTATCCTCAGATGAACCCAAAGTGCAGTGAGGACAAGCGTCGTCTCGAGCAGAATCAAGGCAAACAGCACCACCATCTGGACAAATATATATCACATGTAAGTCAGCATGAATCCCCTCAGCTGCATGAACCAGACCTCATCAATAGAAAACCGTGTTATTGATAACAGTATGGCTCCATTCAAACTATTTATCTATATTTTAAAGGCAAGGTAATGCAGTTATAGTTATACAGTGCATAAGGCAGTTGGTGAGGGTACAGATTCAAGTGTAAATACTGAATGTGCATCTGGACCTAGAACAGCTGTAAATCTGAGCTGGGTTCCATCATTAGAACCCCCTCCTGGTCCTTACAGGCCCACGGGTCAGACCAGACCAGACGTAACCCCCTATCTGTCTTACAGGTCTGCTATATGGCGGTGTGCATGTGGATTTAGGACTGTGAATCCAGATTTGGACCAGACACGTTTTAAGGACATGGCTAATTCTCAGTGTATGAGGTGTGAAAGAATATGAGCCGGAGATATGAGTGTAACCATAGCAACAGTGTATGGAAGTCTACATTCAGAGGTATGAGATGTTTTTGTGTATAGACATTATTTTTTTATATGGTACGGTGAGGTGTGATGACTGAAACCATGAATAATGTTATAACTTTCAATCATTAATAATCATATTTCCTGTCCTGTCACGTGAAGATATTTAACCCTGTATCAGGCAAGTGACCATTTTTGGTCATTTCTGCACGCATTACAAGGCAGTGACAGGAACAGTTACAGTAGTCGCTTTTCCATTGACTCTCAAATTGCACAATATAACTTGTGCATAAAAATTTACCTAATGGAAAAACGACAATTTCGCCAAAAGTCTAATTTTTTGATTAAAAGTTTTTGCACTGGCAAGAGGTGGTTTTTCAGGCGTAGCGCAAATGGTATATCACGCAAAACTGCAATGGAAAGACCCTTTTTCTCAACTAGAATCAGGTGAATTAAAAAAATGGATGTTGACGTACGTTACAACAAGCAAAAATGAAGAAGAAACATGTCGTGGTATGTGTGGACACACCAGGAAACCCAATCATTTTTTAATTTAGTACGAGATAGGGGAGTAATATATAATAATAATGAATATATCTGTAAATCAACACCGTATTTATGTTTGTCGCCATGTTTATGGAGTGACTTCTCGCGTCATCTCGCAATAATAAATAAACAAATCATCGCATTTGTGATTTAATGAAGAAATCAACATTACGCACTTCTGTTTTTTCACCATTTAGTAAAGTTTAGTAAAGTTTCACGCAGATGTCCAATGGAAAAGTGACTAGTGAGGACAGTGAGTCAACAATCTCAGGTCCAATGTGGTCTACTGGGTCTGTAAGGTCCACCTCTGCATGAACAGTGAGTGTACCTGCTTTGTTAGGTACCGTGAAGTAATGGTACTAATGTAAGGAATGATGTTCAAAGGGATAATGTGGATGTGGACAGGTGTCTGGATCAGCACTTATGTTGGTCTGATGTTCTGAAAGTGATGTTCTAATGTTCTAATGCCATGTAATACCATCTAATGTTTTAAATGCCATGGTCACTTTAAAGTTTGATGTTTGCACTATGGATACTTGTCACTTTATTTTATTCTATTTTTCTATTTATATATATATATATATACATATCTTAGATGTGCCTTTTATTTTATATTATATGTGTGTAAATATGTATGCCAAATGCCAAGAGCTGCTGGCCGAAATTTCGTTGTGCCTCGCATAATGACAATAAAGATTCTATTCTAAAGTACATGTTCCTTTCACCTTACATATGTTACACCCAGGGTGCGATTTGTTGGGTAGGGGGTGGAAGGGATCAAACCCCCCCTCTGGTTTTTACATCCCTACGTCTGCTCAATGAATTTCATCCTGGGGGGGGGGGGGGGGGGGACAACCAACCAATAACTGATATAAAAGGCAGGTGGTGACTGAGTTTTCTTCCACCTATATCCTACATTACTGGCACTAACGTTCACCTGAACCAAACTGTCGGCGGTCTCAGAATTCGTGAACGTCCCCATGCACTGGGGCACCGTAAAGGGGGGGTGTAAATGTGACAAATTCATGGGGCCCAGTATTTGTGCATCCCCCCTCTGTTTTTTTTTTATTTTTTATTTTTTTTTACAAATCGCACCCTGGTTACACCTTACACTATTTATTTGTTTGTTTATTTATTTATTCTTGCCTCTTATGGGCCATATACCCACTTATTTTTCAGTCAGCATTGCATATACCCACTTCTAAATCCCCCTGATGTGCACCATTCAGTAGTATCTGAGCCAAATTGCTCATTTTTTCCCCTCAGATGGTGAAGCCATGACCCACCCTACTCTGCCTCTAATTGGCTAGTACTTGCTGCCATCACTGATTAGATTGGTTAACTTTAGGTATGAGGACTGATGAGCCAATCAGAGGCAGAGAAAGGCGGGTTATACCAAGGAAAATATTGCTAACTATTGCCACCTCTGGAACCTGATTGGACACCTCAGGTGCCAGTGCCACCCCAGTTGACTGACGGTCACTGCGCGTCTCTTTGATAGATGCGCAATTATTGGAAATGCGAATGACAAAGGCAGAATAAACGTATGTGAGTGACACATACCGAGAACTTACTTTCAAGGATTACATCATTCAGAAGTAAGTTTTAAGGTGGTTTCCAAATGACTGACTGTTTAAACTACTGGCCATATGACTGCACATTTAGAGGAGAAGAGGTTTTGCCGGCAATAGTTAAACTGTGTGAGTAGGCTAACGTTAAGAAAGGCTAACGTTATCCTATGTTTGCTTCATGACGAATACATTTACATTCATGCAGCTGCTTGTGTGACCAGTAATACCTACAAACTGCTCCTAATCAAGTCATGGTAATTTTATAATAGGGAGTAAATACTACTGATGGATTTTTGGGTAAACTAAGTAGAGTAGTCTGGCAAGCCACCGTTTCTAAAACAGCACTTTTCTGGACTACTTAAAAAAAAAAAAAAGAAGCCAAAAATCGAAAGTATACCAACTTCCCCAGGAACCACTACACCACTGCTTATGGGTAAAGAACAAAATATGGTAACTTTATTGACCTTGATTTTCTACATAACAGTACAAATTTTTGAACATTTTCACAAAGTAATAAAATCTTGCTATGTCCTCCAATACCACACTAAGGTTGAATTTCAGAGTATTTCAATGAGTGCCCTCTAAAGGGTTAAATAGTTGAGAATGTCATTGAGCTGTATTTACTCTAGTGTGGTTTTCAGAGCAGTAGCACTAATCTTGTATCATTGTCCGTGGCCCAACACACTGAGGGTCATACAAGGCCCACTAGGACAAGTCTGCCACACGGGTCACTGAACTAACAGAGTTTCCTGCTGTTCTTCATCATGACTAAACGCTTTCTCTGTCATCTTAGCTGAGGCCACTGCATGAGGGGAAAACACAGGGAGATTCAGAAACGGAGAATAGACCGGAGTGAAAGACCTATTCAGCATCTTTTCCTTCAGTAAAAGTACCAATATTTCACCTCTCTGTGTTCGATTTGCATGTTCCCCCCATGCTGTGTGGGTTTCCTCCACTTCCTCTAGTTCGCAGGTGCCAAAACCAGCCCAACAAGGGGTCCAATCAGGGATGAATTTGTGAAAAGCAAAAATTACACTGATTTTATTGTCAATCAATGGTGTGAAAATCATTTTAGTTCAGGATCCACATATAGACCAATTCAACCTCAAGTGGGTTAGACCAGTAAAATAATAACATAATAACAGAAATAATAAACAAAACAAAATTAAAACATATAAATTTTCTCATCAAAAAAAAAAAAAAATTAGATTTACAAACTATCTTTTTACAAAAAATGTGAATCATCTGAAGAAACGTGAACAACCTGAAATGTCTTAAGAGAAGTCTGTACAAGTGTACCAATATTCTGCCTGTTATTAAATGTTTTGTGTATTTGTAACTGTAATGTAAGCTGTAATGCACGTGTGTAAATGATAAACTGAGGCAGAATATTGTTACAATTGCATCTATTTTTCTTAAGACATTTCAGGTTGTTCATGTTATTCTGACATTTAAGGAAACATTGTAGATGTAAACATTTTCATAATATAATTTCACTTTTTTCGCTGTTACTTTACTGGTCCGGTCCACTTCAGATCATATTAGGCTGCATGTGGCCCTTGAACTAAAATGACTTTAACTTCCCTGCTCTAGATTCACCCAGTATTAAACCATGTCTTTTAATTTCATTTTCCAGTCAGAGCTTTGACCAAGGTCTGTCTCAAATCTGAAGTTATAGTACTTTGACTCCTCCGCTTGTATCTGTGGTTGAAGGCTGAAGAGGAGCTTGGAGTAGAGACAGCAGCGTACTGCTTTATGTTATGATCTGTCAGATGAATGTTTATCAGTGGCGGCTGCTCGTCTTTCAGACAGGGGAAGCTCATTGTCGGCTTACATCAAAAAAAAAAAAAAAAAAAAAAATTGTCAAGTTATTTAAACATAAATTCAGCCCTCCGTTCCTTTTTAAGAAAATGCTCAGTGACCTTATCGTACCAAGTAGGCGTCTTTTCCAGGGACTGGACCAGTGTCCTCTGAATGTCCAGCAGAGCTGGGCTGCTTAGATTGCCTTGGCCCATTGTGTTGTGGGTGTAAGACTTCAGCCTTTTTAAACTACAGATGCTCCTTTCACTCCGACCTAGCCGACAGTTTGATTGATTTAACTATCTACAAAACAATATTAAACTCGAACAAGAAATGATTAAATTATGTAACTGAAACAAGAAAACGCTGAAATGCTTATGTTAAATTGAAACAAGGAAGTACAATGAGTGTGTTTTATTTACAGTACAAGAAATGAACGAGTAATTTCGTAGTGGTTTCTCTCTGATTTCACAGCAGAATGTGCGGAGGTATTAAACTGAACTGTGTCAGTGAAGGAGAAGATCTGAAAATAGCTGTCAATCAAAAGGGATTCAGCCTTTCGACTGATCCTCCAATCAGCACGTGGGATTCTGGCGTCCAGCCCGGCTGAGCTCCGCCCACAGCTCCATTCACCCCCAGAGACGCCCGGTGTCCGGGGGCAGGAAAACATTGTGGCATTTATCCAATTACCGTCCAGTTTTGAGGCAATGAAAAAAACTGTTCCATTCAGTCCCATTGAAGCCCAGAGACGCCCGCAGTCTACGGACAAATGCACTGAGCAGAGATGGATGAGAAAACAGCACAACGGGAATGTATGAGAAGTGAACAACATCGCGTCTGTTGATTTGTGATAAAGCTGATTCTGAACGAACTCATCTTTGAGATGAACGTGTTCTAACACATCTGTAGTCAATAAAATGTCAACACAACCGTACATATTTAACCATTTAATTTTCGTAATTTTAGGGGAAGCCGAGCTTCCCTTGCAGTCTATGAGAAATCTCCACTGATATTTATGTAGGTTTATGGATGACTTTTAATACAGTTTACAGCACAGGTGTCAAACACACGGCCCGGGGGCCAAATCCGGCCCACCAAAGGGTCCAATGAATGGGATGAATTTGTGAAATGCAAAAATTATACCGAAGATATTAATCATTTTAATTCAGGTTCCCAATTTAATCTGCAGTGGGTCGGATCAGAACAATACTATCAGAATAACCTATAAATACTCACAACTCCACATTTTTCTCTTTGTAAATATAAACATTTTCTCATCATTTTACTGTATTTACACTAAAACAAACTATCATTTCACAAAAACGCGAATAACCTGAACAAATACAAACATTTTGAAATGTTTGAGGTGTCAGTTTTCCCATATTCTGCCTGTTATTAAATGTTTTGTGTATTTGTAGATCCACTGTGATCTGTAAGTTGTAATTCACGTGTAAATGATAAACTGAGACATAATATTGTTAAAATTGCATTTAAGTTTTCTTCAGAAATTTCAGTTTGTTAATGATATTCACATTATTTTAAAGCAGGGGTGTCAAACTCATTTTAGTTCAGGGGCCATATTCAGCTAAATTTGATCTGCAGTGGGCCAGACCAGAAAAATAATAACATAATAACCTATAATGACAACTCCAAATTTTTGTCTATGTTTTAGTGTAAAAAAAACGCCATTAAATTATGAAAATACATACTTTTATAAACTATCCAAAAAAAAAAAACTGAAAAAACTGAAATTTAAATTAAAAAACATAAGAAAATTTTGTGCAATTTTAACAATATTATTCCTCCACTTCTCATTTCTCCATGTGCATTACGGATCAGATCTACAAAGACACTAAACACTGAGGAACAGGCAGAAAAGAGTTCAAATTGTGCTTAATTTTCTACAGACATTTCAGGTTGATCAGATTTGTTCAGGTTATTCACATTTTAGTGTTACAGAATAGTTTGTAAATGTAAATATTTTCATAATTTAATGTTATTTTTTTGCACTAAAACAAAGGAAAAAAAATAAGTTATTAATTCTAGATTTTTTTACTTAATTGAAGATTTTTTTTTTTGCTTAATTCAAGATTTTTTTTACTTAATTGAAGATTTTTTTTTTTTTTTTTGGCTTAATTCAAGATTTTTGCAACATTTGAGATTTTTTTTTGGCTTAAGTGAAGTTTTTTTTTTTACTTAATTGAAGATTTTTTTGGTTTAATTGAAGATTTTTTTTTGTACTTAATTCAAGATTTTTTTTGGCTTAATTCGAGATTTTTTCCTTAATTCAAGCTAAATTTTTTTTTTTGCTTAATTCAATTCAAGACTGTGGAATTTTTGCACTTGGCAAAAACATCCCAGGGGCCGAACTGGACCCTTTGGGGGGCCGCATTTGGCCCCCGGGCCGCATGTTTGACACCCCTGTTCTAAAGGATAGTTGATAGATGTAAACATTTTGACCGCAAAATGTTACTTTTTTTTGCTCTAAAACATAGAGGAAAGTTTGGAGTTGACATTATTTATATATTATTATGTTATTATTTCACTGGTCCGGCCCACTTCAGATCAAATTTGGCTTAATGTGGTCCTGAACTAACATGAGTTTGACACCCCTGGTTTACAGCATAGTACAGTCTCTCAGTAGGTGATGTCATACATTTGTCTATTTGACACACGTTTATCAGGAACTGGATCATTTTACATGTCAGTTTGTTTCTCTGCCGTTTACTTCCTGACCCTGTGACCTCATTACAGTCACTGTTATCACCTGGACTCTCTGCTGCTGTCCTCTCCCTCACCCTGCCACACCTTTTCAGCCAATCCCTTTCCACCTGTCTGCTCCCTCCCTCTCTCAGCCACACCCCCCTCATCAGCCAACTCTGTTCACCTGATAACACAGCTGCAGCTCATCAGACTGACAGTATATACAGGGTATCCTAAAAAAAATGTATACACACTTTAAATAATTGTAAAGTAGGTGTTTATTGAAATTCATTTAATTTTCAAACTGTAATAGAATTTAAAAACATCATTTTATTGTTTTGTCACCGCCTGTTCTCAAACTGACGTCCGTTCTGGTCCAGACAAAAAAAGTCTAGTGGTGTGAGGTCTGGGGAACTTGCCAAAACAGGTGGATTGGACGAGGGGTTTTGTTGAATACCCTCCACGTTCACCAGACCTCCATCCACTAGACTTTTTTTTATGGGGATACCTAAAAGGCAAAGTCTACGCTATGAGACCTGCAACAATTATTGAACGTGAATGCACGCAAAAACCAAGGAAATTGTTGCGTGATGTGTGCGATTCCATTGCTTGGCGTTGTCAGCAGTGTCTGGACCAGAACAGATGTCAGTTTGAGAACAGGCGGTGACAAAACAATAAAATGATGTTTGTAAATTCTGTTACATTTTGAAAATTAAATGAATTTTAATACACACCTACTCTACATTTAATTAAAGCGTGTATACAGGGTGGGGAAGCAAAATTTACAATGAACATTTAGTTGTTTTTTCTCAGCAGGCACTACGTCAATTGTTTTGAAACCAAACATATATTGATGTCATAATCATACCTAACACTATTATCCATACCTTTTCAGAAACTTTTGCCCATATGAGTAATCAGGAAAGCAAACGTCAAAGAGTGTGTGATTTGCTGAATGCACTCGTCACACCAAAGGAGATTTCAAAAATAGTTGGAGTGTCCATAAAGACTGTTTATAATGGAAAGAAGAGAATGACTATGAGCAAAACTATTACGAGAAAGTCTGGAAGATACTATTAAAGAAGAATGGGAGAAGTTGTCACCCGAATATTTGAGGAACACTTGCGCAAGTTTCAGGAAGCGTGTGAAGGCAGTTATTGAGAAAGAAGGAGGACACATAGAATAAAAACATTTTCTATTATGTCAATTTTCTTGTGGCAAATAAATTCTCATGACTTTCAAAAAACTAATTGGTCATACACTGTCTTTCAATCCCTGCCTCAAAATATTGTAAATTTTGCTTCCCCACCCTGTACATTTTTTGGGACACCCTGTATTCACTTCTCTGCTGTCAGTTATTTGTCAGATTGTAGTTCAGTACCTCTCAGACACTCCTGCTCTGTCCTTTTCTCTCGTTCCTGTTTCGGACCTCCGCATGACCTTTGACCACGTCGCTCTGCGTCCCCCCCCCCGCGTAAACCTGCCGGCCTGTCTCCCACCTGCCTCTCCTTCGTCCTGGTCCACGCCTCACCGCCTGTCTCCCAGTTACCCACCTGCCTTTCATCCTGGACTACGTCTCATCGCTTGTCTCCCGATTACCTGTCTGCCTCTCACCTGGAATCACTTCTCTCCATTTGCTCCCCCCTACTGTGGGTTTTAATAAATACGCTTTAATAAAGACACTGAACTTACTCTTGCATCTGTATGTTGCAATTGGTTCCTAACCACCCCCATGACAACATGACAAATACAACTTCATTCTGAAGAAAACTTTAACCCATAAAGATCTGGTGCTGCTTTTATGGTAACTCCCGAATAATTTGTTGTCTCCATTTAACCTTTTCATAAGTGATTTGTCACCATTTATTATAATATTATCTTCTGTAGTTTGCATTTTTCAGTGTAAATTGTCTATTTTCCTAAATTTATTTGACTGATCATGTAAATGTTCATTAAAGCTCAGAGTAAATTCAAGGGTTATTGTATCAAATCAGAGAAAACTGAAGAAAAGTTGACCTTTTTCAGCCAAATATACCAACAACTGAACATACAAGCAAGTATTTACATTTGCGTTTATCAGACTCCATGGGTTTTACTGGTGAATCAGTGTTGTAGAACAGGGGTGTCAAACTCATTTCCTTCCGAGGGCCACATTCAGACCAATTTAATCTGAAGTGGGCTGGACCAGTACAATAATACCATGATAGCCAATAAATCATGACAATTCTAAATTGTTTTAGTGCAAAAAAAAAAAAAAAAAAAGACATTCAATTATGCCAATATTGACGTTTACAAACTATCCAAACAAAAAGGATGTGAATAACCTGAAAAAAATTAAATCTGTTAAGAAATATGAGTACAATCTTATCAATATTTTGCCTCGACTTATCATTTCTACATATGCATTACAGATCAGATCTACAAACTTGTAATGGACAGAAAATACTTAAAATTGTGCTTAATTTTCTCTAGACATTTCAGGTTGTTCATATTTGTTCAGGTTATTCACATTTTATTGTTAAAGGATGGTTTTTAAATGTAAATATTTTCATTACCTCCGCCAAGGAGGTTATGTTTTTGCCAGGGTTTGTTTGTTTGTCTGTCCGTTAGTGTGCAACATAACTCAAAAAGTTACGGACAGATTTGGATGAAATTTTCAGGGTTTGTTGGAAATGGGATGAGGAAGAAATGATTAAATTTTGGTGGTGATCGGGGGTGGGGGGGCCCACGGGGGGGGGGGCCACTGATCAGCCTTGGAGGAGGTCTGTGCTCTCCGAGTGCTTCTAGTTATTTACTGTTTTTTGCACTAAATCAAAGAGAAAAAAATGGTGTTGTCATTATTTATAGGTTATTATGATATTATTTTTGAGTTTGATGCCCTAACTTGCACTTTGCAAATTCATTGCGCAGGCCAGATTCGAACCTTTGGCGGGTCGGTTTTGGCCCCCGGGCCACATGTTTGACACCTGTGTTGTAGAAGATGACAGTATTTCCACGGTAACTACAGAGCCTGTGAACATCCAAATGGGTCATATCTGATGACTATGAAAAGATGACAAACTGTATTTTACACTAATTATTTACATGGATTGGTCAGAAGTTATTAGACATTTTTGATCAGTAGATGCTTTTGGTCACAGCGGTTGTTTGGGTCTCCATGGGTTAATTTCATAAGACTTACTACTACCATTGCTTGTATTCTCCAGGTCTGATCCCCAAAAAGACGTCCAGTAGACTTCAAGCAATGGCCAAGGATACACCAACGGTCTGTAGACTGAAAAAAAGAATAGACTCTGATATTATGTGCAGTTACTTAATTACTTATCATGTATTTCTGTTATGCATTCTCTAAAAGCAGCAAGCAGAGCAGTAAGAAGCACTAAAACAGCATAGAGATAAATTCTGGAAGTAGAGTAAAACAGAGGGAAGACTATGCCGAAAACATTAAAGCTAAACACTGTTGCGGCCTCATACTCCGTTCGGAACCGGTGTTTTTGTCAGACACATGCAGGTGTTAACCATAGGGCCATATTATAAGAATTGGAGCATTGGAATATCTGACACAAGGCACAAGGCTGGGTGTGTGATCCCTCAAAACTGGTTTCCTGCACCCCACATTAGGCATTTAGCAGAGGTCTGGTGTTCCACTGTGAGATGTGCTGTTGCATGTGTCCTACTCCTACTCCAGATGTACATAGCATATGTTGGTTGCTAAAGAACCCCCCTGGAATGTGTACAAATCAGACTCTAGTGGAAGAACAAGCAGGGTAAACACTCCTTAGAGAAGGCAGAGTGGGAAAGGTAGCTCAGTAGCCCAGAAAGTGTCCCAAAGAGGGACACGAACAACAGAAGAGCTGAGTGTAAATCACATATGGGGGGACATCACACTGCAAAAAAGGAGTGTCTAAAACTAAGATATAAACATTAAATCTGAGGAAAAAGATAGTCAAAACATATGAAATATCTGTCCATGCAGCAAGATAATTTCACTTGACAAGATTTCTCGAATTGAGATAAAAGAAATAAGAATGAAATAGAAATAAGCACGTCTACAATGTATGAACACTTCAAATAAGAACTTAACGGTAACACTTTATTTGAAGGTCTAGTTTATAAAGCATTAAGCGCACATTCATAAGACATTATAATACATTTATAATGCATTATAAAAGTCATTACAGCAGTTTATGATCATGTACAACAACTTATACCAATGTTAATAAAGTATTATAAGTGTAGACCTAATGTATTATAAATTCCGCTTTCATAATGTTTTATACATCCATACCAAAGTGACAACAGTGTTTGTAGGAAGAATCTCAAGTCCTGGGTTACATAACACATTATAACCATCGTAACTCTAGCCAATTATAAAGACACAGAGAACTGCTCTGACACGTAGTTTCTGAAACTGAATAATGCCTTATAAACATCAATAATAATTTACAGGATGACTTTAAGAGCTTTTAGGACAGTGACAACACTGTAAAAGGTTATTAGCAATTGTATGATATTATAACACAAGTATGATGACTTACGAGCAGTATCTGCTGGCTCTAAGTAAAGTGTAAGTCAAAAATTATACATCAAAGTGTTCTTAATAACTCTTTATTTTGCAAAAACAAAACATTAAAAGAACAGAGACAGTAAATAGAAGTGTTACATGTTGCTTTATACATAAATAAAAAATAATGTGGCAGCTCATACAGTGTTGTCACTTTACTAAAAGCTCTTTAAGTCATCCTGTAAATTATTATTGATGTTTATAAGGCATTATTCAGTTTCAGAAACTACATGTCAGAGCAGTTCTCTGTGTCTTCATAACTGGCTAGAGTTACAATGATTATAATGTGATTATAATGTGACTTGAGGACTTGAGATTCTTCCCTCAAACACTGTTGTCACTTTGGTATGGATGTATAAAACATTATGAAAGCTGAATTTATAAATTTATATTATGCCTTCACTTATAATACTTTATTAACCTTGGTATAAGTTGTTGTACATGATCATAAACTGTTGTAATGACTTTTATAATGCATTATAAATGCATTATAATGTCTTATGAATGTGCGCTTAATGCATTATAAACTAGACCTTCAAATAAAGTACTACCAAATTAACTCTTAAAACAAGATAAATTATCTAATACTCCTAAATCTAAGATTTTCATCTTGGTAAGAACCAAATAATTTGCAACGCAGAAAAGCAGAAAAGGAGAAAAGGACATGTAATTTCCCAACAGAAACTGAAGTGACACATCAAGTTGATGTGAAAAATAAAGAATTGAGAAGAAGCGGTGGTGTTCTTCAGTAACCAGCCCACTGCTCTGTGTGATAGTACTAGGGTGGGTGAAATACAGAGATTGAACTTTACTGGAGTAAAGTACCTTTGGTCCCAGTGACTAATATAAGTATTATAATACATGACTTCATTAGATTCATACTGAATCATCAGTGCGGTTCCATCATACGTATTACTGTTGTACTCTGGAGGTAGAGCTAGTTTCAGCTGCTTTTAACTTTTTAATCCAGTACTATCTGCCTCATAGAAGTGTCACTGTCCTCTAAACCCCACCAGCTGCAGGCTGACTTTTGTTTCCCCTAGAGGGAAAGTCAACCTCTGCATTTCAACTATCTTTGTACAGACACAAGGACCAACAGCTGCCACTGAGGCCACCTGGGACCAACTCCAGATCTAAACCAGTGCACTGATCAAAGCTCTGACAGGAGAATTAACCTAGCATACAAAACTGTACTCAACTTAAGTACAAATATGTCAGATGCACATCAGTCACAGTTATTTTCCATCTCAAAGTGGAGAAAGGGAAAGTTCTACAGGAAAAAACATGACAAAGAAGCCGTACTTCTTCAAGTTTACTGTCCTTTCCTTGCTTTCATGCACTCCTTTCTTTGTGTGTAATCAGAGGCTGTTTGCATGGTTTTGTCCATGTAATCGCTCAACTCATGTGCGTCTCATGTGTTTCTGACTGTGGAGTCACAGTCTTTAGTTCTAAAAGATAAAATGTCTCCTCATGACAAAAAGTTCTCACTGCCTGTCATTACAACACTCAAGAATAACTTCATCATCATTTCTTGGACGCATTACTCACCATAGATTTCTGGCTGCACCCAGCAAAGTCTTGATATAACTCTATAATTCAAGCATTTTCATTTTAATAGAAAACCTTTAATTAGTTTAAGTGCTATTTAACATTAGCTAAGATTCTCTATTTTTTCCTTCACTATGTCAGAAAAATAACAGGCATCCCTTCATGCTGGTATTCTATTAAACTAACATGCATTACAGCTGAAACTATTGTGGTTCATATTCTTGTGATTTAGTATTGTTTCTGATCATGTAGTCTCTTAACTTTTATTGTAGTCAACTTCATTTTTTCAGTTGCTGCCATTAAACTGTGAAATACACTACCTTTGCACATCAGGCAGGCCGACTCAATTTCTATTTTTAAATTCTCTCTTAAAACATACTTTTTCTCTTTTGCTTTTAACTCAGTGGCTTAAATTGCTTTGATGTATAGTTACTTTTATTGTTTTTATTAATTCTTTTATGTATTATTTGTTTTTCTGTTTGTGTACAGCACTTTGGCCAGCTGTGTTGTTTTTAAAATGCTTTATAAATAAAGTTGACTTGACAAAGAAAATTGCAGTGAGTATTTTTGGACCCTGATTAATTGTTTTTTCAATTAATTCAAGTAATTTCCCAACTGCTGTTCACATAGTGATTCACACTAACAGTGAACTGCAGCAGTCATTGTTTTTTCATGTAAATGTGACCTATCCTTGATAGGTCACAGTTTTACAAATATTTTTTGACTCAGTGCAACATTTCCCTTGTAACTGGTAGATTTGTGTTGTCTGCAGGAAGTCAGGAACTTGAAGTTGACAATTCATGCTGACACTTGCACAGAAATCCTGGTTTCATCAAAATGGACTTCCCCTAACATCTGGATATGCCTTTTCCCCTTCATTGTATTGATATGTAAATATACGTATACATGGGTCAGTTTCACTGTACTATAATATCACTATAAGGTGCTTTTGGTGTCCTCCCTGTAGAATCTTACTGTCACCATGAACAGACTGCAAAATAATGAAATTCTGGGCTTTTATTATGAATGGACAAACACACATATATATCAGTACAATTTTAAACCTCTTGAAATGTGATTTTATTAATTTATACAATTCTCTTTGAGGGAATGTACATGATTTATGCATGTCCCTCACACTGCCCTTCTAACTTTAGTGAGTTTGATAAGTGTTTAAATAAAAAAACAATTAAAATACTTTCTAGACATTGTCATTATACTCAACAAGTTTTTCAATAAAACAAGTCATTTGGATAATTTGTACTTCATTTTAATATTTAACATTTAACATTCTACACATGTTCTTGTAATTGCTGCCCACCCTGTCACTTTGGAGGAATCACCCCTTTAATAATGTGGTTGATATCATTGATGACATCATTATCATTTGAGTGTCTTCTTTGGCGGTGGAAACAAAGACTACGAGAACCTTTAGTATTTACATTTACATTTCAAAATCTTCATCATTTTGTGTTTGTACTTTGATGTGGTCAAGCTTAGCATGTCCACCCTGTCACCACAAAATGTCACTTAATTACAAAATTTTTAAGAAATTCTAAATATACTTGTTGAACATTACACAATCTTCTTCAAAGATGATCTACTTTGACAACTCAAGGTCCAACATGTGGTCATTAAATGATAACTTTAGCCAAAACTGTCCACCCTGTCACTTATTATATCCACGAAACTACATTTGGCTCCATAATGGTTTTACCTTGAACACCACTGCCAGATCCGCCGCCGGATATCCTTCATGTGAATCCAATAACTAGGACAGATTTGGTTGGATTTCTTATCCCTTGATAACAAACATAGGGGACCCCTTGTGGTAGAACCCTATCAATTTCAGCCTCCTTATGAGTATTATAAGTCATCCAAATGGTGGTGCTTTAGATGAAAATCAGTTTTTTGGACATAAATCAAGCAATAATAGGCCAATTGAGACCAAATTTGGTTCATATTGATCGTCTTACAAATCTCCATTTTCTGGCTACCATCCAGAGTTCATACGGTGTCATTTTCATTCACTAGGTGGAGTTTTGTGGGAAAAATTGGTTCTCTGACCATTATTCTGCCACTATCAGGTTGATGTAGCTGAAACTGAGTTCATATCAATAGTCTAACAATTCTTTTTCTTCATGCCACTACCTTGAGTTTATGTGACGTCTTATTTTGACACCAGGTGGTGTGTTTTTTCCAAATGGCTGGGGGAGTCAGTGACAGGGTGGACATATTTGTTTGATCTTTTGAGGGCTGCTTGAACCTGACCAACATGCATTTCTAACAACCTACAGTCTACTAAACACATTAAACATATATATTTCAGTGGAATATCTTATGTTTTTTGGGGGGGTCTGAAAGGCACCTTATAGCGATACTGACCCACATACAAAAGAACACAAAAGTGTAAAACTGAACTGAGATGTCCTTTTAAGTGCCCTGACATGTTAACATGACTCTGCATGTCATGTCACGATCTCTCAAGTTAATATGAACCTTTCATTTCCTCTTTCTGGACTGACCAAAGCCTGAAGGGAACCCATTGGATTTGTTCATTGTCTGGTCCATTTTTTCTTAAGGACATATGTTTTCTTTGTCAATATCATGATTGTAGTGTCATACAGAGTCACTACTGACTACAGGTTTTATCATGATACTGATAATCATAGAAACTACCATCATGTGTCTTTTAATGCAGTACAACCAAATATTAAAGGAGTTACCCCAAAAAATAAGATCAATTTTTGATTTATTCCTATAGGGACCTTTGGAGGTAGCATGTCATCCAGTGGCGTCTCTCTCGAGCTGCCCATCTGCTTCAGCCCTCGCTTTTCTGATTTCATCTGATTCTAACATGCACACTTCCATTTCCAATAAAAAAAAACCCAAGATGATGAGAGCCAAAATGCCAAATTCATAGCAGTAGTTCACAAACTATTGGGTCACACAGGGGCTTTGGTCACTATTTCTAGCAATTTGTGGCAGTTGTTACCCATCTGAATCTTAGAGCTGTAGAAACTTCTCAATTCTAAGATGCACTGCAATACAGCAAGTCAGTAATCAAGCATCTGCAGCGTCCATAATAATTATGCTATATTAATGCTCACTATTGTTTTTTCAGCCTCAGACTAAATGATAAAGTTGTAAAGTTACGCTGCTACATTGCCCTCCTTCATTGAATTGTGATATTATAAGTGACATGGTAAAATTATTACCTTTTACTACTGAGATACATACCATTTTGCACAAGCAGAATAACAAACAGAAACAGCATATTGGTTACCATGGTAATTAAGTGTCGCTTCTGCCTGTAACACTGTTTTGACTTCTACAATTTAATGTCATGGCTGTACTATGCTTTGTCAGTGTTGACTTCTTTCTCTGTTATGTTGAATTTATTTTTCTCCCCATAAAACTGAAGTTCACTGAGCATCCGAGTGGGTTTAAAGTAAGTTTGGACTGGTCTCTGTCACTGTAATAAACACACAGACACACACAGAACACCTGTCAGCTTCATAACTTATGGCTGATTTGTTGCTGTTAACATTTTTACTCATCTCACTGTTGAGTTGGGTTTATTTCTCTATTGCAACTGCATCTCTTCTGGTTTCAGAGGCTGCCATTTCTGGGGTTGGTTCCATTTTATGTTTTACATGCAGGTGAATATTCTAAAATGGAGTTCATGTGGTTAGTTTCATTTTGTTTGCCTTAACTCACTTCTAAAATTAATTAACATTGCTAAACCTATCCAACATGCTTTCATGAGACACCGTTCACCATAATATTTTGGGTTCACTGGAAGCCCATAGAGGAGCAAAATACAATATGTCAGTCCCTAATAGTCTGTATAATTAAAGGGAAACACCGGGTAACAGAATGTAGATTGCAATACTTATTTCAGGAGATGATGTGGCTATTCTTAAAGTTTCTATGTGAAAACAAACTGTATTTTATGGATTTCAGCTCTACTTATAATGGATTGTCCTCAAATGGACTGGGTAAATGCAGCCATTTATATTACAGACTGTTGTAGTCTGATATTTTAAAGTCCATTCATAAATAAGAGGAGTCGAGATTTACATGTTTGAAGATTGTTTGTATTTATTGGTGAAAAACTAAAAGTGCAGTATTGTAGAAAAATAACAATGCCAACATTAAGATTCATTGCCAATCACTGTCAGTTGAATCATAACTGAACTGAATGAGGCCAGTGATAATTCACCATACTCTAGTGCAGGGGATTCAAACTTGCGGCCCGGGGGTCAAAACCGACCCGCCAAAAGGTCCAATCTGGCCCGTGGGATGAATTTGCGAACTGCAAAAATTTCACTGAAGATATTAACAATCAAGGGTGCCAAACTCATTTTTAGTTTAGGTTCCACTTTCAGATCCATATGATCTAAAGTAAAATAATAGCATAATAACCTGTGAATAGTGGCAACTCCATTTTTCTAGGTTCTAGGTTCAACTGGACTAGTTTTGCTTTTTTGAAGCAAAACTAGTCCAGTTTAACCTCAAGGAACTACTAAAAAGAACAATGACCTGTGCAAATGAGAAATTGAATGAGAAATTGTTCTTATTTTAATTCGAAACTCCAAAATTTTAGCAATATTATACCTGTTACCAAATGTTTGTGTAACATTGTGTGTAATGCACATGTATAAATGATAAGTTGAGGCAGAATATTGTTAAAACTGCTCTTATTTTTCTTTAAAAAATTCTGTTTTTTCAGGTTATTCACATGTTTTTTGTGAAAGGATAGTTTGTACATGTAAATATTTTCATAATTTAATGTTTTTATTGCACTAAAACAAAGAGAAAACGTAATTAGAAAAGTAATTAGAGTTTATGATGCTATTACTTTACTGGTCGGCCCACTTGAGATCCAATTTGGCTCTAGTGGATCTGCTTACTGGCTCTGCTAAGTTCATATTTTTACACCTCTTCCATGTTTATAATACTGTCTGCAGCTCTGTTACACAACTGAGACACAACAAAAGTTTGGTGATTTGTGTTGGATTCATTTTGCATTATCTTCCACTTATTTTATGCCTTGTTTGTCCCTGCACTGCATCAAACACAAAAGGCAAAAAGAAATAAAGAGAGCATCTACAATACATCTTCAGCTAACAGCATGCAGCATTATAGCTACTGTATTATACTATTAAGCTGTATTTTATTTAAATAAACTACATTATGACCCAGTAGACTGAATGAGTGAAATACTTCCTGCATATACTTGTATCAGTGCAAAAAAAGCATCATAACATTTTACTTCCCCTTTGTTTAATTAATCTGATTTTATTTTATCTTGCTTCATCTCATGTCTCATTTTTTCCTGAACAGAGCAGTTAATGTTTAACTGTTAGAACATTTGTAGAACAGTTATGTTTAGTGTTTTTCGTTTTCTCTGGAACTGCTATTTGACACCTGAAGAGGACAGACAAAAATAATGAAAAACTCAATGATCGAGAAGTCGGAGGGGTTATGGTAACTATACCAGAGAGAAACCAAATAAAATACAGTATGAACTGTGGCTTGACCTACAAACCAAACCCAAACAGACCACAAGTATGTTGTTTCCTGTGAGCAGAGAAATGGGTAACTTCAGTCAGTGATATATCTGGGTGCTTCTATGAAACTGGTCCCTAAAAGCAGGACAGAGGAGCTAAAAATGCAAACCAGATGTTGACTAATGTTATGAAGCAAGTTTGGAAGCACTTTGGGTCTATTTTAAAAATAAATATTTAATGAGATAAAAGAGAAACTATTTTTCAGCTAAAACACATTTTTATTTGACACGCGCATACACAAATCCACAAGCAACACGGTAAAAAGGACACAAAAATTACACACTACTGTTTTTTAGAATATCTTCTTATCCTCTCACAGGTACATTTTGGGAATCAAAGTAAATATGCAAGGCAGAGTGTTTCACAAAAATGACTGCTGTTGCAAAATCACTCGTGATTTAAACGTGTTTAAATGGGCAGGTTCTGCATGTAACACAAGTGGACATGATGGGTTACGTTTAAAACCTGGAATAAGACTGCTGATTCATGAAAAACCCATGTCCGGATTAGAAAAAACACTAGGATTGTCAAATTTAACACAGTGTCTTTCTTTATGGTGGTATATAAGACCATTTCAAGTCACCTAGGTAGCTTTTCATGTCCCAAGTTTGGTCCTATTTTTGGCACCAATATTTTATTGAAAATTCAGTAATTTTGGGATGGCTCTGAGAAAGAGTATAATTTTTTTTTGCATTTATCTGAGGTCATCATTAGGTACATCCTTGGGGGAAATATGTCTAAATTTATCTCTTATTATTGGGTCTAAAAAAGCTGGCAAAGTGCCAGATTAAAAAAAACAAAAAAACAGTTTTATTAAAAGACCCAAATTATATTAACCTTTAAGTTTTACATATGCACTACTAAGTAAGAGTGGGGCATCTTGAATGACAAAGTAATAACAATATAGACAATAAACAACACAAAAACACTTGAAACACAGACCAGTCTATGAATGGAGGACTTCTAGTTTTGCTGCTTTAACCCTTTACAGGGCACCCATTGAAATACTCTGAAATTTAAAATTTCAACCTTTGTGTGTTATTGGACATCGTCATCTACCTCCTGGTTGGTTGGCGTGACAACAGTCTCCCTCCTTTTGCCATAAAACATCACAGCAGCACTTGCTAAAAAGTAAACACACACAATAAAACAAATGTAAGGTTATAAACTGACAAAAATCACTCATATTCATTATTTGGGCTACAGCTTCAAAATTCTGTAAAATCACTGTATAGAGGGTATGTACGTGACGTCACCACTAGCAGAAGTCACCGCGGTTCCGCCCACTGAGTGGCAGAAAAAGGGAGATGAGCGGCAGCGTTGGCTTCAATACTGTCTAAACTTAAGAACAAAATTTAATAAAAAATGGGGAAGAGCTGTTGTGCGATTGATTGTATGAACAGTTTGAAAAGCAGTCGGAGCTATCGTTTTACAGGCGCTGAAAGACAAAGAAAAGAGAAGTAGATGGATCCACAAATCCAGGAAACCAAACCTAGATTTGTGGATCCTGTTTGGTGTCAGGTAACATTAGTTTATGCTGTATTTTTGGGTAAAATCAGACCTTAAATGACGTATTGTTTTGGCTAACGTTACTTCTTAGTAAAGCTCTTGGTTTTATGATCAGATCTTTCATGGTTTTTGTCTTCATTTTGTGATTCTGAACCTTGTGCTCCTACATGATTAGTAAACTAACTTAAACTGAGGCTAACCTAGTTTTTCAAATACGGGGGAACTGGAGAATAAAGCTACGACAGAGTTAGGGCCACATAAGAAAATAAAAACGCTTGTGACTACGAGTATAAAGTCATAAAATATGGATAAAAAACCCGTAATTTTATGATAATAAAGTCAAATACAAAAAGAATCACAATGTTATGAGGATAAAGTCGTAGTTATAAAAAAACTCATAATTTAACAAAAATGTCGTTGGTTTATGAGATTAAAGTCGTCATATTCCGACAATAAAGCCATAATATTACAAGACTAATGTCGTAATTTAAAAACAGATGGGGAAAAATATAATAATTTACAAGAATAAAGTCGTACCCTGATCGTCCACAGTAGCTGAAGCTCTCCCAGGTAGCAAAGAGATAGTGAGATGGATCTGGAACAGACTCGCTGACCAACCCGGCCCGAAACCGCTTGGCAGATCCATCCCGGTGTCCAAATGCACATTGGGCCAAAACAGATACTGCTCAGCCAAACGGATATTCTACAGAAACGGTACAGCTCTGGCCCAGCTTTGTATAAAGTACTTGATCTGAACTAGACATAAATCTCCTCAGTACCAGCAGATCATGCATATATTCATTGGGGTCAGTCCACGGTCTACTGTAAATGCACTTTGGATCATCTGGTTCTGGGCCCTAGTTTTGGACCCTGGTTGTCAGTGATGATGAAACCATGTATATTTGTTTCAGGTAAAAATAGCGATGATCCCCTACACCCTGGATGTCCGGATACACGATTTCTGTCCAAATGTCAATGTTCGTGGACCACTTGTTCTTTGGTAGCTCGTACGGATCCATGTCCAGTCCAACTGTCCTTAATTTAATTTCATATTTCACATTTTTCCGGTCTCGCTGTGTTTACTGCTACACTGTGTCATGTTGAGCAAGTTGGTTTTCGCCACTCAGTCTGCCTTAGAGGGGCGCGGCCCAGGGGGGAAGTGATGTATGCGCATACCCTCTATAGTACAGTCTACTCTCATTATAGCGCCAACTTCCATTCACGGCCAAATTGGCGGTATAGCGAAAATGGCGTTACAACGGGTTGCGTCCATAATGTGCATGTCTTTACTATATGATGTCTATGCTGCCTCCGTTAACCCGTTCTAATTGCGTTTCTAAATAAATTTTGTTATGTTGTAAGGGATCATTTAAAGTGGGAAAACATTTTAAGCATTATTATACCGTGTCGGGAAATGACACCCCATCATCTTGAGGCTTTGGCTTAATCCCACGTCCTCTTCCCGACATCCTGACCTACTGAGTGTTCTGCGATAAATGAACGGTGGCCGTTCCATAGACCTACTCATAGCTTGTCGCGATCAGCGTCTGGCGCGTTTGTTTCAGTGCATTGTTAAAATTTATGTGTACTCGATGGCAATCACGCTGGCGGTATAACGGTCGGGAAATCAATGGTATAAGTGTTGTTTGTGCATGGAACTGGGCTGGCGGATGGCGATAGGCGGAAATGGCGGTAGCTAATGGAATAATGCATTGGGGATTTTTGTGCAATGGTTTTGGTCGGCGGTGAGTGAAAATGGCAGTATAACGGCGGGCGGTTTAACGAGAGTAGACTGTATTATAAAAACCAAGATGCTTCTTGACCTCACTGAAACACAGGATTGGCCCCATATTTAAAGTTTGTGGAAATTAACCAAAAATAGTCACTTGCTCGATAAAAGGTGAAGTGTATCTCATTAATCTACTGTATTTATACAATACGTTTATGTATTTGCATATTGTCAAATGCACACTTGATATTGAGGAAAAACTGTCCATTTTCTGTGGCTACTATCCATTGACCCCAGTACAGCCCCAGAGCAGCTAATATTAGCCTTGAACAAGATAACCACACGTGGGCTCATCTATATCCTACCTCGGGGAAAGTCCATTATCTCTCAGTCCCCACTCTCTGACTGCCTTTTACAAATAACACTTATCAACAGCTGCAAGAATGTCACACACCAAAAAGCCCCACCCGTTTACACACAGTCTCTCATTGTCATGTCATTTCACTTTTAGGTTTGCACTGCATAATCCACGCACTGCTTCTCCAATGAATGAGATTTTGATCAGTTAGCCTATGACAGATGGGTTATTTTTTCTCATGTTTAACTTCCCATTAAAACTCACAAGCTTATTCGTACTGATGACCAGTATACGACTGGTCCTGAACATGTACCTAGATGTTTCTTTGGTGAAAATCATGTGAGTCAAGTTAAGCTGATGCTAAAATTAAAATCACTCATCAGGTCAAACAGGTCATGTCATGTGAACTTAATATAATAATAATCGGTCCTAAATGAAAAGCTGAGGCATTAATATGGCCCTAGAGCTATAAACAGCCCCAAAGTGGAATTAGTCATTGTTTTCTCATACACACAAAATATGAATCAAGGTTAAAATAAACTCATTAGTAAACAGAGGTGACATGTAATGAAGCATTTTTGTTGACACAAAAATGACAAAAATAACACTGACACCAGAACTACTGTACATTTAACTCAGTATACTTAGTATTTTACCAACTTTTGATGAAATAAATCTTGAAATACAATACTTTCACTTGCAGTATAGTATATTCACAGGGTGTTTTTGTAGTTTTACACAAATAAGTGATCTAATTCTCCTTCTTCCCCCTTCTGCTGTCATTTATTTATTTATTTTATTGTTTGTTTGTTTGTCTGTTTGTTTGGAAAGTACAGTGGACATTAACGAACATCTGTACTGGGGCAACATCAGATGTAGCTCACATAATATGCATTCCTAGTCCCTAATCAGGTAATAAAAAAACATCACAATTAAAGCATTGAAATTAAGTATCTGAATTTTTTGTCTCGGAATTCAACTCTTCATATTTTCACTACCTCGTTTTCACTTTTATTTTTCAATGTTCATAAATTCAGAATAAAAAAATTCACATTTTAAAAATTCAAGTAATATAAATTCAGCTTTCTCAAATTCAGATTTGACGTCACATGACCAACCTAACGTAACTTGATTGGGTGGCTGTTGGTTTGACTTGATAAGGAACTGATTGCTTATCACTGGTTTCCCGGATGTTAGTTCCGAATTTTACACCTCAAATTTTGGCATCTGAATTTGATTAACTTGAATTTATATTACTTTAACATTTTTAATGTGAATTTTCTATTCTGAATTTCTGAATACTGAAAAATAAAAGTGAAAATGGGGTATTGAAAATATGAAGAGTTGAATTCAGAGACAAAAAGTACAGTTACTTAATTTCAGTGCAAAAAAATTTTGTACTAGAAATTCAATGGCTTTTATAGTTCAAAGTTTGATGAGACTGATTTACTTCCATACATTATGCTCTATATTCCATAGAATAGAGCCATCATAAGAAGATTTAGGTACATTTTCTCATGAAAAACAAGCTGGGACATGTATACATGTAGCTGTGTATTTATACAAACGGGTATTTCCCCACCTCCGTTTTCAGTAATAACATTGTACACATTAGATCATTTTCAGAAAACCTTTCATCTACCTTTCATGTTGTTATGGTTATGGTGGTTACCAAAATCTCTACTTTGACTTTTCAGAAATAATCATTTTCAGTGACTGAAACCAGAATTTTCATAAGAGGAAAAGAGACATAAGAAAATAATTGTTTTCCAGATACCTTGCTACAAAAATACATGGCATCACTGTCAATGTGACTGTGCCAAATTCCTTCTTCTTCATTGTCAGGTGTGATCATGGTTAAGTTGATGGTGACAGCTGTGTGATTCTGTTGATTGTATAAGGTCAACCCTGCTCATTAAATAAATATTAAAGTTAAAAGTGGACAAAAACGGTAGGAGTCACTTCATCTGACATTTACTACAAACATTTGCATCTTTCATGTACATGATAAAATTACCAAAAAAAAAAAGGTCAATATTTTCAGATCTGTCAGGTGTTACAATAATTTAGGCCACCACTGTATGTATCCGGTTTAAGACCACATATAAAAGTGGCTTGGGTTTAAGTTGAAAAAACCAAACAAAAAACAACTGATGTGTGCTGTTCAGACTGGCAGATGTACAGCTCTGGAAAAAAATACGAGACCACAGCAAAATGATCACTTTCTCTGATTTTACCATTTATAGGTATGTGTTTGAGTAAAATGAACATTTTTTTAATTCTCTAAACTACTGACAACATTTCTCCCAAATTCCATATAAAAATATTGTTCTTTAGAGCATGTATTTGCAGAACACGACACATAGTCAAAATAACAAAAAGATGCAGATGTCAAATGATGCAAAGAACACAAGTTCATATTCATTTCTAAATAACACAATACTAATGTTGTCACTTGGGAAAAGTTCAGACATCAATATTTGGTGGAATAACCCTGGTTTTCAATGACAGCTTTCATGTGTCTTGGCTATCCACCATTGCTGTTGGATGACTTTATGCAGCTCCTGGTATAGAAATTCAAGAAGCTCAGCAATGTTTGATAGCTTATGACCATCCATCTTCCTCTAGAAGTTTTCAAAGTGGGTTCAGGTCTGGAGATTGCGCTGGCCATGACAGGGTCTTCACCTGGTGGTCCGTCATCCACACCTTTATTGACCTAGCTGAAACCAAGAGTATTGACCTGATAGAAGAACCAGTCCTCAGAGTTTGGGAACACTGGGAACCTAATATTGTCTGTTCATTTACAAGGTATCAAAAAATAAGTAGAGTATAAGTACTTTTTTAAGTAATGTGCAGTTGAATTAAATACAGGCATTTAGTAAATCTGTATGACTTTAGCGTTGAACCTGGACTATATCTACAACAACAATAGAAATGAAAAAGAACCATCACACATAAAGTTAGATGGGATTTAGTTTAAGGAATGAAAAGTCAAAAATACATGTTCTACGTTTTTTAAAAAGAAATTAAGGATAAATAATGATGGTTAACTTCATTTAAAATGTATTCCAGATGGATTAAGTGATTCAACAACCAAGTACTGTGTCATTTTCTTGTGCTAGAGCAGTGGTTCCCAACCTTTTTTGGCTCGTGACCCGATTTTAACATCACAAATTTCTGGCGACCCCAGACATTCAAAACGGAGAATTTTTTTTTTTTGCTAAAATGAATATATTTTTGATCATGAAATAGTTTGCTCTACTATGTTGCAAATACACGTTAATTTTAGACGACATTTAGTCTGTATATTATTATGGATGGAGGCAGAAAAGCCAGGTGTAGATTACTGCACAAAGTGAGAATTTTATTTTCCTTGGTCAGGATATGTACAGTCAGTCCAGCTTGGATTTACAAGGCTGACAATTAATACTGAACAAACAAGAACTCAAACTATGAATTATGAAAAAACTGAAGCATCTTAAACCGACCACAATGAACATTTGAAAGATAAACAGTACCACAGTGCTTCAGTTTCAGCTTCAGTTTGTCATGTCTTTTATATATTGGGATTGTCTGGCTCAACTCACCATATATTTTTTATTAGTAAGTTGGGTTTCTTTTGTTTTATTTTTATCAATTACTAAAAATGTCAGGTGTCCCCATTTGAATTCCAGGTGACCCCACGTGGGGTCCCGACCCCAAGGTTGAAAAACACTGTGATAGAGCTTAGTTTCTGAATGCACATGAACTGTACTGCAGTTTCTTGTGCTACTCCCCCATACATAATCAACCTGATTTGAATAAATTACCCTGAAATTTGGGTGTGATGGAAACACAATTACCAGGAATTCTTTTTCCCAAATAAGTTCCTGTAAGGAAGTTCCTGGGATTTTGGTGGAAAAGGGCCTATTGTCAGAGCAGAAGTCCAGTAGTTTTCAATAGTTATTTTTGGATTCCAATTACTTTTGCGGTACTAATAGCACTGTTTTTGCCTATTGTAAAAATAATAATAATAATAATAATAATAATAATAATAATAATAATAGCTTTATTTGTATAGCACTTTTAAAAACAAAGTTTACAAAGTGCTTTGACAGAGGGCACAACAGCAGGATACAAGAAGTAAAAACACTAAAACAGAAGCAACACAATAAGAGAGATGTGTACAACAAATGCAAAAAATATGGCACTTCGAATAAATTAAGTGAATCGGAGTAAAGAGGGCAGGGATAACGTAACATGAAATCAATGCAAAAAATGAATAAATGAGATAACACATCATGTATGAGAATATAAGTTAATAATCAAACAGAATAAAAATCAAATTTTCAAAAAATTAAAATTAAAAATTAAAAAGGGACAGACATCACATAAAAGCAAGTCTATAAAAATGGGTTTTAAGAAGCGATTTAAAAGATGCCACTGATTCCGCAAGCCTTATCTCCTTGGGCAGGATAGTAATTACAAGATAGTAATGGCCACAGTAGTGGTTTTTATACTTCTTCTTAAATAAGACATAAGACACTTCTCCTTCTTAAATAAGACATGGATCAGGTGTTTATTAAGTAGAATAAGGTGTCCTTGTGTTGAAATTCAACAGACACAGGAATGGAATGGCTGTCATACATGCAGATATGCTGATTTCAGAGGAAACTGTAGTGGTCTCTTAATTTTTTCTGGAGCTGTAGGTCAAATATGGGTGAAAAAGTCAGATTCTGGCCACTTTTATCTGCAGTGTGAACGTAGCTTCCTTAACATACAAGTTACACACATTAAGCCCGAATGGGTCTGGCCCCTAGCTATATAGATGAGATGCTAGTTGACTACGAGCCAGTACGCAGCCTTAGATCCTCGGGCAGAGGGCTCCTGGCTGGTCCAAAGTCGAGGCTTAAATTGAAAGGTGACCGGGCCTTTTTCATCAGGGCCCCTTGACTTTGGAACGGCCTGCCCGAGGAGATAAGGCTTGCGGAATCAGTGACATCTTTTAAATCGCTTCTTAAAACACATTTTTATAGACTTGCTTTTATGTGATGTCTGTCCTTTTTTAATTTTTAATTTTAACTTTTTAAATGTGATTTTATCCATCTTGATTACTAATTTATATTCTCATACATGATGTTGTTTTATCTCATTTATTCATTTTTGCATTGATTTAACAGCATCATATTACATTATCCCTGCCCTCTCTACTCCGATTCACTTAATTTATTGTTAGTACCATATTTTTTGCATTTGTTGTACACATCTTTCTTATTGTGTTGCTTCTGTTTTAGTGTTTTTACTTGCTTCTTATATCCTGCTGTTGTGCCCTCTGTCAAGACACTTTGTAAACTTTGTTTTTAACCCTTTCATGCATAGCGGTCACTGCAGCGGACAGCTATTCTACAGCTGTTCTCTTTTATATTCATGCTTTTGTTGTTTTAGTTGCATATCAACCAACACAGTGGATACTTATGCACCATCCCACTACGCTGCAATTCATATCGTCACTGTAACTTTGCAGTTCTTGAGATACCTGATCTGTAGCATCAAAAAAAAAAAAAAAAAGTTGTTGTGTTTTGGGTTTTTTTTTGGCATATTATTTGAGTAACAACTAAAGGGTGGGGAAGCAAAATTTACAATGAACATTTAGTTGTTTTTTCTCAGCAGGCACTACGTCAATTGTTTTGAAACCAAACATATATTGATGTCATAATCATACCTAACACTATTATCCATACCTTTTCAGAAACTTTTGCCCATAAGAGTAATCAGGAAAGCAAACGTCAAAGAGTGTGTGATTTGCTGAATGCACTCGTCACGCCAAAGGAGATTTCAAAAATAGTTGGAGTGTCCATAAAGACTGTTTATAATGTAAAGAAGAGAATGACTATGAGCAAAACTATTACGAGAAAGTCTGGAAGATACTATTAAAGAAGAATGGGAGAAGTTGTCACCCGAATATTTGAGGAACACTTGCTAAAGTTTCAGGAAGCGTGTGAAGGCAGTTACTGAGAAAGAAGGAGGACACATAGAATAAAAACATTTACTATTATGTAAATTTTCTTGTGGCAATTAAATTCTCATGACTTTCAATAAACTAATTGGTCATACACTGTCTTTCAATCCCTGCCTCAAAATATTGTAAATTTTGCTTCCCCACCCTGTACAATTATAAAATATTAATATGTGAGAAAACATCAGATTAGCAACATTAAAAAACATTTATTTCATGGTTTTCACACAGTATGACAGAAAATGCATGTTTTTTTTGCATCAAAAATTAAAAGCATGGTGTCCATCTGAGTGGATATTTTTGTTAATCCATGAAAAATAGGTTCATAAAAAATTAAATTTCAATAACATTGTTTTTTCATGCCTAAAAAGGAATAAAAACACTCAGGAAAAAAAAAATCTTAATTAAGGTTCTCATAATTCATGCATGAAAGAGTTAAAGGTGCTACAGAAATAAAGCTGTTATTATTATTATTATTATTATTATTATTGTTATTATTATCATAAGTACAGCAGAAATGGATAAAATGGCACAAATTTGGTATAAACTTTATGGGGCAAGTCTGCTCATGTCTCCACAGTGAAAGCCACACACAGACTGGACCTCATATGATCATCATTAAGTGTTCAGTCAGTGGGAGGAGGAGGAGGAAGGCTGTTCATACTGCACAGTGAAGTGGATAAACTGTACACTCGCTTTTCTCTCCATTCAAGCCACAGCTCTGACCGAGCAGTCGAGTAGCCTAGTCTACAACAAAACATTTACAGCTCACCCAGCTACTTTTATCGCCTTTTTTCATTTTGTTGAGTGACGCTGTAACATTTCCATCACCCGGAGCAGACTCTGAAGTCATTTTGCGGTAAGTTTATGTTTTTCTTCTACCCACTGGTTTGTTTTACACGGTTAAACACACGCTCCTGTGTTTCTCCGTATCCCCCCTGCGGTAGTGTTATGTTTTCTCGGTCAGAGGATGTTTTTTTTACTCACTTTTTGCGACTTCTTTCACTCAGTCGTAGCATCTCTGGAGTCTCGTGCGCGGCACATGTGAAGCTGATTTCATAGCTGGGAAACGCACGCGCACTTTGCTTGAAATAGATGACTGCCGGGAAGTAGGCACGCGCACTAGTGCCCGTGTGTCTGTTGGCTCGTGTATAATTGTACATAAACACAGGAGGAATGTTGGAGGGAGTCTGTCCACTGCTAATGTGTCCAACTGGAGCTGTAGTGTAATGTTCTTCTGCTTTTCACTAAAATGTCATAAAAAATACTTTCGTATAAGTTTAGACATAAAAATTATATCATAGTCCTGGGCAAAAATCAATCATCTTTGCTTAAATATCCAAGTCTTCTTCTTCTAAAATGCTCCTCAATGTACAGTACTGTGCTAATATCATAGCCCAACAATAGTTTTGTTAGTTTAGTGCAATTCTAATGATCACATATACAGGGTGGGGAAGCAAAATTTACAGTGAACATTTAGTTGTTTTTTCTCAGCAGGCACTACGTCAATTGTTTAGAAACCAAACATATATTGATGTCATAATCATACCTAACACTATTATCCATACCTTTTCAGAAACTTTTGCCCATATGAGTAATCAGGAAAGCAAACGTCAAAGAGTGTGTGATTCGCTGAATGCACTCGTCACACCAAAGGAGATTTCAAAAATAGTTGGAGTGTCCATAAAGACTGTTTATAACGTAAAGAAGAGAATAACTATGAACAAAACTATTACGAGAAAGTCTGGAAGTGGAGGAAGCAACAAAAAATGTACCAAAGCTTTTATTAAAGCTCTCAAATCCAAAATCCTAAAGGATCCAACCAAATCCATGAGAAAAATGGCAATTGAACTTGAGGTAGACAACAAGAGCGTTAGAAATGCAGTAAAATATGATTTGAAGTTAAAATCTTACACAAGAACACCAAAACACTTGTTGACAACAGCAACAAATCCAACTTTAGCAATTTTTGGGAATCATGTTTATGGCCGCCTTCTAGCCCAGATCTAAACCCTCTGGATTCTGCTATTTGGGGCGTTTTAGAACATGTTACCAATAGAACATCACACAGCAATGTCGACTTTCTTAAAGATACTATTAAAGAAGAATGGCAGAAGTTGTCACCCGAATATTTGAGGAACACTTGCGCAAGTTTCAGGAAGCGTGTGAAGGCAGTTATTGAGAAAGAAGAGGACACATATAATAAAAACATTTTCTATTATGTAAATTTTCTTGTGGCAAATAAATTCTCATGACTTTCAGTAAACTAATTGGTCATACACTGTCTTTCAATCCCTGCCTCAAAATATTGCAAATTTTGCTTCCCCACCCTGTATGCATTTATTTGTCTCTGTATCAAGATACAATCTGGATTTATGTGAAATGCATGTATGTACAACAGTAAAATCCAAATATTCGGGGAAAACAGTTTCTATAAGCCAAAGGGGAAGTATTTAATGCTGTGGTTCCCATCCTTTTTTGGCTTGTGACCCCATTTTAACATCACAAATTTCTGGTGACCCCAGACATTAAAAACTGAGACTTTTTTTTTTGGCTAAAATTAATTTGTTTTTGATCATGTAATAGTTTGATATCATATGTTGCAAATAAACGTTAATTTTAGGCAACATTTAGGCTATATAATGTAAATTTTTATTAGTAAATTTAAATTTTTTATCAATTACTAGAAATTTCAGGCGACCCCATTTGAATTCCAGGCGACCTCAGGTGGGGTCCCGACCCCAAGGTTGAAAAACACTGATTTAATGTGTCCTCCCTTTGCACTTAACATGTCTTTAACTTTAATTTTGTTCATATAACATGAGATGGATTGCATTTATTTTCTGATGTTTTATACCAGGTTTCATTCAACACAAGTCAGATGTTTCTAACTGTTTGTGCTGCGTCTTGTCATGGGGTCAGGGGTCATACTTGACCCTTTATAGGGCAGCATACTGATAGAAATACTCTGAAATTCAAAATTACAGCCTTAGTTTGTTATTGGAGGACACAACAAGACTTTATTACTTTTGTGAAATTTTTATTGTTATGTTGAAAACCAAGGCCAATACAGCTACCATATTTGGTTCCTTAACCATCAGTGGCAAAAAATAATAATAATAATAATACATGAAATATGTATAACATATATATGACATGTATGTTTCGCATATTTCCAGATTGTATCTTAGTCATGGTAAATACACTACAAACAAAAAGTTAAAGATATTTCTTTTTTTCTTGTTGTCTTTTTTTGTAAATAAAACTGTCTGGTCATTAAAAGAATGTGTTTCATTCAGTTTACACACAAAAAAGTAAAAAGTGCTGTGCAAGAATCCCAAATGAAAAAAAACAGCCCAAACATTAAAAATATCCTCAACTTTTTGTTTGTAGTGTATGTTTTGCTGACAAATTGTAAAATAACCTTGTTACACAGTGCTTGATGAAGCAAGTTAGTGCTTAGCAACAGCTGACCCCTGACCCCTTATGCCCCCAGTGCTCTGCCCCTTTTGTCAAAGTATGTTCACTTTCCAAGAAGCCAAAATATTTACAGCCAAATCACAACCTAATGGTGCCAAAGCAACATTATTGGACCACTAGAGGTGAAACTCTTGGGCTGGTTGGAGATGGATGAAAAAAGAAACACTTCGCAAGAATGTTTTCATTAATCAAGTATAAAAGTAGGATGTTCGAAGACTACCAGATACCAATGATGACAACTAGCAATCTGGGGATGTTATTCCGTTGACTGACTGGGCAGTTTTACAAAAAACAAAAGTCTATGAGTGTGGTTACAAAGCTGAAACTTGATGTTCCTCCTTCTACTATTCTGTTCCCAGGGTTATAAATGTAAACAATTTATGGTTTCTCCTCTGTTACAGTAAACTGAACACCTTTGAGTTTTTAATCCAAATAAGATATTTAAGGACAATGTCATGGGGATTTTTCACCAATTTCTGACATTGTATGAACCAAACAGTTAATCAGTTAATTAAAAATAATCAACACATTATATAACAAAGAAAATATTCATTAACTACGGCCCTAGTTTGTTCCTTTATCATGTCTTTTCTGTCTCTAGTCACCTAGGTCAACATCACACCCCACAAAACAGTCGTAAAATATTTAAAGACGGCATATCTGAGCTTTAGGGAAACGAGTTTGGGGTTAAAGAAAAGTCCCGGCAACTGTTCAATAATGTAAGCGAATGACTCAACCCACTGAAACCATGTCAAGCTGAGGGGAGTTTGTACTGTGGTTGATGTTGGATGGGTGGAAGCAATCATCTGGTGAACCGTTTCAGATGTCTGATCTGTTTGGTTTTTGGTATTTTTTCCCCTTGTTTTTCCGGACTGACTGCCAAAATCATAATCTGATTTATCTTTCACATTCCCCCAACCAGGAGCTGAAACTTTCTTGTCTCGTCCCTTCCCTCTGGGCACAAATCGTCCTTCACACCTGATTACTTTAAATATTTAAATACTATGAAAGCTGAGCCGGTGTGTGTGTGTGTGTGTGTGTGTGTGTGTGTATCTGCATGTATGCGTTTGTGGTCAGTCTTAATTTGTTAACAGGAGGCAGGTTCCTTTATGCCTGGTGAGTCGGTACCTACTGTTGAGTACCAGACTCTGGGGCATGTGGGGTCACATTCAGCACATGAGGGTTGGGGTGTGTTTCAATATCTGGACCTTCTCTAAGGCCCAGTTTACATGACAATACTCTGGGTGAAAACTACTAAATATTTTAGCAGATGTGCCTTTAATTTAGACGCCAACAGCATTTTTGGGGGTTGAAAATGCAAAAAAGTGAAACCACCTTCCAGAGTGGAAATCTTAAAAACACTCCACAAGGGATGTAACGTGCGTGTGCATGTTATTATTACTTTGTTCCAGAATAGAACTTGGATAAATAATTTCAATGTGTACTTTTTGAACATTTTGAGCACATTTCAACAATACCGTGATAGTTTTGGTCTCAATAACCATGACATAAAATTTTCATATTGTTACATCTCTGCGCTCTACTCTCACTGTCTAAAGGAGTGTTTTTCAACCTTGGGGTCAGGACCCCATGTGGGGGCACCTGGAATTCAAATGGGGTCACCTGAAATTTTTAGTAATTGATAAAAATAAAAAATAAAAAAAAAACTTACTAATAAAAAATATATGGTGAGTTGAGAGAAACAATCACAACACATAAAAGACATGACAAACTCTGAAGCTGAAACTGAAGCACTGTGGTTCTGTTTATCTTTCAAATGTTCATTGTGGTCAGTCTCAGATGCTGCAGCTCTTTTGTAATTCATAATTTGAGTTGTTATTTGTTCAGTATTAATTGTCAGCCTTGTAAATCCAAGCTGGACTGACTGTACATATCCTGACCAAGGAAAATCAAATTCTCACTTTGTGCAGTAATCTACACCTGGCTTTTCTGCCTCCATCCATAATAATATACATTATATAGACTAAATGTCATCTAAAATTAACATTTATTTGCATCATAGTATAGCAAACTATTACATTATCAAAAACAAATTAATTTTTGCAAAAAAAATGTCTCCATTATGAATGTCTGGGGTCGCCAGAAATTTGTGATGTTAAAATGGGGTCACAAGCCAAAAAAGGTTGGGAACCACTGCTCTACAGGATTGAAAATGTAAAACTGCGTTTTCTTGTTGTGCAGAGTTTACATCACAGGCACACACCAGCACAAGAAAACAACAACATGTCACATTCTTTCCCTATGATGGACCTTCAAGTTGCCCTAACTGCAAAATTGTCAGTTTTTTTGCGTTGCTTCGCCATGTTCTGTTTCCTTTTTTGTGATTGTATTTTGTGACAGGAGAGAGCCGGAAGAGAAGTAGGAAGGTTCTACACAGGCACTTGGTCTTGGTGGTGGTGCTGCCACCTAGCCACCTTTTGTGCATATTGCATCAATAAATAGAAAATTTCACACACTTTTGTGTATCCGTCCGCATGCAGATTTTCCCCATAAAACACAGGTCTAAATGTGGTATTAAAAGTGTGAAAGCAACATCACTTTTGCGTTTTCGGTTAAGATCATTACCATCTACAGGGTGGGGAAGCAAAATTTACAATGAACATTTAGTTGTTTTTTCTCAGCAGGTACTACGTCAGTTGTTTTGAAACCAAACATATATTGATGTCATAATCATACCTAACACTATTATCCATACCTTTTCAGAAACTTTTGCCCATATGAGTAATCAGGAAAGCAAACGTCAAAGAGTGTGTGATTTGCTGAATGCATTCGTCACACCAAAGGAGATTTCAAAACTAGTTGGAGTGTCCATAAAGACTGTTTATAATGTAAAGAAGAGAATGACTATGAGCAAAACTATTACGAGAAAGTCTGGAAGATACTATTAAAGAAGAATGGGAGAAGTTGTCACCCGAATATTTGAGGAACACTTGCGCAAGTTTCAGGAAGCGTGTGAAGGCAGTTATTGAGAAAGAAGGAGGACACATAGAATAAAAGCATTTTCAATTATGTCAATTTTCTTGTAGCAAATAAATTGTCATGACTTTCAATAAACTAATTGGTCATACACTGTCTTTCAATCCCTGCCTCAAAATATTGTAAATTTTGCTTCCCCACCCTGTAAGTGTAGCCTAACTTGATCTAAAGGGGAAAACTGGAGAAAGCATCAGCTAATGGAAATTACCTTTAGTGATTTAGTGATTTAGTAATTTAGTAACGGAAGTTGTCTTTGCTAGATCACAATCGGTGAAATAACTCTCAATGAATGCCTGTGTGTGTTTTTTTTTTCCAGCTGTGTACAGCCTTGTCTGCTGAAGCCATGTTTTCCAAAGCCACTGCCAACATCGTTCGCCAGATTGACCCTGAAGGAAGCCTCATTCACGTGTCCCGACTAAATGACTCACAGAAGCTATTTCCCATGGCGCTAGTTGTCAAACGCAACCGCTTCTGGGCCTGGCAGCGACCTAAATACCAACCAACAGATTTCAGCCTTGGTGACCTGTTGCAGGGTAATGAGAAGCTCAGTCCTGGTACGTGGCATAAGTACTCTATAAAGAACTACTGCATAGAGTGAACAGAAATTGTTTAAGCTAAATGAGCACAATCTTTTTCTACACTATTTTAATGTAGAAATATCTTTAGTGCTCATGGTGCCTCAAACATGAATACTTTCTTCTTTCTTGGTTCATGTGATCTGTGAAATGTGCACTAACAGAGAAATCTGCTTTTACCCACATACCTGAGTGTGGTGATAAAATCATCCAAGGAGCAAAGACCAGACCGTCCTTAGTAGTCTAAACTGTAATACCACTGATGGCCACTAGATGCTGACTCCATAAAGACCTGGGTCCACCAGAATTACACTAACCCATGAAGACTCAAACAGCCACCATAAACCAAAACCATTTGTTGATCTTAAATTATTAATACCTGTTGATCCACTAATTCTATCAATACATGTAAGTAACTGATGTAAAATGTAGTTTGTCATCTTTTCGTGGTCATCAGATATGACCCATTTGGACGTTCAGAAGATCCATAATGAACATGGAAACACCGTCATCTTCTACAACATTGATTCATCAGCAAAACCCATGGAGTTTAATCAATGACAGTGGATGGAGACGGTTTATGTTCAGTTAATGATAGATTTTGCTGAAAAATCTCTCTTTTTCTTCAGGTTTCTCTGTTTTTTATAATAACCCTCAACTAATCTGAGGTTTAATTAGCATCTTCATGAAAATTAAATATAAAGAAACACCGGATTTTGACTTAACAAAAAAAAAAAAGCAAAATACAGAGGACAATCACTTACGAAAGGTTAAATAGAGAGAAAAAATCATTTGGGAACTGACGTAAAAGTAGCACTGGGTCTTTATGGGTTAAACCTCTCTCTCAAAATACCAACATTTTTTTCCCCCAGTTATTCTGGTCTCATTTGTTTTATTTGAACCTTCTAATAATAAGTGCTTTTTTGATTCTTCTGTTATTAAGATTTTACAGAAAATAGAAATCTGATAACTGTTGGTATTAATGACTTACAGCTTGATTGTAGATGAGTCTAACATGGCTTTCCATTTATTTTGCTATGCAGATGTAGGACGAGGTTTGGGTCAGTAGGCTAACATTTAGCTTTAGCTCAGCCATCACCCTTCACACTTCCTCAGCCCAGCATTTTTGTCCAAATATATTCACTTCTTTCTCCAAAAAGCTAAGATGACAGTGACAAAAGCGCTAACTCCTGGCTTCAGAACAGCAGAGCAAAACCAGTGGGTGAGGTGGCTTCGTCCATTCATTATTTACAGTTCATGGTTTGATGTAAAATTTGATGCATAAGCCAAGTCATCAGGTGCAATTACAGCAAGATAATGCCCCTATTTAAAAACTGCAGACTATCAGCCAACAAGCCACTGTAATTTGATAACTAATTTACAAATAATGAAAGGAAATTGCCATCTAGATGTTGCACACAGCAAAAACATGTTCTTAAATGACTGGTGTGTAGGATTTAGTGGCACCTTGCAATGAGATTATGCTTTAAAACCAGCATACACTGCAAAAATGTAAATCTTACCAAGTGTATTTTTCTCATTTCTAGTCAAAATATCTCATCACACTTAAAATAAGACATAATCACCCAAAGAGTAACTTTTCAGTGAGATGTAAGAACTTATTTTTAGACAATAAATCTTGAAAATCTTATTTCAAGAAATCTTACCAAAATAATTTTCACTTGTTCCATTGGCAGATTTTTTGCTTGAATTACACAAAAAAAATCTTGAATTACACAAAAAAAAAAAAAAATCTGCCAATGGAACGAGTGAAAATTATCTTGGTAAGATTTCTTGAAATAAGATTTTCAAGATCTATAGTCTAAAAATAAGTTCTTAAATCTCACTTACAAGTTACTCTTTAGGTGATTATGTCTTATTTTAAGTGTGATGAGATATTTTGACTAGAAATGAGAAAAATACACTTGGTAAGATTTTGATTTTTGCAATGTAATACTTATTACTTTTCAAGGTTGTAAGAGAACCACAACTTTACCGTAAAAGGCTTTTTTATCCTTAGTATTATAACTTAGCAGTGCAAAACACAAGTACACAAGTAGTTTTTTGAATACTGCTTGTTTAGGGCAGTCTTAAATTACCTAAAAAATCTGAAATTATTCACACAACTTAATATTAACTTTGTGTGCATGTATGATTGATGCATGAAGCCCTTTGTCATTACTTATTATTCCAATGCTTCTAATTTTTTGTTAGGAGTGTCTGAGGAGGATTTTCTGACCTATAGCGGGGCCCATATGGACAGAATCACAGGCAAAGTGGAGACCCAGGCCGGTCCTGTCAGTGCCACCTTGGAGGGACGAGGTTCTTACAATCTCCAGTCATCTTTTGGAAAGCTGAAGAAAAAGGAGCTGGATGTGAAGAGGCTTGTGCGTGACTCTGAAACAAGGTGTTATATACATCCTTTTCACAGTGATTACACACTTCTAGTAGAAGATAGTGAGGTGCAGTCATTACATAGTGGGACTACACTGATAATGAGATCAGTGCTGTGAAATTCTACTTAGACATGAGACATCAGATACCTCAGTCTTGGCACGCAAGCACTCAACAAAAACCACAGAGAAATCAGAGATCAGTCACACAATCTTACTTGAACTACAGTTCGGTTCACTAATGTGCCTGTGTTTATATAACTGGGTTTCCGTTTCAAATCCTTTCCTGACTCAAAAAGATTTATTAACAGTTTCAACAGGCTGAAGGGACACTGTTTTGTTATAACTAGAGCTGCACAATATATTGTTTGAGCATCAACATCGTGATGTACGTGTGCACAATAGTCACATTGCAGGTCCTGCAATGTAGGTGGCAAATGAACTCACTGTGTTCTCATCTAATTTCAGCCTGGGTACCTGACACACACTGCATGCAGCGATCCACCAATCACAATCATTCTTAATCAGTTTGGAGTGAGTCGCTGGTGACAATATTGTAAAATGAGCAACGAACAGGAGAAAATCACCGTAAATGAAGACTTGGCGCCAAAAAGAAAAGCAAAATCAGTTATCTGGAATTATTTTGGCTACAAGAAGGATGATATTGAAACACATGTTCTGTGTTGACAGTGCTTACACCTGTTGCCACAACGAGAGATAACACAGCTAATTTGTTTGACCATTTACGTCGGTGCCACACAGCTATTATATACTCTTGAGTATTTTTTCATATCGCAATATATATCGCAGGGTTAAAAAAAATCACAATGTCAGTTTTTTCCAATATCATGCAGCCCTAGTTATAACTATGCTTATTAGACTATGTACACCATTTAAATGCATTTAGCTGCTGTAGATTGAGACCAGTTACTCTTTGGTCCAGGATGGTGAACATGCAGCACATGCTGATGCAGCAGCTGGAGAAGAAAGCTGAAGTACTAGCAGTGGTCAAAGACATAGTCATCACCGCTGAATCCTGCAGCATCAAACAGACAAAGAAGGAGCAGTGTGCCTTGCAGGGGGTACTGGGGCTGGTGGGATTGCTTGGGAGCTTTCTTAAGGTAAGTCAGGAGTGGGGCTTGTGCTCTGTTTGTGGCATGTGAAGTAATTTGTGAGAATTAAACCCATAAAGACCCAGTGCTACTTTAGTGGCAGTTCCCAAATAATAACAATAATAAATTATAATAAACTTTATTGCAGATACAAGTCCATATTGCACAAGCCTACAACATACACACATCATACAGAATAAACACAATAAAAAGGAGAGATAGAATTTGTGCACATTATAAGATATACTGACTACTGGACCAATGCCGTCTCAGTTTAGAAGTGAAATGATAGCAGCTTTTCAGGGGGCTGACTAGGGCCTTCTATCATGTGGTTCTCTGATATATCTAAGCAACACATAAAACTGAACTAAAACCACATAAAACTAAAAACTATAACTAAAAACTACATATTAAACTAATGAACAATGATAATTGATAATGAATAAATGAATTTTTCTGTAGATTTAAGCTTTCTTTCATTTATTATAATATTATTTTCTGTACTTTGCCTTGTTTTCAGTGAGGATCATGCATTTTCCTGTATTTAATTTACTGATCATGCAGATGTTCATAAAACTTCACACTGAAGTTCAGGGTTATTATATCAAAAACAGAAAACTGAAGAAAAAGTGACTTTTTCAAAAAAGATATCAATAACAGAATTACAATTTTACATTTGCACATTTTTTTTACTACTTTTACACTCTTAAATTTACCCTTTCATACAGTATATCTTTAGTAATTAATAGTATCGTAATTTTTTGTCCTATATCTGCAATTTTGTATAATTCTATTGTCTAAATTAATCTTCATACTGTTTTGGAACATGCATGTGTCTCTCAAAATGCTGTGACATTAGACAGGTACTGCACATCTAGTATGTAAACTATATTAATAAAATAATAAGTCTTTTTTTTCACAGGTGTGTGTGAGCGACAGAAGCAGCATTCACCTGGACAGTGATGAGTCTCTGGAGATCCCCCCCGGTACAGTCGTTGCATACAGTGTCCGGGAACTGGAGATTAAAAGCAATGGACACTTTAGTGAGTTTGTGTGTGTGGTCTTGTGTCATGTATTTACATTGTTATGGTGGCATTAATCTGTTAACACTAGAGCTAAATGTTGAAAATACGATAACAATGTAACGGCATGTGTCCTAATAATGGAAAAATACTTGTAGTAATTCATAATTTTTCTGTTTTTGAGGCCGTTTGAGTGTGAGTTTCTCATTTTTTTCCTCTGCATTTTTTTGTATGAACCTTTGTCTATTTCAGAGTTTATTATGTGCACCTAAATACGCCATGAAGTTTTGTTTTTTGGTGCAAACAGTTACATGCCACTGGGTTTAAGAGGTTTACTCTACAAATGGAAAATCTACCTGCATGTGACACTGCATGTAAAACAATCTTTTTATTAATATAAACGTTATTGGGGTCCAACTTTCAGATTGTTTTATGGACGTGTCTCGTGTTTATTGGGAGGATGAGGTCATTGTTAGTTCTGCATTCAGAGTTGTCTTCGCTGACCACAAATGTAAACAAATCCTTTGAGCATAGTGAGATGAACTGAAAAATGGGAACTACTATACCAGAACAGAGAAGTGTGCAAAATAGAGAAGTATTTTGATGAATTGGTTTTCAACATCGTACTAACCATTCACTTCATTTTTCCATATTGTATGCTGATTTAATTTGATCTCTGCTCATTTGTTTCTGCTCCTGCGTTAACTTACGTGTGTGTGTGTTTGCATGTGTTTATTTCCAGTGATATGCCTTCAACCTGGTACTATAGGAGGCATTGAGTCAGACTCTGTATCGCACTGGAACTCCCATGATTCCTTGAATGTGGTAGACGGAAGGATCAACGGTGAGACGGTTTCAGACCAAATTTTCCTCTGCACACTATGCCATTGTTTGTGTTCATTCATTGATACAGTCACACAAGCATGAAAAGTAACAGGAAGTTGTACTCTACTATTTATATTTTTGTTTGACTGAGGCTGAGTGTGTGTGTGTGCATCAGTTAAATCATAACCTGATCTTAGTTCCTTTTTTGGGAAGCATGTAATGGATTAGAACCTAGACTGTCAAAAAAACTAATATATTATTTGATATTGTTGCTAAATGTACCAAAAAACATTACGGCCCTAACCCTAAATTATGTTATTGTAAAAGCCGTATATTTGCATATTATACATTTACACTTTGACATGTTGCTAAAGCACTGTCTTCAGCATTCAGCCGAATCTAATGTATGCAAAAAAAGGTCAGATTGCTTAGACTTTACAGGTTTTAGTAGACGTTCAATTAAATACCAATAAAACACCAATAAAAAAATTGTATTGTCTGTGAATAGGCTGGTCATGATGAATACAAATAGTGTACATCCACCACAAGTTTCCCATGTGACTATCTCCAATTTGCATCACACTTTCTGTAAAATAATGTTAGTTAGTTTTAATAAACAGCATACAGAATATAAGCCTTATAGCTGTATTTGTTTTTTGAGATATTGAGGCTTTAAAAATGGACATGATGCTGATTTTACTGTAAAAACAAGTGGTACAGAAAATGCTGCTCAGGTCAAGAAGTCATTACTTTTGAAGCAATCATCATACATGCATGAAACATTCAGGATTTGTTATAACATACAACATTTCCTTAACTTCTTTAAAAGATCCACAGTTTCATATTTGCAAAATTAGAACATACTGAAAACTGTAAGAAAAATCTCTCACTTTGTAATACTGTTGTGGGTAGTACAAGTATGCACGCATTTACTCTCACGATTCATGAGGCATGAAAAATAAAAAAAATAAAAAAAAATCATACCTGTATCATCCTGAGATCCAGTAAGTAAAAGTTTTGGCTTTTTTACATTAACACTTTTACATTTCAACAATTTGAAACAGCATGACATAAATGTTTTTTTCAGAAACATTTTTATCTATCTATCTATCTATCTATCTATCTATCTATCTATCTATCTATCTATCTATCTATCTATCTATCTATCTATCTATCTATCTATCTATCTATCTATCTATCTATCTATCTATCTATCTATATTTTTGTTAAGTAAAGCTGTGAATCTCTACAGAGGACAAAAATGCATTGCTGGATCTCTGGAGGATATTTCACATTTGTATCTCTAATATATGACAAAGGCCTACCACAAAAACATATCATATCAAACAAAAAAAATCAGGTGTGTATTAATATTTGCATAAAATGTGAACTTGGGATCTTCAAAAATATATAATTTATATGTATCAGATATGATATCTGTATGCCATAACTAGAAATTCTTTGAAAAAACATCACCAAACATGTTCTTAGTAACATTCTCCTATTCAGCATATAAGACAAAACTACACTAAATAACAGATAAAGAGTCAGATATTTGTTACAGTATCGGATGTGCTCTAACCAGTGCGGTTCTTCATGATTTATTACAGACTCACAGGAAAGGGACCTTTTCCCACTGGCTGAGCTCCCCCAGTCAACTAGATCTGAACTGTTCAAGAAACTCCAAGACACGATGAAGGATAAATATGCTCTGTCAATGTTCCAGTCTGCTGTAAGCCACCTCTGACACAAACAGTTGTATAATGTCAGTCTGCTCTGAAAGGACTCATGTCCTGTTCTGTTTTTCAGCTGGAGGAAAGTCGTCTTGAGGACACGTCTGATGTCCCTGCTCATTTGAATGCCATTCACCTTCTGGTCAGTGCCATGGAAGGTGAGAGGGGATTTCCAACCATACAGTGAGCTGCAAGCCTTTTTTCTGTTGCACTTCTAACAGCACTTATTGAAAGTATTTCCTGTTGTGTGTTTTTGTAGAGTTGCCTGATGAAACTCTGAACCTTCTGAGTAAAAGTCATCCTGATTTTCTGGAAGCCTTCAATATGCTGGTTTGTCATCTTTCATGCTAATAGACTAGACTAGACTAGACTAGACTAGACTAGACTAGACTAGAATAGAATAGAATAGAATAGAATAGAATATAATAGAATAGATCTTTATTGTCAATGAAAATCCATTTAGCAGCAAACACATGAAGTGCAAAAAGACTGTAAAAAAAAAAAATCACACCAAACACTAAAAAATATAGGCAATATGCAAAAATTATAAGATAAAACATTAAATATACATATACAACTAAAATACTTTTAAAATATACAAAAATGCTAACTCTATACTACAGATAAGATTACACTATGTTAGTATGGTTCATCTGTCATAGCTAATAGTAAGATTCAAGATTCTTTTATGGTCATTCAACATGTGACATGAAGAATGAAATTCCGATCCACAGGATTGATAGTGAAGCGAAGCAGACATTTAAAAAGAACTACACCCATTTAAATCGAAAAGAAAAGACAATTTTTTAAATAGAAAAACAACAAAAGCAGAGTGCAGATAATAATAAATAATTGGGTGTAGAGGATGAGCAGAAAGTGACTAGAAATGATCCTTGTATTTGACTGATAAATCTTAAATGACCCACATTATTTCTGTGTGTCCCACTAGATATTCGGGTTAAAGGAGAGCTGCCTGCATCTCCCCGTCCAGTCTCTTCCCGTCTCACTGAAGGACAACCAGAACTTCCAACTGGCAGAACAGCTGCTCTTATCCACCGACGTGACGCTGACTAGACGCAACGACGAGTTGTGGGCAGAGACAAAGACTGACCCACAAGTTCTCCCATTGGTCCTGTGCCTTAGCGTACATGGACTGACCTTGTTGTGCAAAGAGCAACAGCTGTAGGCGTCATTTTTTAAATTTTAATTTTAATTTTTTTCATCATGGATTGTATTTTTTCCATTTCTTTCTTTCTTTCTTTCTTTCTTTCTTGCTGCTAAGTTCACTAACTGCATGAAGTGTATAAATATATACAGTATATTATTTTTTAATATTTTACGGTGGCACAATGATAATATTGATTTATATGAATATTGCAGATACTCTATATTACATAAAATCTATTTCTTATTTATTAATCTGTTTTTATTAAAAATAATAATAATAAAAATAAAAGGCTTGATTCATTAGTAGGCGGAGACAGTTCAATGACACCTAGGCTGTTGTGTCCACTGAAAATGTAGAGTCACAAAGCAAAAAAAAAAAATAAAGAAATGTTTACATGTTATAAACATATAGTTTTTATTAAACTGTACCATTTGGGTAAGCTGTATTGTATTGCTGCTATTTATACTGCTTAGATAATGCTATAAACTAAGTTAATCAGGAACATGAAAAGTATCAAAGCTACAAAGTACCAAAGAATTATGTTAAAAAGCCATGTCTATTTTTTGATATTTGATATGAACGATATTTATAAGTTAACTACAGAGCTGTCTTTGCTATGACCTTACTGTCACTTTAATATTTGTCAACTTTCTGAGCTGTAGTAAAACACTTTATTACTTTTTAATCATTAAAATATATATTTTCATCAAGTGAGCTGTCTGTGTCATTCTTTAAATCACAGGTGTCAAACATGCGGCCCAGGGGCCAAATCTGGCCTGCCAAATGATACAATCTGGCCCGGATGAAAGTGCAAAAATTAACCTGATCAGTCAAGGTTGTCCAAATCGTTTGATTCAGGTTCCACATACAGACCAATGTGATCTACAGTAAAAGTAACAACACAATAACCCATAAATAATGACAACTACAAATTTTCTTTGTGAAAAATTATGTGGAAAAAATTTAAATGAAAAAAAAAAAAGATTACACTGTGAAAATATTAACATTTACAAAGCTATTTTTTCCACAATAAAATGCAAATAAACACTAGAATAAAAACAAAGATGAACAACCTGAAATGTGCAATTTGAACAATATTCTGCCTGTTACTAAATGTTTTGTGCATTTATGGATCCACTGTGATCTGCAGATGTGTTAATAATAATAATAAGAGATGGAATATTGTAGAAACTGTTCAAATTTTAGTTCCAAACTCCAAAATTTTAACAATATTCTGCCTGTTACCAAATGTTTATGTAACACTGTGTGTAATGTACATGTATAAATAATAAGTCGAGGCATAATATTGTTCAAATTGCACTAAATTTTCAAATGAAATTTCTGTTTTTTCAAGTTATTCACATCTTTTTTGTAAAATTTCAATATTTTCACAATTTAATTGGGGTTTTCTCGTACTAAAAAAAAAAAGAAAAAAGAAAAACTTGGATTTGTCATTATTTATAGGTTATTAAGTCATTATTTTACTGGTCTGGCCCGCTTGAGATCAAATTGGGCTAAATATGGCCCCTGAATCAAAATGAGTTTGACAGCCCTGCTTTAAATGCTTATAGTTTTGTCTTACACAACTCATCCTCTATGGTGAGTGTTTAACAAATAGCTTCATAAACATGTGGTAAAACACTCTGTAAGTCACAAGAAGCAAAAACAGGGCACTGGAAAGTAGACTGACATGTAAAATTGTCTGGTAGTGGTTCTGTTTTTATTACTAACAGTATAATCCAGATTATTGCAAGTTCAAGGAGCCACGTGTAACAACAAAATTAAATTAGTAATGAAAATGTTGCTAAACTTCTATTTAATTAGCATCACATTTTCCACACTCTACAAAAGGAAAACGTGCATTTATTCATACGAAATTATTTGCAATCGGACCACAATATTAGTAGTACGAAATAAACGAGTTTAAAAGGTTTTATTTTGAAATACGGAAGTAGTACTTTCGCGCATGCGTGAAGGAACAGACCAGGCTTCCGGTCAGAGTCTGGAAATGCCGGTCGGAGTGAAACAAGCGACAGCGATATGACAGTTTGTAATTTTTTCCTCCAGGGCCGCTGTCGTTACGGCGACAAATGCTGGAATGAGCACCCGAGAGGAGGTAGAGGAGGAGGAGGAGGAGGAGGAGGTGGTGGTGGTGGTGGTGGAGGAGGTTACAGCAACAACTACAGCCGTTCATCCCAACAGCAGCAGCAGCCCCGAGGAGGTGGAGGTGCGTCGGTTTAAGCTAACCTGTGTTCATGGCAGAAGTTAGCTAACTACTGTTGGATTAATTTATATCATTTATTCATGCATTTACCCTTTTTGCGTTCAAAACTAGGTTAATTCTATCGTCTGTGCCCCCGGTTAAGCGGACCCAAAACCACCTACAGTTAAAAGATACAAAAAACTAAGAAATTATTTGTTTTAGGAAGTGGCTCTGTTAACTGTACACTTCTCCTGAGTTGTCTAAGATCTTAATGCTTATATTTACATCAGTGATGTAATATTTAAGTTTCTACAGTGGACAAATCGAGCTGGGATGGTGAATGATGGATTCCCAAAGAGAGATAGCTAATCATATAATGCAATATCCTGTTTTTGTGTTGGATTTGTGGATAAGGTTTTGCAGACAAACAACAATTTACAACATACACACGTTCAAAATGGAGAAAAAAAAAGAAAAATTCAACCCATCTGAGTGAGATGAGCTTAATATTAACCCATAAAGACCCAAACATCCACCATCAACCAAAACCTTCTACTGATCTAAAATGTTTAATATCTGTTGATCCACTAATCCTATCAATGCATGTAAATAATTGGTGTAAAATGCAGTTTTCCACCTTTTCATGGTCATCAGAAATGACCCATTTTGACATTCAGAGGCTCCGTAGTGAACGTGGAAACACTGTCATCCTCTACAACAGGGGTGTCAAACTCTGGTCCTCGAGGGCCGGTATCCAGTATGTTTTAGGTATTTCCCTCTTCCATCACACCTGGAAGGCATTACATCATTATCAGGCTTCTGCAGAGCTGAATGATGAGCTGATCATTAATTGAACCAGGTGTGATGGAAGAGGGAAATATCTAAAACTTGCAGGATACTGGCCCTCGAGGACCAGAGTTTGACACCTGTGCTCTACAACATTTGATTCACCAGTAAAAACCATGGATTTGGATCAATGACGGTGGAATTGAAATGTTTGGCGTATGTTCAGTTAATGATTTGACTGTAAAAGTACTTTTTTTCTGCAGTTTTCTCTGTTTTTGATATAACAACATTCAACTTTAATTTGCGGTTGTATGAACATCTACAGTAAATTAAATACAGGTAAATACCTGATTCATACTGATAAAATGTAAAATACAGATGATAATATTATAATAAATGGTGATAAATCACTTTAGAAAGCTTATAGAGAAAATTTGTTTGGGAACTGACTAGGACTGCACAATTAATCGTTAAAAGATTGCGATCTCGATTCACACATGAATGCAATCTCATTTCTAAACATGGATGATTCTTTAGCATTTTATTTCATGGCTGCATTACAAACAAATGCCCACAAACACAGAACCGCCGACGCCTTTTCCCTCAACCAATGGTAAAGCGTCTTTACAACACGTGAGCCTTCTGCTGTAGTTGCGTGGGGAAAGGGTGAATAACAGGAGGAACATCTGTGTTAAAGACAGTGGAATGGATGAAAACCCCAGTGTTAGTGGTGAGTCACCCGCCTGAACTGGGGCCCAATAAAGGCTCACATTCTTCGGTGTTAATCTCATGTCAGTCTTATTTTCTGTAGTCCAGATCCAAGTGTGTTTTCATTTTCACTTCTCTGACTTCTGTGCTGTTCTTCTTCTCCTTTTCTTTTCTTTGCGGGTGAGGATAACTCGGCCTTTAACCAAGAATCAAAATTCTCGCCCTCTACAAAAATTTTATATTAATAATTTTCCATTGTGCCGGCTGGGAAGGTTCTTTGTGCTACAAACTTTCACAGATCAGCTAACGTCGCTTAGCAACCAGGACCATAAGTGCAGGGAGAAGGTAAATGAACATAAAGTTTCACTTTTGCGGGGGCGGGGCAGGTGTGCACGGACCACACCATCCTGTACCCCCATTGTATAAGTAGGACGGGGTAACCGACACGCGCGTTGGCGCGTGCGGCCGAGCCCCCCACCACCACCACCATACACACACACACACACACACACACACACACACACACACACACCGAAACGCGCGTGCACTCCCCACCGAACTGGGCACATGCAATCCCCCATTACACATAGCCACACTTACAGATCAATCCCACAGCAAACACTGCAGAAGTGTTACTGCTTGGAGAGTGATATGAAAGACAAGAATCGGAGGTAAAAGAACCCATTTTTCTTGACTGTGGTGCAATAAACATTTTGTGGAAAAAATCGTACCAGAGAATCGTGATCTCAATTCTAAGCAAAAGAATCGTGATTCACATTTTTGCCAGAATCTTGCAGCCCTAGAACTGACACAAAAGTAGTGCTTGGTCTTTATGGGTTAATACTGACAACAACATTATTACCATTAATGGTTTATTTCATACCTAATTACTGTTGGTTTGGCATTCAGTTTAAAGACACACTAATGTAGCAGTAATAATAGCTACTTGTCTCTTGATAAGTACACTACCAGTCAAAAGTTTGGACTCACCTTCTCATTTAAATGGCATGAGGTGACCACAGATGGCCAACCAGTTCTCAGCATCACTGGGAACTCCTTCAAGACTGTTGGAAAACATTTCAGGTGACTACTTCATGAAGCTCATCGAGAGAATACCAAAAATGTGCAAAGCAGTAATAAAAGCAAAATGTGGCTATTTTGAAGAATCTAAAATATAAAACATGCTTTGAGTTATGTCACACTTTTTTTAACTATATAATTCCATGTGTGTTCATTCATAGTTTTGATGCCTTCAGTGAGAATATACAATGTAAATAGTCATGAAAATAAAGAAAAACCAGGTGAGTCCAAACTTTTGACTGGTAAGTGTAACTTCTATAGACCAATCTGACATCAGATGATGGGCAAGTAAGTTATCAAGTAAACAGATGCTTTATGTATGTTTATATTACCATCACAGAAACTGATCTGTGCTTACTTTGATTCTGCGAAGTTTAACATAAAGTTAACAACTCACACTAGACAACCATTTTCTTCTGTGGGGGAAAAATAACACAAAAAAAACAACTGATAAATATGCAGAAAAAAAACAGCACTGACAGAATATAATATATCCATGAGATTTATATTATTGTACAGGACAAATATGGGGGAGAAAAGTGGCTGTGTTACTATGGCTGTGGAAAAAAATAGTACCTCAGTGACAAAATCTAATAAGTTTTTGTTAATATTATTCAAACAAAAAACAGATTGCACTCATCCAGGGTGTACCCTGCCTTCGCCCATAGGTAGCTGGGATAGGCTCCAGCACCCCCTGTAACCATAGTGAGGATAAAAAGGGTTCAGAAGATGAATGAATGAATGAAAACAGGTTGCAAAGTGCCATGGTCACGCATGTAATTTATCCATTATCCTTTAGTTAATTTTAAGCAAGAAAAAAGAAAGGGTAAATAAACACGTACTTGGTGAGGTACACTGTAAGCATGATCTACTTTTGGTGTTTCTTTCAGGCTTTGGAAATCGTGTTTGGGTGAATCCTGCCAACCAAAAAGGAAGAACTTACATTCAACCGTCATCCTTCGCTCATGATGATGACTGGGGTCGAGGAGGAGGAGCAGACTGGGGTCGAGGAGGAGGAGGCGGAGGAGGAGGAGCAGACTGGGGCCGAGGAGGAGGCGGAGGAGCAGACTGGGGTCGAGGTGGAGGAGGAGGGGCAGACTGGGGTCGAGGAGGAGGTGGTGGAGGAGGAGCAGACTGGGGTCGAGGAGGAGGCGGTGGTGGTGGGAGAAGAGACAATGTGAAGAGTTCAGAATTCAGCTTCTCCCAAAACAGATTTTCAGCTCTCAATTCTCCCAGCACCTTTGATAAGGGAGGAAGAGGAGGAGGAACAGCTGGTGATGAGGATGACGAGAAAAAACTGTAAGTCTGTTTCTGTTTATTCAGCAAAAAAATTAAATAAAGAGTTCTGTATCATGAGCAATTTATTAATGTCATTTTCTGTGTCGCGGTCACCCAGTGAGGTGATCCAGGCTGACATTGAGATTTGGGAGAGCTCAGGCCAGTGGGGATTCTCATGTTATTCCTGCACTAAAACGCCGGTATCAGGTGTGTGTCTAGATTTATTGTACAAGATGTCTCCTGTTATGCCTTATCACAGCAGTAGTAGTTAAGGGGTGGTTATTTATGTCTTTTCGCAGGCTTCACTGATCTCTCTCCAGAAGAGCTTAGGCTGGAGTATTACACCACAAGAGCTTCAGGAGATCTGCAGAACTATGTATGTGTCCTGTTTTAGATATTTACAAAGCAAATATGACATTTTTAACTTTGTGCTGAGTGTCAGACTCTTGATACTTTACATACAGGGTTTTTAATTATTATTATTATTATTAGTAGTAGTAGTAGTAGTAGTTCTGTTTTATATTACTATTATTTGTATTTGTTCATATTTTTTGGGGGGGGGGTTTCTATACCTTTTCTACAAACAAAAAGTTAAGGATATTTTTAATTTTTGGGCTATATTTTTCAGTTGGGATTCTTGCACAGTGCTTTTTACTTTTTTGTGTGTGAATTGAATTGAAACACATTTTTAATGACCAGACATAGTTTTATTTATAAATGGCAAAAATGACAAAAAAAAAAAAAGAAATATCCTTAACTTTTTGTTTACAGTGTACCTATAAGTCTCTCATTCAAATAGCTGGCATTGGATTTTTCTTTTGTTTTTTTTGCACATGCATTACCTTGATTGTTGCTTTAATGTTGCCAGCAAATGTATTTAAGTCCTTTTTTAGAGGTTATCAGCTCTATAAAGTGTTTGATTATTCCTATCTAACCTGAGTTTGTGGAATGTGTTTTTTGCTGTCATTGAGGAAATCACTAATGATTACGTCAAAGGTGTTTTTACTGCAAAAATGTAGTAAAATTAAACCTGTCAGACAGCTACAAATGACTACGGGTGTAAGAAAATATCGGTTCTGCAATATATCACGATATTTCATTTCACAATACTGTATCGATATCACAAAGTATTGATATTTTTAGGTATTTATTCAAATGCAGTTATTGTGGAGGTTCATTTTTGTTTTGATTTTTTGTTTCTATTTTATTATTATTTAACTCTTTTATGAAATAATGTTAGTTCCTTTGTTGCGATTGCACAAAAATAATGTTCTGATGTTAGTTCTGAACTAATAGAATATGAACATTTGAACAGGATCTTAAACTGTAATGTCTGTAAAACAGAATTTAAGTTTGAACACAGGAAAATTTTGTGATATAGCATTAGATCCTGTTCTGATCAAATAAAAATATATTTGTGCATATTTCAGGTGTAATTCAATTCTTCAAGGAAATAATCATTTTTAAAAAAGAAACAAACCAAAAAATTGCCTTTTTAACAGTATCATGATATATCGTGATATATCATATCGTGATCCTAGTATTGTGATTTGTATCGTATCGCCAGATTCTTGCCGATACACACCCCTCCAAATGACAGATGATATGACAGTTGGGTTTAAATATATCAGTGATATCAGAGTAGCATTATGATAAAAAAAAAGTGTAGTTATCAGTTAGATATTTATATTTTGGGAAGATCCTTAAACTCCCCACCCAAACCAAAACAGATCCCAACTTTGCCCCTGAGTCTTCCAAAAACCAAGGGGAAACATTGCATCCATTGGAATTGGTATAATTCTGTCTGTGTTTGTCATGTGAACTTAAATCTGCTGTGTGTCTCGGTAACATTTTGGTTTTGCCTTTAGATCAACGGTGTCAATCAGTTGCTCAACCAGTGGAGAAACAGAATCCAGGAACTGAAGATTATGAACGCAACCACCCGTGCAGCTTTGGTGAGACATAAGCAGCCAATATGGCGCAAGATGTAATAGACCATATTTTTAATGCTAATTGATATTCACTGTTTCTACAGCTCGCAGAGTTGAGTAATCCGACACCTCAGGGATCTTCAAGTGACTTTGGTGGATCTGGATCCCATACATTTGGCTTTGGAAGCAAAGGTGAGGATGAAATATCTCTTGGCTTGAGGCAGTGCTACCAGGGCTGAACTGGATAGTGTCTGATCACTGGCATCATCATAAGCACGTGCACAACATTCATATTGCAAGATATACACGGTCAGATGAGACAAGTTAACACAAACATGTTATGCTACACCTTTTTCTGTTTTTGATTAGAAAAACAAAACTGTAACTCAAGTGATTTTGAGTTTTTATTATCTTTTGACTTGTCTACAAGAGACATTTGTCTGACATTTGTCTCTATTAGTTCACTTTCCCTCATTTTATGGACCTATAACTCACTGAATCAGCCCTAGATCATAACACTACCCCCACAGGCTTGTGCTTTTGGCACTAGGCATGATGGGTAATCTCTTTATCCTCCGTTCTCAGCCTGGTGTGTCCATCACTCTGGAACAGGGTCAGTCTGGGCTCATCACATGACCTTTATCCATTGAACCACAGTCCAGTGTTTATGCTCTTTATCAAACTGATGGCTGTTTAAGAAATAAGAAGCTACTTCATCAGTTAAAGAACTTATTGCAGCTGAAGTGTATTGATTACTGCAGTAGTTATCCATTGGAAGGATCTGAACTATTTGCGTAGTGAAATCTGTGTGGGAACTTTTTTTGGGGGGTGTTCTGTGTAGTTTCGATTTGGTTGCTAGTGATTAAAATGCAGGACCTATATATACAGTGATCAATCACCATCCTGATCATTATGATAAATTCTTTACAATTGAAGCCATTCAGGTCATCTGGTAATAAATCCTGTTCATACTGTAATATGTTTTGCATAGAGAAATATATTGCAATTGCCTAAATTTTTATCCAATATTGTGACTTTCATGATTTATTTTAATGGTCTTGTAAAATGCCAGATGATGAGGTCCGTACAGGCTAAGGTCCTTGTGCTAATTCGGACTCTCTCTGATCTCACATAGACTTTGGGGCTCCAGCAGCAGTCCAGGCCAGCAGTTTCACCTTTGCTGCTCCAAGCGGTGGATTTGGGTCCTCGGAGACACCATCGTCCTCAGGTGGTTTTGGCAGCGCCTCAGCAGCGTCTGCACAGCCTCCCTCTGGGTTTGGTTCCTCCTCGTCTAATTCAGCGTCCACTTTCTCTTTCGCCGCCTCAAACGCCAGTAAACCACCGACCGCTTCAGCATTTGGATCTGCCTCCGAGTTCAGCTTCTCATCGAGCACCGGTGGGGGATTCGGGACTGGTTTTGGGACTGAAGCAGCTGCTACATCAGGAGGCAGCGGTGTGTCTGGACAGACAAGTGGAGGGTTTGGGCCAACTCCTGTAGCATCTGCTAGTGGGACATCAGACAGTCTGTTTTCCACCAAAAGCAGCCTGACTCCAGAGGAATTGGACCAGTTCAAGGCTAAAAGGTTCACTCTCGGTCAGATTCCTCTAAAGCCTCCTCCAGCCGACATGCTGATTGTTTAATTTTAAAAAGGCCTTAAAGTGAAAAATAGAGACATAAATGAAAAGTGTTTGTTACAACCAAATATATATTTCTCATTTTCAATCATAGCTCATATTTAATATTTGAGGTCAATATGAACACAGAAAAGTCTGTTTGGTTTCTGTACAAGTGCTTTATGCTGAGCTACTTGGACAATATTTTTAAGTGATGATTTTGTCAGAAATGTCTTTTCTAGATTATTAAATGATGGGATGTTTGCACACGTTCTAACTAATGACAATAGTGGCATTTACTGGTTAAGAATAGAATGTGTTCAACTTGAATAGTGCAACAAAAATAACATGTTCAGTTTTAAACAAAATACTTTTTTTTTTCTTTAAATTTCTGAGCAGTTCAGAAGTCAATATTTGGTGAAATATGCCTGATTTTTCAATCCCTGCTTTGTATGTTGCATCTTGGCATGTTTTGCACCAGTGTTTGATAGTACTTTTGGGTGCAAAATAATCAAGCCCATACCTCGTGGCCATCTGTCTTTGATCACATTTGAGAGTTTAGAAATTTAGAGTGGTCTGTGAAATTTTCCATAACTGTTAACACAAGAGAGATGACATTAAACCAAGAAAAACAACAAAATGTGTCTTTGTAAGAGCAACATTGGCCTGACTTTGCATTGGTTCTACAAGTTTGTAAACTTGGGATGGAAGAGGAGAATAGAAAAGAACAGAATACAGTAGATCTTTATTATTCACCAAAGTGCAGGTGAAGAACACCAACAGCTCTTGATGTGTAGAATAACTTTAATATAGCTACACCAGTGTTTTAAAAATACATAATCAGCTCCATTTTAAAAAGGAATTAAATTTTAAAAAGAAGCACAATCCTATACATTAACATGCATCCACTCCAGGAACGAGGATAGAATAGTGTCCTGTTGAAAACAGCTGACATGCTAGAGCCATAAGCATTGTTCATTTAAGGGCTGGGACTTGAATATTTTTATGAGAAAAAACATTAAAAAAAAAAAAAAACTTGACACGAGAAAAGTTGTATTTAAAAGTTTGTGTACAATGCTATTAATCATGAAAATATAAATAACTAAAATATACAGTATATAAAACTGAAAATACATCATAAATATTTGTCAGATTTATCATAAGAGATGTCATGAAAACATACAATTAAAAATAATTATTAAAAAAACCATACATTGTGCAGTCATTCGTGAAACAGTGTATGTGTGGGATCTACCATAAGAACTCATTAAATGAGAAATCCTCATTCATGCCCCCTTTGGATTAAAGTTTGAAGGTGGGAAACCCAAAATGCCACTAGATTTTCACCACTAATTTGAAAAATACACTACTGGTCAAAAGTTTTAGAACACCCCAATTTTTCCAGTTTTGTATTAAAATTCGAGCAGTTCAAGTCCAATGAACAGCTTGAAATGGTACAAAGGTAAGCGGTGAACTGCCAGAGGTAAAAAAAAAAAAAAAAGAAAAAAAAAAAGAAAAGGTAAGGTTAAACAAAACGGAAAAATAATGTACATTTCAGAATTATACAAAAAGGCGAACAAGAAATGGGTTAACAACTTAAAGCAGTTCTGCAGTAATGGAGGTTGATCAAGCCTCGAAAGTTGGTGCTACTAATTCCTACAGGTGTCCCCAATGTTTCTTAATTCCTTCCAACCCCATGTGTCTGCATAAAAGTAGTGGTGGAACACACTTTGGTACCATTCCGTTGTGAGCATTATTTGAACAGTACTGTACTGCAGAAAGTAGTGTGTTACTGTAAAGATGGCGAGGAAAAGGCAATTAACGATAGAAGAGAGACAGACCATCAGAAAACTTAAAAATGTAGGTCTGTCCTACAGAGAAAATGCCAAGAAAGTCCAGGTGTCAGTAAGTCCAGTTTCCTTCACCATCCAAAGGCACTCAGAAACTGGGGGAAATGCTGACAGGAAGAGGTCTGGCAGAGCCAAAGACAACAGAATCAGAAGACAATGACAGTCAACAGCTGGAGTGATGGGAGACTCACAGGACAACAGCTTCAAGCACAGCTCAATAGTGGTCGTAGTAAGTAAGTCTCAGTTTACACTGTGAACAGAAGACTTCCAGTTGCAGGTTTGTTGCAGCAAGAAAACCATTGCCGAGACTTCAGAATAAGAAAAAGAGGCTTGGCTAGGCCATGAAACACCACCAGTGGATTACTGAAGACTGGAAGAAGGTGTTATGGACTGATGGATTTCTATGTTATTGTTTTATTATTTTACTCATCTGGCCCATGAGATCACGTTGGGTTGCATGTGGCCCCTGACCTAAAACAAATTTGACCCCTGCCTTAGACCTTTTATGATAAAGTATGAGGCCTGTTGTACTGTTATTTATGTAAATTTAAGGTCTTGAATTTGACAAAAATGCCATGAAAAGTGTCTTTAAAATTCATATATTTGGCTACCTCAAACCTGCAGACACCCTGCAATATAAATAATAGAAATAAAAACTTTCCAAAACCTAGTAAAGACTAAATGGTTGTAATGCCATGAGTCAGCCAGGAGAGGGTACTAAAACATAACACACTTTACAGATGCACCAGCTCATCACCCTCTGATTCTTCAGCTTTCAAGTAGATGTGCCAATAATGAGTGGTTTATCACTGTCCTCAAGGCCACATATTGTCCTCCTGAACGTCACATATTTATTCAAACCATAACATGGCACAAAATTGAAAACAACAGGCCCATCTGTTAAAAATCATCTGTCCTCAGCCCCATGTAGGCAGACATCCAGTAAATGAGGAAGGCAACGCAGTGTGTACTCATTAGATGTGGAGCACCGGGCAGGATCCTATGAAGACTAATGCAGTGACAAAGGGACAGCAATAAGCTGCTCTGTGGCTATAGGGGGCTACAAGTCTGCTGATGGGAGCATATTTTCAGCTGACAAGGAGTTTGTGATATCGGCAAGAGGTGAAACTGAGCAAGTGTTTCGGTGTGACTCCATGTGTGTGTATTTGTCAGCTCATCTGGAGTCGATAACTCACAGTCAGGTCAAAAACATTATGCATATAACCATAAAAACATATGTACAGTGTAAATGATACCACTGCATTAACCATCCACAGTCATTTTCTCCCCTACTTCTCATTCTGTCAGCAGTACCATCCCAGCTACCCCCAGCCACCAGGTGCTACATGCATAATTCATCAGATTAATGGAGTCATGAAAAGGCATTTGCTTGCTGATTTCACTGAAAGTTCTTTAAGATTGCAACCCAGCAACTGTTAAACACATTGAACTGAGAAACACAGCCATTTGTTTCCCCAGCAGCGAATAAGCAGGGCTAATCACTAACTGCTGCAGAATCTAATTAAATTTCCAGTCTGCATGTGTTTCTGTAACATATGCATGAGCTGCAAAGAGAGGAACATAAAGATGAAGGATGAGTCTTATTGAGATGAATGAACTCAACATCAGACATGATGTTACATTTGGGAGAGTTTAACCACCTTGAATAAACTGTTGCCCTAAAACACAGTATTAATGACAAATCATGTTTAATAAATCACAACACACATGTCTAAATCTGTTAGTTACAGAGACATAAGTATGGAATTAAACTATAGGTTGTGTGTAATTATAGATTATTTATATATATAATTTCTATAATGTCATGGACAGTTTTCACTTGTATGTGGGGGGGTGCATTAAAATTCAGCTTCTTGGTGAATTTCCACAATAGTCTAACCCATTAAGACCCAAACAGCCACCGATGACCAAAACCATGTACTGATGTAAAATATTTAATACCTGTTGATCCACTAATCCTATCAATATATGTAAATAATTGGTGTAAAATGTAGTTTGTCGTCTTTTCATAGTCATCAGATATGACCCATTTGGACGTTCAGTGGCTCTGTAGTGAGCGTGGAAACACTGATATTGATTCATGTAGTTTGAGAAATGATAGTGGTTGTAGACACATATTGTTATGTTGAGTTAATGACATATTTTGCTGGAAAAAAAAGGTCATTAATCCATAAAGACCCAAACATCCAGTGGCGACCTAAACCATCTACTGAACTAAACTGTTTAATAACTGTTGATCCACTAATCCTATCAATACATGTAAATAATTTGTGCAAAATACAGTTTGTCATTTTTTCATGGTCATCAGATATGACCCATTTGGACGTTCAGAAGCTCCGTAGTTACCATGGAAACACTGTCATCTTCTACAATATTGATTCACCAGTAAAACCCATGGAGTTGGATCAATGACAGTGGATGGAGACACTGGGTTTATGTTCAGTTTATGATTAATTTGACTGAAAAAGTCACTTTTTAGATTTAGACTTAGAATTTATTTTGTCATTCCAGATTTTACACCAAAAATTTAATTTTGATACGGCTGGTTCAGCAGGCAGCAGCAATAATTTCAAAATGGCACTATATAAACACGATAATATTTTCAAGATAGAATAAATATGCGCATATATATATATATATATATATATATATATATATATATACAGTACAGGCCAAAAGTTTGGACACACCTTCTCATTCTTTGCATTTTCTTTATTTTCATGACTATTTACATTGTAGATTCTCACTGAAGGCATCAAAACTATGAATGAACACATGTGGAATTATGTACTTAACAAAAAAGTGTGAAATAACTGAAAACATCTCTTATATTCTAGTTTCTTCAAAGTAGCCACCCTTAGCTCTGATGACTGTTTTGCACACTCTTGCCATTCTCTTGATGAGCATCAAGAGGTAGTCACCTGAAATGGTTTCCTAACAGTCTTGAAGAAGTTCCCAGAGATGCTTAGCACTTGTTGGCCCTTTTGCCTTCACTCTGCGGTCCAGCTCACCCCAAACCATCTCAACTGGGTTCAGGTCCGGTGACTGTGGAGGCCAGGTCATCTGGCGCAGCACTCCATCACTCTCCTTCTTGGTCAAATATCCCTCACACAGCCTGGAGGTGTGTTTGGGGTCATTGTCCTGTTGAAACATAAATGATGGTCCAACTAAACGCAAACCAGATGGAATGGCATGTCACTTCAGGATGCTGTGGTAGCCATGCTGATTCAGGTTGCCTTCAATCTTGAATAAATCCCCAACAGCGTCACCAGCAAAGCACCCCCACACCATCACACCTCCCCCTCCATGCTTCACGGTGGGAACCAGGCATGTAGCATCCACCCGTTCACCTTTTCTGCGTCGCACAAAGACACGGCGGTTGGATCCAAAGATCTCAAATTTGGACTCATCAGACCAAAGCACAGATTTCCACTGGTCTAATGTCCATTCCTTGGGTTTCTTGGCCCAAATAAATCTCTTCTGTTTGTTGCCTCTCCTGAGCAGTGGTTTCCTAGCAGCTATTTGACCATGAAGGCCTGATTCACGCAGTCTCCTCTTAACAGTTGTTGTAGAGATGTGTCTGCTGCTAGAGCTCTGTGTGGTATTCATCTGGTCTCTAATCTGAGCTGCTGTTAATTTGCGATTTCTGAGGCTGGTGACTCAGATGAACTTATCTTCAGCATCAGAGGTGACTCTTGGTCTTCCTTTCCTGGGGCGGTCCTCATGTGAGCCAGTTTCGTTGGAGCTCTTGATGGTTTTTGCGACTGCACTTGGGGACACATTCAAAGTTTTTGAAATTTTCTAGACTGACTGACCTTCATTTCTTAAAGTAATGATGGCCACTCGTTTGTCTTTACTTAGCTGATTGGTTCTCGCCATAATATGTATTCTAACAGTTGTCCAATAGGGCTGTCAGCTGTGCATCAACCTGACTTCTGCACAACACAACTGATGGTCCCAACCCCATCAATAAGGCAAGAAATTCCACTAAGTAACCCTGACAAGGCACAGCTATGAAGTGAAACCATTTCAGGTGACTACCTCTTGATGCTCATCAAGAGAATGCCAAGGGTGTGCAAGGCAGTCATCAGAGCTAAGGGTGGCTACTTTGAAGAAACTAGAATATAAGAGATGTTTTCAGTTATTTCACACTTTTTTGTTAAGTACATAATTCCACATGTGTTCATTCATAGTTTTGATGCCTTCAGTGAGAATCTACAATGTAAATAGTCATGAAAATAAAGAAAATGCGAAGAATGAGAAGGTGTGTCCAAACTTTTGGCCTGTACTGTATATATATATATATATATATATATATATATATATATATATATATATAAACTATGGAATATGGAAGATAGAATAAATATGCACATAAAAATATGGAATACAGAAAAAATATGCTTATAAAAAACTATAGAATATCGAAATAGAATAAATATACATATAGAAAATAAAAGAACAATGTGTGAGTATAAAGACTATAATTTTTTCCTCAGTTTTCTCTGTTTTGATGTAATAACCTTTGAATTTACTCTGACTTTTCATGAACATATAAATTAAATATAGGAAATTAAACAGAGGAAAATACATGATTTAGGGTGAAAATTGCAAAATACAGAGGATAGTATAATAAAACCTGGTGATAAATCACTTAAGGGGTTAAATATAGAGAAAAATGTATTTGGGAACTGATTTTTTCTTAGCCCTTTTTTGATCGTATAACCTTTAAATGTCCTGTTATCCACATGGGAAATTCAATAAAGGCACATACCTGCTTTACACTGAAAAATACACAATGCAGAGTTTATCTTAGCTACTTATTTTTCTTTATTAGACAGCTGTTGTATATATTCTGTACTGATCACATGTCAGTATTGGATTTACATTAAGAACTGTCTTCTTTCAGGTAGGGTGTGATTGTGGGAGGGATAAAAGAAGAAAAATGAAAGAATGGAAGTCCTTTTTATCACATTGCACTGTCATGCTGCTGCCTGGGAAATTGCTTCCAATAAAGAAAGTTAGTAAAAAAAATAAAAAAAAAAGCACAGTTTAATAAAATAAGTTATGATATTTATTTGAATAGTTCTAAGTCTCACAATTATAACATGGTAACTGTAAACCTAAAACCTACCACCTTTCAGAAGTTACCTGTGTACTGCACATAATGGCAGTAACATGGATAGTGTGTTTTATACATGGCGGCTTTGGTTTATTTACCACAGTTTTCTGCAGCAGCACAGAGCTGCATATACTACATATACTCTGTGGCTCTGATTTGATCAAACCACTGAATAATTACTCGTCCCTGCAGCGATTAAAATGCCTCCATCCTGGCCGGCTCCTCCAGTTCAGCATTTTTTAAAGATGAAATACAGAACCTTATTGTGCCCAGTTCCTATTTTGCAAATACTGAGGTGGTTAAATCAGCTGATGACAGCAACAGATGCTCTCACCACCACTCGAATCCCTGCTCTGTACAGAATGCCAATGAGCTGATTCGGATTCAGTGCTGGTATTAATGTTTGATGGGGGCTGAGTCCTTTCGGCCCTGATACTGTTGCAGAAGCAAGTAGGGCTTTAGTAATTGGAACAATGAATCCCGTGGTGGAATTGATTGTGTTGTGCCACGGCGGTTCGCCTATGGGAAACAAGACATTGATCCAAAGCCTCTGATTTATGCCTATTTTAGTGGCTTGGCGTATGGGTGACTGAGTGGCACATATTTCACCTCCACGACTTGGTCCGTGTGCCAGAGAGGTTTATGGGTTCATATCAGGATCATTGCACTGAGATCTCCTGACGCAGTGATCGCAATAACACTGTAGAAAGTAAATGCTGTTGGTGTAGAAAAATATGTATTTGTGAGTAGACTGGTTGGAGCCTGGCAGTCACAGACAGAGCAGGAAAGTTTTATTAAATTACATTCATTACATCGATTTATTTGTGCATGCAACCCGTGCAGCAGACTCCATAAAGAGAGGGCAGAAACAAGGAGGCAATGTGTCAGTGCATAAATCTGCATAAAACCACTGAACGCCTCATCATGTTTCTGCAACATTAATACAAACCACAAATGATCTGCAATGAACTTTACTTATTTATTCTGGAGCTACAGGCTCCTCTGTGGTGATGCAGATGATGCAACAATAGTGTAAGGCTCAGAAGTTAAAATAATTTATGTTGAAGGAATGTAAGCTTTAACAATGGAGTAAATTACGGGGAATAAGTTAATTCAGGTATTTGTTAAAAAAACATATTGACAGTGTTTACACGAATAACTATTTACATTTATGTTGTAGAATAATTATTTACACATATACACATTTAATTATTTTCATTTGTTGTATGTAAGCAGCTAAAATAACCTGTTGAATGTACCTTTTCTAAATCACTTACATGTACCGATCTAGGTACTGTTAGTTCCTAATTGGCTGGTTCGGTCATGTGAGATGATGTTTCAGGAAGTGTTGTGGTTGCTGTTATGGTACGTGTAAAGTAAAGCACTGTTGTAAGAAGAAATCTGTCTCCATCCTGCAGTCTCATTTTATAAAGAATGAACTATTAACCACCAACGAACCCTCACGTTACAATAGTATTAGTGCCTACTTTATGTATTTATTTTATTTAACCCTTTATCTGGCAAGTGACTGTTTTTGGTAATTTCCACATACATTACAAGGCAGTGACAGTGATAGCTACAATAACAGTGAGGACAGTGAGTGAACAATCTCAGGTCCAATGTGGTCTACAGGGTCTGTAAGGTCCACCTCTGCATGAACAGTGAGTGTACCTGCTTTGTTAGGTACCATGAAGTAATGGTACTAATGTAAGGAATGATGTTCAAAGGGATCATGTGGATGTAGACAGGTGTCTGGATCAGCACTTATGTGGGTCTAATGTTCTAAAAGTGATGTTCTAATGTTCTAAAATACATGTTCCTTTCACCTTACATGTGTTTTTCTTGGATTTTTTTTTATTTTTTACCGTGTAAGGAATCAGAGGGGGAATGTGAGAGCAAATGAATAATGGATCCTCTGTACATGCTTTGAGTATGCGTTCATAGAAAAAGTGCTATATAAATCTAATCCATTATTATTATTATTATTATTATTATTATTATTATTATTATTATTATTATTATTATCAAGTATGGTAACTTCATTGACCTTGATTTTGTATACAACAATAAAAAACGCTAATGTAACTAATGTAAGTAATGATGTTCAAAGGGATAATGTGGATGTTGACAGGTGTCTGGATCAACACTTACGTTGTTGTAATTCAAGATCCTTTATTGTCTTTCAACATTGGTGTGATCAACGAAATTACGATCCACAGATCAATAGTGAAATGAACCTTTAAAACAGAATACACACATTTGAATAGAAAAAAGTAGAAAAAGAGAAAAAACAAAAACAGCAAACACACATTTTTAAAAATAGAATTAGAAAACAGAGCAAAGTGCAAATAATAATAATAATAATAAATAAGTCAACATGGAAGAGGAAGAGAAATGACTGAAATGTAAACAGATTATTGCACATTATATCACAGTACTTGCACTTATACATTGTGTAGTAGTTTGCATAGTTATGTTGTATTGTTATTCTATTACACATAAAAGCAGCACCAGAGTGGGTTATTGTGAGTGTCGTTTGAGTTGTGCAAAAAGTGATGTTCTAATGCTCTAAAATACATGATCCTTTCACCTTACATGTGTTTTTCTTACATTTTTTATATATATTTTCTGGATATTTCTTTTGCCACTTATGGGCATGGAACCAAATATGGTAACTTCATTGCCCTTTATTTTTTACATGACAAAAAAATTTGAAAAATTTCACAAAAGTAAAAAAGTCTTATGTCGTCCAATAACACACTAAGGCTGACATTTTGAATTTCAGTGTATTTCTATGAGTGTCGAGGGTTAACCTTTATTTAACCAGGTAAGTTAGTTATGAACCGATTCTTATTTTCAATAATAACCTGGACATACTGTAGAGACAAACAACCAATCACTCTCACACCTATGCACACCTATGGGCAATTTAAATTAACCAATTAAGCTACTAGTGCATGTCTTCAGTCCTGACTTCAGTTTTTTACCATACTGAGCTGCAGTATGTCTGAAAGTATTAACTGATGTGCTACAATAGATACTATAGTCATTTGACACACTTGAAATCTTTGTAAGAGCAGACATTTTTGTGTCTTTGTCAGGAGAAAACAGGTGTGATCGATATTATCAAGGCTGCTGTCTGTTGTGATGTGTCTTTTTCAGGGCCTCACAGAAGGACCCGCTGTGGTGTTTCCCCCTGTGACAGTTCAAAACATCTGTTGTGAACACTGGTAGTTTTCAGATCCTTTACTGCAGTCAAATCTGCACTGCCCAGTCAAAAAAAAAAGATACATGCAACACTTTTTTCCATTCACAACATTATTTCCATCCAGAGTTGCATTTGTTTTTTTTTTGTTTCTTTTCTCAGATCTCGTATTGATGGCAGAAGTGTCAGACCACTGTGTAAAGATCCCAAAAGATCCGCCAGGGGGTTCAGACTGGGGATGCAAATTATCGATTAATCCATTAATCATTAGTTGGTTGACCTTATCAATCGACTAACAATTAATTGAAAAGCTGCAATTTTCCTGAGAACCTGAATTTCTCTTTCGATAAGGTCTATAAGAATAAAAGCTAAATATTGTTTCTATACTTCATGAAAAAAGCATGTCATATTCCTTAATGATTGATTTATTGTATCATTGGATACAGTACATGCAATGACATTTATGGAGTAGAACTATATAAATTCTGCAGAGAAATAAAATAAAATAAATGGATCTGAAGAGGGGCAGTTTAGAAGTAATGGGCATTTCTGACTTTGCATCACTACCTGACATGATGGAGCAACATTTCAGCGGAGATGCCATGGATGTTGCACTAAAATCTGAACATACTTTGCAGCATTGATGGTACTTTTCCACATGTGCAAGCTGCCCATTCCTTAGGCACTAATGCACACCTGCACCATCAGAGATGCAGATAACAAGCCAAGCAATCCCGCTCTTCTTTAGTGAAGAGGACAAAGACGTCCATGATTTCCAAAAAGAATATAAAGTTTGATTTGACTCATCACATAACAGTTTTCTTCTATCCATCGTTGCATTTTAACCCATAAAGACCCAAACATCCACCATCGTCCAAAACCATCTACTGACACAAACTGTTTAATACCTGTTGATCCATTAATCCTATCAATACATGTAAACAGTTGGTGTAAAACACAGTTTGTCATCTTTTCATGGTCATCAGATATGAGCCATTTGGACGTGGAAACACCGTCATCTTCTACAACATTGATTCACCAGTAAATCCCATGGAGTTTGATCAATGACAGTGGATGAAGACACTTGGTTCATGTTCAGTTAATGATATATTTTGCTGGAAGAAAAAGGAAACTGTTAAATTTTTGTTTATTACAAGCCAAATAAGTTATCTCTTTGAAATGGAAAGATATTCAAGGACCCACAACAAACCAACAGATTAAAGAAATGTCTTCTAACCTGGCACTGGAAAAGCAGACGTACCTGGCTAAAGGAAAGATCAAAGACTTTTATAAGATATGGACACCTTTTTTGCAATTTTTAAAGGACTTGTCTGTATAGAAAATTAAGTTGTATGCGTCGAGTATGTTTTGTTGTATTGGGAGTGGGTGCTATTGTGTGGGTGGGGGATGGTAGGGATTGTTTTGATGTGTTTGTGTTTTTGCCTGTTCTTAGAAAACAATGAAAACAACGATAACTATATTTATGGGAAAAAAAAAAAAAAAGATTTTACTGAAAAAGTCACTTTTTCTTCAGTTTTCTCTATTTCTGATATAATAACCCTCAACTTCAATCTGAGCTTTTATGAACATCTGTATGATCAGTGAAAGGAATATAGGAAAATACATGATTTACACTGAAAAATGTAAAAAACAAAACAAAACAAAAAAAACAGACCCTAATATGATTATAAATGGTGATAAACCACTTAAGAAAGGTTGAATATAGAGGAAAATTTGCCACAAAAGTAGCACTGGGCCTTTATGGGTTAAATGAGCTTTGGACTTGAAGGACGGTCATATATCTGGAACATGTTCACATATGGTTTCTTCTTTACCTGAAAGAACTTTAAGTTGCATTTCTAGGTTGTAACTGACTTCACAGACGCTGTTGTCTGTGCCCATGCAGTGGTTTCCATCACAGAATCATGCCTGGTTTTAATGCAGTGCAGCCTGAGGGTCAGAAGATCAGATATTATGGAAAACTGTACTTCCTGGTAGAGGAGGGGCAGGACCTGGTCTCACCTATCAGGCCACACCCAACCTTTTAAGAGGATGGATCAAGCCCAGCTCCGACCTTTTCCTTTGTCTGATGGAGCATGTGGTCAGTGTGAGACTGATTTTATCCCACTGACTGGAACAGCAGATGCATATTTGTGTAAGTTCACCTTTATGTTGTAGTTATTTGATTCAATTTCCTGAAAAGTAGCGTGGAATTACATTGTGAATTGAATTATTATTGTTCCTTTACGATTTTCATCATCTCTGTCTGTCCTGAGTGGAAATCTGAAATGAATCCTTCTAAAAATTGTAATAAAATCGTCAAACTCAATCCCTGACAACTACATACTTGACTATATGCCAATGCAGAAACTTTAAGGTATCCAGTATTGAGTTTATTCTATCCTGTGGATCACAGGTGTCAAAGATGTGGCCCGGGGGCCAAAACTGGCCCGCCAAAGGTTCCTTTCTGGCCCGCGAGATGAATTTGCAAAGTGCAAGTTAGAGCGTCAAACTCAGAAATAATATCATAATAACCTATAAATAATGACAACACCATTTCTCCCTTTGATTTAGCACAAAAAAATATTAAATAATGAAAATGTTTACATTAACAAACTATCCTGTAACAATAAAATGTAAAAACCTAAACAAATATGAACAACCTGAAATGTCTAAAGAGAATTCAGTACCATTTTAACAATATTCTGCCTGTTACTAAATGTTTTGTGCCTTTGTAGATCTGATCTGTGATGCATATGTACAAATAATAAGTCGAGGCATAATATTGATAAAATTTTACTCATATTTCTTAACAAATTGCATTTTTTTTGGTTTATTCATATCCTTTTTGTTTGGATAGTTTGTGAATGTAAATATTGGCATAATTGAATGTTATTTTTTGCGCTAAAACAATTTGGAGTTGTCATTATTTATTGGCTGTCTTGCTATTATTTTACTGGTCCGGCCCACTTCAGATTAAATTGGGCTGAATGTGGCCCATAGAAGAAAATGAGTTTGACACCCCTGGTGTAGATGATGAAATGGCCTCCTTGGTGACGTAATTCAGGCATGTCCAATAGGAGGAGACCTGGGTCAGACCAGGATATGCTAGAGGGATTATGTCTCTCATGTGACCCAGGAACCAAGGAGATGGAGGTCAGGTTAGGCTGCAGTCCCTGAGACCTGGACCTGTACAATAAGCAGAAGAAGATGGATGGATGATGAGATAATCAGTCTTCACTTTATGTCAAGGAACATTATTCTGAAATAGTTTCACAATTTGCAGTTTTTGGCAGATTGATGAACCTCTGTCCATCTTCATTATCCTCCTGTGACCCAGCAATGCATTTTTGTCCTCTATAGTGGACAAGTTTCACAGTTTTACATAAAAAAAATAAGTAAATAAAACCTTCTGTCCACTGCAAAGGACATTCCATTACAAAAAAAAAATAAAAAATCAGAAATGTATCTGAAAAAACTGTTGCATCATGCTGTTTCCAATCAAGGCAATAATTTAATGTAAAAAAGGTCCAACCTTTACTTTCCTGGGTCTCAGGAGGTTATTAGTTATGATGAATTTTGAGTTGGCATTCTGGTCAAGAACTATTAAAACTTTAGTCATGTTTTTGTCAACTATTTTTGTCAACATTTCAAACTTTAGTCATCTTTTTGTTCAGACCTATAGTGTGACTAAACATGTGTTTCCGTTTAGCTCTGGGCCTCCTCAATCCAACACAACCAGCCCCAAATCTCCAAACAAAATGTTCCTCCAGCTGTTTCATTTTGGCACCACTTACTTTTAAGGCCTTTTGGTGCATATGTCCCAACTTTTTGGAGATGTGTTGCTGACATCAAATTGAAAAAGAAGAAGAAAAAACTTCAAATATTTGATGCATTTGCTCTGCTTTATTGTTAACACTGGTCTACTTTTTTTTTTTGTTTGTTTTTTTTCAATAATTTGCCTCAGCCATTAACCCATAAAGACCCAGTGCTACTTTTGTGTCAGTTACTGAATGAATTTTTCTCTATATTCAACCTTGCTTAAGAGATTTAGCACCATTCATTATAATACTATCCTCTGTATTTTGTGGTTTGAAGTAAAAAATCTGGTATTTTCCTATATTTACTTTTCTGATCATGTAGATGTTCATAAAAGCTCAGACTAAAGTTGAGGGTTATTATATCAAACACAGAGAAAACACCAGAAAAAGTGATTTTCTTAGCAAAATCTATCATTAATTGAACATAAACCAAGTGTCTCCATCCACTGTCATTGATCCAACTCCATGGGTTTTACTGGTGAATCAATGTTGTAGAAGATGACTGTTTCCACAGTAACTATGGAGCCTCTGAACATCCAAATGGGTCATATCTGATGACCATGAAAAGATGACAAACTGTATTTTGAAAAAAAATTATTTACAAGTATTGATAGGATTAATGGATCAGAAATTCTTTAACATTTTAGATCAGTAGATGGTTATGGTTGTCGGTGGCTGTTTGGGTCTTTATTGGTTAAATATGCTTAATCTTACATACTTTAATAAAAGGATTTGGAAAACAATTGACAAAAGTGCTGGTTATCTGATGTTTTCAATGCATCAATGTATATGACAGTGTTCTTCACATATATATTGGTTTATGTGCATTTATAATCTTCCACTAGAAAGTACCTAAAAAGTGAATGTATTATAATGTACAGACGGTGTTTTGAAGTACATCTGGCAGTTCTGAGACACACATTCCTTTGGCGTAAAACCCATTCTCAGAAGTTTACATTTGACATAAGACTGTATTCTGCACTTTTACCCCGCCTCCCGAGAGAGAGGTAAGGAGTGTTGTTTTAGGTTTGTTTGTTTGTTTGACACTGAAGCAGCAAAACTATTGGCTGAATTCATACCAAATTGGGTTTATAGATTGCCACTGACCCAGAATAGATGTAGTTACATTTTGGAAAAAGTAGGTCAAAGTTTACATTTTTAATGAATTTTTTAAATCTCTCTTTTTTTTTTCCCATTTACTTATAATGGGTGAAATTTCACATGTCTGTAGCAGCAAAACTATTGGTTGAATTCACACCAAATTGGGTTTAGAGATTTCCAGTGACCCAGAATAGATGTGGTTACATTATGGAAAAAGTAGGTCAAGGTTAAAATTTTTAATGAATTTTTAAAATCTTTTTTTCCTCCTATTTACTTATAATAGGTGAAATTTCATGCCCATAAAAATATCAATTTTGTTTCAATTTACTCCAAACTTGACACATATATAGAGGCAATTGATATGCTGACATCAGCATATGCATAGACATGACATCAGCTGGATTGATGCCAAAATAAGGAACAATGTGTGCGAGGGGTGGGGTTTGTGGTGCCTGGTACCACTTGTTTACTTAATTTTTATTCATTCATTCATTTTCTGAACCTGCTTTGTGCTCACTAGGGTCACGGGGGTTGCTGGAACCCATCTCAGGTACTTGTGGGTGAAGGCGGGGTGTTGTGCCGAATTCTGCTCCCTGCCGAAAACTGCATCCCCTGCCCAGGGTGATGTATATTACCTATTTTTATTGTTATATATTTTGTGTGTTGGCTATTTAAAAATTAACTTTTGAACGTTTTATATACCTTATAGTTTACACATTCTTTAATATTAAAAAGATAATAATAATTAAAAAAAAAAAACCATAACTGCAATACCTTACAATATTATTAATTGCTACACAGCTATGATGGTGTTAAGAGGTTGATCATTCACAATTAATTTCATACCCTACAGTCAGAGAAAAGAAAAATGAACAAACCAGGGTAAGCAGAGAGCATTTCTCAGCAAATTGTGACAGGGAGAATTTGGTGCACAATCCATGCGTTTACATGACAACTTTTATTCCTGGTTTAAACTGATTAAAGGTTAGATCCTATTTAAGATGCCCATGACCTTATTCCAGTTGAAAAAGAATAGTTCCGATTAAATTTAAACCTGAATAAAGTCACTGTTTTAATCCACTTTTAATTCCAAGCTAAATTATTCCTCGGACATGTAAACCCTTTATTCCGTTTGGACTTTATTCCTGCCATTCTGCGCATGCTCGTTGTCTTGTCCTGTTGCGATGATGCACACAATCTGCACTGGCAGAATATGCAATGCAGTCTAGTCAACCCAAACTGTTCCAGTGGGCTATTCTGATGGGATCTACCAGCCTGGAAAACCCTGAAGGAATAGTTCACCACTTGTTTTTTATTAATTTATTTGTCATGCACAAATGAGTTTGATAAGTTGGCAAATCAGTTTGCACTGCAGTGCACCGATTGCCTTGTTCTCGCAGCCCTTCTGTTAGCTGAGTTTAGTTTAGCATAATCGCTTCATTCCTATGGTCAGACGTAGCCAGGCTTTTATAGGTGATTCGTAGTATTTTATGAGTGATTTTGTGAAATTCAATTCTCCCAAATCATTACTTTAGTCGGGTGGGGTCAATATGATCACAAATTGAGGCTCAAATCATGGCGATGTGACTTACTGCAGTTATAAAATCTTGGGAAATAAAAACTAATGCAAAGCTAAAACGGTAAAGCAAAGCTAATTTAGCGCATGCATCCCTTCCAACAAAAACATTTTCCAACTTCCGTCAACACAACAGTCCCAACATTGTATGAGTGCAGTAAGTCGCGGATCTAAAGAAATAATTAGGGAGAATCGGATTTCAGAAAATCACTTACAAAAGACAACAAATCACCTTTAAAAAACTGTCTACGTGTGACCATGGAAATGCAGTGACTATGCTAAGCTAAGCTAACAGAAGGGCTGCGAGAACAAGGCAACGTGCGCACTGCAGCACAAACCCTTTTGCTCACTTACCTACCTCATTAATACCTCATGTAAACTTTTATTCGGGTTTAACATTGCCATGTAAACAGAAGAGAAAATACTTTAGTTCCGAATTAATTTCTTCTGGAAAAATAAATCGGATTTAAAAAACATCATGTAACCGTACCTATTGCCTTCTTCATGGCTGACTTACCGCGTCAGCCAGCTCCGCGCGGCTTCACGCGACCAATTGACGTCATTTTCACAGCCACGCCCCTTCGCGCGGCTCATCTCAAGCGGAAATCTCCCGCGTGGCGCACCTCAGAAAATTTGTAACAGGCGCGCGGACAACATGGCCGACATTCAGGAGCTCCTGGTGGTAGAAGTACACAAGTACAGGCACTGGGATGAGTCCTCACACCGGGACCACCGCCACAGCCGTGTGGTGAACAGTTCATGGAGGGAAATTGCAGCTACAGTCGGCAAAGAGGAGGAATGGGCAAAAAAACTGGAAAAACATTCAGGACAGATACGTGAAGGCAAAAAAGACCGGCAAAGGGAGAAGTGCAGACCCAGGGGGAGCACAAACATCTCACGGATTCTGACAGAGTTCAGCTGGCTCTGGAACTGTATTAAACACAGGGAAACAGACACATTTCCTGCCGGAGGAGGTAAGTTTATTGGTAACTATGTGAAAACAGCAAACTTTTCTTCTTCTCTGGTTTTTAACTGTGATAGACGTGCGTTTGTGTCACACTGCCCCCTGCAGTTGGGGGAATAGACGCCGCCGGAAGTAAAGCACCACACGGACTCTCGTGCCGACTCCGCGCGTCTGTTTTCCCCACGTCACGTTCGTGCGGCAAGTATAAACCAGCCAGGGGGAGCAGTTTTCGGCAGGGAGTAGAAATCGGCACAACACGTGGTAAACCCTGGACACGCTACTTAATTTTTTGTCAGGAAAAAAACAAACTTAATTTTTCTCAGGAAAAAAAGTAAAATACTTAGACGCTAAAGCTTGGTGAAGTTTCACTACCTTTATTTTTGTGGAACTGAACTTGTAGAAGACCAGTGTAATAAAATATGTGAAATCTACAAATCATTCCGGTCTGGTTTATTTGCATTTTACACCATTTTTGGAGTTGAGTATACAGCACAAAAGCAAAAATTCTCCCATCTCACCACTGAAAATACCAAAGTATCATCCTTTTGTAATCATTTGAACTCATCCCATAAATGTATTCCAACTCGATACTCTATTTAATATGTATTTACAGTTATCCAATGGGTCAGTAGGGCAACACAATCATTTTACCATCTCGTGGGATGCTTAATCTTCTGTGGATGTGGGGATACACTTTACAGGGATTAAAAACAGGACGTGCTTGTGCATTTAATTCACAGATGAGGACAAAAAGTCACTCATGTCATTTTTCCAGATCCCACAGTTTGAGTGTGTATGGGTCCAGATCGTCTTTCCCTATTGAAACCACGCGTTGTCGCTGTTTGCCACGCCACCCGGACTCAGAACAGACCTACTTGTAATCGCATCTCTCCTCTCCTATCTCCTCCTCCCTCCTCCCATCTCCTCTCCATAGCAGCGCGTCTCTCACCGCGCCTTGGATGCAGTGTGACCAGACCAGCAGCACCGAGCGCACGGACCGACCCGCACCACACCAGCACCGCAAAAATACAATCCAAACAATGACATTCTTACAGATACGACTGAAGCAGACGATTATTTGACAACTTCCCACCCACACCTTGCCTTCGCCGCTCCTTCTTGCAAGTGGTAAGTCCTCTGAATCCTTATTTGTTTGTTTATTTATTTATTTTAAATTGGTGCGCTCTTAAGGCTCCCGTTTCCGCACAATGGCAACAACAGTAACGCCGAGGATGCACCTCATATTTTTGGAATATTTTGTGCAATAATAGCAGCGCAGATGACCTCTGATCATAAAAGAATGGCTTTAACCGGCACAGGCACCAGCATGCATCATAAACCTCAGTGTTTTACCATACAGGCCTGTGTATTTGACACTGATTCCCACCTCTCTTTATTTGCACTTCTGTATCTTGAGCATTATAAGCTGTGCAGACCTGGGTTTGCAGCATAATAATCTACAGGTTCTCTGACTTCTCCCAGTCTCATTAGCTGGATCATATGGTTTATAGCTGCACAATGCACATTAAATGCACACTGTAGGTGAGTGGAGTGTTAGGAAAAAAAAAAAAAACACACCTAAAAAGTCATATTATTTGCATTTTTCTTGAGACAACTTGTTGACAAGGGTGTTGATTAAACAGCGTCATGTGTTTGAGATCTGTTATTATTCTGCAGTGTCAGGAGAAAGTGGAAACTAATTGTCTTCATTGATTCAGAGGTGTAGGGGGGGAAAGTTCAGAAATGGCAGAGGTCAGTTGCACACTTCTACTGATGATCTGCTGGAGGGGTGTACTGGGACAAGAGCATTAAAAAGGTGCCTCAGGTCACCTGTGTGCAGACTAGAAAATCTATGCACGTTGCTACCTTTGTGTGTGTGTGTTTGCTGCAAAAGAGCATGTGATCGAGGGTGACAGCGAGGGAGAGGGAGGGAGGGGGTGTGTGTGCATAGGGGGGAGAGAATAAGCATATTTTGCGATGCCTGCCCTCTACCAGGACTGGGGTCAGGCCAAGCTCATGCTGAGGTGTGAGATTATATCAGATGGCTGCACGCACGTGTATTCACTCACCCTATGGCGCTCACACACACACACACACACACACACACACACACACACACACACACATACACACACATATATATATAAACGACAGCTATAGCAGTACAAACTGCCCCCCTCCTCCACCTGTGGACGAGGCACGAACACAAGACACAGAGGAAGATATCATGCGCTTGAGGGATGAAATCATGTACAAGTCTGGAAGCTATTTGATATTCCTGCTTAACTCTTTAAATCCTGCTTGACTCACACTTGATCCTCTGAATAAGCCAATTGAGACGGAGACAAATTGAGACAGTAAAAACCTGGAATGAGATACAGCTCCACATATAACGCTGGAAACATTTCCCCCAACACTGCACTGGAAATCCAGAAGACAAAGAATGTAGCTAATGGTATAAGTAACAGTGAATCTATAAATAAGTAGACAGTGTATAGACTGTATATTGTGTCAGTATATTTCAAGAAATCTATATCTGGGTGCTTCTATGAAACTGGTCCCTAAAAACAGAACATGGAGGCTAAAAATTCAAACTAGATGTAGACGAATGTCATAAAGCAAGTTTGGAAGCACATCGGATTTATTTTAAAACTAAAAACTTACTGAGATAAAAGAGAAACTATTTTTCAGATAAAACACATTTTTAGATTATTTTACATTATATTTAATACAGAAATCTGTATGTAACACGCTCAAAAGGACACGAAAATCACGTGCTACTATTTTTGTGAATATCTCTTTATTCTCTCACAGGTACATTTTAGGAATCAAACTAATTATGCAAGGCAGTGTTTCACAAACATGACCGCTGTTGCAACATTTGTGATTTATATGCATTTAACTAGGCAGGTTCTGCATGTAGCACAAGTGGACACGACGGGTTACACACGAAACCTGGAATGAGGCTGAGATTCATGAAAAACCTGCATGTGTGGATTAGCAAAGCACTATTATCATCAAATTTAACACAGTGTCTTTATTTATAGTGCTATATATGACCATTTCAAGACATGTTTTAAAATAAAATGCACTGACACCTAGGTAGTTTTTCATGTCCCAATTTGGGTCATATTTTTGGCCCCAATATTTTATTAAAAATTCATTAATTTTAGGATGGCTCAGAGGAAGAGTATATATTTTTTGCATTTAATTGAGGTCATCATTTGGTACATCCTGTGGGGAAATATGACAAAATATCCCTTTTATTATTGGGTCTAAAAAGCTGGAAATGTGCCAGGTACCAAAATGAAACCAGTTTCTTAGAAGCACACATCTTTATTTCATATCATTTCATGTAATCAGCTGCTGGCTTGATATAAATATATTAATTTCACATCTCAACAATCCAATACATTGACATCATTGGTATAACTTCAGAGCTCTTTATTCTAAACCAGGGGTCTACAACCTGTGGTTCCTGGGCTGAATTTGGCTCTTTAGCCTCTGTCTATGGTTCCCATTGTCAAAAAACATAAGGAACATTTTGAAATGAACTGAATGGGCCATTACTTTTTAACATTATTAAAGGCCTAAATCTATTCTAACTTTGTCCATCTGCAAAAATGTGCAGGCTATACATGGAATAAAGGAATTTTTTGACACCATATAAACCAAAATGGTTTTTTTTTCCCCCAAATTCCAGATACATTACAAGATAATCAGTTTGCATTTCTTCATAGTTTGTTCAAAAGTTAGCCTCTACACATTAAAATTGAGCTTTTTCTCCATTACACAATGTAATTATGTTTTGGAAATAGTGTCCATCATTTTAAAAAATCATACAAATTTTGAATGTTTTCTTTATTGTAGTCATATAATTTCATAAATGTACCAGACATTGCTTTATTGTAATGGAAATTCAAAATTAAATAGCAAACCTATCACAAATAGGCTACAGCAGAGCAGCTGCCTCATGGTAAAATGTAGATGGGTTTAAATACTTGTTTCATGGCTCCAGTCAGATTTTTTTTTTTTCTTCTTTATCGAGACAAAAATGGCTCTTTAGGTTGTAAAGCTTGCCGACCCCTATTCTAAACCCTCTAATGTTAATTTTAGGTCACTTTCGTAATGTTTAATAGAATAGAATAGATCTTTATTGTCACTGTTACAGGAACAATGAAAATCAGTGTAGCAGCTCTATTTCCAATTTAGCAGCAAAAACATTTAAAGTGCAAAGAGACTCTATAATAATCACACAATATTACTGAAAAGTATTGACAATATACAAAAAACTACAAAGAAATACTAAAATATACAAAAGCAAACTCTATACTACAGATAAAAGAAATGTATGCAGCATATAAAAATATATACAGATAGTACAGGATATGTTCAAGGTGAAGTTAAAAAATGACAAACAAATTGCATGGGTTATGATTATTACACTGAGGTGAGTATTGCACTGTTCATTAGACTGGCAGTGGTGGTTATTCAGTCACTGGGGGGTACATTTAACCCAGTGGTTCCCAACCTTTTTTGGCTCGTGACCTTGTTTTAACATCACAAATTTCTGGTGACCCCTCACATTCAAAACGGAGCCTTTTTTTTTGCTAAAATTAATTTGTTTTTGATCATGTAATAGTTTGCTATACGATGTTGCAAATAAACGTTAATTTTAGATGACATTTATGCTATATAATGTATATAATGCACCTTTTTGGTGTCTGCTTCTCCGTTTCTCTTGGAGATGTCTTAGCAGGGCCAGGCGGATGGAAAAATCTTTCCATTCTCTGTTGGTCTGGTTTTCTGACTGCGACTGTGTCCGGGCTGGTTGAAGTGCAGTAGTGCACATGGTCACATGATCGGGTCAGTCAAGATATGCCCTCTTAGATATTATATCCTGCATTTTATTTCAGTGTCAATAGTACAGATACCATACATAACTGCTTTAAAGGCTGAGTGAAAACTGAAAAAATAAGCACACCACTTTTTAAATCAATAGGTAAGACATTCGAAACGGTTATAATGATGAAATGTCTGTTCAACATCAAAATATGTGAGTGAAATTAAACACATTTTTTTGTCGTGGTTGATTTAAACAAAATAAACGAAATGACAAGTGATGACGTTTATTTCGATGTAGAATGATTTCCCATAATTATCAATATTATGACTAATCATTTCAAATTTTTTACATGCTGTTTTGCGTTGCAGTGACCCAATAGATGGCCCATTTATTGATAAGCATAACAATATTCTCATTTACAGTAACATTCTTGGAGATATTTTGTTAAAATGCAATGATATAACATGAATGTAATAAATATAATGTGAATAAAACATGAATACATTACCTCATCTGTTAACATGAATAAACTGTCATATCAGATGGACAAAAACAACTCCCATTAACCCACTATACTTCACAACATCAGTAATTACAGTGTTTTTAATATATATTTTTAGTTGAGATGCCTAAATACAAAAATTGCATACTGTGTGTTTAACCCATTTACCTCCTTAAACAGCTCACACAGCATCCAAATACATGAATCTGTGTCACTTTGTTTTATGATGCAGTTAGATGTTACACTAGATGTAGGTTAGCCACAAGATGAGTTGTATATCAGTTAAGAGGTCAGACATCCATGAAAGCTCTAAAATATTTACAATGTGCATGTATGTGTGTCCTCAAATGTAAGTGAATGCATTTGAGGTTGAGTAGCAGAGAGAGAAGTGTCAGATACTATCAGATAAACTGGCGACTCAAAAGGCCAGCCTGACCATTATGCACTGTATCATCTTCCATCAAAGAGACACACACACACACACACACACACACACATATATACAGTACACTCCTCAAAATTGATAACTGTAAAGGGCAAAGGCAAAATCCTGCACAGCGCCTTGCACACACACACACACACACACATATGCACCGACACATCTGACCAGGCTTCAGATGTACAGTGGTGGGGGGTAGGGGGTAGGGGGTGGGGCTGCTGGTTCTGGTCTTCTTTGAAATGAAAATCAAATGAAAACAACCAAGGGGCTGAGCAGACACTTATCATAGTAATGAACACGCTTCAGTGTATGCGTCCGGTCTCATGAGTGGCATTGCACTTTATTTGCTTGTGTGTGTGTGTGTGTGTGTGTGTGTGTGTGGAGAGCCATCTGTAGAACATAATACACCTTCGAACTGCCACGTGTCATCAAAGAGTCTGGCTCCGATTGGTCGTCAGTGAATGGTTGGTCTGTACCGTGTCTTACTCCTCACTGGTTAATGAGAAACTATGGTCTGATAAAAGACCACTGTCCACACAGACTTGTGAATTTCATCCAGAATGGTTCAACTAATTAGAATGTGAATATTTCATGTCCGTTCTTACCAGTATTTATTGTATTCAGTGTTCGGTCAGTCTGCAGTAAGGCTGTTTAATATGATGACAGATATCATACAGCAGCAGAAAAATATACAGCTTTTCATACTGTGCTCTATCACAGAGGTGTGCACACTTTTTCAGCCTGCGAGCTACTTTTAAAATGACCAAATCTAAATGATCTACCTACTAGGGGTGTAACGGTGCACTCGTTTGTACTGAACTGTTTCGGTTCAGGACCTTCAATACAATACGGAGGTGTACCGAACGAATACATGTAGCCTATGTGAAGAATACAAACACGCCTTAAAGGGGTCACATTTTGCTAAACCGACTTTTATTAGTCTTTGGTACGTTTATTTGTGTATTTGGACCCTAATAGTTCATAAAGCTTGAATTTGAACCCTCCAGGTGTTGCAAATCTATCTTTATATTCATTTGGGCAAAAATCGAGTGGATTTCTACAAACATTTTTTAATTCCTGCTTAATTTGTTACGTCTATTCCTAGTTATGTGACAACATTTGCACATATAAGGTCAAATCTTCCAACAAACATTTCTCCGAGTACGACATAATTGTTTGTCAGCAGCAGCAGTTGTAGTCCATACTGAAAATATGTCCAAACTTCGAGCCAATTACCTAAAATGTTCAGTTGTTGGTTGAACGGGACAGAGCAGCACAGCCAACAACCTGGAGGGACTCATTTGCATTTAAAGGGCCAGCGCTCAAAATGACCTTTCTGGTGTCATTACTCAGAAATAGGGTTGAAGATGGACCTGTGGAGTTGAATTAATGAAGAATTCAGACCCAAGCATAGCATTTACAGTTTATGTAGACCACAGGGACAGGTTTTAAAATGTATAATTCCATTTTAAAAAAAAAAGCAAAATATCACTCCTTTAAATTTCCACACAAACCTTGACGTGAAACGCACACAGTATGAGCAGGGTGGCTGCAAGCAGAACCCATGTGCAATATTTGATGTCCTAGACTGACATCTAAGCGGTCCACGTGCCATACACATGCTGAAGGTGAACCAGCATGGCAGCTCAGAGCAGTGTCACAGGTACAAAGCCAGATTTGGACCCTCCATCTTCTCTAATGCCGCGTTTCCACTATGTGGTATCGGCTCGACTCGACTCAACTCAACTCAACGTTTTTGTGTTTCCATTACAAAAAAGGACCTGGAATCTGGTACCTGGTACTTGTTTTTTGGTATCACCTCCGCCGAGGTTCCAGGACTGGGGACTAGATACTAAAACGTGATGTATAAACACTGCAGACCACTGACTGGTCAGAGAGTTGTCTCTGTGACCAGCCAATTTACAAAAAACAGATGCAGAAGTTTACAGTAAATATAGCGGTAGGTTAATCCACATGATGACAGCCCAAAAAACTATACCATGATTTGTCGAGGAGGTTCAGACGTAAAAATTCAGTTTGAGCTTGACGAGACAACACGCAATGAGCGAGTTTATCAGCAACTCTCTGTGCAGACGACACCGAAGTAACACGCCGGATCGCTATGACATCCAGGTACTGTAAAGTTGGTAGTATCTTGCAGTGGAAACGGTCTTCAGGAATAGGACCTGGTACCCGAGTCGAGCCGGTTCCACGTAGTGGAAATGCGGCATAAGGTCTCCGATTTGGGAGCATTTCAGATTCCCGGTCAGTTGTGTCAATGGAGAGAGACAAGTCAGCAAAACGAGTGGTGCTGTCATTGTTTCGTGAAGATCGGTTATATTTAAAGTTTTTTAAAATGAAATAAGTTTCCTTCACTGTACCGAAAATGTATCAAACCGAAGATGCCTGTACCGAAAACGTACCAAACTGATTTTTTTCTGTACCGTTACACCCCTACTACCTACACCCCATATGTCAAACTCATTTTCTTTTGGGGGCCACATTCAGCCCAAAATGATCTCAAGTGGGCCAGACCATTAAAATAATGGCATAATAGCCTATAAATAATGACAACTCCAAATTTTTCTCTTTGTTTTACAGTAGTACCAAAAAATAACATTAAATTGTGAAAATATTTACATTTACAAACTATCATTTCATATAAACAATGTGAATAACCTAAAAAAAAAACCTGAAATTTTTAAAGAAAAATAAGTGATCAGATCTACAAAGGCACAAAACATTTAGTAGCAGGTAGAATACTGTTGAAATTCCATTTAATTTTCTTTAGACATTTCAGGTTGTTCATATTTGTTCAGGTTATTAATATTTTATTGTTAAAGGATAGTTTGTAAATGTAAATTTCATAATGTAATATTACCAAGAAGACAATTTGGAGCTGTCATTATTTCTAGGTTATTATGCTGTTATTTTCTTGAGATCATTGGTCTGTATGTGGCTCTGGCACTAAAACCAGTTTAACACCCTTGATTGTTAATATCTTCAGTATAATTTTTGCACTTTGCACATCATCCCACGGGCTAAATTGGACCTTTTGCCGGGCTCTTTTTGGCCCATATGTCTAACTCTCCTGACCTACACTAAATATATAGAGCATAATTTATATATTCAATATAAGGCGTACAATGCCTTACTGCATAAACCCTACGGTACAATACAATTCAATGCATTTCTGGTGAGTTTCCTACTGTGATGACTTGCACTGAATGGAGTCAGGGTTCTACAGTCCAGACAGTATCTGCTGATTCAAGCCTCAAGCGGACTTCCTCATGATCCATCAGTCATGCTGGAACACTATTTGGACTTAATAATCTTCATGTGGGAAAAAAGGCTGCTGTCAGTAACTGTGGTTTTGGTTCTCTTACTTTTTTCTTTCTCAGCTCACTTTTCAGAAGGAAATGAACAGTTCCAAAGTGCCCTTCCACATTAACCTTCTTTGGAATATCAATGATAGATTGACAGGTCAGACAAATGCCCCATTAAATATGACATGGTGAAAAAAAGTCCTCCTTTCATTCCTTATGGAAGTGGTACGTTTTTGGTTTCTACTCAGTCCAGCTCTCGCATTCATTTTTATAGCCCTTCTCTAGTCGATATGAATTGAAAGGTTAACTAGTTCACTTGACATGCTGGAATTTTGGAGAAGCTCATGTAGTCGACCATACATTTAACGTATGCATGGTGACCCTGTGTCAGAATACAGATCTCAGACTGGACACCATGTATGTCAATCTAGTGATATAGAGAGGATAAATGATAGACGGGCATCCACAACATTATTTGAATGGCAATCAATCTACTCACACTACTTTTGCAATCTACCAGTCAATTGTGATTGATGTGTGGGACACCCCTGCTCTGTCGTTGATGTCACAAACTACACTTTTTTTAGCATTTCGATAGCATATTGAGTTCTTAAAGAAACACAACATTTAAACAAACATGGAAGAGAAACAACATGACACAGAATCATAACAGTGTAATTCTTTACAGGAATTATTTGTATGGATGTTCGTGATCATTGTAATCTTTTTTCCCACACTAGCTGGGTTTTCATTAGTTTTCCGCAAAATAAAAGCGATATTTCTACAATTTTTCGACAAAGTACTATTGCTACATGTAGGTGTTTGGCTTCTGATGCGTGATTGTAATAAAGTCCTGTCTCATGACAGGTCGTAATTCTCATAAAATACTGTATAGTTCTTGCAAGACACTTGTTTAAGGAAGATGTACACACTGAGTTTGATGCCAAGCCTCCAGAGTGTTGGCACTGTAGTGTCTGTTCATCTACTGCTATTGCAGTGACTGTCTTAAACAAAAGAAGAAGGGAACGTTTAATCGTCCCGAGGCAAAGTTCTTATTTATGGCAGCAGCCATGCAGAATGGATGTCTGGGAGAGAACTGAACATCACAAATTCACCAACGAGTTGTGGATCCAGAATTTCTGAATGACCTGGGCAACGTTTATTGAACTGTGTGATGTTATTGAACCTCTCGTGGCACCGGACTTGTCATGGCCTCAGGAAGCAGTTCCTACACAAAAGCGAGTGTCTATTGCCCGATACAAACTAGAACCACCTGTTCTGAGTACCGGGTCATAGATGACACATTTGCCATGAGCAAAACCACTGTGCACAGATGTGTGAAAATTCACAAAATGTGTTTCCATTACACTTTTGTGCTACACTTCTAAATAAAAACATCTCAAAAACCACCTCATGAGAGCGTAAAAACCTTTTTGTGACATTTCAGTGTTTCCATTATCAGTTTTCTATTGTGCAATTTACATTTTGCGCAATTCTGAAGTTTAATGAAAACCCAGCTACAGATAAATGCAGATATTTATCATGATGTGTAACTTGGCCAGGTTGGAAGAATATCCCCATAATGACTGTAGCCTGGAGAAAGAGGGCTTGACTGTAGATAATGAACATAACACAGCTTTTACATATTCCCAATGTGATGACAGATGTAGGTCTATGTATTTAAACAGGAGAAAATAAGCAAAAAAAAAAAAAATCTTCTGTTAAAATAATGTTTGTAGCTATTTAGGTTTTAGAATTCTTGAATGCACTATCAAGGCTTCCAGCTTCCCACATGTTTTACCGTAAAAAACAATGAAGATTTCAGAGTTTACAAGGTCCACTGAATGCACCATTCAGTAAGTCCCCATTCCTGTGCCAAACTCCCACATAAAGCAGCAGGAACAGAAGCAGGGTGCCTGTAAATGACACCCAAATGCAGTGTAGACTCTCAGCAGAGGTGTTTTTTTTTTTTTTTTAAATAACAGCTTTCCAAGATTTATTCATCAAATAGGAAGTCTGCATGTGTGGCATTTCATGGGTGTTGCGTTTGTTTTTTTTCTCATGTGATTGGCTTTTTCTGCTTGTCCTTTTCTTTCTCGTTTCTTTTTCCTTCTTTCCTTCAGTCCCATTTTGAGGTTCTTTTACTGTCAAGCACATAAATTAATTCATGTATAGATTTTAGAATCTACAGCCATCTAGTTGTACAGGATGTTTGTAGCCTATTTCTACAAGCATTATGACGGCTTGTGATCTTCAGAACTGGGTGCATGCTAATGGAATCAAAACAGGAACTTCTGCAAAGCTAAGCAGTTAACATACATTATGAATTACATTATGCAGTTGTGTATGCACTTATAACCATTACATTAATTCACATTAGGGCTGCACAATTTGAGAAAAAAATCCTTGATTTGCGATAATCTTCAAGATTGTGATGATGATATGATGAACGGTAGGTAAACAAAGCAACCTTACAAACTGACATCAGTTAATGTGAGGGTAGCTACATCTTCATCTGATTGCTTTGTTGTAAGTTTTTCTTACTCCTCACCTTTCAGGCATTCTTTTGCATGTTGCACGTTCTGTGTATATTCATATTGCAGCAATGATGAAAATATAATTCCAGCAGTAATTCATATAAACAGATGAAAGCAGAAAATATTAAAGGGGTTATATGTATAATGCTAATATTCCAAACTCTCAACAGTATGGTGAAGTAGTGAACCAGAACACACTTCCTACCAAAACCACCAACAAATCAACACTATGTATCCACAGACTATCATTTACATATAAAGTGTTAAGCTCATTGTTTACACACATCTGTATTATAGTGTCATGAAGATTTATAGCTGGTCAAAAATAACACTGTATCTTACAATTTTCTTGTACTGCATCAGCTGATAGTTTACATTATAGTTGTGTTAGCTTAGCTCTGTTTTTAGACAGAAAACAGACACAGTAAAACCATATATCACCTCTGTTTTCTTTACTTTCTGTTGTCAATAGTTGCACTAAAGATATGTTTGGAATTGTCCAATAGTGTTATAGTCAAGACTGGCTAGACCAAAACCAAGACACTTCCAGGACTGGAGGGTATCAAGACCAAGACAAGGCCGAGACCAAATGATTTGAGTCCATGACAAGGCCAAGACCACGAAAAACTGGACTTGAGACCCAGACCAGTCTTGAGAACTACATCACCAGTGGACTGTGGAGGGCTGGCATTGTCTGTTGAGAAAATGTGTACAATGTAACATGTTTTTAAAATAGATGCATCTCTCTGGTTGCATTTGAAGAGGGTGTGTAATAAATCATGACACTATTCTGTGATGATGTGGTTTTTGTACAAATCCCATCGACACTGCTATGTCCGAGACCAAGATAAGACAGAGACCAAAGAGAGTCGAGACCAAGAGAAGACCGAGACCAAATGAGTGAAGTACGTGACAAGACCGAGACCACGGAAATTTGGTCTTGAGACCGGTTCTTGAGTACTACATCAGTATTGTCCAGACAAGTTTAGTCTGAACTGAGGATCAACAAATGACCAACTTAAGAAAGATAATAACATCACATAATAACTTTATACCTTCATAAGCCTCAGAATCAAACTCAACCATATAGGTGAAATGCTGTAATTTCATCATCAAACTCTATTCTTTTATTGCTGTGTCCAGTGTTGGGCAAATTACTTTTAAAAAAAGTAATTAGTTATAGCTACCAGTTACTTTCCCAAAAAAAGTAATTGAATTAGTAACGGAATTACTCCTTCATAAATGTAATTAGTTACAAGGGAAAGTAATTATTGCATTAGTTTTTTTGAAAAACCTTCAAATATGTAGAAGAAAACAGATTTTTGAGCGTGTTTCACAGGTCAGTTGCATAGAGTAGAACAGCACAGACTGTACTGCATTTAACTTCATATTTATTGGAGTGTGAACAAAATTAAAGACATCCCTGAAATAATAAAACAGTGTCATCCTTTGTGGGTTCTACTGTCTTTCTTTCTTATCCTTTGGCAAATTTGAGTTAAGGAAGACAAGTGATTGAATGTTTGCATCTTGAGGCAACTTCTCTGATATTATTAGTCCTGTCTCACAGAATACTCATTCAGATGGAACCGATGTTCCCACTAAATGGAGCTTCTATACCTTAACTTTGGTAAGGTTGGGGTCCACCAGGGCCCGGCTTTTCCACCACATAAGGGGATCTGCATTTACAGGAAGAAGATGCTCCTCCGGTCAATCCCACATCTCCATTTTTTTTCAGTCGCTCCTCCCTGATCCAGTGGTAAATGTCTTCAGTCCAGTCAGTTGGACTCACTGATAATTCCTCCCCTAAATTATCTGCTCACGTAGCTGCATTCAAGTGAATGGGGTGTGCTGTGGACAACTCAGACTCTGACATGTCATTAGTCGTTTCAGGTAAAGGCAGCATGGACAACTCAGACTCATGGACACACAGGTGGAGCATGAAGGCAGTGTGGGCAATTTGAATATAAGAACGGCTTGCAACGAATCGGTTCTTATCACTTAAAAGAGCCATTCAAAAGACTCGACTCATCCGCAAACGTCACACATCTAGTGCCTAGCTGAGCAGGCTAGGACGGATAACAGCTGATATTAGTGCAAGGTAACACACTGCATTTTACTGTCAGTAACGGTACTGGCATAACATTTCAAATCGTAATTAATTATATTACCCCTTACTAGAAAAATAATAATGGCATTAGTAATGTTGTTATTTTCAACACCATTATTCCCAACATTGGCTGTGTCCAGTGGAGAAAACAGTGATTCTAGTTTTTATCACATTGTCACTTTTTGACTCTAAAAGTTGTTTCTCAATGGTTCTTATTCCATCTTGTCACTTACTGATTCTTTGGTCAAAGCTTCGCGGTGTTAGTTTTCAACACCCTGAGAGACCAGCAGAGTGATTCACTACTCCCTCTAGTGGTCACATTAATCCTAAGGATGACTGGTATGACATTTAGTGCATATCTCTACAGTACATTGTTGCCTTTTGGATAACTTTATAGGCTTTTATTCAGAGCACTCTGATGGTAACTGTAGGTCTGTATAAATACTGAATATATCCCCTTAAAGCCTAAAATCCTGTGCAAAAATGGGAAATACTGATCAGCTCATATCCTATAAAAGACAGCTATCTCTGAGACAGATCACCCAAACACGCCGGCGAGCCAGAAATGGGGTCAAATATAAAAGGAAAATGGGAGTGAAATGGATTAAAAGCCTGTGATAGAATTCTTGAGTGAAATGAATATACAGCTCTTATCTTGTCCTCCCACAGGATGCGACTGCGTTTCAGTGCACACATTGCTTCCAGAGGTTTAGCGGTAAATAAGACAGCGGGGTGTGCTTTGGTTCACCTTAGTCATGTCTCTACGGGGTCTGTTACTGTCCTCGCCTTCAGCACCAACCAGCCTTTGCTGTCTGAGCTGGGACTTGGTGAACTGGATATGGTAAGTGGGGTGAGATCCGGTGTGTCACTCCGCCTCAGGGTCGCCAACAGCGTTCCAGGTGGGATCGTGAACAGGGGTAATAGCTGAGGGGTGGTGAGAAAGATGTCACTGGCCACATTAGTCACCAGAGAAAGCAGGCCATGAGTCAGGAAAGCTCCCAGTCTCATCCATCATGCCTCTCTTAACCCACTTTCCTTCCAGCCCGGCCACTCTGGCTTTTTATTTTTCTATTTTCTGTTAGCTCTCCCTCTCCCTGCACTGACAGAGTAACTTTGCTATTCTTGTGATGATGACGAAAAGGAGAAAAAAGGACTTTGGGTTACCCATTGGAGAGTGGGACATTTCTAATAGTCACCAAGAGAGCTGGGAGTAACAATTTACACAAGTAATGCATTACAGTAACAGATTACTTTTTGCTGTAATGCAGTAGTGTAAGGCATTACTAATCAATTTTCAATAATATTTTCCATATTTAATAGCACTTGCGTTACAACACTCTTTTCCCCCATAATTTAATTGCTCAAATAAAAACAAACAAAAAATGAAAACAAACAAAAAACAGCAAGACCATGAGACCTTAAGGCACAGGTGTCAAACATGCGGCCTGGCCCGCGGGATGAATTTGCAAAGTGCAAGTTAGAGCATCAAACTCAAAAATAATATCATAATAACCTATAATTATTGACGACACAATTTTTTTCCTCCTTGATTTAGTGCAAAAAACATTAAATTATGAAAATATTTACATTAAGAAACTATCCTTTAACAATAAAACGTGAATAACCTGAACAAATATGAACAACCTGAAATGTCTAAAGAAAATTAAGTGTAATTTTAACAATATTCTGCCAGTTACTAGATGTTTTGTACCTTTGTAGATCTCATCTGTAATCCACATGTATAAATGATAAGTTGAGGCATAAAATTGTACTTATATTTTTTAACAAATTTCATTTTTCAGGTTATTCACTTCCTTTTTGTTTGGATAGTTTGTAAATGTAAATATTGATGTAACAATGTTATTTTTTGCACTAAAACAATTTGGAGTTGTCATTATTTATTGGCTATTATGCTCTTATTTTACTGGTCCGGCCCACTTCAGATAAAATTGGACTGAATGTGGCCCCCAAAAGAAAATGAGTTTGACACCCCTTCCCTAAGGAATCAAAAATGCATCAGGACAGTTCTATGTCCTGTTGGTGTTCAGCCAATTGGAGAAGATGTCGGAAGACAGTCCATTGTCCACATGGACCTATGCTCATTGCTAACCCTAACCCTGCTTTAAGAAGCTAGTTAGCATGATCCATGTGATCAACAATGACAAGCTATGCTAACGTTTTATGACTAATTAGAATTTTTTATCAATTGCAGATTTATCAACTGGTATACCCCCTGTTTGAACTTGTAAAATGTTGAAAAAAATGCAGGCATTTCTGCTGAGATTCAAACATCATAGGCCGTAGAGTTACTTACTGAGCTATCTGTCCACATGTAGTTTGGAGCGCAAATTTATGTGTCCCAAGGCTCTCCTATCTTTTGTATTTTGGGGGGGGGGGGGCGTTGAGTTCTACTGCGCATGCGTCATTTCACAAGTGTCTGTAAGTCAAAAGTAATACAGGAGTCATGTAACGCAATTACAATTCTGAGACAGTAGTATTGTAAGGTAAGGAATTACTTTTAAAATACAGTAATCTGTAATGTATTACAGTTTGGAGGTAACTTGTACTTCACTGGTCACCAAAATCCTTAAGATGTAAAGAAAATAATCATACTTTGTGGTCTGAATCAGTGAATGAAGAACAGAACAGCGGTATAATGGGTCTTCTCATCACAGCAGACTCCCAGATGGTGGTGTAAAGAAAAACCTAGAGAGCTGTGAGACTACTACAGGGTGAGAAGTGATTTTATGAGAGAGATCTCTCTTCTCTGCATGGTTTAAATCCTGGACAAGGTGTAGTATTTGATTCACTACAGTCCACCAGAAATACCGTACTACAGCTTAGCTATGGAGGGAAATATGTAGAAAACAGACGAGGCTGGGGATGAGTAAATGGACATTTGTAATCATACACCAATGGCTGTCATTGTGTCTTGATGACAGCATTGAAAATGAAACTATTTAATGGTTGAATTCAGTTTTATGTACCTTTTAGATACTTCCACTATATACAACTGGGTCATTCCAAGTCGACCGGAAATCATAACTTTTCAAACAGACTTTTGAGCCTTACTTTGTCAGCTTTGATGGATAAAATCTATATGTTTGTTTCCCTGTTGGCCCTCATTCAGTGTCACTCTGGCAGTTTGTGTGAAAACACGCTGTGACGGATTGAATTTATGTCGGCCATCGCAAGGTGACATCGAGGGAGTGACTGGACGACTCACCTCATTAAAGATTTTATTGGATAAAAATTTGATTGGGCCAAGGGGAGAGGCAAAGCGAAAGCCACTTATGAACTCCTTTTTCTGTTCATTTCATGGCTGTTACTATGCCGATCACATTTGTGTATGTGTGTGCGTGAGCTTTAATATTGCTTCTCACAGTGTGAAATGGGAAATTTGTGAATATTTAACGGTTCCGTGATTGTGTCTGGTCTGATGCACCACTCTTGGTCAGTCTGATACTGAAAAATCAAATCCGTGTCAAAGCACAATGTTTTACAGAGGATTTGGATGTTAATATAAAGTCTTATCAGCCAAGACGTCAATTTCAACGCCCTCTGCCATTCAATATTTTGGCTCTTTCGTTCTGCTACACTCTGGCACGTATATTTAGCGCAGCATATGTGTGTTTGCACTATGCTGGGTTTCTCTGTGTGTGGTTTTGTGTGTGTGCTCCATTTGGCTCTCGGTCGTCCTACTGCTTGGCGTTCGTCTTTGCGGGCGGAGCTGAAAACCATCCTTCTGTTTCCTCGCCTTGCGTGACTCCTCGTGATCTGAGAGATGCATCAGCTCCACACGCGTGACACCAGGCCAACGCGGTGACAGCAGGTGTACATACAGTAGGCTCTTTGGGATGTTTCCATGATTCCCACCACAGGAAGTGCATTACATCTCCTGCCTGGCCTGGTGCACTGCCGGTGGGATTGGTCATCATTATATTTCCTTCCAGCCTGTATTTCACTCTTTCTCTAACCCAGAGCTGTCAAGCTAATTTCATTTCAGGGGCCACAAACAGCCCTGTATGAACTCAAGTGTTAAAATAACAGTGAAAAAATGAGTGAAAATGTTTATATTTGCAAAGTATCCTTTAACCCTTTATGAAGCAAGTGACTATTTTTGGTAATTTCTGAATACATTACAAGACAGTAACAGTTCCAGTGAGGACAGTGAGTCATTAATCTCAGGTCCAATGTGGTCTACAGGGTCTGTAAGGTCCACCTCTGCATGAACAGTGAGTGTACCTGCTTTGTTAGGTACCATGAAGTAATGGTACTAATATAAGGAATGATGTTCAAAGGGAGAATGTGGATGTGGACAGGTGTCTGGATCAACACTTATGTTAGTCTAATGATGTAAAATACATGTTCCTTTCACATTTTTTATTTTTTATATTTAATTCTTGGTTTATTTATTTATTTATTTTCACTTCTGGGTAAGGAACCAAATATAGTAACTTCATTGACCTTGATTTTCTACACAACAAATATTGAAAAATTTCACAAAAGTAATGAAGTCTTGTTATGTCCTCCAATAACACACTATGGTGCAGAGTATTCCTATGAGTGCCCTATAAATTGTTAAATAAAAATACGAACAACCTGAAATTTCTTAAGAAAAATTAGTGCAATTTTAACTATATTATGCCTCAGGTTATAGTTTACACATGTGCATTACAACTTACAGATCACAGTGGATCTACAAATACACAAAACATTAAGTAAAATGCAAAATATTGTGTTAACATTGCACTTACTCTTTTAAAGAAATTTCAAGTTTCATATTTGTTCATGTTATTTGCACATTTGTGAAAGGATAGTCTGTAGTGTAAACATTGTCACGTATCCAAAAAAATTGGAGCTGTGATTCTTTATAGGTTATGATAGTATTTTACTGGTCTGACCCAGTTGAGATGGAATTAGGCCTGAACTAAAATGATTTTGACACCCTTCATTGTTAATTTATGGGGTGTAATTTTTGCATTTCACAAATTCATCCCATGGGCCAGATTGAACCTTTTGGTGGGCCAGTTTTGGCCCACGGGTCATATGTTTGACACCCCTGCTCTGGCTGGTTTCTATAAGATGCTATAGGGCTTAGGAATTGATCCAAATATTGAAATAGACAAGTGCATTAGCCAAATAATAGAAGCGGTAATTTTTTTTTTTTTTTTTTTTTTTAAGGAAAATAGACCATGATATACTATTTTAGTTTTAGTATCATTGTGCGGGTCATAGCTGGAAAAATTACATGGAAAAATTTAAATTATATAAAATTTGTCAGTGTATTTTACATATTGTTCAGCTCCAGTTTGCCCCACACACAACATATTTTTGTTATTTCCTGCTCATTTTCAGAGTCATTACAGTATCATTGAGGAAAAAAGTCATTTTTGTACGATTATCATGAGAAAACAGGAAACTTCACTTATTTTGACAAGAACTGGCTTTATCAAATTAGAGATACAACAGAAACGTTTTGTTAAACACCATATCCCATTCAGAAAGTAACACATAGTATAGTCACAATGGATATTCAATAAGACGGTCTCATTATTTTTATTAGAAGAGTCTGTTGACAGCCCGCTGCTCATAGATACATTTCATGTTTTTCTTCTGAGTTTAGTTAAGATTCAGTTCATTTCACTCGTTGCTGTTGTCCCACATGGGAAATTCTGGCTTCCAGCCTGGTAAAACACTTGGCGAAGGCGCATCAAAACAGACTCATCCAACAACAAACAGAATGAAAACCATCAGTTAGAAATACCCACATGCAGCAGCAGTAAAGATGGTAAGAACTAATGAAGGAAAAATAAATCAAAACCAGGAAAACATCTATTTAATCGAATGTACTGTTGTTAGTACAGGCTTGTTTTCTGACAATACCCTCAGACCTACGGTATATCTTCACCATCTACTTTGCTGCTAAATTGTAGGTTAATTAACTGGCTCACAGAGGCAGTGTGGTCTATAAGCCAGAGAGCAGCTTTAAAGAGACCATTAATGGATTGCTTAGCTGTATCTAATTACAAGATTGTGGTATTTTGTGTTTATGGGAGACACTGAAAGGAGAGATCACATTTTCAGATGATTGCTGCATCAGCTTACAAGCTAAAGTGTACTGGCTGCAAACAGACATGTTCAGACATTGATTGTTTCTTTGTGTGTGTGTGTGTGTGTGTGTGTGTGTGTGTGTCTATGTGTTTTTAGCTTACCGGCCGATAGGCTGTAAACTATTGTCGTCATGTGGCCTCTGTCGTCGTCGTCCTCTGTCGTCTGTTACAAAACTTTCAGTTGTCTTCTTCTCTGAAACTACAATTCTGATTGACTTCAAACTTGGTATACAGCTTAGTGAAATTATTTGGATCCGGCTCTGATTTAGGATTTGGTATGGCTTTGAAAAATTTCCCCATTAGAAGACATAGGAAGTGCTGGTAAGCTACAGGGCCATTGGTCCTTTTTTTTTTTTTTTTTAAAGATTGCCAAGTGTTCTGCTGGTGTATTTTATGCTGTGGAATAGTCCAAAGAATCATGGCTTTTTGACACTGATTTTTAATGCACAAATGATTTATACTTTATGATACTAAGAGCTAGAAAGGTCTGTGACAGTATCACATAATGGCCATATTACAGCTATTCTGCAATCATTTTGCATAATTGTGATAATAATCTAGTCATTTAGCATCATTTTCCATCAAGATCCAACTGGTGCAGTTTTAATGACATTGTGCTTCTACACCTTGAGACTTCTAGCCTGTCATGAAAAGTCATTTCTTTGTATATTTTGGTATGTAAACATTGTATGGCTAAAGCTACAATAGCTGAACTGGGGAAAAATCATTATAATAAGAAAATACACACCTTCCATTTGCAACTTATTTCCTAGTCCAAATTAAAAGACTAACATATATATATATATATATATATATATATATATATATAGAGAGAGAGAGAGAGAGAGAGAGAGAGAGAGAGAGAGAGAGAGAGAGAGAGAGAGAGAGAGAGAGAGAGAGAGAGAGAGATCATCTTTCTTTCTTTCTCTCTTTCTTTAGGATCCCCATTAGCTGTACCATAGCTACAGCTATTCTTCCTGGGGTCCTTACAATAATATTTACAACTTGTCAGTGCAAATAATATACAATATAATCATACAAAACAATTTTCACATTCTACATAACATACAAAAAAACAGACAAAAATACAGACACGACAGCTCCGTTAGGTCAGCAGCGGTATAATATATACTGTACATATATTCAGGTAACCCGGGTATCAATCATCTATGGTCAATAGATGTTTCTTGACTGATTTCTTAAATTTCATTTGCAAATAACATACAATATAATCACACAAAACAATTTTCACACTCTACATAACATACAAAAAAAACCTGACACATGAGAGAAGTCAGGTTTATGTGTGGAGTAGAGTCTGTCTGGTGGAATCTTAACAGCAGTCAGGTATCCTTCCATTGGATAATTACTGCAGTGATTAATCTGTTTTAACTGGAAACATGTACTTAAACTCTAACTGATGCAGTGAGTAGCATTTCATTTTTATAACAGCCATCATTTTGATAGAGAACATAAAGATTAGACTGTGTTCCAGTGGAAAAAGGTCACATGGTCTGATGAGTCCAGACTGAACCTTTTCCAGAGTCATAGTTGCATCAGGATGAGAGGAGAAGCAGATGAAGTGATTACCCATCATGCCTAGTGCCTACAGTATAAGCTGGTGGGGGCAGTGTTATGATCTGGGGTTGATTCAGTTGGTCAGGTCTAGGTTAAGCAATGTTATGTGTCAAAAAATGATGACAATAAATGTGACAAATGTGACAATAAATGACATTTCATAAACATAGCAAAATGGCAGGAATTGTGCTATTATCAAAGCTAAATATTGGATTTGTTTTTGGGCCAGGCTGTGTATTATACTGAAAGGAAACTATGGGATTTTTGCCCAGTGACACTAAAAGCCTCTCAAGTGCTAATGTTGTTCTTGTGTTCTGGTGTCCAACTCCTAATAAATGGATCTTCTTCATACGGTATATTGTACATGTATAAACTACCATTAGACTGGTACTACACTAGTGGCATTAAATACTCAGAAAAAGAAGTTTTAAGAGAAACCCATTGTGTGCATGCTACCATCTCCAGGTATGTGAGAGCTTCTTTGATTTGCATTGTCCCTGAAGAAGTCCATAGAATAGAACAGAATAGAATAGAATTGGTCTCTGCCAGCAACAATGCACTTACATCTAAGTAACAACCCAATAAGATACAGACATATCTTTAAAAAGATATATAAAATAGAAAAGAGTGCAATCGAAATCTGTACACCTTTGGCCTTACCTCCTCACAAAGTGGCTGCTAATAAAGGTGAATAGCCCTTCACAGTCAAATATTATAGATCGGGGGTGACAAACTCATTTTAGGTCAAGGGACATCCTCCCAATATGATCTGAAGTGGGCTAGACCAGTAGAATAACAGCTTAATAATCTATAAATAATGTAAACTCCAAATGTTTCTGTGTTTTTTAGAGTGGAAAAAGTCAAATTACAATATGAAAACATTTACATCTAAGAAATATCCTTTAAATTAAATGTGGATATCATGATCAACCTGAAATTTCCCAAGAAAAATAAGTGCAATGTTAACAACATTACGTCTCAGTTTATCAATAACACGTGTATTACAACTTCCAGATCACAGTGGATCTCCAAATACACAGAACATTTAATAACAGGCAGAATATTGTTAAATTACACTTACTTCTCTTAAGACATTTCAGGTTGTTCATACTTGTTCAGGTTATTCCCTTTTTTGTGAAAGGATAGTTTGTAAATGGAAACATTTTCATGTAATTTAACTTTTTTTTAATTTATTTTTTTTTTAACGGTAAAACAAAGACACATTTGGAGTTGTTATTGTGATTGTATTTTACTGGTCTGATTGACTTGAGATCAAACTGGGCTGAATGTTGCCCCTGAATTAAAATGATTGTTAATATATTCAGTGTAATTTTTGCATTTCACAAATTGATCCCACGAGTTGAATTGGACTCTTTGGCAGTCCGGTTTTGGCCGTATGTTTGACACCGGTGTTATAGATGATGGTGTTGGTTCTTAATCCAACAACTGTTATTATTTTTAAGTGATTCACCCTAAATCCCCTTAAATTTAACATTGGACCAATGTGTCTTGATTGGTCCCCACTTGAAACACACCAGATTTTACGTGGCAGGGGTTGGAATGGGATGTAAGGCGGGTGGTGTCGAGGCATGGGGGAGGAGCCGGTCGCTACGAGGCTAGGTTAGAGGAGGGGAGGGAGGGAGGTATGCTGACGGGAGGAGAAATAAATGAGCTCTGAGATGAGACGTTAGAGAGCACAGAGACATATGGCAGGGAAGCTGTCTGGCACCGAGATGAAGATGGATGAGCTCCAGGTCTACCTTTAGGTCCGGCAAAACGCCATGTGGGGACAGGTACACGGTGGTGCCTTCAGGGACCCACACTGCAGACCCTGAACACTGAAGATATTATGTTGGCCTAGCATATTTAAGTAACGTAAATGAAGTAATCATTAGGATTTTTCTGCAAAGAATAAGTACAGCAGAAAATGATTAACTGAAACTGGTAAACTGTCTCAAGCAGTTCTCTTGGCAAAGTCTTGTGTAAGTACAAAGCTTTTGGTGTGCTACGAAGGCTAAGGTGTGATTTAAGTGTTAACTGGAGACAGAACAGGAAAGAAGGGATGGTTTTCTTTTATCTTTTGTGAGACACTTTTGGGCACTGCCAAGCACTTGTTTGTGAGAGGGCCAAGTGTTAGGTACAAGTCCAAAAGAAGTAGCATAAGTGGAATCCTTATTGAACTGCAGTACAAGAGAAGCACATAAGTGAGGTACAATGTTTTTTTTTTTTTCATTTAACGTGTGCTATCTCCTTCAGAGTCTAAGATTTAGAAGGATCTAGGTGCAGAAATAGAATATAAGAGTCTTATGTATGCTTCATCTGTGTATAGCCACTTGAAAATGAAAGGTTGTCTTCTATGGAGACACAAAACAGGCCCCTTATTCTTTTTTTTCCCCCCATTGTAATGCCTGGACCTGTTATTTTTCCAGAATGGATAAACCAAACAGGGTCCTTAAGCATTTTTTATGTACTCAGATTCTACCATAGGGATGAATTAGAAGAGGGATATTCATTACTATCGTCACATGCAACTAAATATCACACTGAATATCTGAGAATGAATCATGAAATGAATCACCGACTGCTTCAAAAGTTGTTGATTTAGGACCTACATTAACCCATAAAGACCCAGTGCTACTTTTGTGATAGTTTTCTCTCTATTTAACCTTTCTTAAGTGATTTATCACCATTTAATATAATGTTAACCTCTCTATTTTACATTTTTTCAGTTGAAATCAGGTATTTTCCATTATCTAATTGGTTGATTATGTAGATGTTCATAAAAGCTAAGAATAAAGTTGGTTATTATATCAGAAACAGAAGAAAACTGAAGAAAAAGTGACTTTTTCAGTAAAATATACCATTAAGTGAACATAAACCAAGTGTCTCCATCCACTGTCATAGATCCAATTCCGTTAGTTTTACTTTTGAATCAGTGTTGAAGAAGATGATGATGTTTCCACAGTAACTACAGAGCCTCTGAACATCCAAATGAGTCATGTCTGAAGACCATGAAAAGATGACAAACTGCATTTTCCACCAATTATTTACATGGATTGATAGGATTAATGGATCAACAGTATGAAACATTTAAGATTAGTAGCTGTTTGGGTCTTTATGGGTTGAATTTCTGAGATGCACACATTATTGTACATGCCTTTATCTCATCATCATAATTATTGCAACAGCTTTTTTTACTGATCTCAACCAAAAACCCTTGACATATTTCCAAACTATACAGATCTCTGCTCCTTCACATTTAACCAGGATGAACATGGAGACATTACACTGGTTGTAGCTTCTTTACACTGACCCCCCATCTGTTTTATCTTTTTCTTTTTTTTTTTTTTCTTCGATTTTTATTGATTACCTTTAAAGCATTTCATGGCCTGGCTCCAGGTTGTATTGCAGACCTTTAACCCATTATCTACCAGTGACATTGTTGGACAGTCGTCTTCTGTCCTCCCCAGTGTCCAGGCTGAAAGCTAAAGGGGGAGGAGCTTTAACAGCCAGGACCCCAATGGTACCCTAATTGATATATACTCAAAACACACCTTAACCAGAGGATATATCATGGTTTTATCTGAGCTGCATGTTTGTGTCATTGTTTTTATGTGCAACTTAAATTCTTTGACCTTCTGTTTTATTATTTTGTACTTTATTGATTACTTTTTATAACATTTTTATAATGTTATTAATGTGATACTTAATACAACAGCATGTTTTTGAGTAGAATCACATGACCCAACTGGGATGAAACATATCGATGCAGGTGGTAAAAATGGACAGATATTGTTAGAGAAATATGATATTAGACTATTCTCTGTAAATACCAGGTGTCCAGACCATGAGTCACGGATGGGTTGTGATGACACATCCTATGAGAAAGCACCCAGTATGTCTACCATTTCTTCTCTATCTACATGTTTTCTGTCTCGTGGTGCCAGTTCGGGGCCAGAGCAGTCTGTGGGAGATCAGGCCATAGGGTAGGTGGGAGAAGAGTACAAACACGGTCACTGAACCCATGCATCACCATGTTTTGGATTCCTAAGCCAGTGGTGAGCTGGATCAACGTCATTTTGTTGGGACACTTGGACCAATGGTTGTATTATCCATATTCTTTCATAAGATCTTGGACTTCGTGCTGTTAGTCAACTGCTGCATCTTGTTGTATGTACTTGGCTCCTTGCTGCAAGTAAAGTCTTCTGATTCCAGAATCCAGTGACTCTGTCTTGATTCTTAGATGATATCCCGGAATTTTTCTATCAGGTATGTAAAAAAAGAAAAAGAAAAAAAAAGAAAAAAAAAAAAAAATATATATATATATAAATATATAAATATATATATATATATATATATATATATATATATATATATATATATATATATATATATATATATATATATATGTATGTATATATACATATATATATATATATATATATATATTATATATATATATATATATTTGTGTGTGTGTATATATAGGTGGAAGCAGCTGGACCTGTCACTTCCTGTTCTTCTTCTTGAGGCTTCCCATTAGTTGAACTTTACTAACGTATTAACCCTAACGAATATGAAGAACCTACATGATATCATTACTCGCATATTTGGCATGTTATCTGTATGCATTATTAGCTTTCCGCATGCATGTTCACGCCATTATTAGCCCCCTGTCCAACCTGAATTGATGTGTCTAATACCACCCACTGAGGGTTAAGAGATCGTGGCATAAATTGACACGTGATCAAATGGTGTCGAATAACACGCGAAAGTTCAAGTTCAGGTATAGTGCGCCAAATGCCATAAGAACTGGCATGACATACAATGCCATTTATTGAGATCAGTCTGGAAGAACAATCCATGTTACTGCCTCCAATCAAATGTGTTCAGTCTACCTGTCCTTCAGCTGGATTCTTCCAAACCGCATTCATTTTCTAACTGGTCAACGTAATGCCTTTTTATTACTGTTTTCTGAACCACAGGGAAAAGGCACAGATTATGCCTTGTAAAACTGCTGCATCAACTGGTTCATTTCTTTGTCAGTTTGAAGCTGAGATAACATAGTGAAACACCACAGTGACACAATACAGGCTGCGGAACTGCTCTTTTCATCAAATAATTTTAAGAAAATACTCTAAATACAGCACGCATCTAGACAAATGTTGTTTTTAGGAGGATCTTTCTCAGGAGGCGAAACAAACACAATAACTCAAAGTGATGCTTTCAGGTCCCTGAACTACTCTTGTCTCGTAGCCACCAGGACATTCACTTATCACCACGACCATTTCATCTCATTTCTGACTTTGCAGGAGAGCTGCACAATATTTCGTTTGAGCATCGTTATCGCGATGTACGTGTGCGCAGTAGTCACATTGCAGGTCCTGTAATGTAGGAGGCAAATTAACTCAGTGTGTTCTCATCTAATTTCAAGGGTACCTGACACACATTGCACACAGCGATCCACCAGTTACAATCATTCTTAATCAGTCTGGAATGAGTTGCTGGGAATAACATTAAAAAATGGGTAACGAACCAGAGAAAAACACTGTAAACAAAGACTTGGTGCCAAAAAGAAAAGCAATGTCAGTTATTTGGAATTATTTCAGCTACAGGAAGGATGAAATTAAAACACATTTTCTGTGTCGACAGTGCCTTGCACCTGTAGCCACAACGAGAGGTACCACAACTAATTTGTTTGACTGTTTACGTCGGCATTATGCAGCTATTATATCCTCCTGAGTATTTTTTCATTTTGCAATATGTATCGCAGGGTTAAAAAAAATTGCAGTGTCAGTTTTTTCCAATATCGTGCAGCCTTACTTTGCAGTGATTTTCAGAATCCTCCAGTGGTTGAAGTTAAACTCAGAACTGGATAAAGTCACACTTGAATGCACTGAATGGTTGACACTGCATTGAGATGTGTATTGACCTCAGAGATGGAGATACACATCCACGCTTTATATAATTGCACGAATTTGGATGGATGTCAAATTCACTGTTAACAGGGAAAGTTTGTCCTCATGGTAATAAGTCAGTTCAGTTATCAGTGTCACTGGCTGGTGTCGTGTTGCATTTATATCTTGGCTATGTCCTTGGGCAAAACTTGCAGTATAGTACAATGATGTCTCACACTGCCTTACTTTGTCTTAAACCAAAGCCACACATACACACACCAGGTCTCATCATTAAGAGGAAAAGGAGGAATAGATGCATGGTTCAGTTGTTGTCACTATTAGTGTCATATTCTTCCTCCGTTGCCTTTACGCCATTATTTTTCACAGATCAGCTCCTCTCGGTCCTCATCCTTCTTCCTCTCCAGCTTTTTTTTTCCTCAGTCCTCAAGCCTCTCTGAAAGCGGAATTATTCTGTTTATCTGCCTTTTTTTTGTGCAGCCCTCTCTGTCCCTCCCCTATCCTCATTTTCTCCTTCTCCGCTCGCTGTGTGTTCAAAGTACAGAACTCCCCCAGAGAGATAGAGAGAAGTGGGTAGGAATAGACAAAAACTGAAAGGAAAGCAGCAAGAAAAAGGGGGCACCTCATCTTACCCGACTTTGAAACCCTCCCATTTTCCAAACATAGGGTTGGGGGGGTGGGGGGGGGCTTTTATTTTCTTTATCTGGCCCTCAATCATAACAAATGTCACTGCATTAGCTGTGTATAAAGCATGCAGGCTCTTTGTCCTCCTCTTCCTTTTGAATTTCACTACAGAATACCAAAATTTGCCCTTTGCTACATCAGTGTATTGTTCTCACCAGCACCACTCTGGTTATTATTGTATTCTATTAAATGTAGCTCTTCAAAAGTGCCCGTCAGCAAAGTTTTTTAGCAGTATAAGCACTGTGGTGGTGGTGGTGTGACAAAGCGGCGGATGATGATCAGTTATTGTGACATCTATGGCAAAGTGCGTTTACATGAGATTTTGACTCTAAAGACACATTAAGGGCAAATTCCCACAGCAGTATATCGTATGTATTATTTATGACATCCAGCCATGGCAGTGAGTGTTTTGTAGCATAAAGAATATGAGCAGCATTTTCCTGAGATCACGGGTAAAGTAAAAAGAACATAATTCCATAAGATCATGCATATATAATGTATGTTGCTGTATTCATGCACCGTTCGTTCACCACTTTATCTGAGGAGTTTTGGCAGGAAGAACTTTTCTTAAAATGCATTGCGGTTCATTAACGGACTCCATTACTGGGCTTATCTGTCACCAAAATAACAAAAATATATATCTGGAGCCAATAAATGAAGTGAAAATGCAGGTGGAAGCTGAAGTGAGATAGAAGAGGTGTGAAGAAGAAAGAAATATTAAAAAAGATAGTGGAGGGAAGATGTTGGCCACAGTGTATTACATATTTAATGTGCCCTGGAGCTGTCGGTTTAGCCTCTGTATAATCACTGGTGTTAGGTAGAAGGAGAAGGAAAGGAGAGAAGGGAAGCATTCAAGGAGAGAAGGACGCTGGGTGAGGAATAGAGACGTGACATGACAGAAAAATTAAATGATTACAAGGACAGTACAAGAGCAACCACTGTCTGGTTTCTCTGAATTTGATAGAGCAGTTTATACCCTTCCTGGATTTGGGCAAACAGTGATGAATTGAGCTCAAGAAGCAACAGTCGCAGATTAAAAATGATGCCAGAGTTGAAAGGTGACATCGCCAGTGGGCTCTAAACGCTGGCTTAAAAAGGTCAAGTTGATTTTTTTTCTCTGGGTCTTGTGATTTAAGAAAACTGGTGGTCCTTTTATGTATTCTTGCCCTTCTAATGCATTCATTCACTTCCTTTAATTTAGATTTTAGGGCTGATAGAAGGATGTAATGTCTGCCGTTGACTGGGCTTTAATGCTGAGATTGAGTTTGCTTCTCCGCGGAGTTGACCTTTGTGAATGTCTTTTTTTTTTTTTTTTTTTAGGTGCTTCCATATATCCCAGTAAGATGTTTTATGTGACTGTTAGCCTGTCTCCTATTAAGTTGAAAAATTCAGTGTCTCATTAAAAGCTTAAGAGAATGCTTTTGACTTGGGTACAATCTCAAGAGCTCAACAATGAGCTAATTTTTTTTTTTTAAGACTCTTTTTATTGAAAGAAGTTAGGTTTTTACAAAAATTTAAAAAATAGAAACACATAAACTATATCCAGAGAGTGGGTGTAGAAAACAACAAAAATATTTACAGTAGTTCACTATTGCCTTGGCACACAGGATTTCAGAATAAAGAATCAATATCCATCCATCCATCCATCCATCCATCCATCCATCCATCCATCCATCCATCACTTATCCGGGTCATGGAGGCAACAGTCTAAGCAGGGATGCCCAGACTTCCCTCTCCCAATACACCTCCTCTAAAGAATCAATACATAAATAGATAAATAAAATCACAAAAAACACAAAAACACATTTCCTTCAGTTAGAGGATTGTGAGTTCATATTCATCCAGTCATCCCAGCGAAATTGGGCCTCAAAGGCCTTGAGCTGAACCTTTTTTTGTAAGTTGTGGTAACAAAATACCTTAAAAAGTCTCTTGTTTAATTGTAACAGATAGTGTTCAATTCAACATTATATTGCCTACGTTGTCTGTTAGCTTGCCTGCTAATTGGTAGCTTGCCAATTAATCAACTTCATAACACAAAGTTACCATTACTATTCATTTACATGTTTCAATTTACATTATTCATTAACATTTAGTAAACAGCTCACCTTTTTGTTAGTTTAAAACTTCCTAGCTAGCAGCGCAGCCAGTGTTTTCAGGGACTTAGCATTAGCTTGATCACATTGCAGCAAAGATGTAGTCGGCCTACAGCAGGTTGAGTTTCTTAGCAATGTTGGTAATATTACTGACATATTTAGGGAGTTTGGTTATCTAACTTTGGTTTTGACAAGAAACGTAAAATGAAACATTTCAATACAACAGTTCATGGTTAAGCTACTTTAGCCTCCTTTGTACTGTCGCAACACATCAGGCTGTCATTTATCTCACACAATAATTATTAATGTTAGATCTTATCAGGTGGTGTGATAGTTTATGGATAAGATGTTAAAGATCATCAAAGGTTCCTCTGATTGTTTTCACAAAATAGTTTTTATTGAGTGAACTAAGTCACTTCTCCAACAGGTTCAAATAGATCAACCTCTGGTCTCCTTTGGAAGACCCCAAGGTCGTCACTAATTACACTCAAAGATTGGAATCTGGCCTCTTAGGACAGAATATCACTGCTTTCTTATCCCCAGCTGAACCTTTTTGTCCAAATATGGTCACTTCTGGCTTAAAAAAAAAGATGGCAATGGCCAAAAAAGGCTTTGAAATGATGATCTACAAACCAACAGGTGACATCATGGCTTTGCTCATGTGTCACTGTTTAAGGTCAGATACAGAATAAGATTCCAGAAAACAGACGCAGTGTCACACCTCAACAACTGCCATTTGTGTGTTGGTGTGTGAGAGACAGAAGATTTTTCCTAAGACACTTGAACAGACTGCTGCCATCTGCATTGTTCCATCCTGCTGACCTTTGTGTTCTTTGTTTTCTATGTCCCTAAAACTAGTAGTGATCGTAACGTCCTTTCAAGGTTTTTACTTTTTGTTTTTTATGGAGTGCAAAGAAATTTCTCCTGCTTCTGCAATAAGTGGGGAAGTTAATTGAAGACCAAACTGTGGTTGAAATTCTAACGGTATGTCCTTCAGCCCTGGGGAGCTTCTGCGGTTGTAATACAAGCTATTATACTGTATTTCAACAGACACAGTACAGGCTTGTTTATCTGAGCAGTACTATCAACTTGTCCTCTGTAACTCCTGCCCTCACCTTGTCTTTTTTGTCCCGTCTCATCATCTTCCTCCAGCCCCGCTCCGACTTTCCCGCCCTTCCCCCCAGCCGATCGGCCCTCCAGCCCAGCGGGACCATGATGCTCAGCAGCTCTGTGGAGGTGCCCAGCCCGGGTGGGATGAGTGGCCTAAGTGGGCTGACGGCGGCAGCCCGGAACGTGGTGCGCTCCTCCAGCATCTCGGGGGCCATGTACAGCCTGGACAAAAGTCCTGGCAGCGGGGGCCCAGACTCTGCATCGCTGTCCGGGAACAAAAAGCGGCGTTCCAGTCTCGGTGCCAAGATGGTGGCCATTGTGGGGTTGTCGCAGTGGAGCAAGAGCACACAGCAGCTCAACCAGCAAGGTCAGTTTGACGTTTAGATCCCCCTGAAGGATGCATGATTACCTGCCTGTGCATCATTTTGTAATTTCTCTTCTCTATTCTTTGAATTTCTTATCTTACTCATGGTTTTTAAGCATTTTTATGTATAGCGTATAATTACCTCTACCGTCCTTGTTTGGTCTCAAATATTCTTCACATGTCTAGATCCTCCTTGACCTGTCTAAACTGCCCAACATCCTTGTGCTCCCACTTTATCTTCTTTCCTTTTCTGTTCGTTGGGCTAAGAATGAGTAGAGCTATTATGGCCTATGAGTCAAAACTGGACCCCCAAAGGTTCCGATCCAGGTTGTGGGATGATATAGCGAAGTGCGCTGAAGACGTTAACAGTCAAGGGTGTCTAACTTTAGTTTTGGTCAGGGGCCACATACAGCCCAATTTGATCTCAAGTGGATCAGACCAGTAAAATAATAGCATAGTAACCTAAAAATAATGATGACTCCAAATTCCAAACTATTGTCCCTTTGTAGATAAAACATTTTATTAATTTTATTTAACCCAGGTTGGTTCTATTGAGATGCGGGATCTCTCTTTCAAGTTAGACCTGGCCAAGACGGCAGCGATACAGTCGCATCATTACAGTTTTACAATAATAAAAGCATTTGCAAACATATAAAAAAGCCATATGCAGTTAGTTGAAACATTTACAGACCAACAGTCTTGATTCCAGAGAACGTGATGATGTTGCTGCTTTTATGTAGCTATTCACAGGGTTCCTGCGGGGTCTTAAAAAGTCTTGAAAGTCTTGAATTTACAAATCTGCATTTAATACCTTAAAGTCTTTAAAATGTATTAAATTTGATATGGTAGGTCTTAAGTTATGTTGCCATCAACTTGTTTGCTATATTCCCAGAAAGGGTCTCTATGCTGCAAAGAAAGGAACGTTAGTCGACTCAGTTCCACCTGTTCCAACCCGACAATTTATATTGAAATTAGGAACCAATTATCACAAACTTTGCAGCCCCTCGTGAGAAATGATCACAGAAGTGAAAAGTAAGCACAGGGAAGTGTAAATTTAATAATGCCCGGTTGGAGAAAAGATCATTCTCAGCCTGACTGACACAAATTTTCCTAAATTCTAATTTGGTATTTAATAATTTTAATTAAACTTAGTTGTTACAAATATTGAAGATACCTGTTTTGATTTGCTATTATATAATGCACCCACATATTTGTTACATTTTCATCCTAAAACAGAGCTACTCTTTACGGCCAGTTCTTGCATAATGTAATGTTTTTACATAATATGTCTTTACAACCGCAAAGTCGGAGAACACAGTCCTGACAGCAAGTAAGACAAACAGAAATACACTGCACACTATTACATCATGTTACTGCTGATATCAAACATAAAGGGAACAGAACACAGGTTTATCTGGTGGATGCTCCTACAGTTTGCTGTCATGGTGTTTTTTCCCCATCTTTTTGTAACAATAGGGTTAGTTCCACTTCATCCTCTCATTATAGTTGAAACCACTGCTTTGACACAAAGATGGGGCCCTTATGTAATTTCCAGGGCCATGTGTAATTTGCATTGTGAGCATGTAGAGCCACCCAGCTTTGTCCACTCTAATGGTTATTTGGTACCTGTACATCCTATTCAACAACCTCTCTGTGGCTTTATCTTTTGTGGTATTATCATTGTAATGAGTCCTTCTTAATAGGTTTCAGCATTATTGTCAGCATCATTGTGTGCAGGACTGAAGAGTGTAGCATCTAGTATGCTTGGTGGATATATGGCAATGGTGGTGGTGTTATGTTCTAATACGTCTCCTGTGGGGTATAATTACAGACAGTGCAGCAGCAACAAAAGATTTCTCACTTTGTGCCTCAGTGGGCAACACAAACCCACTCAGTCCTGCTGGGAAATAGGAAAACATGTCGTTTGGTAAAGGCTTGAGAGACCCAGATGGACAGAGGACACCACTACAATGCAAATGGTGTTTTCAGTCTGTCTATTGATATAAAAAAAGCCCCACGTTGTTCATGTCCTTGCATTCACTTTGTACATTCTGTTTCTCCTTCTAGTACACTGAACTGTAACCTTTTCAGAACAGTGTGTCCATGGCTGCATGTCTGCTTCTGTCTGCATGCCTTCTCACTGTGTACGTCTACGTCTGCAGACAAGAGACGTGTTGTTTTCCATTTGGCGTAAGGATGAAAGTGTTGCTGTAAATTATTTGGTAATATCAAAGCAGGCATTTAAACAGGTTATTACTCATAAAGACCCAAACAACCATTGCAAAACAAAAATCATCTACTGATCAAAAAGGTTTAATATCTGTTGATCAACTAATCCTATGTAAATAATTGGTGTAAAATACAGTTTGTCATCTTTTCATGGTAATCAGATATGACCCGTTTGGAAGTTTAGAGGTTTCATAGTGAACATGGAAACACCGTCATCTTCTACAACATTGATTCACCAGTAAAACCCATGGAGTTGGATCAGTGACAGTGGATGGAGACACTTGGTTTATAACAAAATGAATAACAAACCTACATAATGATAAATAATATGAAAAAATAAGAAAAAAATTTACTAAAAGCAAAAAAAGAAGGTAAAGTAATGAATACAATGAACAAAAATTCATAATAAATCAACAAAATAAGTAACATGAACAAAGTAAGCCACAAACTGAACTAAATAGATTTTTTCTTAAATGAATAATTTTTTTTAACATTAATTCACCAGTAAAACCAATGTAGTTTGATCAATGACAATGAATGGACATCTAATGGACATCTATTTCTGATATAACCCTTTATGAACATCTACATGATCAGTGAATTAAATAGAAGAAAATACCTGATGTTCATTTGAAAAACATAAAATGCAGAGGATAGTATTATAATAAATGGTGACAAATTGCTGAAGAAAGGTTAAACACAGGCAGAAATTCAGTTTTGTTATTGCCACAAAAGTAGCACTGGGTCTTTATGGGTTAAAGAAGTGTGTGTTATGAGTTTAATGTTGACATTAAGGAACTTGTGACAATATCTGATCTTGTCTAGCATAAAAATTGATAACAAGGAAAAACAAATATTGTAAACTGGCTAAAAAGTCAACCAGCAGAGATTTGTTAATGTATTTATTGCACATTTTGGAAAACAGCAAATATTCACAAAACTTTCCTAATTTCACAAAGGTTTTTTGCTTATTTGAGAATTTTTTTTTTTTACAATTTTCCACAAAAGAATAAATTTGAATAAAGAGGATGGAAATGAGTATCATTTTACTGAACATTTAACTGACTTGATTGATTAGCTATTTTGATATTCTGATAAAGTGCAAAATTACGTCTTGTGAAACGGTTGGTGTGGCTGAGGAGGAAGTTATTCCTCTGTTTCATCTTTGAAACATCACAGGAAGACAACAGCTTGTCTTCTTCTGTGGTTATTAGAGCCAAATGTAATTTAATCTGCATCACCACCTGCTGATGACTTAAAGCAGTTTATTCAAAGACATATTTTGCATTTTTGTTTTTTCTAACTTGTCATACATTCATTTCAGACTAATTTTCTATAAACACAGCTACTGTGTTCTGTGGCGTAAAATGAAAATGACAAGGGAATTGTGACAAAATGCTTGAATAACAGCTCACTTACTGTGAATGTAGTAGTATGATAAAATGGGGAAACCGCTAGAAAAAAGAACAGAACAGAATTCATAAGTAATTTTGGCATCTATGTTGAATGAACTGGGAGTCGAGACTGATGTCTTGTTTTCTTTCAGGGGCGCAATGAATCACAGAAGAAAATACAATTACAGATAAGCCCTAATCATCAGGCAGTGTATCTGCATCATCGCCTCCAATGGCTCTGTTTCCTATTTAATTTTATATTATAGTACAACACTGGAGTTACCCCCACACTAAAGCAGGTCAGTAGTCTTACAAAAGTCTCAAAAGTCTTACAAATTTTTACAAATTTTTTTTTTTTCTCTAATACATCTGTTTCTTCAAAGTAAATGGATTTACTTTGGAGTTCGTGTTAACTTGTGTTTCACTTAGATGATTTTCTCATTTTAATTTCATGCAATTAATTTCCCCAGTGTTAATGGGGCACCAAAAAACAGAAAATCAAATGATGGAGAAGTCTTCTTTGTCTGTGTTTGATAGCTGACAGTTCTCAATGCAATAATATTCAAGATGCATTTTTGATCAGTGCTCTAGGCTTCTGGGATGTTTGACTATATGTCATCCTAATCCATTCTCTCCTATTGACATGACATGGACGTGGTTGGACTGGACTGTGTGGTGAAGCCAAATGTAACCAAAGCAGCTCTGTCCTCTTATATATTTTAGATAGATATATGTTTTTTTAGTTTCAAACATGTTTCACATTCACAGTACTTAAATAGCACATTTACATTTCCTTTTCTTGCCATGTTTGTGTAATGTGAGGGTTTATTGGTGGTTAATTGTTCATTCTTTATAAAATGAGACAGCAGGATGGAGACGGATTTCTTCTTAAACAGTGTTTTACTTTTCACATACCGTAACTACTGCCGCAGCATTTCCTGAAACATCATCTCACATGACCGAACAAACCAATCAGGAGCTAGCAGTACTTAGATCGGTAAATGTAAGTGATTTAGAAAGGTGCATTCAACAGATTATTTTAGCTGCTTGTGCACTACAAATGAAAATATTCAAATGTGTAAATGATGATTTTGCAAACATAATTGTAAATAGTAAATTGGGTAAACTCTGTCAATATATTTTTAACAAGTACATGAATTAACTTTATTTCACTATTAAACCTTACATTTCTTCACCATAAGTTACTTTAATTTCTGAGCCTTATATTTGAAAAGGAGTAGGCAGAAGTATAAACTTATATGTTCCTACCCCCTTCTCAGTACACACAACTCCAATTTGTTTGTTTATTTATAAAGCACACATTTAAATAAACACAAGGGTTTCCAAAGTGCTATAATGTAAAATAAACACAATAAAAACATAATAAAAAGATAAAGAACAGAACAGTACGAAACACTGACATTACCGTCCTGGATTAAACTGCTTGTCCTCATCCTTATATGTATTTAAAAATTGTATTTAATAGATTCCTATTAACCGATATATGTTATTACTTTGCTTTAATTCATCTGTTACTGTTCCATAATTTAACCCCTGTGATTGAAACTCAGTTTTTTTTTTATAATTGTTCTGACACAATGCATTTTTAAATTCAGTTTCCTTCTTAGATTGTGTTATATGTTATTTCTGCTCCTCTTTATCAGGCTGCTGTTGCATGAAGGCTTTCTTTATTTGTACTTGTAGCACCAGGCAGTGACTAACGACATATGATAAAAAATGATGGTACAAAAATGAGTTTGTGTATTTCGTAATTGTTCTGCCACTGTAATCATAATACCAAGTACAGCAGAATACTGACATCTTGTATCATTACCTGTTTTTGGCACCCATCAGTCTGACTCTGTATCAGCTCACAAGCAGTGTGGTGCGTTCAGGCACAGCTGACACTTGTCTGACGCAGGGAGAGCTGTCGATATTTTCACCACAGGGGCTTTCATGTCTCTGCGTTTGCGGTGATGAGGAGAGCACAACAGAGGGGAAAGTGCAGATGAGGAGGCTAGGAAGGGCCGAGGATATAGAGAAGAGGAAGGGGAGACAAGGGTGTGTCTAAATTTAGATGTTCTCAGCTACCACAGGAACACATTGCGCCTAGAACAAAAATCAGTATCATGCACGGCTCCCTCCTCTTCTGTTCCTTCTAACTCTTCTATTCCTTGCTGGAGTGGGATCATTTTTAGCTCCTTTTGTTTCTCCTGCATGTCGTTTTCCCTCCTGTGCCTGTGATGTAAAACCAACGTCTGAATCACTGTATGTAATCTGAACTAAAATCCCTCCTACAAGCTTTCTGGGTTTCAGTTGATTCAGGTGGAAACTAAATTTAGTTTGACTTAAATTCTTCTATGTAAAACTGGCCCATCAATCAGATAATATCCCTGCGCTACTAGGAACCAATGTTGGAAGTAACGCATTATAAAAGTAATGCATTACATTAATGGATTACTTTTTGCTGTAGCGCAGTAGTATAAAACATTACTAATCAGTTTTCAGTAATATTTACTCATGTACACAATGCTGTGTTCAATAGCGCTTGTGTTACAACACACTTTTCGCCTATAATTTAATTGCTAAAATGAAAAACAAAACAAAACAGCAATACTGTGAGACCTTAAAGGAGTGATATTTTGCTTTTTTTAAAAAAATGGAATTATGCATTTTAAAACATTTCCCTGTGGTCTACATAAACTGTAAATGCTATGCTTGGATCTGAATTCTTCATTAATTCAACTCCACAGATCCATCTTCAACCCTATTTCTGAGTAATGACACCAGAAAGGTCGTTTTGAGCGCTGGCCCTTCAAATGCAAATTAGCCCCTTCATGCCCCACCCCCTCCTGGTTGTTTGTCTGTGCTGCTCTGTCCCGTTCAACCACTTGTGTTTGTTAATACAACCAACAACTGAACATTTTAGGTAATCGGCTCAAAGTTTGGACATATTTTCAGTATGAACTACAACTGCTGCTGCTGACAAACAATTATAGCGTACTTGGAGAAATGTTCGTTGGAAGTCTTGACCCTAATATGTGCAAATGTTGTGACGTAACTCGTTATAGACGTAACAAATTAAGCAGGAATTGAAACGGGTTGTAGAAATCCACTCAATTTTTGGCAAAATGAATATAAAGACAGTTTTGCAGCACCTGGAGAGTTCAAATTCAGACTTAATGAGCTACTAGGGTCCCCAAATACTCAAATAAGTGTACTAAAGACTAATAAAAGTAGGTTTAGCAAAATATGACCCCTTTAAGAAATCAGAAATATGGCAGGAAAGTTGTTTCCTGTTGCTGTTACGCTAATGGGTGAAGATGGCAGAAGACAGTCCACTGACCACATGCACGTATGCTCATTATTAACCCTAACCCTGCTTTAAGAAGCTAGTTAGCATGATTCCTGTGATCAGCAACGACAAGGTAAGCTAATGTTTCTATGACTAGTTAGAAATTCTTTATCAATTGCAGATTTACCTACTGGCATCCTCGGTGCCACTCCCCCTGTTTGAACATGTAAAATGTTGGAAAAAAAATGCAAGGATTCCTGCTGGGATTCAAACATCGTCAACTGTAGTGTTACTTACTGAGCTATCCATCCACATGTACTTCAGGGCGCAAATTTAAGTGTCCCAAGGCTCTACTATCTCTTGTATTGGGGGGGGGGGGGTCATCCATTTATGACGAGAGTCTGTATGTAACTCAAAAGTAATACAGCAATCATATAACGCATTGCAATTCTGAGACAGTAATATATTAAGGTAAGGAATTACTTTTAACCCTTGTATGATGTTTGGGTCTGTGGGACCCATTTTCATTTTGTATTAAAAAGAAAAATGAGCAATTATTTTTTTATTAATTTGTTTCCTCTCATGTCTTGATTGTATTACATTTCATTAAAAAAACAAACAAAAAATGAGTAGCACTTTAATTCATAACTGTGATCTAGCAAAGACAAATATTAAACATATATGCTTTATATGTTGCTTGTAATTGGGATGAAGTAAACATCTGTTGAGTATTTTAACATAAAATTGTTTGATTATGTTGAATTAAAAACCCACAAATGCAGTGGGTCCACCAGATCCACAAACACTGGCTGAATAACAAAAATCTGAACACCACACAAGGGTTAAATAACAGCAACAAGTAATCTGTAATGTATTTCAGTTTGGAAGTAACTTGCACAACACTACGGGGAACTGCCTATTTTTTGCTCATTTTACTTATTTTAGCCCAGAAACCAGGAGGCAAACAAGGCTGTTTACAAAATGACCTAGCTAAATTAGATGCTGGGGTCAATCAGCTATCCTATTCTGTTTTCCCAAAATTCACATCTGCTAGAGGCAGGAGATGGCTGCATGTAATTAAATGGGTGACCCACACAGACACAGTGACATGGAGTTACAGAGCTGGATCAAAAGGCAAGCATTCCTCCCCGCTTGGTCGAGTTCGATTAAGGTTCTTTTTGTGTTCCTTCCTCGTGGTCATTAACGGCTCAGTGCGGTCGACTGTCACTGCTTCGTGTACCGAGTGGAACACTGCATTGATGCTGCATTGACTGGCTGGTGGGGTGGACAGTTCAGGTGCGGACCTCCTGCTGCGCTCTGTTGGTCAGCTAATAACCAGAAGGCCACAGGTTGAATCAGTTCCCCTGAGAAAAGAGAGTGTGTATATTCTGGATGTGACACACAGCATATGTACTGTTTACTGTAGTATGTGACCTCCATTAGTCATATACAGCGCACTGTTCTGTATGGGAAAAAGATCACTGTAGTCACATAATTACATGTTTGGATTATATTTATACAACTTTATTTGAAATATTTTGTTGGACAGGACCTTGTGAGTAGTGCTTACCATTGTGGTGGTGGTTGTATGGTGTGAATAGCCCCCCCCCCCCCCCCCCTTTTTTTTTTTTTAAACGACTTTATTTATCATTTTTCCATAACAACATCATTAAGGCATTTCTTACAAAATCTGTGAAATTGCCCCCCCCCCCCCCCACATCCAGGTGGCATCCCCACAAATACATCCACATAAACACATACATTCCAAACGGGCACCAACAGAACACCCGAAGAAAAAAATAAGAAATATACACAAGTATAAAAAAAAAAAAACAATCTGTTGATCATTCTGGTCATACCGCCAACATTCTGGACCTCTGGCATAAGAAAAAAAAAAAAGTCCCAGCAGTCAGAGTATGGGCATTGAGAAGACTAGGATGGCAGTCCAAGAGTGAGAAAGAAAGAAAAACAAATACATTAAATAAAAACAAGAAATCAGGCAAAAGGCAGGCTCTTGATATGAGTTATGAACTGTAACCAGGTTCTGTCATATTTATCCTCCAACCTGTGTACCGTATACCTAATTTTATCCATGTCCAAGTAAATAGCTCTTTTTAAAAAAAAAAAACAAAAACATCATACAAATACACCAGAAACACACACAGAAGGGAAAATACAAGAGAAATAATAAAGAGAAATAAAGACCACAGTGTAGGAACAAATACAATACAATTAAGTTAAATAAAATGACATAAATAAAAGGCAGAATGCAGTCATGATAAATAAAAGGCAAAAGAAAAGAAAAGGTTGCAACATCAGTGGAAGGGGATGATTTAAATGTTGGAGCATCTTACATAATTTAGAGACAATGACTGAAAATGCTCTATTATCTGTGGATTTTACAATGATGTAAGAAGGGTTTTTATGAGCCACTAAACACCACCGATATAACCCTATCTGCTCCTCTGACAAAAGTTGTTTTTTTTCAGCTGTTATTAATGCTGTTTTAGAATGTTATTTCCCGGATAGTTTTTTTTTCATGGCTCATCCTGCAATATAATAGTTTTGCATCCAATTAAATGATTTCCTGGAATTTTTTTATTCACCACCCTTATCGCTCCAATTTTTTAAATTACCCATGACCCAAGAGGTAACTATCTGTGATGAGTCACCACCATGGATGTATGAGGAGAACTAGATGCAACAGAACTATTCAGAACTGTCAGTAGGTCCTCTCTAAGAAACTTCTGTAATGTTACATAAAGGACGTCTATTAGTGTGTATCCACTGAGGCTGTTTTCACACCCACAGAGAACGGTGCTGGTTCCTGTGCCTAATCTCGAGCTAGCTGTCGTGTTCACACTGAAAGTCAGTGTTTTCAGGAAACGAAAATTTTCTTCCTGACAGGCGCCAAGTAGAGCTTGGCTTTTCCAAGCGAACAGTGACGACATGAGCAGACCTTACCAGCTTGATCTGTGTTCACCTGCTGAGGTTCCATCTCTGGATTCGGCGTCGCTGCCTTCTTGTCCACAGCAGATGTTGCAGCTTGGCTTGATGCAGATAAATAGTGATCTGTATTATACTCGCAGGTAGTCAATGATGCGATCCATAACACTGTTGTTTTCTCTGCCGTGAACATATCTGCTGCTGCATGGCCTTTTTTTTGGTGGTGAAGCATCGCCCTCTGTCATTGATGCGTCATGGGCTCATATAATGGTATGAACGCGTGCTGTTCACAACAAGCACTTCGGTTCCAATTATAACTGGTGCATGAACCGCCTCCGATACTGGGCTGGCCGGTCTGAAAACAGTTTGAGTGTTTGGCTCAGGTTGGTATGGAATGCCATTTTGTAAAAAAAAATGGCCCAAATAACTGACCAATATCGTATCATTGGTCAGTTGTTTGGGGACCCTTCCATTGAAAAATGGTATGGTACTAATAGGGCGGAGCTAGACCGGTGTCACCAATACAATCTGTTGATTGGGTGACAGAAAAATCTTGCGGCTGGATGATCTCCATTGTTGCTGTTAGCTGTGTTATGTTCATCATCATTCCATCGGTTTCACACCACAGTAGACATTTAGCCTAAACCCCGCCTACCAAGTGAGGGTAGACACTCCCCAGGTCAGGTCTTACCATTCTGAACCAACCTGATCCGTACCACTCAGTGGAAACACACTACTGTATAACCACTGCCATTTTGGAATCTAGAATCTAGTTTTAATAACATCCATGGTCATAACTGGGTTGTTATGGGTTGTTGGTGCACAGGTGGAGATGACCAATCAGAGCTAATTTTTCTGGGGAGGGCACCACCTCTTTAGACTCATACAAAAGTACAATGTACTCTGTTAACCATTTCATGGGGACTTAAAGTTGGTGTGCGGGGTGGACAGCAAGGCAGTTCAACCCATAAAGACCCAGTGCTACTTTTGTGGCAATTCCAAAAAAAATGCTTTTCTCTATATTTAACTTTTCTTATGTGATTTATCACCATTTATTAGGGCATTATCCTCTGTAATTTATGTTTTTTCAGTGGACATCAGGTATTTTCTTATTTTTTATTTACTAATGATGCAGATGTTCATAAAAGCTCAGATTAAAATTAAGGGTTATTTTATCAAAAACAAAAGAAAGCTGAAGAAAAAGTGACTTTTTCAGCAAAGATGGCAATAACTGATTGTAAGATGAAGCATCTCCATCCACTGTCATTGATCCAACTCCGTGGGTTTTACTGGTGAATCAATGTTGTAGAACATGACGGTGTTTCCACGTTGACTACAGAGCCTCTGAACGTCCAAATGGATCATATCTGATGACCATGAAAAGATGAAAAACTGTATTTTACACCAATTATTTACATGTATTGATAGGATTAATGAATCAACATTGTACATCAGTTGATGGTTTTGGTTGCCAGTGGATGTTTGGGTCTTTATGGGTTAATCATAGTTTTACATACTTACAAGCTGTATGTTCCTGTTTAATGGGAAACTAGATGGATTCAGTACTTTAGCTGGTGTACTATGAAATTTAGCCAGTGTTCTATGCTTCCAGGTATCTTTGGCATACACCAAAAGTTTCAAGCTTGTCAGATTCAGTTTACTGTTTGTTGTCAGACTCAGCGTGCTAGTAGATGTATGCTGTTTCCAACTTAGGCAATAAAGTGGGAGTTTGGATGTTGAAATGAAGAAAAAATAAATGGAATACATGCACACTGACTGATTGCACATACTGTGGTCATTTATTTATTGGAGGAAGCCAGGTATTTTTGCAGTGGTTGCTAAGTAAACAGTACAAAATCATTGCAGTATATTCATTGTGCCCATGTACAGTAAACTCAGGATTCTGTCTTCTAAGATCAGATTACTCACAGCCTCTTATCTAGTGCTATGGCTTTGATAAAATGCAGAGATAACAGTATCATAAATGATTTGATCCAAAGGGAAATAGTAAATACAATGAATGTTGATGCATAGATAAATTGACTGAAACCTCGACCCAATAAGTGCCAGAGACATGAAGACCTAAAAAAGACAAAGTGAATGGAGACAGCGCGGGAATATGTCAACGTCTCACATTAAAGTGCTATTAGGAGGTAATGCGGTTACGTTGTTGTTATTGTGTCAGAGTTTCTGCAGGGTATGTTCTTGCTGTGCTCCATTTTGTGAATTGGATCCAGTCAATTTAAGGCTATCAGCAGAATCTAATCCACTGAGCTTTTACATGCAATGAGGTGTTTTTGTCCAAGCAGGATCTGAACTTCGAAAATGAAATGATCGTTGACGTAATCGACGGTGTATTTGCTTCATTTGTTAACTCTGTAAAAGCCGTCTGTTCCCAGGACAGTATTGGCATAGTTAATCTTAGTAGGACACAATAAGATCAATATGGTCCAATTGATGGGCTTCAGATGCATTTTTTGCATTTTTAACACTACTTTAAAACAAACTATAGCTCCATTTGCACAGGAATAGTATAACTTGCAGACCTCTGAGGAGGAAATTAACCACTCATGTCTGTGTTTCATGGCCGGAATTTAATTTACTTGCAGTATTCCCTGGCTCTGATGTTAAAGGGCAGGTTCACTATTTATAGATACTTGTTGAAAGACAGAAAACTGTTCTTTACCATCACTTCTGAAAGATAAGATTGGTCTTTTTGTGAACATTCTACTTATATCATGACATGAACCTCCTGGATTTCCACTAAAACATATTTATAACTTTGATCATTTCATCATTTTCATCATTTCCAACGCATTAGGGAAGCAATGTCGCAAATTACTTCAAGTTACATGAGGGTCCGATCAAGCGGTAACACGTGGACTGGAAACTGACATAGATTTTTTTTAAGCTTTACGCAAACATTCAAAACATGTGGTTCTCGACAAAAATTGATATCAAGTAGGACAAAACCTTTTAGATATTATGTTCAACTATGCTGAAAATAAATTTTGGAGAAAAATTTTGAAAATTTGTTTTATTGACATGAGAATGTGGTGACATTCATGTCATTTATTGACATGAGAATGTGGTAACACGTGGACAAGTTGCCATAGTAACACATGGTTGACTCTTTACCGTTGTCTGCATCACCCAAAATGTTGACTTATTTTTTAAAACAACAAACCAGATATAATCACAGTGTTTTATTTTAATGTATTTAACACTAACACAGTGTTATTTACATCTTGTATTTCCATACTGATATAGGTAAACGACAAATAGTGTAATTTCTCTGTAACAGTTTACAGATAGTCTTTTTAAATGTGACAGGTTTAATAAATTTAAAAATTTTTAGATATAATTTTTAACGTCAAATTCGAGCTATATTTTTATGTCTGAGGCATGGCTATGGTGTTAAAAGTACAATTGATAAAATCGGTTGTAACTTTTTTCCTATAAGTGGTATTTTAAAAAGGATAACAGTTCCATAAAATAGAGATATTTAGCTAAAAAAAATTAGCCCATTTGTGTGCAAATGGGCTAATTTTTGGTGCTAAGTTACTTTTTCATGTTGATGTTCACTTTCATTTAATCAGACCCATAAATGCTATTTTGCACTAATATTATCACAGGACCTTTGTCTTTGTTGAATATAGTAGAATGCAATAGAATTTTTTACTTTACTACAAATTAGAGCCATGGTAAATATGCACAGGATTAAGATCAGAGACGACCCCGGTAAAACAGTCGTCCAGTGCAAATGAAGTTTATAAATGCAAGTAAGCGTCTGTCTTTGTTTTTGCTTAAATATTTTCCATCTTCAAGGACAATGACCTCAAGCTTTCATCCACACGTTCAGGCAGCAGCTGAGACCTGTAACAGTTTTTGGTGACACTGCATAGCATTTAATTATACCCTCCAGTGTTCAATTTATCTAAATAAAAATTAACTGGTCAGATTGACTTAAAATGGGCTGATCTTTTGCAGTCTGACTTATCATATATGTGTATGTAAGCAAATCTGTCATCAGATTTTGAATTATAAAAGCCACTGAATTGCTACCACTGATTTTTTTTTTTTCTTTTTGCTCTGAAATTAAATAACTGAATTTTTTTTTGCATCTGATTGTGGCCTGTTGCATTTGAGCAGCTTAAATTTATATTACTTGGATGTTTTAGATGTGAATTTTTACCTTTACAGCAGTGTTTTTCAACCTTGGGGGCAGGACCCCATGTAGGGGTTGCCTGGAATTCAAATGGGGTCGCCCGAAGTTTCTAGTAATTGATTAAAAAAAAAAAAATGTTGTAATGATTCAATATATGTGTCATTATAATTAAAACACCACACACTTTTCCTTATAAAAATTCTAAAAAGGTGCACTATATACATTTTATAGCCTAAATGTTGTCTAAAATTAATGTTTATTTGCGACATAGTATAACAAGCTATTACATGATTGAAAACAAATGAATTTTAGCAAAAAAAAAGTCTCCATTTTGAATGTCTGGGGTCGCCATTAATATGTGATGTTAAAATGGGGTCACAAGCCAAAAAAGGTTGGGAACCACTGCTTTACAGGCACAACGAACATATGATTAACCCTTTCATGCATGAATTATGAGAACCTTAATCAAGATTTTTTTCCTGAGTGTTTTTATTCCTCTTTAGGCATGAAAAAGCAATATGATTTATTTATTTATTTTATTTTTTGTGCACCTATTTTTCATGGGGTTACAAAAATGTCCAGTCAGCTGGACACCATGCATTTACTGACATACTGTGTGAAAACTATAAAAAACATTTTTTTTTAATGCTGTTAATCTGTTCTCACATTTTAACTTTCTATAACCTCTTGAGACCCAGCAATGCATTTTCGTCCTCTGTAGGGGACAAGAGTTTTACAGCTTTATAAAAAAAAAAAAAAAATGCTGTTCACTGCAAAGGACATTCCATAATTAAAAAAAAAAATCTATCTGAAAAAACTGTTGCATCATGCTGTTTCCAATCAACACAATTATTAAATGTAAAAAAGCCAAAACTTTTCCTTTCCTGGGTCGCTAGTTATTACTCAGATATGCCAAAAAAAGATGTTGTTTAAAAAAAACCCTGTTAATTACAGTCTAATAACCATTAGCTATTGATTTACACTCAAATATGTTACTGCAGATCAGATTGATCAAGAACAGTAATGGTATGAATTGCAGTGTATGGGATGATGCATAAGTGTCTACTGTGTTGGTTGATATGCAAGTACTAAAACCACAAAATCCATGAATATACAAGAGAACAACTTTGAATAGCTGTCCACTGTAGTGACCACTATGCATGAAAGGGTTAAATTTTGGTGGTGATGGGGGAGGGGGGGGTTCATTTGACTTGGCGGAGGTCTGCGCCCTCCAAGTGTTTTTCTAGTTTGTTTGTTTCTTTGTCTGTCTGTCTGTTAGCAAGATAACTCAAGAAGTTATGGAAGGATTTGGATGAATTTTCAGGAAATGCTGATACTGGCACAAATTATTAAATTGAGGTGGTGATGGGGGGGGCTGATCTGCCGTGGCGGAGGTCTGTGCTCTCTGAGTGCTTTGCTAGTTTATTCTGAATTTTTGAACATTGAAAAATAAAAATGAAAATGGGGTATTGAAAACGTGAAGAGTTTAATTCAGAGACAAAAGAAATCTGATACTTCATTTCAGTGCCAAAAAATTCGGTGCTAGAAATTCAGTGGCTTTTATAATTCAAAATCTGATGAGACAGATTTGCTTCCATATATGTGGATAATTGTAGCGTAATTACAGTGTTGTATAATAAAGATATAGGCAATAATAGAGAGAATTGGAGCATGAAAAATAAGGTTATTTATGATAATGTCATAAGGTTTGGGTTTTTATAGATCCCTTTGTTTGTACATTCCAGTAGAGATGCTGTTATATTTTTATTCCATCATATGTGTCTAAGTTTTCCTCATGTTTTTCCATTCATAGCCCTGACTCCTACTCATTATCTCATCCTATGTTTTGTAAGAGGCGAGTGTTGAGGATGGCATTTTGGTTTGGTCTGTGTGCTATTTATTACCTGCTATTATTAGTACTGTTGAAGAAAAGCACACACACACACTGACACACACACACACTGACACACACATACGGTTTCTCAGGTTTAATGGGTGAGTCACTCCTCGGCTGAACACGGTCTTATCTCCTGAGCAGGTTTATCCCTGACTGTGAACACAGAGCCAACAGAGCAGCTCCCAGTCCACTATCAGTCTGTACTGAGGGACGCGCCTCGCACAGAAACAAGCGCCACTGATGAGATTCAGTGCACCAGGAGAGTTAGATTAAAGCAAACCAGGCATGGATGTGTGTCTGTTTTTGTGTGGATTTGGTGAGCGTCCCAGTGAAACGCTCCATCTCCTATATTTATGTGTGTGTGTGTGTGTGTGTGTGTGTGTGTACGTTCACACTCAATCACCCCACTCTTTTCTGCTCCATTTAGCTCCCTCAACCCGCTCGACACCTGCAGTTTTCTTCCCTCGACTTTACTTTCATATTTCCCGTAAATATTGTTTTCATCTTTAATACCTTCTTTTCTTCTCCGTGTTTGTTGGAAGTATGCCAGAGAGGCAGAAAAGAAACAGAGACAGAAAAGGAATGACGGAGAGTGTCTACACGTCCACACAGGAAGAGAATACTTGTTAGTTTGCTTATTAAACTGATTCCAGGTCTGCTATGGGGCCAGTAGCTACCGCAGTCCTGTGTGTACTATTGTCGGAGAAACACTTTTGAGATGACTGGCTGTAAATCGAGTCCCATCCTGAGACTAAGGATTTGTTCATAGGCTTTCATCATTGTCAGTAACGTTAAGAATGTGATTTTCCATTCTTCCACATTATTTTGTGCTTCACTAGTAACACAAAGGTGTTGGAGTTTCATTTGCATTTATTATATGAAAGGATTCACACAGTCTCAACTTCTATTGTTGCGTGAACACTAGGCTTTTTTTCTTACGTCAAGAAATAAATCAAACAACAAAGCTTTAAAATGTGTTTTGTAAGCTTCACTTCTTTCCGTAGAAGAAATTCACCAAGTAATGACAGTTTCCTGCTATTTTTCAAGGCTGTTCTGGGAGTGTTTGTGCTCTTGTGAAAACTGCAAGTGCCAAAACTGCCATTAACCCACAAAAACCCAGTACTACTTTTATGGCTGTTCCCAAATATAAATATATATATATATATATATATATATATTTTTTTTTTTTTTTCCCATTTAACCTTTCTTAAGCAGTTTATCACCTTTTATTATAATATCCTCTGTATTTTGCATTGTTTTCAGTGAAAATCATGTATTTTTCTATTTAAGTCAATGATCATATAGTTGTTCATAAAAGCTCAGAGTAAAGTTGAGGGTTTTTATATCAATAATGGAGAACACTGAAGAAAAAGTGACTTTTTTCAGCAAATATATCATTAACTGAACATAAACCAAGTGTCTGTCGACTGTCATTTATCTAACTCCATGGTTTTGCTGATGAATGAATTTTAAAAAATTTTATTCATTGGAAAAAAAAAAATCAATGTAGTTCAGTTTGTGGCTTATTTTGTTCATGTTACTTACTATTTTGTTGATTTATTATGATTTTTTGTTCATTTTATTCATTACTTTGGCTGTTTTTGTTCACTTTGTTGACTTTTCGATTATTTTTTTGCTCTATTTTAGTAAATTTGCTGCTTAATTTTTCATATTTATAATTTTGAAGTGGCTAGACATAGTACTGTGGCATGAAATATCGGTTTATCTATTACCACAGAGCCAATCAGCGCCCTCGTCTTACCATGTATAGACTTGTAGCTGGTAGCTTGTTGGGGCGGCCATGGCTCAGTTGGTAGAGCGGGTCGTCCAATAACTGAAGGGTTGGCGGTTCGAATCCCGCTCTGTCCTAGTCAGTCTGTTGTGTCCTTGGGCAAGACACTTCACCCTCCTTGCCTCCAGTGCCACCCACACTGGTGTATGAATGGTCGATGGTAGGCGCAAAATGGCAGCCACGCTTCTGTCAGTCTGCCCCAGGGCAGCTGTGGCTACAGATGTAGTTTACCACCACCAGAGGGAGAATGTGAGCGCGAATGAATAATGGGTCAATAATGTAAAGCGCTTTGGGTGTCTAGAAAGGCGCTATATAAATCCAATCCATTATTATTATTATTATTATTATTATTGTTACATCCCGAAAACTACCACAGTACAAGATAGCAAATAGGTCAGACTTGGCCACAGCGGTGATTTAGCTCACATGGTTAAGTATCGGACTGCAATGTGGCAGACTCAGATTCGATTCACGGACTAACTAGCTTTTTTTTTTTTTTTTTTGGGGGGGGGGGATTGGAGGGGGGGTAACCATTGCCTTATAATTTTGTAAGTTTTTTATTCATTTTTGTTGTAAACCAAGCGTCTCCATCCACTGCCATTCATTAAACTTCATGGGTTTTACCAGTGAATCAATGTTGTAGAAGATGAGGGTGTTTCCATGGTAACTACGGAGCCTCTGAATGTCCAAATAGGTCATATCTGATGACCATGAAAAGATGACAAACTGGATTTACCCTAAATTATTTCAACGTATTGATTTGTTCAGTGGTTCAGAAATCATTAAACATTTTAAATCAGTAGATGATTTTGGTTGCCAGCAGCTGCTTGGGTCTTTAAGGGTTAAACTTGAAGCCTCATGTAAATATTGTCCAATCAGATCATATAATTCCTCTGTATTTTAATATAGAACGTCTGGGTGCTCTGGATGTACTTTATTGTCTCCAGTACATAAAGTAGGTCAGTAATAGCCAGGGCTAATAACTGTTATCATTACAGAGGAATCACAGAATTATCATTGTAGATTTATTCTTTGCCTGAATGCGGTTTTATAGAGAACATTAAAAACAATATCTGCTGATGTTGGCTGTTGACCAGACACTGTTTATGTTGTGTGTCAAAGTCTGCTGTGATGGGTTTACTTGAATTGTAGCGCACATAAAAGAACATTGTGTGAACATTGTGCTCTCTCATACTGAGATATAACAGCTCTTCAGGATGGGTTGACGAGATGCAGGGAGGAGATAGGGACAAAGGCATTTCTCTGAGAGCTCCTATTTCCATCTGACTATCTGTAAAAAAAATGTTAGGCATGTTCTTGTTCACAGCCAGTGAAATTTAAAGTCACCCTATTTAGCATTACAGGCTAATTGTTTTTACATTAGTGATGCATGATTTAGATTCACCCAAACTTTATGACTGCACTTTCGGGGTATTTTTGTATTTCACAGTGTTTTTGGCATACATTGGTAAAATAATATTATCCTTGATTTTTATGGCATCACAGTTTTCACCCGTTATAACGTTTAACAGGTTGAGCAAGAAAACAACTACAGTAAAGCTTAGAATCTGTATTTTGTCAGTATGTAGTTCACACAGCGAAATTGACCCCATGCATTTAACCCATCACTAGAACATGCAGGAACACACGAAATACTGCAGACTAGGAGCAGTGGGTTTGCTGTAGAGGCACCCAGGGAGCAAATATGGGTTTAAGTGCCTTGCTCAAGGACACATCAGTCAACAGTTCTCTGCAGTCATGGGAATTGAACTGGGGACCTTTCAGTCATGAACTGACTCTCCAGCCTTCTAGGCCATAGATACAGATCAGATTTTTTTCTGTATGGTGTGTGTTGTCAATATCTGCTATAAAATGTGTTTTGAATCGTCAGAACTGACAGATTTTGGTCTGAACTGGGGATCAACAACAGGAACTGATTTGAATTTTATATAATACTGTGAAAAAGTGTTAGGACACCTTCAGCTTTGTTGTTTTTGCAGAGTTCTAATGAGCACACATATGTATTTCTTGTTCTCATTTCTACAGATACAATGAGAAAACTTAGGAAATATGTGCACAGCCTTAAGAGATACACAAAAAACTAAATTAAATGGGTCCTAAAGGTTAACATGACTATTTAATTTGACCTCTGACCTCATAAGGCAAGGCAAGGCAGGTTTATTTATATAGCACATTTCATGTACGAGACAATTCAAAGTGCTTTACATAAAACATTAAAAGCATTACAGCAGGGAAGCAATAAAAAGTATAGGCGTGAGAGAAAACCCCCCAAAAACTTTAAGCTTAAAAGAAGCAGTGTCAGATCTGAACTGATGAATAAAAACTCTATTCAAATGCAGCTGAGAACAGGTGGGTCTTTAACCTAGATTTAAATAAACTGGGTGTTTGGCACAAACACAAAATTACACAAACTGATAGAAATGACATGTGTTGAATGAAACCTGGTATAAAACCTGAGAAAATGAATGCAATAAATCTCATATTGTCTGAATAGTGTTAACCCATAAAGACCCAGTGCTGCTTTTGTGGCACTTCCCAAATGATTTTTTCTTTATATTTAACTTTCCTAAGTGATTTATCACCATTTGTTATAATATTATCTTCTGTATTTTGTGTTTTTTCAGGGTAAATCGGGTATTTTCCTGTTTAATTTGCTGATCATCCAGAAATTCATAAAAGCTAAGATTTAAGTTGAAGTTTATTATGTCAGAAACACACAAAATTGAAGAAAAAGAGACTTTTACAGTAAAATCTATCATTAACTGAACATAAACCAAATGTCTCCATCCACTGTCACTGATCCAACTCCAAGGGTTTTACTGGTGAATCAATGTTGTAGAAGATGACTGTGTTTCCACAGTAACTATGGAGCCTCTGAATGTCCAAATGGGTCATATCTGATGACCGTGAAAAGATGACAAACTATATTTTACACCAATTATTTACATGTATTGATAGGATTAGTGGATCAACAGGTATTAAACAGCTTAGATCAGTTGATGGTTTTTTGTTGCTAGTGGATGTTTGGGTCTTTAGGGATTAAAGAAGTGATATTTTGCTTTTTTAAATGGAATTATGCATTTTAAAACACTAGTGGCATTGTACCCATGGTGCCATTGTACGATAGCGCCCTCCCGTGGTGCAACAACGGCATTGCACCCACACGCCCTCCCATGCTGCAACATTGGGACATCGATCGGACACACACGTGTCAGACAAACACGTGCCGGACACAGAAACGTCCATTATAGTAGGATTTCCCTGTAGTCTACATAAACTGTAAATGCTATGTTTGGGTCTGAATTCTTCTTTAATTCAACTCCACAGGTCCATCTGCAACACTATTTCTGAGTAATGACACCAGAAAGGTCATTTTGAGCGCTGGCCCTTTAAATGCTCATGACCCCACCCCCTTCTAGGTTGTTGACTGTGCTCTCTGTTCCTTTCAGCCACTTGTGTTCCTTAATACAACCAACAACTGAACATTTTAGGTAATCGGCTCGAAGTTTGGACATATTTTCAGTTTCTACTACAACTGCTGCACTGACAAACAGTTATGTTGTACTCGGAGAAATGTTTGTCGGTAACGCAACATGAACATCTGTAAAATCTTAGCACCACTCTAGTGTTTCTGATTTGCCCTGTAATCTTCAATAAGAATGTTTAATGCTTCAGTTTTATTAAAGGAGTGATATTTGGCTTTTTTAAAATGGAATTATTCATTTTAAAACATTTCCCTGTGGTCTACATAAACTGTAAATGCAATACTTGAGTATTTTCAGTTTTTACTACAATCACTGCTGCTGGCAAACAATTATGCCGTACTCGGAAAAATATTCGTCGGAAGTCTTGACCTTATATGTGCAAATGTCATGACGAAACTAGTTATAAAACGGAACAAATTAATCAGGAATTAAAACAGGTTGTAGAAATCCACTCGATTTTTGCCAAATGAATATAAAGATAGCTTTGCAGCACCTGGACGGTTCAAATTCAAACTTTATGAACTATTACGGTCCAAATACACAAATAAACATACCAAAGACTAATAAAAGTGGGTTTAGGAAAATATGACCCCTTTAAGTGTTTTTGCTGCTAAACAGAATTTCCATTGTTCCTGTAACAGTGAAAAGAAAGATCTATTCTATTGTAGTCATTTAGGAGAGGTTAGGTGTAGATAACACAAAAATACAAATACAAAAAATACAAATATAGTTCTAGGTCTTTGAGGGTTAAAAGACTTGGGTTGTAATGATAGATAAGAGAAGAAAACAGAAACCTAATGATAGGGTACTATGAGTAAATACCTCACAGTACTAGAACTCAATACTGTAAAACACAATGCGTCTGTGTTTGCTGGATCTGTTTCATGAAAATTAGTGCTGTATTTTTTGTGTAATCCTGCCAACAAATGGGCCGACAAACTCCCCATAGTGAAATCATAACAATAAAAGCACATACACTTCTTCTTCATCCGGTGCTCGTACATATGTGTGGTTGTGTTACCGAGGACGACAGAATTGACCTGGCACCTGCTCAGGATGTTTTTGGGGTGACTCACTTTCAACCCTACCAGATCTGTCTCTGAGTCACAGCTAAGAAAAACACTTAAAGATTTTTGGCAGAGACATTTTGGAAAGCTCTGGGTGATCACACACTTCAAGGCAAAATTCAACCCCTGAAGAGAAAGTCTTAACACATGAAACAACCCAAAAACAGACCTGTGAATCAACAGAAAAAAACTGTTAACAACACTGATTGTTGTTGACCCTCTGCAGCACCTGCACAATAACACTGAATGACTTCTTCACATTCACCATGAATAATTGAAAAAAATCCCGTTGTGTGTTTTGAGCCTCTATCTCAGGTGATGGCGCTACTCCTCTGTCTCCTTTACCCCACCTTGGCTCCACTGCCTCATTTTCTCTTTTGAGGAGTATTGACTGGTTGCCTTTCCAGACACATACAAACTGAAACCTAACTCATGTCTCTAAAAGCTTTCTCTCCCTCTCTGGTGCTTTTAGAGGCTACTAAACACCGTCTATGCTGACCGGCGCTCACCTTTTATCCCTCTCTATTTCTCATTTCTGCATTGCCTTACTCCCTCGTCGCCCTCTTTGTCTCCATCCCCCACCTTCTCCTTCCAGCTCACTGACATCTTCATTTTCCCTCTCCTTAATCTCCATCTCTTTTGCTCTTACTTTCACTCCGAGCATCTATCGTGTTTTTTCAATCCTTCCCATCAGCCCCTGTGTGTTCTATACAGTGTTCTCACTCAGTCAGATTGCTGAACCGTTCAGCTGTATCTTTCTCTGTGCCTGTGTATATGTATGTGAAGCCGATGTCTGCATAGAAAACACTTCCTTTAGAAACAGGGCCTTTGCACCTTGCGAGATAATGTAATGTCAAGATTCACAGATTTGCGTCAGTGCACCAGCATGGGGAGTTTACAAAGTGATTACTCCGATTAACAAGCATTGGATTCAGTTCAGATCAACTCAGGATTGATCATTTTTAGCATCTGTGCATCAGTAAAATCCAATTTACTGAGAATTAGCGATGGGGACGAGACCGCCTATGTTGAGACAGAGTCGAGACCAAGACCATTGGTTTTCAAGTCGAGATTGAGTCAAGACAGAGTCTTTGAGGAAGCATGACCGAGTTTAGACTTAGTCTTTGGGGAAGCAAGACCGAGTCTAGACAGAGCCTTTCAGGAGTCGAGACTAAGTCGAGACCAAGACCATAAAAACAAGTCTGTTTTGACTGGTCGCTCATCTTGTCTCCGCTCTGTGATTGCACCAGCAACTGAAATGAAGTCACTGACACTCACTGAATGCAGAATCTTTGCATTGCACCATGGGATGTACTTTTCAAATAATGCCCGTCAACATTCCATATGTTTTTTTTAAATTATTTAAATTTTTTTGTAATGATGGATAACTGGATTTTTTTGTTACCATGAACATTTAAAAAAATCTGTTGGTCTCAAGGACTCGCTCTGAAATTACAAGTCCTTCTCCTCCCACTGTGGTCCTAGACCGAGTTAAGACAGAGTCCTCGAAGGGTCAAGTCCGAGACGAGACCGTGACAGCAGAAGACCAGTCTCGAGTCTGAGACTGTACTCGAGTACTACAACACTGCTGAGAATTATTAGGAGTCACTGTGCTTTTGTTATTTACACATATGGACCTCATTTCTGGCCAATAACTTGATATTTACATTGATTCCTCTTTAAACTGTCTTAAGTGCACTCTTAAAGACCCCTTTCAACTGTTCAAGTCTTTTAGTTCAGACTAAAAGACTAAAAACTGTTTCTTGAAATCTGAAGTCCTTACATTAAGCAAGAATAACACACACACACACACACACACACACACACACACACACACAAACTGCTATAATCTATTCAAGAGCAACAAAGATTCATAATATTTTAAGTATTCATTACTTATTTTATGTGCAAGAAGTATACATTTCACATGCAATAATCATTCACTATTCATCATTTTTCCTCATGTACCATGACTTTTGAACATCAGAATGTCTGCAAGTCTTTCAATATTTTCCCCCCACATTTATTAATTATTACCCCGCCCCCCAAAGGGGAGGCAAGGGGTATTGTTTTTGGTTCAGTTTGTTTGTTAACACTCTAGCAGAACAACCATTGGTTGAATTCATACCAGATTTGATTTACAGATTGCCAGTGATCCAGAATAGATCTCATTACATTTTGGGAAAAGTAGGTCAAAGTTGACATTTTTATGAATTTTTAAAATCCTTTTTTTCCCCCCATTTACTTATAATGGGCAAAATTTCACATGTCTGTAGCAGCAAAACTATTGGTTGGATTAATACCAAATTGGGTTTATAGATTGCCAGTGACCCAGCATAGATGTGGTTACATTTTGGAAAAAGTAGGTCAAAGTTTCAGTGTTTCATGAATTTTTTTATATCTTTTTTTTTTCCCCATTTACTTATAATGGGTGAAATTTCACATGTCTGTAGCAGCAAAACTATTGGTTGAATTCATACCAAATTGGGTTTATAGATTGCCAGTGACCAGGAATAGGTGTCGTCATTACATTTTGGGAAAAGTAGGTCAAAGTTTAGATTTTTAAGGAATTTTAAAAATCTTTTTTTTGTCCCATTTACTTAAAATTTCCCATCTATAAAAACATCAATCTCGTTTCAATTTACTCCAAATTTTGCACATATATAGAGGCAACTGATATGCTGACATCAGCACACGCATAGACATGATGGATCGATGCCAAAATAAGCTATATATGTGCGAGGGGCGGGTTTATTATGCCTGATTTTAACTGTTACACTGATCACACAAATCCGATGTATACTGTTTTTATGCACAATAACAGTAAAGGCTTTCTAGTCTATTCAGTTTGAGTTCCTTGCGCTAAAGAGCCCCTTACGGATTTTATGCAACAGATTTAGCAACTTATTCGGCAGATTTCAGCACCTCTCCCTAAAAAAGACGAACGTGTGTTTCTCAGTCAGTCCTTCCATTCATCCATTTTCTGAACTGCTCAGTTGCCTTGAACACCCTTTTTAGTCAGCCTCCTTCCTCTAATTTGTATCTCCTTGACTCCTCTCCTCTCCTGACCTGATACAAGCGAAAGAGTCAAGGAGGAGAGGGGAGTCGAGGCTGTAGGCATTTAACAAAATGAGACCCCCTCACCTCCAGAGCTGTCATTTCAGATAATGGCAGTAAAGTATGGTGTGTGGAACAGCTGCATCATCTGTTCTTTAGTCACAGTGTTCCACTGTATATTATAATCTCTGTTAGATTAGCATTAGCAATGTCCATGTAAACCTATAAGTACATATAATATTGAATACTGATGAATAATGGTATCTTATGAGTATACCATCATTAATGTATTAGATCTTTTACTATGCATCAAGATGTCTATTGTCTGCCTCAGTGATGACGATGCACACCCCTTTATCTTTAAGTGCAGTGTTGTTCTTAAAGCAGCTCAGGCCTATGTTTCTGTCGGTCAGAAAGAGGGATTGATGTTTTTGTTTTCAGCATGTTAGTGTTCTGACACAGTGGAGCTAACTGTGGTATTATTTCACATGTATTTTCTGTGATTTCAGCTGATCTGGTGACCTGCTGTAAAAGACCACAGGTTCTCAGATTTAGTGCTTGTTTCATTTTTGGGTCGAAAATGAACAAAGGTGCTTTAGCAATAACCCGGCAATGCTTTAACAGGTAGAAAACTGTAGTGTCGCCAAACTATGATGTGTGTTAGGTGAGTCACCATGTGTCTGAAGACCTATAATCAGTGTGTCATTACTACTCCTTGTTCCTATAACTAACACTTACACAGCACATACCCACATACGGTGCATATATAATTTAGCCAGTGTGGATGTAAAGGCAGGTTAATGGTCTACTACTACACTGTGGGAAACCCTCAACATGGTATTTAATTGGGCTTTCTGGATGGAAACACTTACTTGCTCTTATGGGTGCTTCTATGAAACTGGGTTCATTTTGGTACCTGGCATTTAGCCAGCTTTTTAGACCCAATAATAAAAGAGACATTTAGACATAATTCCCCCCAGGATGTACCTAATGATGACCTCAGATAAATGCAAAAAATGTATATTCTTGCTCTGAGCCATCCCAAAATTAATGAATTTTTAATAAAATATTGGTGCCAAAAATGGGACCAAAATTGGGACATGAAAAGCTACCTAGGTGTCAGTGCATTTGATCTGGAACACATGGCTTGAAATGGTCTTATATGGCACTATAAATAAAGACACTGTGTTAAATGTGGTTTTTCTAATCCAGACCAGCAGGTTTTTCATGAATCTCAGTCTCATTCCAGGTTTCGTAACCCATTGTGTCCACTTGTGTTACATGCATAACCTGCCCATTTAAACACATATAAATTGTGAGTCATTTTTATGAAATACTCTGCCTTGCATAATTAGTTAAATTCCCAAAATGTATCTGTGAGAGAATAAAAACATATTCAAAAAAATAGAAGCGCTAATTTTCATGTCCTTTCTACCATGTTACATGCGGATTTTTGCATTATATATATATATATATATATATATATATAAATAAATACATGTGTTTTATCTGAAAAATAGTTTCTCTTTTATCTCAGTAAATATTTATTTTTAAAATAGGTCCGAAGTGCTTCCAAACTTGCTTCATGACATTAGTCTACAACTGGTTTGAGTTTTTAGTCCCCATATGCTGTTTTTAGGGACCAGTTTCATAGAAGCATCCTTATACCTTAACAAAAATGACTAATATCCTGTTTATCTGGAGAATGTACTTGAATTGTTATGATCCTTAAGTCGAGATTTGGTTTATTTTTCAGCTTTAATTAAAAATTCTTATGAGAAAACCATTGAATTAGACCAGAGGGAAGTGTTTTCATCCTACCAGCAGACATAAAATAATATGACTTGATAAAAATGTGTTTGCAGTAGATTGCTGACTGTTTCTTGCTGTCTTATTGGTCGTGTTCTCTCTTATCTTCTTCGGTCCTATAAATCGTTCGCCATCTTGAATTATTAACCCATCAGCAGCAGGGTTGAGTAATCAAGAGGAAATTGCATCTGAATTTGATTACTCTTTTCCTCATTGTAATTAATTGTCATTAGACCGGAGCCTGTTTGGCACATTAACTCACCAACATCCTGCCATACATGAAGGTTTTACATTTCCAAAATCATTTCCACTGTGATCTGATGCGGAGAAGGTCTAATCGCCTCATGCTGGCCACGCCCTGCCCGAGTTGTGAACATGATTTGCACAAAAAACAAACAGCTACAACTACCAGTGCATTTGTTTGAACTCCAACGCGTTATCATTAAAACCAGACTATGAGGCTTCACTTAACTCTCCTCCTCATGTAATTGTTTTTGCATGCTTTGTTTGAGCCGAGTTACTGACTTAGAAAAAGCAAGCGCTGGCAGTGTCTCATAAAAGGTTGAATTATAGAGTGTGTGTGTGTTTGTGTGTGGGGGGTATTTACGCAGCCACTTTGTAAACTTGCAAGAAAACACACGAGAAGACAAATAATATTTATTAAGTATAAAGAGGATTCATGTAACTCTCTGCAGCACTGAGAATGACTCTTCTTAGGTTTTAAACTAGAAACCGTGACCTAAATTATTGTGATTAGAGCTGATTCCTTAAATATAAAAAGTGTGTTTATGTAGTTATAATGTTTTAACCCTGTAAAGCCTGAAAAATTAAATCATTGATAGGAGCCTTTATTGGTCCTTCTGAACGATCAGAAATTTGTTTTTCAAATATCAGTTTCCATAGATAGATAGATAGGTAGATGCAAAAGGCAAAAAATGACCAGTTGAAACAGAACATTCCAATATATTGAAGGAGATAAGTCGACCAAAAAAAGAAAAACAAATGCCACACAATGAACAACGATTTCATTGTGGCTTTTTAACCCTGTAAAGCCTGAACCATTAAATCATTGACAGAAAATTCCAGTTCTTTGAAACTGGAGTCTTTATCGGTCCTTCCGAACAACCAAATTTCTTTTTTTTTTTTTCAAATATCAATTTCCATGTATGAATTTCAATTTTGTATCATACTTGACACATCAGGTCTCAATGCTCAAATTTTTTTTTTTTGAACAAACAAAAACATAATATAACACAAACATGTCTAACAAATTGGTAATTCCTTTTCAAAATTGGCAAAATTCTGCCTCCTTCCTCATTAATGACAGTCTTGTAGTGTCACTGGAAAGGCCTCTGGTGAACGAATTCCTCCCCCTGGTGGATTATCTGTGTATTGCATGTATCTAATTGTATACATCAGGTTTTTCAAGAAAAAAAAATACACACTGATCATGTAGGGGGCATCAAAATTCATGTAATAAATATGATACGTTTGGGGTTATAGGGTAACTACGTGAAAAAAACAGTCCAACTTAGTTTATATGTAGTTCAGTTTGCTTCATGTTGTTGGTTCACATTAGAATAACTAATGTCTCACTCTCTGCTGCTAACGTTATAGATACTGAATTAATGTTATGTAACTGTATGATGCATATTCTGAATCATGCAAACATACAGTATTTATAGGCTTGTTTTTTTTTTTTTTTTAGCCTTTTTTAGCTTAAGCTTCTACCTTGAGTCTTCTTTTGTCCAAATTTAGAAAGGGTCCGCTGCTGAAGATACCACAACAGATCTTTCATCTCCAACACCCATGCTTGGTTACTGTTGCTATGCATGGTGGATCGTTGCCGTCACCAGTGCATCCAATAGGCATGTCGGCGCAGCCAGGGAGGCTAAAAACAGCATTCTATATTACAGCGTATAATGAGAGAGGCTTCATCAGTGTTCTCTCCAAATGTCAGAGCGGCTTTAATGATCCACCGAATGCACACACACACACACACACACACACACACACACGCATACACAAACACTTGCAAACACACAGAGGAGCTATATATTACACGTGTGCAGTCAAAGTGTGAGGCGCTTTTCTGCATTGTTGGCGTTTTCAGTAATCCCACCTTTCTTTATTCCTCCACCCGTCTGCCTTTTTCCCTTCTCTCAACCGTAACTATTAATTCACCCCGTTCCCTGACACTTCTTTTTTTCCCCCCCTTAATCTCCTTCCCATCGTGAATATCAAATGCGATGCTTGCATAAGGTGGTTTTTCTCACTCAAAGAAAGTTTTGTGTGTGATTCCTCCCCAGGCCGCACATTTTCCGTCTGAATCATGAGTGCGTCCTCAAATAATTGATATTAGTCATCATACTGAATCCAACAGGAGACACTTTAACAACCTTAGACTAAGAACTTCTGTCCTTTAGTCCAGTAAACCACATCGGCTCATGTAACGTAATGCAAAAAAAGGGTGTCTAAAAACAAGATTAAAAACACTCAATCTGAGGATAAAGGTACTCTAAACAAGTGAAACCTGTCCATGCAGCACTTGACAAGATTCTTGAATTAAGATAGTTAAATCTAGAAATAAGCATGTCTATATGTATGAACACTTAAAATGAGAAAATAACTCTTGAAACAAAATAAATTATCTAACACTTCTAAATCTACGTTTTTTTAAATTTTTCTTAAGAACCAAATAATTTGCAGTGTGTTACTATTGCAGCTATTGAACCCCACTCATTCATGTTTGACTACCTCTAATTACTTCTTCAAGGATTTGTGGTGTTAACACTGTTTAACAAAGTAGGTGAGAAGCAAATAAATAATTTACAGAAGCGATAAGAGTTGTGTGATAAATATGGACGGAGGCCAAAAAATGATAAATGACTGTTTCAGGAGTGCAGCAAATGAAAATATGATATGGAGCTGAGCATAGGGGATGTTAGTATAGAGAGGAGGAGAAAAAAAAAAAGCAGAGCGAGCAAACAAAGAGATGAGGATGAAGATGTCCAATATGAGTGAAAATGAGTGGTGGGAGATACAGTTTTAAGGCGGTAAGAGGAAAAGGAGTGGCGTCTGATTAAGGACTCGTGGAGAGGACAATATGAGCTAAGACACAGAGTGGGGAAAAGGCTTATGAACGAACACGCCGGCCGGGGCTCTTGGTGCAATGCAGACGGCATTGCCATGGAAACGCATGGAGGGAAAGCGCAGATGAGGAGGAGGGGATTAAATAGGAAGGAAGAGATCACTGCTTCGCACCGCGGGAAGGAGGGTGATGGTGGTGGGGGGCCAGTTTTCATGAGAGGGGAGGGGTCAGTAGACAAATGAGTAACAAGTGTGGATATGAAGTTAAATGAACAGATACTTCATAGTTTGAGCCGATGTTATGTGATGAGTGGATTATATACACTTTTAATTCAGTACTGTAAGTTACAAGCACATACAGAAGTTGAGTTCTGTTTTATTTTATTTTTTTGTTTTATTTTGTTTTTTTTTTTTGGTAAAATGCCGTCTCAATAAATACATTTTTTGTAAAGTGATCAGGGATGAGGCCGTCGTCATGGCGCCAGTTGTCTCAGGTGGCATTGTCTGGGTCCAGATCTGAGGGCGGGGGTTGTCATGGCAGCAGGAGAGCATGGGGTTTGTCTGGGTGTGATGCTGCAAACACACATGAATCTGTCTCTTGTCACACACAGACACACACACACACACATTGTTGGAAATATTCTTGACTGCAGGATTAAAAATAGAAGGCAGCAGAAGGCAGCACCCCTCTCCTCATCTCTAACACCCATGGGACCCCATCATTTTTATCTCCCACTTCTCAACACTTACTTCTACTTGTCCTCTCTGTTCCCTTTTCCCAATTCTCCTCTTATCTTCCTGTGTGTTCGTTTTTGGCCCACCCAGTCTCTTTAAGCGTCTTTATTTGTTATCTGGTTGTCTCTATAATGATGATGATGATGATGATGATGATGCAGGGTGTGTGTAGTTGTCATGGTGATAACATGAGCAAAGTGAGGATGCTTAATGAGCTTGGAGTTGCTCAGGGTAATGAAGTGGGACGGCTGTACCTTAACTGGCAACAATAAGCAACAGCTTGTTAGTCTCCTTTGGTGACTTCACTGCACCATTCAAGTACGTGGGCTCCTATAGAAGACAGATACGAGCCCAGGTTTCTACAGCAACCGCAACCACAGTCATAATGAGCTGCGCAGATGCAGACACTAAAACTGAGGAAGTTAATCCGTCTGTTTTTCTTGTTATTGCTTTGTTAATCGATTATTTACACCCCAAATTAACAAGTAGACTGAAAGGGAAACTTAGACGTTGACTTAAGTGTGTTTTTTGTTTGGGTTTTTTTTTATAATATGTGTAAAAATATAAATAAATTGCTACTGGAGGGACTTAAAGAGTATGTTTGCCTTGAAAGCCCCCATCAAAGGGAAGTCCCGGAAATTAGTCCGACAGTTTCTAGAGGATAAAGTCTTTATAAAACAAGCTTTGCTGACACTACAGCAGCTTTCTCATCCTCCTGTCTGGCTAAACTGTCACCTTGCAGCCCAAACTGTACACGTGCTTTCATTGCATGTGTGTGGATGGATGTGCTGGAGTGTCAACATGACATTTATGCACAGTATGCAGTTCTAGTTTTGTATTATTATTTGCATATGTGTGCATTATGTGTCTCCTTGTATTGTCTCTTTCTTTCATGTCTCCTTTTTCTATCTCTGTCAAAAGGAAAGAGGAGATGAGTTGCTTACGTCAAATGAAAATGCTCTTGTTTCTAGTAAATACACTGTCGCCCATCAAATATTTTTACCTCTTCTCATGAAATGATTGTGACAGTGTTGTTTATTCTTGATTGATAAAGTGTAACTGGGACTTAAAATGTGATCATTGCACCTGGTCAAAGGCAGTGTTGTGCAACTTACTTCTAAACTTGTTACTGTTATTTAAAAGTAATCCCTTACATTACAATATTACTGTCTCAGAATCAAGGTTATAATAGTTTGGATTTTTTTAATTATAGTTTAGTTTTATTTAGTTTTAACTTATTTTTTCTCTAATTCAGTTAGTTTTAATTATTTTTTAGAGCAGGTTTGCTAGTTTTTATTAGTTTTTGGGTTTTTTTCTAAATGCTTAGTTTTAGTTTAGTTTTTTCATATCTTTTATCTTCCTCGTTGTCATATTCAAATAAATCCCATACAGGACTCTGCTGCTTTCTCCTGACTTCAGTCTCCAACTCCAAGTGACGGACTTTGAAGTGCTGTATGGTGCCGCCAGCTAAAATTGCTTGACTGAAATAAATTAATTTCATATCAATCCAACATTGACAAAGACGAAAACGAAGGGAATTTTATCTATAATTTTTATATGTTTTAGTTAGTTTTGTAAGTACACAATACAGTTGCAGTTAGTTATAGTTTTTTTTCTTGTAATTATAGTTTTTATTTCAGTTAACGAAAATGTTTTTTCTATCCTCGTTTTCGTCATTCCATTAGTTTTCGTTAACAATAATAACCTTGCTCAGAATTGTAATGCGTTACATGACTCCTGCATTATTTGGACTTACATACAGACTCTCGTCATAAATGGTGCATGCCCCACCCCCAAATACAAGAGATAGGAGAGCCTCTGGCGCACCAAAGTACATGTGGATGGATAGCTCAATAAGTAATGTTACCGTCTACGGTGTTGGAATCCCAGCAGGAACGCTTGCATTTTTTTTCAACATTTTACATGGTAAATGGTTGGTACTTATATAGCACTTTTCTACACTTTTATGGTGCCCAAAGCGCTTTACAAAGCCTCACATTCACCCATTCATGCACGCACACACACACCAGTAGGCAGCTGCCACCATGCAAGGCGCTGCCAGACCTTACTGGCAGCAATTTAGGGTTCAGTGTCTTGCCCAAGGACACTTTGACATGTGGACAGTCGGAGGCAAGATTCGAACCGACAATCTTCGGTCATTGTCGCAGCACAGAGGATGCCAGTAGATAAATCCGCAATTGATAAAGATTTCTAACTAGTCTTATAAAGTCTTGAATTTACAAATCTGCATTTAATACCTTAAAGTCTTTAAAAGGTATTAAATTTGATGGGGTAGGTCTTAAGTTATGTTGCCATAAACTTGTTCACTGTGTTGTGTTTAAAGGTGAAAGTAAGTCTACTCGGTTCCACCTGTTCCAACCCAACAATTTATATTGACATTAGAAAGTAATTATCACTAACTTTGCAGCTCCCGGTGAGAAATGCTGGGGGAATCAAGGCATTAGAGTAAATAAATACATTTTCCTTAATTCTAGGAGTCACACGTTTTTGCCAGTATAGCTGTGAAATGGGCATTAAATTCTGTTCTAAGCAGTCTTAAATTGAACTTGTAGAAAACTGTTGGAACCCTGCATAGAACCATTAGCTTACTTTGTCATTGCTGTTCACAGGGATCATGCTAACTAGCTTCTTAAAGCAGGGTTAGGGTTAGTAATGAACATATGTCCATGTGGACAATGGACTGTCTTCTGACATCTTCACTCACTGGCTGAACACCAACAGGAAATAAAACTTTCCTGACGCATTTTTGATTCCTTAAGGTCTCATGGTCTTGCTGGTTTTGTTTTTTTCATTTGAGTAATTAAATTATGGGCAAAAAGTATGTTGTAACACAAGTGCTATTGAACATGTACTGAGTAAAATATTACTGAAAACTGATTAGTAATGCCTTACACTACTGCGTTATGGCAAAAAGTAATCTGTAACTGTAATGCAATACTTTTGTAACATGTTACTCCCAACACTGGTCAAAGGTGATTACTGATGTGTATAATAACAATAAAAAGACAAATGAGCCTGAAAACCTAATTATTCCTATATATGTGCGCCATTGTATAATCAGGCTACATCTGTATCGACCCATGTGATAACTAACATGTATAAGCAGCTACATGTGTATGAAGTGATGCTGGTCTGCATTTCTGCTATGGATCATCATAAACTATGCTGAATGATGGTAAAAAGAATAAAGAGATAATTCAATTGGTTATGGAAGGCTTAGGGGCTGATACTGCGGGAGTGCACAGCTTTTAAAGTCACAAGTTGCACAGAAATCTGTTCGACTGTGCCCTACTTCTTTGAACCCACCATGTCAAGTCGCGCAGAGATACAGTGTGTCATTACAGGGGATGATGCTTTGAAAGCTTCTTCTGGGGTTAGCTCTTCCGCATGCGGCTGTTCTCCTGCCGTCAGCAGAGCTGTAAAGCCTAAATACCTCTCCCTCTCGCTCTCCCTCCCCCTTCCCACTCTGCCTCCAGTCTCTCTCTTTCTAACCCGTCGCCCGTGCCATTTCTCCCGCTGCCAATTTACGTATGTTTCTACTTTGCAGCTCAGGCTCAGGAGTGTCCCTAAAAGGTTATTGGCCCTTATTCACAGCAGCCACGGTGAAATGGGTTTTATGTGTTTTAAATGGGCTGTAGTAACACCTGCAAAGTAAAGGGACGTTCCAATAGCACAGAGACTTCCCACTGGATGTTAGGTGAGATTGCTTTTTTCTCCTGAGTGAACTTGCTAAAATAAACAGTATGTATATGGGGAACATGTGGTCCTTTGAAAAACAAACAAACCTTTAAGTCTGAAATACCACCATTTCTTAAACATCACCATTTTAGGCCTTAGAATATTGTAAATGTGATTTTCCATGAGTCTTAAAATCAGGGCTGTCGAACTCATTTTAGTTCTCATTAAGCCCAATTTGAACTCAAACAGACCAGACCAGTAAAATAAATAGCATAATAACCAACAAATAATGACAACTCCAAATATTTTTCTTAAATTATGAACATGTTTACAATGACAAACTCTCCTTTCACCAAAAAAAAGATGTGAAAACCTAAACAACCCTGAACAACATGAAATTCATTAACAGCAATATTATGCCTCACCTTCTCATTTACACATGTACATTATATTTAGTAACAAAATATTTAGTTACAGGCTTAACATTGTTAAAATTTCCCTTATTTTTCTTGAGAAAAAAAACAGTGTGAAGAAATAATTGGTGTACCTGCTTCATTAGGTACCATGCAGTTATGGTACTAATGTAAGGAATGATGTTCAAAGGGATAATGTGGATGTGGACAGGTGTCTGGATCAGCACTTATGTTGGTCTAATGTTCTAAAATACATGGCCCTTTCACCTTACATGTGTTTTTCTTATATTTTTTTTTATATACTTCTTGGATTTCTTTATTTATTTTAAATTTTATTTGCCACTTATGGGCAAGCAACCAACTATGGTAACTTCCATGACCTTGATTTTCTACATGACAATAACATTTTTTTAAATAAGTAATACATTCTTGTTATGCCCTCCAATAATATACTAACCTTTAAATTTAGAATAGAATCTTTATTTTGTCTGTAGTAGTTTGTCACACACATAAAAAAGCATCACACACACCGAAATTTGCCTTCTGCCTTTAACCCATCACTAGATCATGCATCACACACACTACATGCTAGGAGCAGTGGGCTCGCCATGTCAGGCGCCCAGGGAGCAAAATTGGGGGAGGGGGGCACCTTGCTCAAAACACATCAGCTAACAACTCTCTGCCAGTCCAGGGAATCAAACCAGCAACCTAGCCAACTCTCTAGCCGACTATGCCACAGCTGATAGATAATTTTCACTTGTTCCACTGGCAGATGTTTTTGCTTAATTCAATAGAGCTTGAAAATCTTACTTCAAGAAATCTTACAAAGATAATTTTCACTTGTTCCATTGGCAGATTTTTTTGCTTGAATTAAGCAAAAACATCTGCCAGTGGAACAAGTGAAAATTATCTTTGTAAGATTTCTTGAAGTAAGATTTTCAAGCTCTATTGTCTAAAAATAAGTTCTTATATCTCACTGAAAAGTTACTCTTTAGGTGATTATGCCTTATTTTAAGTGTTTTGAGATACTTGGACTAGAAATGAGAAAATTACACTAGGTAAGATTTAAATTTTTTCCAGTCTAATAAAACTCTGTAGGCTACATATTTACATAAGAGTAGAAATAGAAATAGGTGCTTCTAGAAGGAATACCCTAAAGCAGCGCATTTAATGCTTGGTTGAAACCTGTTGGAAATAACAAATTTGCACCATGAACAAGAAAAGGTTCAAATTAGAAACTTTGAGTATAAAGACACTGATGATGCATGAAAAAACAAAGCCAACTAGTAACAACCTGAATCACTGCTCAACTTCATGGAGAAGCCAATATCGTTCATATACTGTATATTTCCTTCCTTTTGAGAAATGTGTCAGTTTTTACATATTAACTATGAAACTAACAACATTAGAGGCTGATGAATAGACCCATCAAATCTCATTGTGAATATATATTATTCTTTTCCTTCAGATTAAAGTGTATAGTTCTTAGATAAGCGTTATGATAGTTTTTCTTAATCCGTTTGGGAAGCGTACTATAAAGTGGTCTATAAGACACAGCATGTTGACTTTAACTGATTATTGTGCTCAGTGGATTATCCTGTTGAAATAAAGGGATTTAAAGCAGCAGCTCTGATCTCATCATTTTTTTTATTTATTTGCTTTTTTATTTTTTCAGATGGCGGGACCAAGAAGCTGCGCAGCACCATCCGGCGGAGCACAGAGACCGGCATCGCCGTGGAGATGAGGAACCGAGTGACACGGCAGGGCAGTAAGGACTCCACCGACGGTAGCACCAACTCCAACAGCTCTGATGGAACGTGAGTACCCACCCATGCCTCTGTCTGTCCATCCATCCATCCATCCATCCACCCATTGTTAATTCTGTTTCTTCTCTGTCAGGTTTGTCTTCCCTACTACGCGCCTGGGGCCTGAAAGCCAGTTCAGTGACTTCCTGGATGGACTGGGCCCTGCTCAGATCGTGGGTCGGCAAACACTCGCTACACCCCCCATGGGTAAGACCACCATGATGTAGACCCACAGTAGCTGGGTTTGTCTTTATAATACATTTACATCTCCTCTCATATCGTTTAACCCTCGAAGGCCCAACAGCATCTACTGATCTGAAATGTTTAATAACTTTTCAACCACGTATCCCATTAACCCATAAAGATCCAGTACTACTTTTGTGGCAGTTCCCAAATGATTTTTTCTCTATATTTAACCTTGTATCACCATTTATTGTAATATTATCCTTTTTATTTAGAGTTTTTTTTTCAGTGTAAATCATTTATTTTCCTATATTTAATTCACTAATCATGCAGATCAGGGTGTCAAACAAGTGGCCTGGGGGCCAAAACCGGCCTGCCGAAGGGTCCAGTCTGGCCCGTGGGATGAATTCATGAAATGCACATATGACACTGATGATATAAGTCCATGTAAAGCCCTACTTTTGTCTCAAGTGGGTTGGATTAGTAAAATATTACCATAATAACCTACTAATAATAACTCCAAATGTTTCCTCTAGTGTAAAGGCGTAATATTGGAGGCATAATATGGATAAAACTGCACCAGTTTTCTCCAGAATTTTCAGGATGTTATTGTTATTCCCTTTTTTAAAAGGATAAGTTGTAGATGCACACATTTTCATCATGTAATTTTACTTTTTTTCTGTTATTTTTATTGGTCTGGCCCGTGTGAGATTACATTGGACTGTATGTGGCCCCTGAACTAAAATGAGTTTGACCCCCCTGATGTAGATGTTCATAAAGGCTCAGAGTAAACTTCGAGGTTATTATATCAGAAACAGAGAAAACTAAAGAAAAAGTGACTTTTTAGTAAAATACATCATTAACTGAACATAAACCCAGTGTCTCCATCTACTGTCATTGATCCAACTCCATTGGTTTTACTGGTGAATCAATGTTGTAGAAGATGACGGTGTTTCCATGGTAACTACAGAGCCTCTTAACGTCCAAATAGGTCATATCTGATGACCATGAAAAGATGACAAACTGTATTTTACACCAATTATTTACATGTATTGAAAGGATCAATGCATCAACAGGTATTAAACATTTTACATCAGTACGTGGTCTTGGTCAGTAGTGACTGTTTGGGTCTTTATCGGTTAATACAGTTCAATAATTTGGGTAAAATGCAGTTTCTCTGTTTTTCACTGGCATCAGATATAGATCTGCACCATCGATTCACCAATAAAACCCATGTAGTTTGACAGTTTTATGTTTAGTTGATATATTTTCCTTAAAAAGTCACTTTTTCTCCAGTTTTGTCCGTTTTGATGTAACAACCTTTGAATTTATTGAGTATATATGTATTATATATGCATATATTGTGTATATAGTGTATTCTTCCTCTCCATTTTTCAATTCTGTTCTGCAGCGAGGAGCTCCCATAATTTCATTGTGCTACTTAATGTCTGTTGTGTCCTTTTCTGTTTTATAATGCTAGAAGTCTTTTATTTTTTAACAATAAATCAAGGGTTGCATTTGTAGAAAAGCACAGAAGAGTGGGATAAGAGTGGATGTTTTATGTGCTTTTAACATTTTATGATATTTATAACTTTCCATGGTATCTTCTTTTGCTCCTTTGTTATTTTATTTTTAGTTTTTTGTAAGTGCATCTCTGGGAGTTCCCCCACTCATTTTTTAGTGTAATCATCTGAATTCTGTTCTGTTCTGTCCTATTCTGTTGTGTTGTATTCTAATCTATTCTATTCTATTCTATTCTATTCTTTTCTATTCTATTCTATTCTATTCTATTCTATGATTACATTATAAAAGAAGTTGATAAATCACTTAGGAAAGGTTAGATATGGAGAAAATTTCATGTGGAAGTTGCCATAAAAAAGGTGTTAAAAGGTTAAAGTTCATCTGTAACCAAGTAATGCTTCAAACGTACACCTACTGTATGGATCTGCATTTCACTGCTTTCATATGTAAACATACACTGAAAACCCTCAGCTGACTTCAGTCCATGTGATGTAACAGCAACTATTGCGCAAATTAAAATGCACATAAACACCAACAGGGTAAAGTACAAATTACATCTACATAACCATGAAATAACTTAAAACCTGTCACATCTCGCAGCATTCTATGACCTCTCACTGTGTTTGTATTTAATATTGCACTTTATGTAAAAATATGTGTGAATTCCATACTTGCAGTGTTGACATCTCATTCATTTTGATTTATTTGTTGGGTCACACTGATTTTTAATCTCTTTGACTCTCTTTTAGTGCCAGGATAGAACCATGACTGATTAAATTCTGCAGTTTAATGTAAAACCGCAATTGAGCATGAGCATTTTGAGTCTGTGAATCAGACTCAGTTTTATTGTCATTCGTTCAATGGAATATGATACAATGCAATGTAGTTGCCCAAGTCTCGGTTTATAGCATAAGAAGATAAAGAATAAAATCTAAAATAGAATATATAAACAGTAAGTCAGGTAGAATAAAACGAGCATAAAAAATGTGCAAAGAAAAATAATTAAAAAGATGATAAAATAAATTCTTAGTGTGTACAGAATTTGACAGCAACAGTGAAATAAATGAAGCGATGGTGATTTTATTTTCAGAATAAATGAATCATCTGGAAAACAATGAGCTAAGCAGATTCACAGTTTTAGCTTTTTGTTATCAAACCGGTTTTTACTTGCATGTTTTTATGATATATTTGCAGGTAATAGTGTTAGGAGCCAAGCAGTAAGACAATGAGGAAATGGGATTAAAGCATGAAAAAGTGCAGGTTTTAATTCAACCACAAGTCAGCAGAGAGCTCAAATAACAAGAACTAGGCCTGTTAAAGAAGCCAATACAATAAAACTGTACTCAGAGTAACAGACACTGAACAAGATGGTCTTGACAGAACAAACTAACCCGACACAAGCTCAGACAAACCAAATAAATACCACAATGAAAATAAAATAGACACTACATGTAACTAAATACAAAGCAAACCTAACTACAACTAAATCCCCCCTATTACACTATAGTCACATCTTTAACAAAATCAATAAAAGAACCTCCCACCAGCCACAAAAAGTAACTCACAAAGGAATACAAGGTTAATATGGCAGATAATTCACCAGTTGATATGGCAAAACGTAAGTGTTAATATGTAAACGGTGTAAGGCTGAATTAAATATATCAGCTCAGGTAAAGTGTAAGCACCGAACTAAGCCACTGCAAATGAAATGAGTCTTTTAGTGAAACAATAAAGGTGGGAGAGTGTTCATTATGGTTGTGTTGTCCTGCGTGCGGTCATCACAAATGGATGAGTAAATCTCCATCACCGTACATGCAGACTTTAGGATTCAGCGGCTAAAAATGGAACCAAATACTAGTACGTATGAATTTACTTTTTCATGAGATGGATACATTTTTCATGCAAAGGTCACCGCTTTGTGGAAAACAACAGGAGAGCAAGCACCCTGTAGGCCACTGTACCTGAATGTGGAGTCAAACATGTTTCACTGTTGTCCTCTGCTGGTTGAAATTAGTAATTGCAATTACACTAACCCATAAAGACCCAGCACTACTTTTATGGCAGTTCCCAAATTAATTTTTCTCTATATGTAACCTTTCTTGAGTGATTTATCAGCATTTATTATAATATTAATCTCTATATTTTGCTTTTTTTTTTTTTTTTTTGCTGAAAATCATGTATTTTCTTATATTTAATTTACACATCATGTACTGTAATCATCATGCTGAGTTTACATTTGAGGGTTATTATGTCAAAAATAGAGGAAGCTGAAGAAAAAAATGACTTTTTCAGTCAAATCTGTCATTAACCCTTTACAGGGCACTCAGAAATACACTGAATTTCAAATTTTCAACCAAAGTATGTTATTGGAGGACATAACAAGACTATAACTTTAGTGAATTTTTGAAAATTTTTTCATTATGTAGAAAATCAAGGTCAGTGAAGTTACAATATTTGGTTCCTTACCGTCAGTGGCAAAAAAATTAAAAATCAACATAAAAAAAAAAAAAAAAATACGAGAAGTAAATTTGTAAATACAAGAAAAACACATGTAAGGTGAAAGAAACATGTATTTTAGAACATTAGACCAACATTAGTGCTGATCCAGACCCCTGTCCACATTTACATTATCCCTTTGAACATTATTCCCTACATTAGTACCATTACTTCATGATACCTAACAAAGCAGGTACACTCACTGTTCATGCAGAGGTGGACCTTACAGACCCTGAAGACCACATTGGACGTGAGATTGTTGACTCACTGTCCTCACTGGAACTGTTGCTGTCATTGCCTTATGATGTACGTGGAAGTTATCAAAAATAGTCACTTGCCTGATAGAGGGTTAACTGAACATAAACCAAGTGTCTCCATCCACTGTTACTGATCCAACTCCATGGGTTTTACTGGTGAATCAATGTTGTAGAAGATGATGGTGTTTCCATGGTATCTACAGAGCCTCTGAACATCCAAATGGGTCATATCTGATGACCACGAAAAGATGACAAACTGTATTTTACACCAATTATTGATACGTATTGATAGGATTAGTGAGTTTAAAGTTATTAAACATTTTAGATCAGCAGATGCTTTTGGTTGCTGGTGGATATTTGGGTCTTCATGGGTTGATACAGGATCTGATTTTTTTTTTTTTTTACCTCCATAGGGGATGTCCATGTGGGCATGGTGGACAGAGGAGGGCAGCTGGAGGTGGAGGTGAACCAGGCCAGAGGGCTGATCCCCAAACCAGGCTCCAAGAACATACCAGGTACTTAAACTGACTTTTTTTCTTCTTTTTTTTCAGAATCTGTTGGCAAAGTTCTGCTTTTTAACCCATCTGTGACCATGCTTTGCAGCAACCTATGTGAAGGTGTATGTTTTGGAGAATGGAGTGTGTCTGTCCAAGAAGAAAACCAAAGTAGTAAAGAAAAATCTCGACCCCACCTACCAGCAGGCTCTGTTGTTTGATGAGAGTCCTCAGGGCAAAGTCTTACAGGTATGTTTTCTGACTTTGTCCATCCTTTCTGTCTATGACATAGAACGAGCACATAACAGTCTCTCTTCTTTTTAAATTCTCTTTTTATTGGTAATTTCATTCATGTTTCACATATTTATTCACATGACAATTCATCATTCTTATCCATTCATCTGAAAATTACAATTTAGTCTCACATCGATACTTCCGTGACTCCACTAACAACACAAATAAGGATGATTGGTCCTCTCTCTGCAATATCAAAGATGTAATTTTTACAATACAAAATTAAGAACTAAACTCCCCAGAACAGGAATGCTGGGGTGCACATTTGTGATCTTTTAAAAAATTTAATAAAATAGAAAACATCAATACAAAAGGGTTTAAAAGGAGGGAAAAAATGGCTGAAATGAACCTAAGACATGGTCTCTTCTATGGCATGTGGTCTGTGTATGTTTTTTCATTGCATTTTCTTTCCAGATTATTTTATATTTGCTTTAAAATCCAAACATAAAATTGAAATGTAATGTGTTTTGGTTTTCTGTGTTGTTTTGTCATATTCTGTGATCAGATTCGGTCATTTCAGTATTTCCTGTGAGGATGGTGCTGTGTAAGCAAACAGGGAACTCTACATAGCTTTTAAGTAACTGTGTCTGACAGAAGACACAGCTGCAGAATAACTTATAACTGTCACACATATTTTGCTCTCAGACCAGTTTTCTCAGTTTCAACTGCACAACTGATCTAATATTCATGTTAATTGAAATGAAACGGCTCTGAGTTTCTGAGTTTTTGTTACATGCTCGACTGTCGCAACTGGGACAGATATCACAGCAGAGGCTTTGTGTTAATTATTCCCAGTAATAACCCAAATCAATGTTGAATTAAATAGTAATTTTAGAGTATTGTATAGTCATCTACTTAAATAATCAAATACAAATCCCACCCCCATTCTAATGCAGACCAGTAATTACACAGGTTTATAAACAGTTCCTGAACTACATGCATTTAGAATCATTACCTCATAGATGACATGCACAGTGCAAACAACTTCTACTATGTATTGTTTGAGTTATCCAATGTCAGAAACTTGTCCTAACAAACACCATTTGGTCTCACAATGTACACTTGTGGCCAAAATTTTAAGAATGACTGCAATGGATTCTTTGTTAATGTGATTTTTTTGTCATTAAATTACTTTGAAGCTTATGTAATGTTTATACATGATGCACAATGTACCTCAGAAACATGTGAAACACAAAACATTTAAATAAAATAAATAAATAAATGGGTAGCAAATTTTGCAAAAACAAAACTTGTGCTAAACGTAGTCCCAAACTTTTCGCACTAGTTTTTTTAAAAAATGTTTTATTATATATATATATATATATATATATTTTTTTTTTTTTTTTTACTTATCAACCTTTTATGTATCATTACTGATATTTTGTTGGTTTATTTTGTTTTGATTTCACTGTCTACATGTTCGAAATAAAGAATTAAAATCAAATCAAAAATTAAATGTGTATAGCATCAAGCATTCACACCATTAAAAAAAAAAAATCAACAAAAACATATCTACCATCTCAATTCAACATTCCTAAATAATTTTAAACCTCAGGCATTTTTTTTTTAAACTTTGCCAAAGGAGTGAATAACTTAAATGCATCATCAGGTCCATTCCATACTTTCACACTCAAAACCCCAGTCCATCTAGACTTCACATTTGTCCTCACTTTAGTCCATTCACAAATATAAAGATCTCTGAAATTATAATTACTCTGTCTTAATTCCAAGAAATCATGAATGGTATTTGGGACAATACTATTTGTATCCCTCATCTTCCATATGCCTATTTAGACATCATTTTTTTATACCTCTTTTTAACTCTTTTGTACTTTGCTTTATGTCTTGACTGTTCCACAAACTCACCCCACAGTTTGGTATGCACATATTTTTCATTGTTGTTCTTACTTTGTTTTTTAAAATTTAGGTCTCCTCTTAGATTATAGCCTCCTTCTCTTTCACTGAACATTCCCTGGATATTTTTTTTGTTCAAAGTGTTTTTATTACATATCGAGTCATCCAGAAAGTATAATACAGTCATTGTTTTTTGTTTTTATACCCAAACCCATGAACATTCCCACCCTGTTGCACCATTAAAAAAAAGATAATTAACAATCAATCAATCAATCAATCAATAAGGAACAGAGATATTAGTCATAGACTCGTATTAATAAGACTACTGTGGAATAAGTGAGGGATCTACCACTTTAATGTGATTCAGAACAGGTTTCCAGGTACTAAAAAACTTATTGGCACATCCACTTATCGAATATTTAATTTTTTCCAATGTTAAATGATGTATCCCCAGATATTTTTTGGCTCATATATATGATGACAATCGACATACTACACATTGAAAATAACAGTCTCTTCCATGTCACACATACTGATGGAAAACACTGTTTTATTCAGAGTTGTATCTGTGTTTAACTTTAGTCTCTCCTCCTCTTAGGTAATAGTGTGGGGGGATTACGGGCGTATGGACCACAAGTGCTTCATGGGAATGGCCCAGATCCTTCTGGAGGACTTGGACCTGTCTGCCACAGTCAGCGGCTGGTACAAGCTGTTCCCTACCTCCTCTCTGGCAGATCCCAGCATCGGACCCCTGACCAGACGCCTCTCCCAGTCCTCTTTGGAGAGCGCCACCAGCCCCTCGTGCACCTAAACACCCAGTAGACACACATGCACGGGCACATGCAGACTCATGCAGACACGGACACACGTACTGTATATACACAACGACTGTATCTGAACACAGGTTGGCAAACACACCCCCATGTGCATCTGTGCAGGAGGATACACTCGACATATAAGTACACACATCTCATCGACATTAAACACACGTGAACATGCTGCCATATCTGAAACTGGACTCTTCATTCATGGTCTCACTCAATAATCAGTGTTTTTAGTTGACTTTATAGCAGACATCATTTACTGGAACATGTAGCATTTTTCACCCTCTCATTTCAGCATTTCCTGTCATGTAACAAGGATTCACCCGGTGCCATATCTTGCATTCCAACTTATCAGATTTTTGTGGCACGACTCATCCCAGGGCCATCCTGATGCCAATTTCTAAACTCTCTATGCCAAACTAAGAAAAAACTTTATTTTTTAAAACCAAAGCAATTGTTATTGTTATTGTTATTATTACTATTAGTTGTAGATGAGTAGTAGTATACAATATAATGTATGGATATGTAGCAAAGTCACTGACTTAGATGTAATGCAAAAAAGAAGATCCATTCTAAACCCATGAGCTGAGAATGATAGGCCAAACACATAAACATACCAGGGCAACAGGCTTGGATATTCACATAATGATTATTATGTGAGGTAGCAACACTGCTATTCTATAATTTTCACAGGGCAGAGTTTATATAATGATATACATATAAATATATATATATATATATATATACAGATATATATATAAATGGTTAAATACCTATTTGTGTTCATGTATGTATCGGCTGCATTCTGCATGTCTGCTTGCTACCTTTGTAGAGACATTTTAAAGAGCTTTTTTATTTTAGCTTGCCTTGACCAATGTAACAGGAGTGTAGTGCCACTTTATGTTGCTATTCGTCCTGAGGAAAGAGCACTGCACTGAGTGAGGGAGAAGGATGGGGCTTCAGTGACCAAAAGAGAGCGCTATCATCGCCATTTGCAGAAGAAGAGAAAAAAATAATTAGTCATCTGCCTAGCCATTAGCTGATGAACACATTTCTGATCCTGCCTTCATCTTAGAGAAGTGGGACTGTTGTAACACAGGGAACTCAGCACAAAAGGCGTTCTGGGAAATGTGTCCAGCTCTAGTCTGGGGTGTTCCACATCCTCTGTATACCAGCACCTAGACTTGTTAAACTTCCTGTTTTTTTTTTTTGTTTGTTTTGCACTCTTCCTAACTGATGCAGGAAATAGGAAGTTGATAAGCATGGCTGTTTCTCTTTATTATTTGGTCAGAATCCTAAAGGATGTAAACATGCACACAGCTGATACCAACTTTGACCTTTAACCCTCCCTCTTTCTCTTTGGTCACCTTTTTTGATACATATTATAAATGTATTTGATTGGTCAGTTTTACCTTACAGCAGCGTCATCCTGCCATGTACTGCAGTTTTACTTGGTTCATGTGCATCGAGCAGCATTCTATTTCCTGTTGAGGTGTTTGGGTTTAAGATGGCACTTTACTGTAAAATATGTCTGAATTACAAACCTGCAGCGTCGACCACTCATTCATTTTGATTTATTTTGTTTGGTCGCACTGCAATTTGCATCTACTTAAACCTTTTTTAAAAATGAACTGAAATGTAACTGAAGTGTAATAAGAACAGCTGATTCTTTAAGGTTTGTTTGCCCTCAGTATTTAAAAATTCTGATCATGTTTCTATTTTATCTGCAAATAAAATGAATATAATAATAGAGAAAACACAAAGCCAAATGGTAGGAATGGGAACCAGATATTCTGATCCATCAGAATTCCTTGTCTCAAAGCTTGTTAAATCCTTTAATGGTATTAGTATGTTTGTCTGACTGTGACAATAAACTTGTGTCTATAATACAGGCAACAAGAAGAACTGGTTGTTATGTAAAATGTTAAAAGATCATCTCAAATAAGAGGCGAAACACTAATAAAATGGAGTTTTTGTCCTTGTTTTTTCCACAGAAAAATCCAAAAAGTCCAAAATTAATACTTGGAATTGATGAGAATAATTTAGAATCACTAGAATCCCATCTCTGTTGCCATCCCTACTAAGTGGTTTACATCTGTTCTAGATGAATTAACCCTCAAAGACTTCAGATTAATCTGTCTTTAGTCATTTATTACCACATTTTAATACTGTCCTCTGCATTTTGAATTTCTGTGAAAATCATTTAATGTTCTGGCCATGAGGATGTTCAGAAAAGCAGAAGCAGAAAACATTAACTGACATAAAAACAAGTGTTTACAACCTCTGTCATTTGTCAGATTACATGGGTTTTACTGGTGAATCACTGCTACAGAAGACGACAGTGTTTCCATGGTTACTATGGAGTCTCTGGACGTCCAAATGGGTCATATCTGATGCCCCTGAATACTGATAAACTGTATTTTACCTGAATTTTTTAAACGCATTGATAGGATTGTTGGATTAAAACTTATTAAACATTTTTGCCAGCAGATATTTACGTCTTTGGGGGTTAAAATAAGCTCTAACAATTTTAAGTATTTGTGTTTTATGACTAAAGAAGGCACAAACCTGTCAGCTGTTCTACTATTTGTGCAATGGTTGAGTCTTCAAAGCAGTAGCAGAGTGTTCTGAACTACTGGTGTTAACAGTTTACCTTTAGCTAAACTTTTTTTTTTGTTCTCTTCAATCTGTGTGTTTTCAATCTGTCTTTCTTGAGGCCGACTCTAAACCTTTGGCTACGGTTAAAGACACTTAAGACTCTTCTATTCCAGCAGAGTCGGGACAGTCGACGGGCTCAAGCTACAGCCTATTAAAAGCTTGTATTTGTTTACGAGCTCACATCTGGTTTTATCGCCACCATATGTTGTTGTATTGACTTGTACTGTGTGGTTTCTTACACTGTTCGTCTTTCTGCAAAAAGGGAAACTCCAAGGCGTTTCGTCTTCTCAGCACCTCAGACCAACAGAATTCACATTTCAACGCTCTTTTGAAACTTTGATAAAGGGAACGATCTCTGGCATTCTTGAATTTCCGGGAGGAGGTTGGCGGTCATTTTTCTGACCCTTCCCCATTATGTATACAACCCTTTGAGAAGAACCTTCAAGGTCTAGCGTCCAGTTGTATTGGAGCAGATCCTTGCTGGATATGTAACTGTGTTGTTATGTATATGAAGTAATTTTATGTACATTATTAATTTGTATCTTATCTATTTTTGTGGACAGCTGGCATGATGTAAAAATGCTGACTTTTACTCTTGTTATTTGCACTCAATCTCTTCAGTGCACACCTTTGTGATTCCTAGAAGACAAAAAAAGAGAAAAAAAAGAAAAAAAAAAAAAACAACCTTGGTTGCTGAAAGTGACGTAAATAGAAAGAACATGCAAATTAAAAAAAAAGAAAAGAAACCTAAAAGATCAATGTAGACCTGTATAACATCCCTGTTAACTACTGAATGTTTCGTCTTAGGTAAACCTATAAAACTGTTAATATTTTCCAAGTGATTTCCAATGTTTTGGAGCTTATATAAGACTATGTGTCCCTTTGCTGTATATTAAGTAAACCCAAACATCCACAGTTCTAACGATGGATAGTAAAGGAGGCGACAACGATGTTTCGGGTGTGTTTTTCATAACAGGCAGAGAGCTTAACGCCAAATTCGTCCAAATCTGTTGTTTTCTGGAACCAAAAGGAGAAGCTGAACTTTTGCCTTTCTTCGAAGTGCAGTGTGAGTGTATATCTCTTGAGGAGGTGCATTTATTGTACTGTGTGATGCAAAATAAGCGGCAGGGCTAAGAAGATAGGTGTGAAGGAGATTTTAATGTGTAGATATTTATTAAAGAGATACTTCAGTAAAGAGCTGCGTAAAAATTTAAGGATCAGGGTTTTCAGAAATGAACATTTTAACATCTTTTTCTTGCTTCATGACATTTTCCATAGATTAGAATATATGTAGGATCACATGCATTGTCTCATAACGTGGGCATTTTATTTATTTGGAGAGTCTCGAGCTTGTTTTAAGAGTTTCAGGTGTCTTAAAGTTGAGAAAGCGAGTTAAAGGCAGGTAGTCTTTTGTGGTCAGCGGTTGAGTTGAGGGATGTTTAAGCTTCTTCTGACATAGAGGTACATTCGCTGCATGGTGGTAACTCGCTAAAATTCGACTCTTCACAGCATGAAGCCTGTTGACGAGTTACTGGATCTTGAAGCACATTTTTTTTTCAGGCTTGAGTAACAGAAGCACAGCGTCTCTGCTGAAGTTTGTGGATACTCGGAATGTAGACCCTTATTCTCGGACAATTATTGAGCATTCTCAAATCAGATTGAATCGTGCAAAAAATATTTTATAACGTACCTTAAATCAACCTGAATTGTTTCTTTGATTGCTGGGTTTGGAAATGTGTTTTATTTTTGTAAGGAGATGGAATTATTCAGAGGAGGAGTTGTTTTAGAGAGGCGGCGTGGGCAAACCTGCCTTTAGATTTTTGTGAAAATGAGGGCTTGTTCAGTTTACAATGGCCTTATTTTGTGTAGGAGACATTGCTTCACTATTGTAGCACACAACTGAAAGTTTTGACAAATGTATTTTGCTTGAAATATTGTACTGAAGTTACATATGTGTATAGTTTTATGAATGTATTTCTTAATCCTTACATTAGAACTGAGTGTAATTTTCTTTTGTCATTTGTTTGCTATTGTCTCTTTGAAGACTTTCCAGGGTCGCCTCCTGCGTTGGTTCAGGTAGCCCCTGCTTTTACTGTACTGTATACTGTAAGTCTTATTCTTCGTGTGTTCATTTAAAAGAACAGCTCTGTGGTTGAAACGAGCATGAATTCTGTCTGGCGAAATGCATTTTTGATTTATTGAAATCGCCACGATGGGTTTCAAGCAGAAAGGATTGCTACTTCCCCTTCGCCCCTTTGCAAATTACCCAATCTATGATCTATCTCAAGTTGATGGGATTGTTCTGATTTTTGATCTTTGAGCTAGAAAATGTTTGCCGCATGGTTATTCTGATGACTTTCTTGTATTTAATCTTTATGAAGGAATGATGATATCTATATCGATAATAACAACAGATGGTTGTGATGTAAATTGGACCCAGACCCACATCTATGGGCATTTTAAGACGATGCAAAATAGATAATAGTCAAAAATGCTGTATCTTAAAGTAGCATGAGCATAGCCTTCCATATTCTGAAGTACTTCCTCTGGCAATAACCATTCCCTGCAGCCTCTCACTGTTTCCGGGGCCCTCATTTGTGGGCTCTTTCTTACTCTGTAGTCGGAGGGGTGTGTGTCAACCTCAGGCTGCAACTGTATCAGCTGAAAAACCATAGTATTAAAACCACATTTTCAGGTTCATGACTCATGATGCAGTTAAGACATGACATTGCATGCAATGCATTTTGAATATCTGCTATTTTATGATAAGCAGCAACTCTGTTTTTTTTTCTTGTTTTCTAAAGAAGCATGCATCCATATTCTTTGTCTGTTTGCGGATGTAGCAGCTGTCAACCAGAACAAAACAGACGTCATCTTTTGTTGTTTTCTTAACTCCTGAGCTGATGAACAAATTCAAGGTTTTTTTTCCTGCTGATTTTTCCAGTTTGTCTTCATCCATGTCTATAAATGTCCGTAATCACAGCACAAGTTCTCGAGCAGACATTCTGTCCTTTTAAGCTGTCTGTCAGACTATATTAAGGCCACAGTAGCTCCCCTCCCCTTCTATCGAGACAACCTTCATCTTATCAAGCCCAGCAAAGCACAAACCCTCCCAATCACAACAGAAATTCATGACGCAACATGTAGCTCAAAAATAAAAATTCCTTTTAGACTTCCCCAAGCACATTTCACAACTGACACCTTGTTTTCACATTTAACAATGAATTGAAATTATCAAAACCTCTGGCACATTTCCATTGGATTGCTGGTGTTGGTAGATGAGTGGTTGTCTTTTCTATCTGGCCTTAACCTTTCCACCCAGGAGTGTTCACAGAGAACGTTGTAAAGGGCAAAGCAAAGCAGACTGATGAAAAGGATGTAGTTTGTGGCAGAGAAGAAAAAAGGGAGCTGTAATTTTTTACCTGTGCTTTGTAAATGTTTTCTATGTGCAGTATTTGATAATGTAAAACTGGTATTTTTGTGGTTTGTACGCTGCAGAATTGATTACTTAAGGTGCACGTAGTTTTGTAAGAAAAACAGAACCAAATTGATGAAAAAAAAAACAAAAAAAACAAAACATTTCGGATTCAGAAGCCTGTATTTGCATGCCCTTTGACATCTGGACGCAAAGTCAATAAAGTTTATTTGAATCACAAATACTTCTTGTGTATGGATTCTTTAAAAAAAAAACAAAAAAAAAACACATAGACTTTAATCAAAACAATATTTATTTTTAATATTTTCCACAGGTACAAGGATGTCACACACATAATCTCAAATTTCATTGACGAACTTGTAGACATGAAATCAACAGAGGGCAAAGCATAAAAGCTGAACTAATAATATACAACATGTTCATCGATCTCATTTAAGAAACGTAATAAACAGTGATATTCTGATAAAGAATAAAGTACACAATATCTTGGTCGACAAGTACATAAAAAGATACATTCCTTTATTTGCTTTTATTTCACAGAAAATATAACAGACAAAAAAAGGAACCGATTAAAAGTGAATTAAAGTTAATCACAAACAAGTGAAGCCTCACAGAAATGGATTTCCACTGCTTTTCCAGATACAACCTCTCAATAACTGATGAAGCTGCTGTGACAGTGCACAGATGACACTTTTTCATGACGGCTGCTGTCAAACTGGGATGACAAAAGAATAAAACATACCTGTGTGGAACTGACAATGAAAGTCTAAGCTGTCACTGCTCTCCTATTTGCTTATTGGCAGAAATGAATAAGAATCCTCTCTCTTTACACAGGTTTGTGTTCATTTATTTCTCTTTTAGTGCCCTCTTTTACATTCTGTCTTCACATTCACGGCAGCAACTTAAGACAAAAGTGCCTTTTTAAGAAAGAGAGAGACTTTATTTACACTAATGGCTTCATGCATTTATAAGAATGAATATATTTAGAAATATTAGGAGGAAAATCCAGACAGTGACATGGCTTAGCATGGCTTGTGTAGGAAAGTAGTAGAAGTGTTCATTAACCCATGAAGACCCAAACATCCACTAGTGACCAAAATCATCTCCTGATCTGAAGTTTCTAATACCTGTTGATCCATGTATATAAATAACTGGTGTAAAATGGTTAGTCATCTTTTCATGGTCATCAGATATGACCCATTTGAACATTCAGAGGCTCCATAGCGAACAGTCATCTTCTGCAACAGTGATTCACCAGTAAAACCCATGGACAGTGAAAAGAAACACTTCATTTTTGTTCAGTTGATGATAGATTTGCTGAAAATGTGACTTTTTCTTCAGTTTACTCTGTTTTGATAAAATAAACTTTGAACTTAGTTTGAGTTTTCATGAACATCTACATTACATGTAAGAACATAAATGAAAAAAATCATGATTAACAGTGGAAAAATGAAAATACAGAGGATAATTTTATTGTAAATACTGCTAAATCATTTAAGAAAGGTTAAATATAGAGAAAAAAATCATTTGAGAACTGCCACAAACGTAGCACTGGGTCTTCATGGGTTAAGTATTCAGAGGTGACAGGTTGTGAGTCCTTACAATCGCTTTTTGCGTCAAAACGTGGTTTGGCCAAATGATAACGGCCACCGACTGACCTGAAAATGAACTTGACAGTGAGAAACGTTACGGTAAAACTCGGCTGGATTGAACAAGTCACCAAAAGGCCCATAGGACGCTACTGTCAGACACCCACAGAGCATTCGACACGAGTGTACGCTGCTTGAAAGAGCCGTAGAATATCAAAAAAACAGGTGTGTATATTCCAAATGGCCCTGGTAGATTCGTGAGCACATTCAGGACACACATTCATTGAGAGATTATCAGTGTCGGTCTTGGTCGGAGACTTATCGACGTGTAAAAACACATTCATGTATACACATTCCAGAGACACATTCAGATATGTATATACAGCACATACAATCAGAGCTAGTTAAACATTCCCATCATGCAATTCAGTGGAAGCATCTGAAACATTATATGTACCTTAAATGTTTTTTTTTGTTTGTTTGTTTGTTTTTTTGTCTCTGTTCTCACCTGCTAACTCTCCGTCTCTCTATTTACAGACATTCAACATTGTTTGAGGCCTCTATTGTACAAGGTAGATTCTTAAATTGAGGTTTGTGAGCTTTAAAACTCAAGATTATATGACTTTTTGCATGCAGTGGTTTTTTTAATGATTCCCGCCCTTTGCTGAAGTAGCACAGTGACTTGATATGTTCCGTAGTTAATCCTGTGAGAGCAGATATATGCCTAGACATGAAGCACTGCCGAAATGAACCTTTTATATTAATCATTTAAATGGCTGTGCACATATAACAAAGCATATTAGAATATTTTACAGCCATAGTAAAGCTAGTGCTCTTTGGTCTCCCATAATCCATTTTAGGACTTTTGATATTTAATGTCTAAATCAGATATTAATTCGAAAACAAGCCCTCTATATATCCAATATAAGACATCATACGGGGTGTAGGTAGATTTTGTAGCTGATTTCATTTACAGTGAGATGGATTTAGGAACTCATCATCTAATAAAAGGGATTTATTAATTTGTTAATGTGCAGGAAAACTTAAAAGTACTTTCACTGTGCTGAACAAATCCTATACTATGTGACATTACAGGGTGGGGAAGCAAAATTTACAATATTTTGAGGCAGGGATTGAAAGACAGTGTATGACCAATTAGTTTATTGAAAGTCATGAGAATTTATTTGCCACAAGAAAATGTACATAATAGAAAATGTTTTTATTCTATGTGTCCTCCTTCTTTCTCAATAACTGCCTTCACACGCTTCCTGAAACTTGTGCAAGTGTTCCTCAAATATTCGGGTGACAACTTCTCCCATTCTTCTTTCATAGTATCTTCCAGACTTTCTCGTAATAGTTTTGCTCATAGTCATTCTCTTCTTTACATTATAAACAGTCTTTATGGACACTCCAACTATTTTTGAAATCTCCTTTGGTGTGACGAGTGCATTCAGCAAATCACACACTCTTTGACGTTTGCTTTCCTGATTACTCATATGGGCAAAAGTTTCTGAAAAGGTATGGATAATAGTGTTAGGTATGATTATGACATCAGTATATGTTTGGTTTCAAAACAATTGACGTAGTGCCTGCTGAGAAAAAACAACTAAATGTTCATTGTAAATTTTGCTTCCCCACCCTGTAGGTGTGACGGACTGTGGAATTAGCCTAGCCTAGCTTGATTCTGCATATATATATAAGACACTTTTTTTTTTTTTTTTTTACAGATTTAGGGAAATAAAAAGCAGCTGAAATTAAATAGTAAAATCTTATAAAGTCAAAAATATTGACATGTATTGCTAATAGTTTCTTTTATTATTAAAACAAGAAAAAGTACACGAGAAAGAGACTTTAGCAGGAAAGCTAACTGTAGCTTTCAAAGACGTTACTGTGTTTTGCAAAATTGGATTTGCCGTTGCTGTTTTCAAAATAAGGTTTCTAGCTCAGTAGACGGGTGAGAAAATCATGCAAAAAGCAAACAAAACCAAAACAAGTTCATTGAGATTACATAACTTTTCTTTCTTTAAAGCATAACATCAGAGTTTAACTTAAAGCCAACGCATTTATATCGATTATGTCACTGAAAAAACAAAAAACAAAATGTCCTTTGAAATAACATATATGTACTGTAAATGTGTAAAAATGGAACAAATACAACTTGATAATAGCATTCAGGCACACGGGAACCACACTGAGCTAAGCTAGGCTAGGCTAAATGGGAAAAACCTCAAATAACGTGAAGAGAAAATGCATCCAAGAATAAAGACGAAACCAAGAGTACATCCAAAAGCAAAAAAGATTTATCTGTTACATATAGAACATGTGTGTCCATGGACCAAAGCTCACATATAGGTTAGGTACAAAGAGTTATGAAGTCTTAACCAGCCGTGTCTGGACCATGTCGTCCAGGCCGCCGTACGAAAATGTTTGAAGGCAAGCATGGAATTCTGCAAAACATGGCCATGGATGAAACGGAAAGAGGAAGCATGGGCAGAGAGGAGAGAGAAAGAGAGGTAGCGGTGGTTACTCAAACCTCCTTCTTCGTACCTGCTTCCTCCTCCTCCTCCTCCTCCTCCTCCTTTCTCTCCTCCCTTACATTAGTTAATGTCTTATGGAGAGTCTTAAACACAGAACCTTACATCTCTCTCTCTCCGTATGTCGTTGGATCATTTCCTGGACAAGACGAGATCATTTCCATACATGTGCTGTCATATGTGCTGAGTTCGGAGTTGTCGACCCTCCCATCTGTTGATTACTGTATCCCATCATGCTGTTGGTATTATAGACATTCATGCCCGCCATGTGTTGAGTCATCTGAAATGCAAAAAAAAAAACACACACACATGTTTCTGGGATAAATCATGCAGGAACGTCTGGCTAAATGAACCCAAAGCAGAGCAGGTGCCAGAATCTGTAGTTCTAAAAATGGCCACTTGAGACTGACTCCAAAAGTGAATCCTCATAGGTACTGATGTTAAAATAACTGACTTTACAGCAGAAACGGTGAGATTCAGGGACAGTTTTTTACCAAACTGCTGTCAGACTTTTAAAATACACATAAATGTCACAGATAAACAGTGCAATAACTGAGGGATCTCAACCACACAGTGCAGTACTAATTGACTTGAGCTATATTCAGTGCAATACTTTTTAACATCGGATTAGTACAGTTTATTATTAGGTAAAAGGTATTATTTTTGTTTCGGTTTCTTTGTTTGTTAACACTCTAGCGGCAAAACTATTGGTTGAATTCATACCATATTGGGTTTATAGATTTCCAGTGACCCAGAATAGATGTTAGTACATTTTAGGAAAAGTAAGATAAAGTTTACATTTTTTATGAATTTTTTTAATCTTTTTTTTTTTTTTTCTTTTTTCCATTTACTTATAATAGGCGACATTTCAAATGTCTGTAGCAGCAAAACTATTGGTTGAATTCATACCAAATTGGGCTTATAGATTGTCAGTGACCCAGAATAGATGTCGTTACATTTTAGGAAAAGTAGGTCAAAGTTTCAATTTTTTATTAATTTTTTTAAATCTTTTTTTCCCATTTACTTCTAATGGGCAAAATTTAAAATTCCTGTAGCAGCAAAACAATTGGTTGAATTCATACCAAATTTTGTTTATAGATTACCAGTGACCCAAAATAGATGTCATTACATTTTAGAAAAAGTAGGTCAAAGTTAAAATTTTTTTATGAATTTTTAAAATATTTTTTTTCACATTTACTTTTAATGGGCAAAATTTCTAATGTCTGTAGTAGCAAAACTATTGGTTGAATTCATACTAAATTGACTTTATAGATTGTCAGTGACCAGGGAATGGAACTCCTTACATTTTGGGAACAGTATGTCAAAGTTAAATTTTTTTTACAAATTTTTTAAGTCTTCCCATTTACATATAATGGGCGAAATATGTGCGAGGGGTGGAGTTTATTGTGCCTGGCACCTCTTGTTATCACTGATTATATTCTGTGCCTTATTTATTATGGATTTTAATATATTTTCATACTATTTTGTTCCGTCTACAAGTGTTTTATCTGTGTGTTTTTAGAGACCAATGCGTCGTCATTTCGTTCATTACATCTATGATGGGGATGTTTAACCCATAAAGACCCAGTGCTACTTTTGTGGCAGTTCCCAAATGAGTTTTTCTCCATATTTAACCTTGATCTAAAGTATGAGCTTTTAGGTCAAAATTTGGAGGGATCAGGTCAGTATGTGCATTGTCTTGGAGTGAAAAAATAGAGCACTGAATGCAGATAAGGCTGCTTTATTATAAACATTTCACCTTATTGACCTGCAGTACTATAGTTTAACAGCTACAGAACACACAGGTGCATATCATGTGTGGCTTAAAATGAAGAGAAACTAAAGACATTGAAGAACTGGTGGCAGCTATAAAATATAAGATGTAAAAGAGTAAGGAACAGATCATGGGGAGGTGCCCTATTGTCAGAAGGCCCAGTCAGATAAGGGTTAGGGTTAGGTTTATCACCTAAATCCAAACTAATTTTCTGACTTATGGGGCTTCTGACAATAAGATGGGCACCAAGATCATGGCGTCAGTGCAAGCGAGTTATAAACTAGGGATCAAGGTTATAATAGTTTTGGATTTTTCATTATAGTTTAGTTTTATTTAATTTTGACTTTTTTTTTCTCTAATTCAGTTAGTTTTAATTCGTTTTTACAGCAGGTTTGCTAGTTTTTATTAGTTTTTGTTATTTTCTAAATGCTTAGTTTTAGTTTAGTTTTTTTTTAAATATATTTTCTCTTCTCCTCTGTCGTATTCAAATAAATTCCAGACAGGACTGTGCTGCTTTCTCCCAACTTTAGTCTCCATGTTTCCAGGTAAGACTGGGAGAAAGAAGACGACTTTAAACCACAAGTGACGAGAAGTGACGGACCGCTAAATATCATATGGTGCCGCCAGCTAAAATTGCTTGAGGGAAATAAATTGATTTCATATCAATCCTACATTGACAAAGACGAAAACTAATGGAATTTTATCCATAATTTTTTATACATTTTAGTTAGTTTCGTAAACACACAATAAAGTTTAAGTTAGTTATCGTTTTTTTCTTTTAATTATAGTTTTTATTTATTTCAGTTAATGAAATTGTTATTACAATTCTAGTTTTCGTCAGTTCGTTAGTTTTCGTTAACGATAATAACCTTGCTAGGGATTTACACAAATACTTGGATTGTAAAAATATCCTTCAAGACTGATATTTGAATTATCGAGTCTTTTATTTTGTGATCTTTTGAGCTTTGCTTGAGCCTTTTAGTTGGTTTATATGTGTCCTCCATAAGATGCCCGAGTTACATTAACAGATAAAGCCTATTTTGATGGACATTTCAGTAGATTGTGTTTATGGATGTGTTTGCACCGCTGTGTCATTACTATGAGTGTCTATGTCCACTTGTTTTATACAGTTTATAGTTAAAAAAACGAACATTTACCACTTTGTACAATATTATGGTCCACAACACACACACACACCTGGGTGATGTTCCACTGTAGCTGCTGGGCTTGTTGTACTCCATACATCTGCTGATGAGGTAACGTGGTCAAACCTCCAACCTGCTGCTGCCCCATCATCCCACTCTGCTGGTGACCCATGATGCCATTCTGCTGCGATACCATCATTCCGCTTTGGTGCTGTCCCATCATGCCTTGGGCCATTCCAGCCATGTAGGGTGATGAAAGAGCGTTGTTGGGTTGAGCCATGACTCCTTGAGCACCCATGAGGCCATTCTGCTGTCCCATCATGCCGTTCTGTTGAACTCCCATCATGCCGTTCTGTTGAACTCCCATCATGCTGTTTTGTTGAACTCCCATCATGCTACTTTGCTGCTGTCCCATCATCGCCATTTGTGACGGCATCATACTTCCTCCCATTCCACTGGCCTGAACTAAGGAATGGTACGACCCATGGTATGGATGTGTCGGGTATCCCATTTGGTTCATGTACAACCCTGAAGAATAATCAAACACAAATTATTATTACTCATTATTTTACTGTGTTTCTGTCATGAAAACAAGGACTCCGTTACAAAGCAGGTCTATAATAATAGCTGGTATCAAGGTCGACATATGGGCGTGGCTTTATCAAATTTACACTTCCCCATGTTTACTTTTCACTTGCGAGTCGTCCCTTAAACTTCCCAAAGTCATCTTTCTCAGGCAACACACGCAACTAACAGCTGCACATGTGTTGGGCTCATGTTCTCTGATCATTTCTCACCAGCGGCTGCAAACTTAATGATAATTGGTTCCTAATTTCAATATAAATTGTTGGGTTGGATCGAGTGGAACTGAGTCAACTAACGTTACTTTCTTTGCAGTTTGTACATTTCAGAGATATATTTAAACACAATACAGCCAACAAGTTTTTGACAACATAACTTATGACCTACCATATCAAATTTAACACCTTTTAAAGACTTTTTTAAGGTATTAAATGCAGATTTGTAAATTCAAGACTTTTTAGGACCCTACAGGAACCCTGTGGAATGTTAGAAGGCTTTTATTTTGTAATGATAAACAAAGTCTTGCATTTGTAAACTAGAAGCACTCAGAGAGTGCAGACCTCTGCCAAGGCAGATCAGTGCCCTGGATTTGGACGAAAATTTCAGGAAATGTTGATACTGGCACAAGGAACAAATGATTAAATTTTGGTGGTGATCGGGGGTGGGGGGGCATGGGGGTCCACTGATCTGCCTTGGCGGGGGTCTGTGCTCTCCAAGTGCTTTTCTAGAAAAGACAGTGCAGACCTCCGCCAAGGCAGATCAGTGGACCCCCCACCCCCTCACCCCCGATCACCACCAAAATTTAATCATTTGTTCCTTGTGCCAATATCAACATTTCCTGAAATTTTCATCCAAATCCATCCATAACGTTTTGAGTTATCTTGCACACAGACAAACAGACAAACCAACGCCGACAAAAACATAACCTCCTTGGCGGAGGTAAAAATAGGAAAGCAAAAAGAGCAGTTGTGGACACTTTTTTTTGTGTACTTTTAACATTTTATCATGCTTAGAACTTTTCACTGTTTTCTTTAGCCGCTATTTTTTCATTATTATATTTTTATTATATTTTTATTAGTGCTGTGAAAATTAACAAGTTAATGCGGCTTAATACATCATCATGATTAATCTCATTAAAAATTTTAACGCAATTAACCCATCTGTAGTGCAGAATGACTCTGAACATCTCGTGCAAGGCATTTGGGGCAGTTTGTCCAAGTAGAGTTAACGTCGAGCATGAAAAAATGGGCAGTAGATCCGGTAGTGACAGGCAGCAGAACCAACCCATAAAGATGGAAGACAATAAGCAGCGTGTTCTTAAGCAGGTTTTTAATAAACACATTATATATTCCCGTCTTTCTTGAGTCTGTTTGCTCATTGCAAAATTAAACGCAATTAATATAGATTAAAAAGAAGTGATATTTAATCATGCTTAATCGAAAGTAATCCACAGCAACTCTGTGATTAATCTGATTAAAAACTGTAATTGTTTGACAGCACTAATTTTTATAATTATATTTAATATTTTTAAGTACACCTCTGGGTATTCGCCACCAATTTTGTAGTGCAATCATTTGTATTGTATTGTATTCTAAGCTTTCATTTTAAATAGGACCTAAAGGCCTACTTCTAATACATGCCTCCTTCAAACAAAGTACCTCCTGCAGCTGAAGTAAAAAAGCACCCAGTCACTATTTACAGAAATACAGTAGATTCTGAAAACATTCTTTGACTACAACCTCTTTGTCACACTTAGAACCATGGAAAAGATGGAACAAGCCAGGTCTCACCATGAGTGGCCATACTGTTGGTGTGCACTGAGGGGGTGGAGGCGTACAGTGACAGAATAGAGTCCTTGGAAAGCTTCTTGACAGTGCCCTCCTCTGCTTTTGGCGCTGGATCCAGAAAGAGACTGAGATTTTCAGGCACTGAAGCAGTCACTCTGCTCTGAGGCATAGAGCTGGAAACAGGCTACAGAGAAGAAGGGTGACATGAATGCAGTAAAACATGAATGAGAAACAAAGAGAATAGAGGAGAGGGTGATCGTCAGTAACAGCATGACACAACAGATGACAGTTAGATGAGCACAATGGTCCTGGTGTGTCTCATACTGTGGTTTTTGTGGAGGACGCCGAGGATGGGGCCGGCAGGGAGCTGAACAGATCCAGACCAGAATGTGCCAGAGCTGTGTTTGACACAGCTGGGCTCTCATAGCCGTCTGGAACAACCCCTCCACCGTTCGACACCGAGGGACTTGGAGCATCTAAGCAGCAGTGACACAGACATGAACAATTATGCAACTTCAGTTTAGGTCTTTATTCATTTTAACCCTTTCACGGATGAATTATGAGAACCTTAGCTATGGTTTTTTTTCCTAAGTGTTTTAATTCCTCTTTAGGCATGAAAAAAATAATGCAAACTAAATGTTTTTAATAAACCTGTTTTTCACAGAGTTACAAAAATGTCCACTCAGCTGGATACCATGTGTTTAACCCTTTCATGTGTAGTGGTCACTACAGTAGACAGCTATTCTCCAGCTGTTCTCTTGTATATTCATGGATTTTATTGTTTTTGTTCCATATCAGCCAACACAGCGGACGCCTATGCATCATTCCATACATTGCAATTCATATCATTACTGTAACTTTGTTGTTCTTGATAAATCTGATCTGCACTAATATGTTTGAGTGTAAATCAATTGCTTGTTATTGCTATTAGACTGCATGTTTTTGTTTTTTTTTGTTTTGCTTATTATCTCCATAAAGTGAGTAATAACTAATATTACAGTATGTTAAAATGTGACAAAACATCAGATTTGCAGCATTAAAAAAAATAATTTCATAGTTTTCACACAGTGTATCAGTGAATACATGTTTCTTTGCTTCAAAAATTAAATGCATGATGTCCAGCTGACTGGATATTTTTTGCAACTCCATGAAAAATAGGTTCATAGAAAATTCTTCAATTGCATTGTTTTTTTCAGGCCTAAAGAGGAATAAAAACACTCTTGATAAGGGTCAAAACAAGGTATTCAAAGTCTCTGACGGGACATTTTAGAGACAATTTGACCCACATTTTTACTTTTAAATTCATTTTTGCTTTAGTTAGACCACAAGGGATTATCCAGAACAAGGAGCTACTGTATAGTGACATAAACGTTGGAATGGCAATCAATTAAAATTCGCTCTCTGACTGGACATTACTGTGTTTTGACACATTAAGGCAGTATTTCTCAAAATGTGGGGCGGGCCCCCCCAGGGGGGGCGCAAAGGCTTGCCGGGGGGGCATGGGATCATTCCTAGGTGTTTATTTTTTCTTCAGGTTAGAACATGTAGCAGGTGGAACTAATGTTTTAGCATTGGAGCACCCTGGACTCATTTTAGGGACATACAACAAACAAATCTACTGCCATGGTGATCTGTCACTGAACTAGACAAAGAGTTTAGGTTTGGACAATGGACAAGGATTGGACTGGAAAAAAAATGTGCAATGTTTCGGGTTTTGCACAGTTTGTACAGTTTGCACTTTGATGTTCTGAGATGTGCAACATAAACGGGCTCATTGCAGCCACTGATATTGTTAGAATGTTGATCTTTGTTACCAAAATTTGTTGTTCTATAAAAAAAAATTACCTTATTATCATCATTATTATTGGAAAAATAATGTCTCAGAGAGCAGTGTTGTTGAGTTCATTTGTATTGTTCAATCAAAAATCTAAGTTATTTTTAATTTGCACAACAAATTATTCAAGGAAAAGCAAAAAGTATTCTTACGATATTGATGTTTCTTTCAGTAAAAGTAATAATTGCACGACAGGTACAATGTTGTTGGGGCTGAGGGGGGCTTGGAGATTTTTCATGCTCCAAAGGGGGGCCCGACAGAAAAAGATTGAGAACCACTGCATTAAGGTTCTCATAATTCATGCATGAAAGGGTTAATTTTTGAAGCAAAGAAACATGTATTTAAAATGCAATATCAGAAAGTGATATACTGTATGAAAACTATGAAATAAAACCTTTTTTATATAGCTAATCTCATGTTTTCTCTCCTTTTAACATACTGTAATACTAGTTATTCTCACTTCATGAAGATAATATGAAAAGAAAAAAGAAAAAACACTCAAACATGTTACTGCAGATCAGGTTTATCAAGAACAGCAAAGTTACAGTAATGGTATGAATTACAGTGTATGGGGTGGTGCATAAGTGTCCACTGTGTTGACTGATACGCAACTAAAACAACAAAACCCATGAATATACAAGAGAACAGCTGTAGAATAGCTGCATAGTGCTCCACTGTAGTGACCACTATGCATGAAAGGGTTAATAACATATTTATTCACATTATGTGTTAACATTATGCATTAAAGGGGTCATGTTTTACTAAACCCACTTTTATTAGTCTTTGGTTCATTTATTTGTGTATTTGGACCCTAATAGTTCATAAAGTTTGAATTTGAACCCTCCAGGTGCTGCAAAGCTATCTTTATACTGATTCCAGCAAAAATAGCGTGGATTTCTACAACCCGTTTTAATTCTTGCTTATTTTGTTACATTTTATAACTAGTTACGTGACATTTGCACATATAAGGTCAAAGCTTCCAACGAATATTTTTCCGAGTACGGCATAATTGTTTGCCAGCAGCAGTGATTGTAGTAAAAACTGAAAATACTCAAGTATTGCATTTACAGTTTATGTAGACCACAGAGAAATGTTTTAAAATGAATAATTCCATTTTAAAAAAGCCAAATATCACTCCTTTAATAAAACTGAAGCATTAAACATTCTTATTGAAGATTACAGGGCAAATCAGAAACACTAGAGTGGTGCTAAGATTTTACAGATGTTCATGTTGCGTTACTAATATTAAGGAATGATTTATAATGCATTTACTATTAGTTATCTGCCCAGATACCAGATCTACAGCAAAAGTCATGTGTTTTTTCAAGTTTCTCAATCCTGCATTTTTTAATTGCACGTTTCTTTGCAACCTGACGGACAAAACACCATGTTGTAAGCATGTGATGCTAATGTTCTTCAGCAGTTTATGGAAAAATCTCTTACAATTGCTTGTAAATGTTTTCTTATAATAATTGTGTTTTATTAGTATTAACACTTATAGTCATGTTAAGACATAATAAGGTTAATCATATTCAACAAAAACTCGGTAAGGGACAAATTCACAGATTTCATTTTTGTGTGTGTGTGTTTCTCTGTTGGTGTTTGTGTGTTTTGTCCTTTTACCCTAAGTGTATTTCATATTCTCATACATGGACAAAAGTATTGGGACACATAATTTGAAAACACTTATAAAATGCTTGTTTGTTTTGACGGAATTTTACTCAACAGTGAAAATGCTTTTTTATTTTCATAATTGTTTTAAATGTTATATCTAGATTTCTGGAATATTTGTCACATTCTGATCATCAATAATTATTTAAAACCACAAGTAACTGTTTGCTTTCTACAACTCTCACACAGGAAGAAAAATAAACCTTTATACTTAAAAGAAATATTTATAGTGGTAACTATTGACAACTGATGAACATTTTCATCATGAAGTCCTACCAGTTCTAGGTGAGATGTGTCCCAGTATTTTTGTCCATATAACATAGTTTTATATGTTACACGGTGTGTTTGTATAAGAGAGATAAGGTGGAATACCTAATCCAAGCAGATCTGTAACAGACTGTGAATCTGTCTTCGGGCTGATGTCTTTTTTCTGTCATAACAGAAAAAGTCAATTCAATTAATGCCAATAACTGTCTGCAATGACAAATGACTTTGAATACAGAATCATTTTATTCTAGATTCCCCATCAGTAAAATGACCTTTCCAATTTAATCTGAAAAACAAAATTATTCTTCATTTCTTTTACTATTCTCTTCAGGACATACCTAAGCACCCTTCTTCTCCTTGACCATGCTTTATAAATCCATCTAAATCTGAGATCTAAAAATATCTGTTCTCCTTCACTTAGCTTTTATCCTCCCTGTGCTGCATACAAGCATTAGATAAATGCTAAATCAGAGGAAAATCTGAAGAAAGAACCAAGTCATTTCTATTTAATTTAACACAATGATAGGATATGACATGTACAAACTGTAGTGGACTCACCAGTTTCATCTTCTCAAACACAACCGGCTCTTTGGGAATATTATCACAACTCTTTTCTTTCTGCGCAAACAAAACAAATGGTTTTGCTGAACAAACATCACACTAATGTATATCAACAGTCATATTTATATTACATATGTGTATCATGAACTCAGACATTTTTCTGTCTGTGGACTCACCCTAAGCATTTGAATGTCAATGACTTTATCCATGTACTTCTTCTTATCATACTTGTCCCTAATGAAAATCTCCGCAGACTGGTCCGTCTCTGGTCGCTGGAAGCACTCGGGTAAGAAAGCCTCATAGAGACGTTTGGCCTTCGCATTTCCCATCTCCTGAACACACTGGAGAAAAAACCCCAAAACATTTTATAGTGTTAGCTAGTCTAATAAATAAAATATAGCCATCCTGTGACCAGTTTCTCCCTCGAACCTCCAAACTGTTGTAATTTTTGAGACTTTTCCTATTCCTATGATTTCATTTAGATAAGTTTTGCACATTTACTTTATAAAATTACTCAACTTAAAATGGAATATGTGACATTTATGGTCGTATATATCACATATATATTATTCATGAGACTGTATTATTCTAGCATGCCTAAAACCCATGGATATATGAACATACTGTACATGAAACACTTACAGTTCAATTAGTGTATGTAGGTCTATGATAATATATGCAAATGTTACAAATTTTGCTTCCTGAAGCCGTAAAGACCCAGCTTTACTTTTGTGTCAGTCCCCAAATGAAATTTTCTCTTTGTCTAACCTATCTTAAGTGATTTACCATGATTTATTTATTATACTATCCTATGTATTTTGTATTTGATCAGTATAATTCAGGTATTTGCCAACATTTAATTTACTGATCATGTAGATGTTCATAAAATTCAAATTAAAGTTGAGGGTTATTACATCAGAAACAGATAAAACTGAAGAAAAAGTGACTATTTCAGTTAAATCTATCATTAGCTGAACATAAAACAAGTGTGTCCATCCACTGTCATTGATCCAACTCCATGGGTTTTACTGGTGAATCAATGTTGTAGAAGATGATGGTGTTTCCATGGTAACTACGGAGCCTCTGAACATCCAAATGAGTCATATCTGATGACCATGAAAACATGACAAACTACATTTTACACCTATTATTTACATGTATTGATAGCATTAGTGGATCAACAGGTATTAAACGGTTACATCAGTAGACAGTTTTGGTCAGTGTTGGATGTTTGGGTCTTTCTGGGTTAATATGTGTAGTGTGCTCACAGCTATTCAGTGGATGTTCATAGATATCTCCAGTGTGTTTATGAAACTGTAAGCTCCATATAGTAAACATCTGCCTTTTTTAACCTCTCCTTCTACTGAGACTGTCTCCTTCATCCTCTTTCCAGGCGATAATCTCGTACGACCCTAGTATTTGTAGGAAAATACAGACTGATGTGCAATAAAGCAGAGCTGCCAAGTATGCACTGATGGTGTTCTACAGTACAGATAATACAGTCATCAATATCTGTTGGCTTAAAGGAGGATGATGGGAAGTGAGCGAATGTGCATCTCTGCTACAGTGTATGTCCTGCTCCATTTCTGGTGACACAAAAGGATGATGGCCTGATATTAAAAATGTCTAAACTTCTTTTGTGGCTGTGGAGAAAGAAAAAGTGCTGACTAGAAAATCCCATCACACTGGAAAGGATTACACTGCATTTCTTTCGTATTAGGCCGACAGCGTGACATGCATACTGATGAGCAGGTGTCCTCAATTATTGTAATCCAGTACTCCGGAATTTATAATTACAAATACATTAATGTGAATATGAGTTCTAAAACAGACTTTATTTTACTTGGAGGCAGAAATAAATATCAAAATGTAAGGTTTTCTTATGCGCATTTGCTTATATGAAGTTTGCTGTGGGTGTTGATGTTAGTTCTCTATTTATAAACCACCATAAACTAGCTTTGCACACTGTGGCTGCTGTAGAAGAGCACTAGAGAGGCAATGAAAATGTACTTTACTGTAATGAAAGTGAATAAACTGTAATGAATTTTACGTAATGAAATAATTTACATAAAACAGACTTAACTAATGTCAACAAACCTTACGTAACATGAGTGCATGCTAATCTTACATATTAAGCTTAATATTTTTCATTAATATCGGCTACCAGAATTACTTTTTAGTGATGTTGGATTAGTTTCATTTACTTCGCCCATTGACAACAGGTAGATTTCTCAATTAGTTAAGCCTTAGGGGTTCTCGGTCTTGGCCCCGTGACTAAATCACATGACATTTTCAACACGTCACAGTGTCGGAAGTCCATCACGTAGACCACTGGGGATAATTGCATTCAAAAGTGCGGACTTGAACCACTCTCCTACTTTTTATTTGATGTTGATAGAGCAAATACAACCGTAGATATGATGGTTTGAAATCGGAGCAAGCAAACATGAATAAAAGTATAAAAATGAGGTGGGGGGGTGTTATATTTCTGACCATATCTTTGCCATTTTTTGTCCTTTTTTTTCATACAGGAAAAAAACTGGTCGAATCTGCGGATTGTAATCCACAGACTGCCTTAGCATTACAGGTAAGGGTGAGAATGACCCCACCTGAACTGGATGCGGAAACTGGGAGGACCGGGGGTGAGGGGCTGGGGGGTGGAGGGGCATGGAAAAAACGCCTAAAGATATGCTTTTATGTCAAATATTTGAGTATAGTTTTAATTTATTACAATTTTAATTTTAGATATCGAATATTTGGAACCAATATTCACTTTTAAAGTCTTTGAAAAGGTTCATTAAGCATCTTTGTGTTATTTGTGCAATAAATTATCTAAATTTTTCAAATAGGATTTTATATTTTTTTGTATGTATTTGGCCTTTTGTGTTGATATAGTACGTTAAAGTGAAAAAATAATAGGCAGATGATATAGATGAAGTTGTGCTGGAAAAAAAGATACCAAACATGCGTATAGTAAACATTTCTTTATATAGTACATAAAGGCAAAATCAAAAGTACTGAAAAACAGCCAAAATAGGCTCAGACCCCTAAGGGTCAAAGAGTAGATTATAGTGTGGTAGTCAAGACTGGCTAGACCGAGACCAAGACACTGCCGAGACCGGAGGGTATCGAGACCAAGACAAGAATTAGACCTTGACCGTGAGACACTAAGGCGAGACCAAGACCAAGACCGAAAACAGATTCGAGTTACAATCAACATGACATGATTACTTATATCAATTGTAGCGCAAAAGGCATTGCTGTAAAGTGTCATGACTAGTTAGATAGTTACAGAAAATGTATACAATGTTCCATGTTTTTAAAATAGATGCATCTGACTGGTTGCATTTGAAGAGGGTGTGTAATAAATAATGATACTATTCTGTGATGATGCAGTTTTTGTACAAATCCCATCGAGACCGCTATGTCCAAGACCAAGACAAGACCGAGACCAAATGAGTTGAGTCTGACAAGACCAAGACCACAAAAAATTGGTCTCGAGACCGGTCTCAAAGAAATTCAGGACAAGGTGGGGGTGTGGGGGTATGTTATTCATTATGAAGCCCTTTTAACCTTGTCGTTTCCCATCTGCCACCCCCCGAAAAACAAATTTGCGACCAGGGGGTGGGAGTATGTGCCTCTGTTATATGTCGGAGCTTACACGGGGTCTCACACAGGGGTACCAGCCCATTGAGAAACACTGTAATAGTCCAACCATTTTCATTTCGACATGGGGGGAAACTGCTGCATCTCCTTTGTACTAATAGCCAGTGACTCCGTGATTTTTTGTGAGTGTGTCCCCCCAGGGGGTGTGTGCCCTCCCAGTTGAGAACCACTGACATAACATATACCAAAATGCAACCCACTTGTCATAAGAAAATGGTGCCATTGTGTGTTTCAGTAATATCGTAAGGCAAGTAATTACTTTTAAATAACAGTAACAAGTAATCTGTAATGTATTACAGGAAATCACTTGCACAACACTGTCCATTATGATGTGGTGTTTATGCTGTGACCTCTGACCTGGACTTGCTCCTGTGTCCACTGGTCCAGGTTGACAGACTTAACCTTGGAGATATGAACCCCCAGGTTTCGATGGATACCTGCACATCGAATACAAATGAAGATGCCCAGGTTCCAGGACGCCCATCTTGGACCTGGGAAAAAAAAAAAAAGAGTTGATATTTAGAGCAGAGATTCATAGAGATGTAGATAGGCAGAGCATAGGAGTGACTCTGGAGGCTCAAGAAAAAACTGATTAATTTGAGTTTATTTATAGCGAGACAAGCTTGAGACCTCAATTATGAGTTTAAATTCAGAGGGGAATGCATCTAATCCAGTGTAAGTGATGTGGCGTCCTGACACATAATAAGATCCAACAGAAGACTTGGGTAGCCTATATAATAACTGAGACTGAGAAGACAGCGGGAAGGAGCAGAGAACCACACCAGCATTCACATTCACACAAACACACACATACTTAGAGCCTGGATACCTGCAGGGATGATTACTCATTTGATCATGAGCCTGAGTGTGTGGGCACATGGGTATCTGAGTGGGCCATTCTGTCCATCTCACTGACATACGTATCTTAATGGATGCATTTTGGCGTCCCATATCCACCCTGCGAGAGGTTTTAACATAGTGATGTGAGAGCTCTAGTGCACCTTCCTTCTGTCTGCAGAGCTGTCATGATCTTTGCCTAAACATGCAACTCTGGAAGAGGGGAAATAAAAACACTGTCAGGCTATTTTTCAGCTTGAATTATGCAACCGTCCTCTTCAGAGAATACAGTCAGCTTCAAAGAGAATACTGCTGCTTGATGCCGCTCTCACCCCATCTATCCCTATATCCCTCCTCCTTTTCTCCTTCCTCCATCTCTTCCTGCACCCAAACCCCCACCCCACCCCACCCTCGCTGGTTGGCTGCAACTGGCCGAACCACTCTCTGCTTCCACGTATCCGAGCTCATCTCCCACATGAGCCTTCATGTGTTTACAACCTTGGGTGAGATCTGATGCAGTGTGGTTTTCACACCACTAGGTGGAAGAGCAACGTTGGGTCTCTGCTGTCAGCTGAAGTCACAGAGCTGATGTTTGAGAAAGGCCATTCTATGCAAATGGAAGAGGAAGTTGACTCGGAGGAGAAAAAAATCCAAAACTGTTCTCTTTGTGCACACGACGGAAATGCTATGTCTTGGCTCAGAGTAAAATAATAAACTTTTGTCTTGGCTGCATCCTGAGGTATACGTGCCTAATCTGTTTGGATCACTATTATTATTTATTTTTTAATGTGTGGGACAAGCAGATGAAAACAGATATTGACCATTGCACCAAACTGAAGCCAGATAGTACCTTAAAGTGTAATACTGCTGATGGCCACTAGGTGCTGGCTCCAAAAAGCTTTGGCTCCCCTGAACTTCCATTGAATTCCTCTAAGCAACATCTTTGGATGGATGGATGGATGGATGGATGGATGGATGGATGGATGGATGGATGGATGGATGGATGGATGGATGGATGGATGGATGGATGGATAGATAGATAGATAGATAGATAGATAGATAGATAGATAGATAGATAGATAGATAGATAGATAGATAGATAGATAGATAGATAGATAGATAGATAGATAGATAGGTTTTAAGTAAAACAGGGATCTAAAGCATTCACATGGGAGCTGTTGATCCACCACTGATTCAATATAGTAACATAAGTATGTGGTATATATACAATATATACTATAAATATGTTATAAATGTAATTATGTTTATGTTATGTGCCTTTGGTGTTAAAATGCACTAGTATGACTCCAAACTAACAAATCAGCCAATCAAGGCAGAAGTATACCAACATCTTCTATGTTCTGCAAGGAAAAAATACTGTTTTTCTAAAGCCGGGGTGTCCAGTCCTGGTCCTTGAGGGCCGGTATCCTGCATGTTTTAGATGTGTCCCTCCTCCAGTACACCTGACAGTCGTTATCAGGCTTCTGCAGAGCTTGATGATAGGCTGATCATTTGAATCAGGCGTGTTGGAAGACGGACACATCTAAAACATGCAGGATACCGGCCCTTGAGGACCATGAGTTCTAAAGGGAGTGTGGTGAAACACAGCACAGGTTGAACTAGGACTGGTAAAATTCGATTAATCAAGGTTTTGCCTTCTGAAAATCATGAAAATGTCTAAATTTTAGTCCAGATTATTGTTCTGGAGACCTTTTTGTCTAAAAAATTCAAAATGCAATCATTTTGCTTCTTGTAACATTAGCTATAAATATGTTTCCCCTGTTTGTATATGTATACCAGGGGTCTCAAACATGCGGCCCGGGGGCCAAATGCGGCCTGCCAAAGGTTCCAATGCGGCCCATGGGAGGAATTTACAAAGTGCAAAAATTCCACAGTCAAGGCTGTCGAACTCATTTTAGTTCATGTTCCGCATACAGACCAATATGACCTCCAGTAAAATAACAGTGGAATAACCTACAAAAAAATAAATAAAAATATATAATATGTAAAATAAAATAAGACTCCATATTTTCTTCTCGGTTCGATGTGAAAAAAATATTACACTATGCCTATAAATAATGACAACTTCAAACATTTGTCTTTGTTTTAATGCAAAAAATAACGTTAAATTATGAAAATATTTACATTTACAAACTATCCTGTAACAATAAAATGTGAATAACCTGAATAAATATGAACAACCTGAACTGTCTAAAGAAAATTAAACACAGTTTTAACTGTTTTCTGCCTGTTACTAAGTGTTTAGTGTCTTTGTAGATCCGATCCATAATACACATGTAAAAATGATCAGTTGAGGCATAATATTGTTAAAAAACTGCACTTATTTTTCCAAAGAAATTTCAGTTTTTTCAGGTTATTCACATCTTTGTTGTTTGGATAGTTTATAAAAGTAAGTTTCTTCATGATTTCGTGGAGTTTTTTGGCACTAAAACAAAGACAAAATTTGGAGTTGTCATTACCTCCGCAAGGAGGTATTGTGATCGCTTTGCTTTGTGTGTGTGTGTGCCTGCGTACGTGTTTGTTTGTTTGTTAGCAAGATAACACAAAAAGTTATGGGTGGATTTTCATGAAAATTTCAGGAAATGTTGATACTGGCTCATGGAAGAACTGATTAAATTTTGGTGGTGATCAGGGGGGATGGGGTAGATCTGCCTTGCCGGAGGTCTGCGCTCTCCTAGTGCTTTTCTTGTTATTTTTACATTATTATGTTATTATTTTACTGGTCCGGCCCACTGGAGATCAAATCGGGCTGAATGTGGCCCTTGAAAGAAAATGAGTTTAGACCCCTGATGTATGACAGTGATTTTAATGCGTGTTTTTGAATCATGTTTTGTCTTCAGGTCAAGAAGCCAGAAAACAGACATAGTCCATAAGACTGAAAAAAGACATTTAACTTTTTGTCCATATTGTCCACCTCTATGTTGATGTGAAAAGGCTTACTGGCTAAAATACAGTGCACTGCTTAGCTTAAGTCTGGACGGACCTGAGGAGTCCACCAGAGGTTCCAACAGGTCATGACCACAGTGGGAGGAGCCTGTGCATCTGCCGTGTGCTCTACTTGCGTCCTCCAAGGAGGGCAGTAAAGAGTACATATAGGCGTCTATAGGACATTAGCAGAGGGTCATGTCTATGCATCACCCTGACCGTCTGGCTGCGGCATTAGCTGTCATGCTGGCTAATAATAGTAGAATTACTCTGCAAATCCTGCTTAACCGCTGTAAACACTGGCACTGGCTCAGAGAAAGACACAGATTGTCAATTGTGTGGAACTCCCAGGACGCTGGAATTAGTTTGTCCTCGTCATCCTTATTTTAATGCTCCTCTGTGTTCTGGCCGCCATTTCTTATCTGTCTCATTCAAACACTGCTGCCTCCCTCCTCTCCTCCCCTGTCTGTCCATATCTCTGCCTCGCAGTTGTAATTCTCCCTTTCTATTACATCCTCCACCCTTATTTCCTGGGCTTACCCAACTGCTGCTACTCTAAGCATTGTCGTTCTGTGCACATTTAATACTCATTTTCTGCTTTTTTTTATGCCACAGATCTTTTCCTCTTCCTTTTTACACCCACAGATCATCATCTTTTCAAATCAATTGAAGGCCTGTCCAGCTGCATATGTTTTATATTTGCTCCAGCTGACTTAACTTTGCACTGTTGGTGAACAGTTAGCTTGGCAAACCGCACCATAGCTACCTCTGTGGTGCCAGTCAATGTGGTCATACACTGTACAGCATACATGTCCACCAACAATGCACACCTCCAGGTACTTTGAACAGATATAGCAAAGAGAGAGTAGGAGGAACAGATGCCTAAAAAAGGAAGGAAAACGAAGAGAAAACCTTTACAAATCACATTCTGTGGATTACAGAGTTTGCATTGCAGTTTCCTGCAGAGTTGGCTAAGTAAGGTGACTGACTTCCTCATTTTTGGACTAATCAACAAATAAATGACCACACCTTTTCTAAAGTATGGCTAAACACTGTTTCACAAACCAATCCTTCCTTCGTTTTTAACCCATAAAGACCCAGTGTTACTTTTGTGACAGTTCCCCATAGGATTTTTTCTCTAGATTTAACCTTTCTTAAGTGATGTATCATAATATTATCCTCTCTATTTTGCATTTTTTCAGTAAAAATCAGGTATTTTCCAACATTTAATTTACTGATCATGTACTTTAATCATCATGCTGAGATCACACTTGAAGGTTATTATACCAAAAAGAGAGAAAACTTAAGAAAAAGCGTTTTTTTCAGTAAAGTATATCATTAACTGAACATAAACCAAGTGTCTCCATCCACTGTCATTGATCCAACTCCATGGGTTTTACTGGTGAATCAATGTTGTAGAAGATGATGGTGCTTCCACGGTAACTACAAAGCCTCTGAACATCCAAATGGGTCATGTTTGTTGACCATGAAAAGATAACAAACTGCATTTTACACCAATTATTTACATGTATTGATAAAGTTAGTAGATCTAAAGTTATTAGCCTATAAAGACCCAGTGCTATTTTTATGGCAGTATGAATTTTTCTCTCTGTTTAACCTTTCTTAATTTATGTATCACCATTTATTGTAATAGTGTCCTCTGTATTTTGTATTTTTTAATGAAAATAAGATATTTTCTTATATTTAATTCACTGATCATGTAGATGTTCATAAAAGCTCAGATTAAAGTTGACTATGATAATATCAGAAACAGAGAAAAAGGAAGAAAACATGACTTTTTCAACAAAATATAACATGGGTTTTACTGGTGAATTAATGTTGTCGAAGATGATGGTGTTTCCATGTTCACTACGGAGCCTCTGAACGTCCAAATGGGTCATATTTGATGACCATGAAAAGATGACAAACTGTATTTTACACTAATTATTTGCATGTATTGATAGGATTAGTGGATCAACAGGTATTAAACATTTTAGATCAGTAGATGTTTATGGATGCTGGTTTATATTTGGGTCTTTCTGGGTTAAAGTGCAAAGTACCCAAACTACTGGGTTTTCATAGATGACCAATGAATCATCTTTGCAGAAAATGACTGTGGTTGTCATGCAGCTTGGAGCACATCAGGGAAGCAGAAGGCAGAGTTGAGGCAAGAGCCAAAAAACAGACACAAACAAGTGGGAAGTTTTATAGTCACCAAGCGGTGGACTATAGCTGTTTGACGACCCGCTGAGGTGTACGGGGGGTATGATGAGAAACGGCTGCAAACAGAGATGTATAATGAAGCATTCTGTCACTCATCCACCCACACAGGCACACGTGTTGTGTTTGAGATCAGGGGAAGCTACATTGACTTCAATTCAACTTCTTTGTCCTTATAAGGGAGTTAAGTCTGGATCACAGAATTTGAGTAAATACTGATCAGAAATTCCAACTTAATCATTTAACAGTCACCCTTTAAAATGTGTGTTCAAATGCAAAAGTGGCTCTGCCTACTGTGAGGTCTTGCATCTTCTGGAAAAATAACAGAAGAATAAAGAGGTTCTGTGGACTTTTTTTTAACCCATACAGACCCAAACAGCCACCAGTGACACCAACCATCTACAGATATAAACTGTTTAATACCTATTGATCCACTAATCCTATCAATCCATGTAAATAATTGGCATAAAATACGGTTTGTCATCTTTTCATGGTCATCCCATATGACCCCTTTGGATGTTCAGAGGCTCCATAGTGAACATAGAAACACCATCATCTTCTACAACAATGATTCACCAGTAAAACCCATGGAGTTGGATCAGTGACAGTGGATGGACACACTTAGTTTTTAATTCAGTTAGCAATATCTTTGCTAAGAAATTAACTTTTTCTTCAGTTTTCTCTGCTTTGATATAAGTAACATTGAATTTACTCTGAGTTTTCATGAACATCTACATGATCTGTGAATTAAATATAGGCAAACACATGATTTACACCAAAAACACAAAACACAGGGGATAATATTATTTTAAAAATGGTGATAAATCAGTAAAGAAAGGCTGAAATAGAGAAACATTCATCTGGAAACTGCCACAAAAGTAGCACTGGGTCTTTATGGGTTAAACATTTAAGTAGGCAACTTCTGGTTTTGACAAATAAGGCATTCAAGAACCTTAAAACGTAAAAAAAAATACTTGGGAATGAGGGCTTTATGTGGATTTGAAAATCCAAGTAAGTATTCTCTCTGAGTAGCCAATGAAAGCTTTTAGGGAAAATACATCTAAAACATGTCTGTTATTGGGTTTAATATCCCAGCGTCATGATAATGCATGTATTTTAATTGTTTACAATGAGAATACCTTACATTTTCTTGGATTTACAAATCAGTCTGTCTTTTATGGTCACTTTCTGTTATCAACAGGTGCGGCACACATGCAGATAAAGAATGTATTTATTCCAACCAGATCGTGATAACAGAATTAAGTTAAAGGTCACTTTATGATCCCCAAAGGGACATGTGATCTTTGCATTTTACCCATCCTATTACACACAGCACATTAGCAATTGAAGACCCTGGTGCTAAAAGTACTGAAGTCACAAAAAAACAGTATGTTAATAATATTTATAGGGTGGACTTAACTAAAAACATGTTTACATGCTCAACTTGAATGGTCCAAAAATGTGGCTACAGTATTTTTTTCTTCAATTAGCACAAAAATTATTAGTGCAATTAGCACAAGTCAGGTACATAGAGCCAGGTCTAGGAGTGTGACAAACTATCAATATGGCAAACTATCACGATATTTAATCTTACGATGGATTATTGATGCGCTCTCGCACATATCACTTTTAAAAATTATTATTATTATTATTATTATTATTATTATTATTATTATTATTATTAATAAAATATAGCAGCTATAAACTTCTTGCACTTTCACTTCACTTCCTCCTTAGTGAGTGGAGTCACCATTTTACATGTCCTCCAGGGGGCGTTCCTCGTGCAAGTGGCTGAAAATTGGGCCAAAGTCACAGAAGAAGAAAAAACAAACAACGGTGCATTAGCGTGGTCATGATATCATGTTATTTAAAATAGTGTCACTGTTTGTCAGACGCCTAAAAAAAAAAAATCCTGTTTACAGTTATGTTGCACTAAACCAGTGTCATTGTTCTTACACTACTGCTGTTTGTACTCAAAATATAAACTATAAAATTTTTGTTTGTTTGTTTTTGTTTCACCCTTATAAACACACGGACATATCGTCGGTTATTAACCCTTTCATGCATGAATTATGAGAACCTTAATCAAGAATTTTTTTCCTGAGTGTTTGTATTCCTCTTTAGGCATGGAAAAAAAACAAAACAAAACAATGCAATTGAAATTTTTTTATGAACCTATTTTTCATAGAGTTGCAAAAATATCCACTCAGCTGGACACCATGTGTTTAATTTTTGAAGCAAAGAAACATGTATTTACAGATACACGGTGTGAAAACTATGAAATAAAAACATGCTTAATGCTGGTAATCTGATGTTTTTTCACATTTTAACATACTCTAATACTAGTTAACACTTACTTCTTGGAGATGATATGCAAAAAAAAAAGCAAAAAAACCCAAACAAACAGTCTGATAGCAATTAATTGATCTACACTCAAACATGTCATTGCAGATCAGGTTTATCAAGAACAGCAAAGTTACAATAGTGGTATCAGTTGCAGTGTATGAGATGGTGCATGAGCTGATATGGAACTAAAACAACAAAATCCATGAATATACAAGAGAACAGCTGTAGAATAGCTGTCCACTATAGTGACCAATATGCACGAAAGGGTTAAGAGCAATATATTTCTAATCGCAGTATTGCCACATCAAGATATTATTGTTATCATGAGCCGTATATTGCATGTCGTATCTTGAGGTACCCTGAGATTCTCAGCCCTAGTCAGGTCCATATATATTTGAACAGTGACATATTTAGTCATTTTGCCTCTTTACACCACCACAGTGGATCTGAAACAATCCAGATGTGACTGAAATGTGGACTTTCAGCTTCAGTTGATGCTTTAATTCTGTCCAGATACTTACAGACCTAACTGTATAATTTCCCTCTGTAGAGATTATCTGTTCGGCTGTGTGAGGCATTTGTATTCTGATTGTGTAATCGTTCTGTGGTGCATTAAAGTCTATGTAAATGCAGCTTCAGACTCCTCAACATTTCACTTTAATCATAACCTACTTGTGTTTGTTGCACATTCATATTTTGATTCCCTGTCAACTCACTCGGCATCAGTTCCCATTTATCTCTATGGTGAGGACATCATTTTCCAGCCTGTTTTATCAGAGTTGTGTAATGTATCAAAGTGCACATTTTTGTCAAATTCACACATTTGTTGCGGTGATGCAGGTTGTGGTAAGGGATTTGAAAAGTCTGCACTGCGATGTGTCAAACTGATGTACATTCACTGAGATGGATTATATGACATTAGTCATTTTTAACAGGCTGCTGAAAGGTTTTAAGAACGTTCTGTAACAAGTCATTTCTAAAATAAGCCACGTTGTCTTAAAAATAGAATGACACTCATTTATGCAATGAAATTTTTATGTTGGTCTCCAAACGTGCTTTTTTTCTTTTTTTTTGCTGCTAGCTGCACAAGTACAGCAACAACCACAAATACATGTCCACACAGACTGACTTATACACATGCACATAGGCAGGTGCATACGGCTCATTAACCTATATCCCACAAGGATAAATGGTTTTCTCCGCATGCATCCAGTTAATCCCCCAGAGCTCTACTTCACATACTCTATCACACCAGTCATTTTAAACACAAGTCGCTTTTCCATTGACCCTCAAATTGCGCAAATATAACTTGCGCATAAAAATTTACCTGATGGAACAACAATTTCGCCAAAAGTCTCATTTTTCGATTAAAAGTTTTTGCACTGGCAAGAGGTGGTTTTTTAGGCGTAGCGCAAATGGTATATCACGCAAAACTTCAATGGAAAGACCTTTTTTTGCAACTAGAGTCAGGTGAATTAAAAAAACGGATGTTGACGCACGTTACAACAAGCGAAGAAGAAGAAGAAGAAACATGTCGCGGTATGTGTGGACGCACCAGGAAACCCACTCATTTTTTAATTTAGTACGAGATAGAGGGGTAATATATAATAATAATGAATATATCTGTAAATCAACACCATATTTACGTTCGTCGCCATGTTTATGGAATGACTTCTTGTGTCATCTTGCGATAATAAATGAACAAATCATTGCATTTGTGATTTAATGGAAAAACCGACATTACGCACTTCTGTTTTTTCGACATTTAATAAATATCGGTAAAGTTTTGCACAGACGTCCAATGGAAAAGTGAATACACTCTTTCCACACAACCTGCCTCCCACAGCTCCTAAACCCTTCTAGAAACCCTGGAGCCATCCCATGACCCAGTCCCGGTCCGAGTAGAGCAGATGGACCCTTATTGATAATTCACGTCCGCCTCCATCTGTGTTGTAATGTGTATAAGTGTCACGACTGGGATGCTCCAGGTGAGTCACCATGGCTGAAGAGTCAAAAAGCAAATGAGGAATAAAAAACTGATTACTCTGTTGGCTCGAAAAAACATATTCTTAGACTCCTCCTTTTAGACGCCTTTATTAAAAGAAAGGAAAACAGATTAGATTTCTGACTGATTGTTGGCCTTGGGCTGGATACTGGAGCCAACATTCAGCATTCTTCTGATTATCAGCATTGTTATTTCATCACTATTATCTGCCAAAAAGGTTTAATCAAAAACTGTGGTGTTTTTTCTGTGATATAACCGCCTCTCTGTCTCCCTGTAGTCACTCCTTCCTGCACTACAGTCGGGTGTTGTTGAACTTTGACTACGCTACTTAAATGAGACTCAAATTAAAGTGGTTTTATTTGCTTTTTTGCGTTGTTCACTTCATTAAACTGCAGGGAGGTGTTCTGTTTATTTATTTATTAGACTTTTCATTTAATTTAAGAAGAAATGCTGCTGGCATCTCTCTGCACTTTGCATTTTAAGAAACGTTCTGCAAATTGAGATGTTCTCTTTTATTCAAACATGTGCTTAAAGGTAGTTTTGTGTTGGAGGTTGTGTTATTTACAAGACTTATTTTTAACTACTCACATGAATACAGAACAAACCTTGAAAGAAAAAAAAAAAAGTCTGCCACTTACACCAATTCAGTAATGTGACCAAATAATACCTTATTTTCCAATGCTTTATACTGAATATAAACTGTGGCACAGTGATGTAGATAGGTCTGGCACCTTCCACTATCATTCTGGAGTAGAGGTAAGTTTGTTTTTGTTCATTATATGCAGCTTACGTCTAGACTATTTTGCAAATGCACTGTTGCATTCTGGAGAGAAGCTGTCTGGTGGGAGATTTGCACAAGAAGAAGTGTGTTATGCTATTACAATGACTAAATCCTTACAGCTGCATATGATGTTTGTCACCAATTTTTCATCAAATCTATACAACCTCAGTGATAGCCTTCGTCTTTCTGTGATTATGCACTTGAATCACTCCCCTTACGGTGCAATATTTCAAAGTGTACTCCACCACAAACACTCCATTTGTTTACATACCAAACCAAAACCAAAACCAAACCATCACTTGGGCTTTTTAGGAATTCCAAGCAGCCGCAGTATGGCCACAGCAGCAACAAACACGGAAACGGCTTCATTGTTTCTTACTGCTGCGGCTGCGTGGAATTCTGAAAAAGGTTTGGCTTAGGTTTGGGTTTGGTATGTAAACAAATGGGCTGGTTGTGTCGGAGTACACTTTGAAGTTCTTCATTGTAAGGGGAGTGATTCAGGTGCATAATCATGGAAAGACCAACAGATTTGTGATACTTAGGTTGATGAAAAATTGGTGACAAACATCGTACACAGCTTTAAAGACAATAGTACATAAATAGATGTGTGTCTGTCAAAACTGCTGCTTGGAAGTTGTTGACTTTGAAAATGCTCCTGCACAGATACTGTAGCACAGGGAGGGAGAATAACCATCTTGCTATTGTGTAACCAAATATTCACCTTCCAGCAACCCGACACAACACATTTAGTTGAATAACACAATAACATGTTAGTACAAATGTTTGCAAAAATTTAAATATCTATGCAACTGTGTTTTACAAGGCAGCTACATTTAGTTAAGTGTATTTAACTGACTTTGATGGACATTTTCACGTATTATTTGTTTGACTGACCTGAACATTTGCAATTTTGTACATTTAAACATACATTATCTCGATGCTGCATGTGCAAATATCTGTGACTTGGTGACATTTCCACATATCCTTTGCATGTTTATATAATATTAACAACTAGCGCGTTGACCCGTGGGGATCCACAGGTTCTAGATGTGGTAGTTTTTATGCTGTTGTGTATTCGTGCATGTTGTACAGTGTTTGTCCAACAGTCACCACCAAAGTGTTCTGGCCATAAAGTGATTGTAAGGCTATTGTATTCCAAAATGACTAATATCTCCTAAAATATTAGTCCTATCAACTTGCTGAGATTTTTTATTTATTTATTTTTTTGTCACTTAAGTTTTTATTGAAATTCACACATTTTTGACAAAATAACAAAAAACGAAAAATGAACAAACCAACATTGCTTGGTCGCATCACACATTCCTCAACACAGCCCTATCCATTCTTTCCATCATTCCCAGCTCTGTAAACAGTCCATTTATTCCACTTTTTGTCTATTGTGCTTCCTGTTGTCGCTGTCTATGAGTCATCCTTTCCATTGTATGTATTCCATCAATAATTTCAATCCATTGGTCCTGTGTTGGTGCTTCTGTCCTTCCCCAGTTCCTTGTAATAGCTTTTTTGCAAGCCACCAAAATATCTTAACCAAGTAAATGTCGTTTCCTACTACATTTCCATCAGACAAGTTACACAAATACAGAACATTGCAGCATGTTGGAATCTCATACCCCATTATTTGTTTTAGTACTCCACACACCATTTCCCAAAACACAGTTATTTTATCACATTTCCAAAAAACACGTGTATGATCTACGGTACATCAAATTCTCCACATTCCCTCCAACATTTCTGCTGTCTGTTTAACTGCTTACTTTTCTTCTTGGGTGTAATAAAAAAACGCACCAGATTTTTCCAGGAAAACTCCCTCCAGATCTGCAAACTAGTGGATGTTTGGTGTATCTTCCACATATTAAACCAGTCCGCATCTGTAATTTCCACATTGAGCTCCTTCTCCCATTTTTCTTTTCTATAATTGGTTGAGTTTTTGTCATGTGAGTTGAACCCACCATAGATAGTTGAAATTATTCTTGATTTACTTTCCAACTTGCTGAGATATTTAATGTGGAGATGGAACAATTCCTCAACTGTAGGTACCAAATTGGTCAGTTAAAAACATCTCAATTTGTCAGAACTGTGTAGACACACACACACACACACACACACACACACACACACACACACACACACACACACACACACACGCTCTGAGACCTCCCAGTATTATGATATAGAATATTTGTACATTCTGAATATCTTATCACTGAGAGTATTTTTTTTCTTGTGTAAATAATACTGCATCCTACTCTTTTGCGCATAGTACTCGCTTCATTTTATTTATTTTTTCTGTGCTTGGAGTTAAATTTATTCCATTATTTTAGTCTAGATTAACTGTTATTTCAGTTGTGTGAGGGTATTTCATTACTCAGTGTAACTGCTGTATTTCTGTTGTGTATATGACATTAAACCTCTCCAATCTTGGCTAAATCATATTCTGTATGTTTTTATAATATATTTTCTTCTCTATGAGTGTGTCCATGTTGTGAAACCCTGTAACAACCACTCCTTGTTACTGTACACTCTATGCCTGCCAGGGGACACAAACAGCCAATCACCTCCACGTCTCAAAGGAAATCCCCGCTGGGCTCTGATTGGATGAGATTAAGGGGTTTGAGGGGAATGGTTGCGGCCGTGGAGGGATAAAGCATGACATCGCCAGGTGATATCTCCGCAGCAACTGGTGTGTAGGTAAACACAAGCACAATGGGGACAATAAAAGAGACGGGGTTTTTTATATAAGCATGCACGTGCAGACACACACACACACGTCAAAACACACCACATTCACGCAGTCCCTTGAGATTGTAAAAGCTGACTGCAAAATCCACCTGCATTACTCTCTCAGCTCATCTACTCATTAGTTCCTGGCAGAACTGAACATTTGAGGAAGTGATAAAAGGACAAATAACACCGAACGTCATGTGGTGCAGAAGCAGAGGGAGACAGGAAGTAAGGTAGACAGTCGGTAAACTGCAGTCAAAAAGCAGAGGAACTGCTCCACAGCTGCGGTATCTGATCTAGATAACGATTGGCCGATAGCACCACTGATATGTCATGTAGTGGTTTTTCATGTGCAGGTGTAGGAACGGTCTTAGCTTCATAAATCTCACCACTTCCTTCTCAAAAAAACGCAGAGGGGAAAAGGTGATAAACGTGCAGTAATCTACCACTGTATGTCAATGCAAACAAGATTAGACGAAACCTCGTCACAGGCCATATGGCAAAAAGCCTGAGTCGAGAGGCGGCAAGGGGGATGAATGTGTTGAGGGTGTGTGCATGTGCATGTACATGTGTGTGTGCACGTGTCTGTGTCTGTGTTTCTGCTCTACATCTGATACAGAAAACAGTAACAGATTGGAACTGATAAAAACAAAACAAATGCTAATCAGGAGGAGATAAAGCATCGATACATATCTTACAGTGTCAGCCTGCTCATTAGCACAATTACATGAAAAAAAACAAGAAATGATAGTGATCCATGACCTGCTACAATATGGCACCACATTTATTTAGATGATATCTTTTCACCTAGGCTGATGGAAAACCTGCTTTAGCATGAGCTATAGTACGAAGAAAATATACATCGTTTCATGTTTATCGCTATTGTTCTCTCTTTTCACCATATTTCTCATCCTCTTGCTGAAAGTTTATGTTTTTCTACATGCAGATAAGAGACATGCATGAAGGTAACGTAAATAAAGAGAACATTATCTTGATGCTGCATGTGCAAATATCTGTGACATGGTGACATTTCCACATATCCTTTGTATGTTTATATAATATTAACAACTAGCGCTGTTGACCTGAGAGGATCCACGGGTTCTAGATGTGGTAGCTTTGTGCTGTTGTGGATTCGTGCATGCTGCACTGCATTTGTTCAGCAGTCACCGCCAAAGCATTATGGCCATAGCAACATGATTGTAAGGCTATTATATTCCAAAATTATTATCTCTCAAAATATTGGTCCTATCAACTTGCCGTTTTCACCAGTCTGTTCCTTGACCAGAAATATATAAGTATGACAAACTGCAGCAGTCAGCTCTTTCTGGATTTTGTGTGAATCCCCAGACACACGCACATACACAGAGGCCTCTTGTCTTTTATAATATATATATATATATATATATATATATATATATATATATATATATATATATATATATATTAGGGATGTAACGGTACTCGGGAAAACCGTGTACCGTTTGATCCGCCCTGCACGGGACAATCCACCCTTGTGGACCATGGGTTTTTGGTTTTGCAATTGATTTTGTGTTGGTGTGTTTTATACTGCCCCTCTGTGAGCAGCAGCGGGGCTTTAGACTCAACACACATCAGAGTCCTGCATGGGTCCACCACTTTTCCAAAACCAGCACCCGCCCATATCTGCGTACATTAGACCCACAACCTGACCAGACCTGTGATTAACCACACTGTCTACACAGTAACTGACTTTTAAGTATCATGAAACGCTATTACAAGGAAATGCGTACAGTAGATAACTGTGGCATTTTTATACCACCGTTTACTTTTACATCCCTGTGCAGAACAGGAATTTATTCATTTCAAAAAAGCCCCCTTTGGGCCCTATCTGTGCGCATGCCTGTTTTACATGACTGCATACAAGTAATCAAGGAATAAGAAAGGATTCTATTGTTCAGTATAGAAAAGTGTTATTTTATTCAGTACAGGGATATAATTTGTTCCTACTGTGAAATTCAGTTTTTGCTGACAAGCAAAATAAACATATAATTTTGGGAGAAAAAAAACTATTCTCTTTACACACCAAACATATACTGAAACCAAACCGAAACTGTGGCCCAAAAACTGAGGTACGGACTGAACTGTGGGCTACCTGTACCATTGCACCCCTAATAGATTTGATGCAGAATTCTAAATCCAGGCACAGCTGGGAGATGTAGCCAAAAAAATATTATTATCATTATTATTATTATTTTCCAACATTATGGACGATTTATTATTTTAGGTGATTGTTTTGTGGCTACATGAACTGAGGAAAAAATATGGTTAAAAAGGCCTTTAAAAAAAAAAAAAATAATAATAATGCTACATATGACTGGAGACGCATTCATAATTAATATACTGTTACTCATAAAGTCAGAATGGAATATTTTTGCCTCTTCTTAAGAAATGACTGTGACCATGCAATTTATGCTTGTTAGACTATACGTAACCTGGGTCCATTATATAATCATTGTTTGTACCTGGTCAAAGGCCGTTACTGATGTGTATAAATAGGAATAAAAAGAGGAATGTGTCTGAAAACAAAATTAGTCGAAGAAGAAAGCAGATTGCATTTTGAATTTTTGTTGAGACAGAAAAAATAGGAATAATCTCAATGTTGTGATTTAGGCAGTTTTCATGATTTTCAAAAGTCAAAACCTTAGTTAACTGAATTATTATATTACCAAGCATTAACTGCAGACACTATGAGGGGCTACTGTAACTGGATATTTACATCTGTAGCAGTAAAGTTTTCTCTATTACTATTTTTTGTCTTTATGTTTTGCTACATACAAGTGAAAATTTGCACACAGGCTCTCAGTATAAATAGAAACGTAATCAAATATAAGTATGATCTGATCTGTAATGTGATCTGAACATAAGTAGGATCATGTGATCTGTTGCATATTTAATTAAAAATGTAACACAAAACATCCCTATTCCATGTGGTCCAATTAACCCATAAAGACCCAGTGCTACTTTAGTGACATGTCCAATATAGTTTTTTTCCCCATATATTTAACTTTTCTTAATTGGTTTTTCGTGAAAATCATGTATTTTTCTGTATTTAATTTAATAATCATGTAAATATTCATTAAAGCTCAGATTAAAGTTGAGGAGTATATCAGAAATAGAGAAAACTCAAGAAAAAGTGACTTTTTCAGTGAAGATATCAGTAACCGAACAACAGATTTAGCCTTTCTTAAGTGATTTATCACTATATTATCCTCTGTATTTTGCATTTTTTCTTTGAAAATCAGGTATTTTCCAACATTTAACTTACTGATCATGTACTTTAATCATCATGTTGAGATTACATTTGAAGGTTATTGTACCAAAAAGAGAGAAAACTGAAGAAAAAAAAAGGGACTTTTTCAGTTAAGTATATCATTAACTGAACATAAACCAAGTGTCTCCATCCACTGTCATTCATCTAACTCCATGGGTTTTATTGGTGAATCAGTGTTGCAGAAGATGATGGTGTTTCCATAGCAACTACGGAGCCTTTGAATGTCCAAATGGGTCATATCTGATGACCATGAAAAGATGACAAACTGTATTTTACACCAATTATTTACATGTATTAATAAGATTATTGGATCAGGAGTTATTAATCAGGTTAGATCAGTAGATGCTTTTGGTCACCAGTGGCTGTTTGGGTCTTTAAGGGTTAAATACACTACTTACATACAGGAAACAGCCCTATATGTGCATATGCACTATTATATGAATATGATATTATTTATATTGAAACATGAGATCATGGTCATATCACATAATCATGGATAATAGTAACAGACCAGTGACGGATTCAGAAAAATGTCCCTTCTTATCAGTTGCATCTCCATTGCCCTTCGCTTCTCTTTCCACGCCTAACCCCTAATCTCATGTACAATCTAATTACACCCGTCTGTTGTGCAGTCACGCCAATCACAGCGAGTAAAATACGCTTGATAACCATGTGTGAGAAATAAATCAGCAGGGTTATGAGTGAGATGTAACAGGTGTTCACTTGAATGTGAAATGACAACCCAAACCTAACACGTGACCCGGATTAGGGAGGTCAACCTCAGATCAGAGAGGTCAGCTGCACCACAAAACTCTCTGCGTTCAGTAACCATCAGACTGTACTTTTTAAAGGGGTCATATTTTGCTGAACCCACTTTTATTAGTCTTTGGTTCATTTCTTTGTGTATTTGGAACCTAATAGTTCATAAAGTTTGAATTTGAACCCTCCAGGTGCTGCAAAGCTATCTTTATGTTCATTTGGGCAAAAATCGAGTGGATTTCTACAACCTGTTTTAATTCCTGCTTAATTTGTTACATTTTATAACTTGTTACATCATGACATTTGCACATATAAGGTCAAGACTTCCGATGAACATTTCTCAGAGTATGATATAATTGTTTGTCAACAGCAGCGGTTGTAGTCCATACTGAAAATATGTCCAAACTTCGAGCAGATTACCTAAAATGTTCAGTTGAACGGGACAGAGCAGCACAGCCAACAACCTGGAAGGGGTGGGGCATGAAGGGGCTCATTTGTATTTAAAGGGCCAGCGCTCAAAATGACCTTTTTCGTGTCATTACTCAAAAATAGGGTTGAAGATGGACCTGTGGAGTTGAATTAACGAAGAATTCAGACCCAAGCAGAGCATTTACAGTTTGTGTAGACCACAGGGAAATGTTTTATAATTTATAATTCCATTTATCAGCTGTGGCTGATGGGCAGCTCATTCAGCCAACCGACTATCTCACCCAGATGCAGGACGGAACGTTTCAGGCGCTCCTTCGTTCCATCAGACTGTTCAACAGCAGTTCAACAACTGTTCAACGACCTGCTCTAAGCAGTTGTTGCATCTGTCAATGTCACTTGCACACTTGTAAAAAGTCACCTACTGCCACTTTATCATTATTATTATTGTTATTTTTTGTCACTTTAACAAACTTGTTAATATTGTCTATATTTTTATCTCTTTATTGTTTTTAATTGTATTGACACATACTGACTTGCACTGCTGTACACACTTGAATTTCACCCTTGGGGGATTAATAAAATATATCTTATCTTATCCTATCTTATCTTAAGAAAAGCAAAATATCACTCCTTAAAATAGACCTAACAGTCACAAGTGCGTTTGCCTGGAGACTGTGCTGTTCCATTCATGTTTTATTACAAAACCTTGCATTCATGATGCGCTGCTGATACTGACTGTACTTTTATGTGAGGCCAGACTGGATCAAACTTTCCACATCGAATGGGGAAGTTGGGCTCTGTCTCTAAAAAAGCTGAATTTAGAGCAAAAAAAGAAGCAACATATCAAAAAACAAGGACACAAAAATAGGAATGACCTCAGGGCCAGATCATATACAGTACATTTCCTTTAAAACATCACTTAAAACTAGCACATAATCGTGAATATGTTAATACATTATGAATCCCTGAAGTCTTTATTTCTTGCTTAAAAGGCTTGAAATTAGCTTCTTGGCTCACTAAGCATTGTGTAAAATGCATTTCTGAATTTTATTAGCTCAAAATTAAATTCCTATTGAGCTTAGTGGGAGATTACAGCCATGCCATGACTTTGCATCAGAGTTATGTAGGGAAATCCATCGTCTTTATGTCTCTATGATGTTTGCTTTTGTTAGATTTTCCTCAGCAGCTTGACCTTGTCACCGTTTCTGGTGAAATGGTGAGTCATGTCAGCATCAGCACCGCAGATCATTTTACCTGCATTTGGCAGGTAGATAACCAAAAATAGAGCTTGAGATGCAAACTCAGTGCAAAAAGATGAAGTCTTTGTGTTTTTTGGGGGGTTTTTTGCACATAAAATGGAACAATTGTGTCATTCAAGTCAATGAAAAGCAGCTGAACCTGAACATTACACCTGAGTTTTTGAGAAATATGAGAAGTGGCTTATTATCGCTGATGAAGTTTCTACAGGGAAGCCTGAGGGTGTCCCTTGCAAGAGTGTGTGCAGTGATCTGTGTACGCTGCTGTGGATTTATGGCTGCGATGGGAACTCTGCCAATCATGGAGAGTGACAATCAGACAGCTGCTCACATTATGCGCCTCTCGGACAAGGTATGGTGCACGACTCCAATCTCATCAATCACAGCATAGAGGGTGAAAAAATCAGACAAATTAAAGGAAAAATCTGAGGAGAGTCGACAATGTTCATACACTTAAAAGCCCCATAATTAAATGGTGTGATAAGCATGAAAATAACGTGAATCATATGCAATTCTCAAAGTGACAAAACCTCTATTCAACTCAACACCTTTGGGAAATTTTAGACCAAGCGGCATCATCATCATCATCAAAACACCAAATAAGGGCAAAATTGGAGTCTGTTGCGCCTGTACAATTCAGACATGAAGCTGTTCTGGGGCCACGTGGTTGAACAACACCTACCTAAGACGCTTATAAAACAATGACTGTTGTCCTTTAATGTCTCACCCATGTCTGTACTCAGCATGTCATTCATTTGCCATTCAAAGCAGATATAATGTACAACATATCAAAAACAAACACATACAGAGTAATTATAGCTATATAATTACACTTATTTTGTTGTGTATTTGCCAGTTTGTTCTATATTAACGTGTATAATTTCACCTGTATAGAAGAACACTTGTTTTCTTTTCTGTCTAATAGTATTTTTCATTCTCCACTTCCATGTTATTTGTAACCACTACAGCAGTGTTTACCCTTCAATGTGGCGAAACAGGTTCCGCAAACAGCTGATGACACAGTTCAAGGCCTTATCAAGGCAACAAACAGGCACAAAGTACATTAGCATGACAACAACACATGAAAAGTGTTGCTACTGTTCTTGTTCTATATATAAAGTATTCCTCTGATACATTTTTATTAAGAACACCAAGAGATTGTACATTATCCAAAATGAATAAAATCACCAAAGCCTCAAATATGACACTATAACTTATTATAAGGAGTGTCGGGCATCAGAACACTTGTGATGCTGTTATGATTTAGTGATTTATTCCGAACATGCAATGAAATTTAACATATATGCACTTGCAAAACATACATAATAATACAAAAATCAAGAATCATAACAATCTTAGTCAGAAGAAAAGCACAATAATTCCATTTACATGCCCGAAAAAGGGGTGGGAAGAAGTATAACTTATTTAATCCCACCCTGTCTCCCTACAATATTTTGAATAATATATGTCCCTCTTCCTTTTACATTACTCTTCTATATTTATATATCTATTCACACACGCAAACACACATACACACACACTCATTCATCCACACACACACACACACACATATATACATTTATACATATACACACACAAATCCACATATAGTCTTTTACCAATGCCTTTCTTAGTTGTGCTAGTGAATAAATAAACAATAAATAACTAAATCAAGGAAGGAAATATATACATAAACAACAGTTATATGTGATAAAATGGTTAAATGGGGATGCTTCTTAAGAGTTGAGCTTCCTCGTGTCCCCATCTGCTCTCCTCCTGCAGGAACAGTGTGTTCAGGGTGACTCAAAGTCAGTACAGGTGTTTATTCTCTGTGTCTGCTACTGCCTGTGCATGGAGCCTTAGACACTATTTATTTATTTAATTGTTGTTGTTTTTTTTTTCCAAATAATCACTCACGTTTCGGTGCTGATGAATGAATAAACAGGACTACCTAACACCTTGGCATGATGTATCCGTGCCATGCTTCAGCCCCGTGTCTTGCTCCATAGTACAATGTAATTGGTCGAGGGATGATGAATGCAACGCCGCATTTTCTAGCGTAGTAAATGAGAACGAGGGGACGATCCATGCACACACACATACACACACATACAGGCAGATACACAGTCTGTACTCCAGCATCACAAACAATAAATATAGATATAGATGTTAAAAGATGGAGATAGAAGCAAATAAGGATGAACAAATAAAAAAAAGAAAAGAAAAAAAGAAAAACCCACCGACCTTTAGATTCGCAATCAGCGCAGAATTTATTCTCCTCCAGCGCCAATAATGAGTTGAGGACAGCCTGGTATCTGTCCACGTCTTTCACAGATTTGCCCGTCATTATTGCACTCCAGTTCCCACCGCCTCCACTTCAGTCCGTGCCGGCTATTGTCAAATAGCCTCTAATTTCGCAAAATGAGAGCAGTAGTGCGCGCAGCGTCAGTGCGCTCCGTCCCTCCTCCTCTTCCTCCTCCTCCTCTTCTTCCTCCTCCTGGTACAAAGCAAAGGCGAGTTAGTTTCACCAATATGGGGTGACTGCCTTTCAACTAAAGCATGCGGCTTATTGGAGGTGTAAATATCTTAATCAAGACAAAAAAACAAAAAACATGTAATCCAAATTGTAGTGTAATGTCGACTTTAAGACGCATCTGTATCCTACTACTGATTTCCACTGACTCTCCTCCTCCTCTTTCTCTCTTCCTCTTTCTCTGACTCACTCACTCACACAAGAGAGAGAGAGAGAGAGAGAGAGAGAGAGAGAGAGAGAGAGAGAGAGACTGCCATGCTTCCAAGCTTACATCTGCAAAGTCATGTTAAAACGTGTATTTACCTTCCTCACAAAACACCAAACTATCAAACCCAACATGCTTTAATGCTATAATCACAAGAAGGAACTATACTGCCAAATCACATAAGATACAGAAATAAAAACAACTCAGATCAGTTAAGTGTGATTTACCAGCATCCATGTCATGGTGAATAATAAAGCCAAAACATCGAGATATAAGCCATAAACTCAATACTAAGAAAATATTAATATCTGAAATCGTTCCTTTTTTTTTAATACAGGTGTAGTTTTATGTACTGCCACCCGCTGGTCAGTAACAGTTTTTCAGAAGTTGCTCTCTTCTAGTCTCCTCCACGCCAAAAGGGGGCGATCACTCAACCTGGATGAAGATGAACACCAGAGGAAGGCTCACTCAGATCAGCTGACTGCAGAACACAACCGGAAGTGACTACTATTACCTTCAAAATAAATGTTTTAATCTAAACACAGTGATGATAAATGTGTAAAGACGTGATATAAACAAATTTTACGGACTTAGTCATGCTTTTTAAATAAAATTATTCTGTATACTACAAAAAGGTGTTATTATGAGTCCCTAGTTTCTTTCAATTGTGACGTGTAGTGCTAATGCTAACAGGAAGTAGTTGCAAAAATGTAGCTAACTTGACATCGGTTGAAGTGACTGAGTATACTGGCCATTACGGAAACAACTGCTTAGTCTGAATCAAATAAATAAAGGATTAATATCGAGTCACCACCTGTGTAAGCCTGTAACACTGTCCACAATGTCCAGGCAGTCCAACCGAACAACAGACAGCAAGAAGATGGTAGGCGACTCCAGCAGGATTAACGTCAGTTTAAGCTAGCTAGCCAAAATGCTAATGTTATCCATCCAACGCTAGCTAGTTTACTGGCTCATTCCTGGCGTTTTCTTGAATTACTGATATGTCTTCGTCTATTTATTTTGTTAATTTTTTGGCAGCATAGTTTAAGTTGCTGTTTGTCATTAGTGAGTGTGGAAGAATGAGTGTTTGGAAAATCTAAAACGTCAAGCTATGCTAGCTAAACATACCGGTAGCTGTACACTGTAATGGGCCTGTTTGCACCTACTTTATTAAATTAAAAACGCACTTTCTCTGAATGTTTTTAATTTCTGCAATAGGATGGTCGTGATATGTTAATAGGCAATTTCTTATTATTCAGCTAACAATTTTGCTGGACATGACATAGTGTTCATTCCTAATTTGATTAAAAATTACTATCTCGGTCTTTATTGCTATTTTACAAGGGGCATTACAGTTGCCACACACTTTAGATTTAAATTAATGTGGGGAAAAAAAACCTAAACATATGTAATCCTATGTATGGAATGTGTAAATAAATTGTTTTCATTCATTCGACATCCCATTCCAACACTAGGAGCTAACACCTTGCGCATTTATTGTTCATAATGAAAGAATGTAATATTATTGTACATGTTAATGGAATGTTGTTTGACCTTATGATAACATGTAGAGGGAACTGTTTTGTTGAGTAGTTTTAAGTTTAAAGAGTGTGGACCTTTCCATTAAAATGCAAGCTCACAGATGATGTATTAAATCCATTTTATTGCTAGTTTTTATTCGTTTACTTCATTTTGCAGCTAGATGTTTTTAGACATGTAAGACGAATCTTGCTTTTGGCCAGTTCTACCTCATTAGTTTAGTTTCCTCTTCACTGCTGTAATGTCATAAATATTTTTGCCTTTGATTGACGTGACTAAAGGGCTACTTCAGTTTGTTTTGAGCTACAATCTAAGAGATCTGTTTTATTAATATCAACATAATTCTTACCACCATGTACCTCCACTGTCTACCACACCACTCTGTCTTTCGTCCAATGTTACTCATTTAACTTTAAACAGCAAGAGTAATATGAGAATTGTGTTTTCTCGTCTACAGAACTCTGAGCTGTTCACACTCACCTATGGGGCCCTAGTCACTCAGCTTTGTAAAGACTATGAGAATGATGAGGAAGTCAATAAACAACTGGACAAGATGTAAGTACCCTGTTAACTTTCACTGAATGTTGTTGTAAGACTTCCAAAATGTAGTGTGCTCTTATTACTGGAACATATTGCATTATGCTTTGGTGTTTTAAACTCTGAAAGAACATTTATAGAGATTAGGACATTGCTATATAGTAGTACATTCTCAAGATGATCCATTTCCCCAAACTTTGGATGCAGTGTTTATCAAACTTTTTAACTCGGTTATAATATAATAGTTGATACAGACTATGCCAGTGAGCTGAAATATTTTTTTTCAGTAAAAGACAGGCCAACAGCACATAAACAAAGCTTTTTAATATAAATAAATATTAATAATGTATTTCACTCATAAGTGCCTTTCACGACACCCAAGGACACTGTACAGCAGAGGGTAAAAAAGACAATGCATAGAATACAAAAGAAATAAATTAATAGATACAAAAGTTATTACATTACATAAAACATGAACAGGTACAGTACAAAGTAAAATGAAGAGTAATAGTTATGGTGGGTAGGCTATTCTGAAGAGGTGAACACAGTAGGGGTGTAACGGTGCACTCGTTTGTACCGAACCGTTTTGGTTCTGGGCCTTCAATACAATATGGAGGTGTACCGAAGGAATATATGTACCGTATGTGAAGAACACAAACATTCAGGAGGCAGGGTGTCTGCAAGCAGAACCCATGTGCAGGGTTTCCCCTGTACACATTCTGCAGTGGCACCGCTGCTGAATTCTCAGCACAGCTGCAAAAAAAGCAAAACACTGTTCTGAGGCCGGGGGCACCAGTAAGGGGGAGTAAATATGACAACAGAAAGTATAACAGAGGCACAGAAGCTGGGTCGGATGTTCAAAGCGTGTTAAGTTTCACTTTCGGTAGTTACAGAGTGCACCCCCCCATACCCCCCCTCCACTGGTCTCCTTCACTGTACTGAAAATGTATTGAACCGAGGACCCCTGTACCGAAAATGTACCGAATCAAAATTTTTCTGTAGCCTTACACCCCTTGAATACGGTAATTCACAGAGTGGTCTGGATATTTACCTTAGGTGACAACATAGGTGTGTGGTGCATGTTGGGATGTATGATTGCAAACTTTGTGGAGAGTATTCAGATTTGTGATTTGAGATAAAGGTTGTTGTCACTGAACTAGAATTATCACCAGAGGTTGCATTTAGATTTTTGATGAGCTCAATGTTGTCATTTTCACCTTTTCTAAAACTGGATTGTCATGTGACCAAACACTGCACAAGCCCAAACAAAGACTGATTAGTCGCTTCTTATAGGTGTAGATAATAAGCAGACTGTGTACAAACAGAATAAGGGGTTATGGTCATGTACACACATGCATATATATTACTTAATTAAATTGCTGTCATTTGCAGTTCTTTAATTACACAGACTGATGTTGAGGGTTTATTTACTGTGCAGCTCTTGCACATTGTTATATGATATTTTGAGGAGTTATCTGTCATGCATCTGACTCAAAGATTCACCTTTTTTTGTTTAATTTCTTGGAAGTCAAATGATCACCTGGGAAAGAGAAAAATGAAATGGGGTTTTATGAAAAAAAGAAAAAAAAATTCAAAAACTCTTGGATTCCGTACTCCCATAAATAAGATTATGAAAGTAGTGATTGGCGTAAAGCTCAGCAATTCAAAACATCCTGTGATGCTGACAGAACTTTGGACTGGATTTACTTTGCTTTTGTGGTTGTGCAGCAACCCTAAGCTTTCTCTGAGCTAAGCCGTGACCAGGCTGGTCTTACCTGGCCTTAGAAGGCAGTGGGTTTACGGTGCCCGGTCTGCCTGTTGCCAGCTAAGTGGTCAGAGACAGACCATGTTAGGGTTTAGAAGCATCAGTTGGCTTCAGACTCTGTGGTTCCGATAGCTTAACTTGACCTTCTAATCAGAGTTATTGTTATTTGCCAAGTTTACTATGCGAACCAAGAATGTCTCAGAGCACTTGGCACTCTCTCCTCTCTCTTTCCTGTCATTTTCCTTCTTCGCTTTTCCTCTACTATGACAAAATTTGACATGCTCTCTCCCTCCTCTCTTTCTCCTCCGTAGGGGTTATAACATTGGAGTGCGTCTGATCGAGGACTTTCTGGCACGCTCCAGCATCGGCAGGTGTCAGGATTTCCGAGAAACAGCCGATGTCATTGCTAAGGTAATTGGAAGGTTCCGGGCCAATCAGAGCGTGACGGTAGACTTCTCCCAAACATGGAAGGAGTGAGAAGGAGTAAGAAAAGGCAGATTATGGAGAAAGGGTTCGATAAAACAGCAAGGAACGAATGATGAAAGAGAGTTGAGGAAAAGTTGATAAGATGTCCTGGATAGGAGTCCTCTGTGGTCCACTTATCCTCTTGTAGTTGAGACCTTGAAAATGTGTTACCTGTTGAACAAAGGGTAATCTCACCCCTTTTCCCAGATTCCGTGTGTACAACTATACAGAATATTAATGACTTCGGCACATTTTCTATTTACTCATCTCAGTCTTCTCTGTTTTGTTTTGGTATTCCTTGCGTGATAATTCCAAATATATAGGAAATAAACACTTAGTTCGAGGTTCCTCAACACTCCAGCTGTTTTCAAGGTGTTGCTGTTGTTGCTTGATAAACTGTTCCCACAGATGTATCCTCACTTTAGCTGGAGGAACTGTTTCTGATGAGAGGGTCATGCTTGTAAATGGAGGACAACTTTGGGACAATGGTTTGGAAATTGCCGTAATAGCCACGCCTTAGGTTATCATGAAACCTCTCAGTTCAAGTCTACCATTTTAAAAACCACACTTTTGTTTTATTTTTTTATTGAGAGACTGTGTGGCAATAATCACAAATTGTCAGCTGTCTTAAAGGAGTAATATTTTGGTTTTTTTAAGTGGAATTATGCATTTTAAACCATTTCCCTGTGGTCTACATAAACTGTAAATGCTATGCTAGGGTCTGAGTCCTTCATTAATTCAACTCCACAGGTCCATCTTCAACCCTATTTCTGAGTAATGACACCAGAAAGGTCGTTTTGAGCGCTGGCCCTTTAAATGCAAATGAGCCACTTCACGCCCCACCCCCTCCAGGTTGTTGGCTGTGCTGCTCTGTCCCATTCAACCAACAACTGAACATTTTAGTTAATCAGCTCGAAGTTTGGACATATTTTCAGTCTGATCTACAACCGCTGCTGCTGACAGACAATTATGTCGTACTCGGAGAAATGTTCATTGAAGTCTTGACCTTATATGTGCAAATGTCGTGACGTAACTAGTTATAGATCCAAGAAATTAAGCAGGAATTAAAACAGGTTGTAGAAATCCACTCGATTTTTGCCCAAATGAATATAAAGATAGCTTTGCAGCACCTGGAGGGTTCAAATTCAATCTTTATGAATTATTAGGGTCCAGATACACAAATAAATGAACCAAAGACTAATAAAAGCAGGTTTAGCAAAATATGACCCCTTTAATGTTGACAGGCCTTCAAATATGTACTGCACAGATTTGTGCACAGGTCTATTTAATATTTTCAGTATTTGCACCTGTGCAACTGGAAAATACATATGACATCACAAGGAAATGGCAGGAATGAAAGCATCCAGCAGCAGGTGTCAGAAACGGGTGAGTGCAGATACTATTAGAACTTTGTTCACACAAACTCAAGACTTCCTGCAGTTGTTTCATACAAAAGGAAGTCCGGGAAAGACAACGAAATGAGAAGACAATGGCTATTACTGAAGCAGCTGGAGGAAGTACTGAGTAACACTCACTGGGGTGGATGCATTTTATTTGAGTTTGGTGGTTTGGAAAAAATATAAATGGGTTAAGGTAATTTTTAGAAAGAACTGACCTCTCTAAATTTGGACAGGACATGACATGTCTCCTCTGGCCAAAATTAGACAACATTCACATAGTGATCTGATAATGAATCTATACACAATATTTAGTTTGATGGCCTTTACCTTTGATTTCAGGATGCATCAATGCCATGTGATGCTTAAGCTACGTCATAATAAATGTTAACATAATAATCACTGCAGTTATTATCTGATGGGATGCTCTTAGACCTACTTGCTAACATGCGTTTTGAAGTTTCCTAACTAATGTGTCCTAAGTATTTGACAAATGTACTGCATTTTTGTATCACATCTCATTTGGCATGTGTATTTTAGACGCATTAAATACTAACAGAATATATATAGATATAATGTCACTGGGTCACTGGCACTAGTGTAAAGATGCTTTTATTGGTAATTGTATGTATCCTTTATTGCAGATTGTCATCTCGAGCAAGTGGTCATAATGATGTAATTTAGTCCATAATTGTGAGGAGGGAAAATACAACTTCCTAAATAATGTTATAAATGTAATTACTTTTTCCTATTCAGCTAAATTCTCTAAAATATTTAGTTCAGGATCAAGTAAGACAAGGGAGAGACTGGGATTTCATTATGTATTTATTTTTTCATACAGGGTTTTTTGGGGTCCTTTATGAAGTCTGAAATCCAATTATCTGCATTTTCATCTTTAAAATGTCTCAAATACCACACTGACAGGTCTCAAAAATGGATTTGATTATAAAGTTAATGTTAGAAAGACTTGCTTTTACATGTGTTTTTGGTCAAAAGTTGCATTTATCACGCAGTCACAACTGCAAAGCATGACAAATATGGAACCAATAACTGCTAATGCAAACTGTGCAGCTTTGTCAGAGTTTACACAGCGAGTGTGATAAATTAAAGTATTTAACGTTAATGGTACTTGATCCAATATGGGTAAGTGCAGGTTCAATGAGAACCAGCTCAGACAACAGAAAACGGTTATAAATTGCATTTATAATGGTCTTACAAATGTATTTAAAAGCCTGCAGAACCTGAAGAAATCCCGTGTTGATTCTTAAGCTGATTAAGATGTTATTAGGCCGATCATGTCAGCTTCACACCAGTGTCATTAATCTAAAATCTGTTTATGTCCTGTTTTTTAATTGAGTAATCCCTGCTTTGTGTCCGTCCTTGACCGCCTTGTGTTTTCCGGCAGGTTGCATTTAAGATGTACCTAGGAATCACACCGAGCGTGACCAACTGGAGCCCAGCTGGAGATGAATTCTCCCTCATCCTGGAAAGCAACCCGCTGGTAGACTTTGTGGAGCTGCCAGATAACCACAGCACCCTGATCTACTCCAACCTTCTGTGTGGGATCCTCAGGGGAGCTCTGGAGATGGTACGACAGCCCTGAAATTCATATTAAAATAGAATAGAACAGCGTTTATTGTCATTGTGTGTACTGTGATATTAGGAGTACTACTCCAGTCAGTACAAACAATAGTAATAAAAAACCAATGCTTCAGAAAATAAAAACAGAGCGAATATAAAATTACAAAAACTAAAAATAAGATCAGAAAATAGAATATAACATTTTACAAAAAGGAAAATGGAACAGAACTAAAAGTAAAATAAATTATATATATAAAATATGAATAGACACAATATTAACAGTATGTATATCTATAAACAATACTAAAAGTATATATATATGAACAGTATTAACAGTATGTATGGGTGTGTGTGTGTGTGTGTGTGTGTATATATATATATATGAACAGTATTAACAATACACAGACACACCCACACACACATATATATATGAACAGTATTAACAGTATGTATCTCTATGAACTCAAGTCTATTAAAATAGTGCATTTCTGTGTAGATAAATATTGAATAAATATTGCAAGAACAGAGGATTTTGCGGAACTTATTGCACATAATTCAAATTGTAATTACTTTATGTGACATAAAATCAACGTTCTGCATATTCATATAACTTCTACAAACTGTATTTAGGTCCAGATGGCGGTGGATGTCAGATTTGTCCAGGACACACTGAGAGGTGACAATGTGACAGAAATTCGTATGAAGTTTATCAAGAGGATCGAGGAGAATCTCCCAGCAGGAGACGAATGAGGTTTCATCAGACGTCTCTTCTGTTACTTTTGTGGAGAACATTTGCAAAGGAGGACCATCACTCACAGACTGAAAAAAAAAAACAAATCCAGCTGACTTGTACGTCTCGGTAGCCCAAAGTATGTGTCTGTTCCTGGCACCCTTTAATTTTATTTTCAGTGGAAGGGCTTGGTATTAACAGCAGATTCCTGATCCATCACATGAAAGAAATAAGAGCAAAAATGTATGATATGGTGGATTTTGCTATTATTTTTGTGCCTGTATGTGCAAAGAATGGATTTAAGAAACTGAGATTCATCCTAGAGTAAAAGAAAAATGTGAGATAGACTTGAGAAGTGCACCCCATCCCCTGGACACGGCTCCAAGGCTGTTGTTTTTTTTAATGTCTGTATCTAAATGTCAGCAGACAAAAGGATGAAGTAAAGACCTTGAACCTTTTTTTTTTGTCTGCACTTTAACAAAAAACTGTTTTCCTATATCTTGAAAAAATAATGCATTTTTCGTGCATGGCTACACAACCGTACACTGAAATGCTTTTTTTTTTTATGTTATGTTTTTTTAATAATAAAATCAGATTGTATATTACTGCCAGTTGTTTGGCATGTTAATTTATCTCCATGTTTTTGTCAAATAAAAGTGACAAATTTGACATGTTTTGCTTTCTCTTGTGTTCGTGAGAGCAGAGTGGGGCGATAACGTACCTGTTTGGAGATCTGGAACAGTTTTCGCTGCCCACATACAAACACACACACATGCACACACACATGCTGTGTCCTCTGTACCACCTTGTCAGTGTACTGAGGGAGTGTTTTTCCTTTGGAGCACCGCAGCCGCTCTGTGAAGGCAAACAATAACAGACTTAATACCACTCTTATGTTTGTTCAGGATACATGGAAGTAATCTGTGTGTTTGTGGTTTTGTGTGTGTATGTGTGCAGAGAAAGCAGGGCCTGACTCTTAAACTCTCACCAGTGCCTGGATCTGGTTGTCACACCTGTGGACGGTTTTACATCAACCCCCAAAGTAAAAAACAGACTTACTGCACACCTCGTCAATAACAGAACACACAGATGGCCATTCACACACATACACACACACACACAGTCAATCCTGGTCCCACTTTAGGCGCAAGAATTTTGTCTGGGTACCATGAAAACATTAGCCATGTTTTTCTTATTCTTTCCTTTAGAGGATGAGATCGTCAGATAGGGATTTCCTTTCAGAGAAATCTGTCAACTATTAGCTGAGCTGGAAACCTTCAAACTCTACACAACCTATTTTATTGCTCCCATTACATTAAACCATTTATGGTTTTACAGTCAGAGAGTATTCAGGCACTTAAAAGTTGTAGTAAAATTCTTCAAACAACCACCAGAGGTCGCTATGCACATTGCATTTCTCTGCCTTTGGAGGTATTGTACACCAGTATATACAGTAGGCTACTTGCATTTAGCATTTTGTCCAAATATGGATATTGTGGGAGTAATACATTCCCTTATTTATGAGAGTCACGTCTGCCAGATAGCATCAATAAAAGGTTTATTTTCAAATTATGAATATGGAAAGACCAGACATTCAAGTAGTTCAACAGAGAAGCCGATGCCAATATATGGACTCTAGCTTTGATTTGGCTTGAGATTAAACAGATGATGACAACATGCAGTCTTTGTACTATGTAATCCTAGGGAAGATGTATTAGGGTGGAATTTCTTATTATTATTATCTCCTTAAGCTTTTGCCCACTCCTGTCTGGGTTAGTTCTCATTTAAACGGAGACAAAGTGGAAGGTTGAAGCACCTCGAGGGCCGTCGGTTGACCTCTCGGCACATTACGTGCTACGTATCTATGCGGGCCTGCGATGTGGATATTGGATGGAAGGTGAACAGGAAATAGTTTTTGTGCAGAAGCTCGATGTAAATGACTTGGCAGAATTAGAGCCGTGTATCAGGGGGACGTACAGCTGGGTTTGTGTATTTGTGAAAAGCTGTATCACTCTGCCATATGCGACCAGGAATTCCACTCGTCAAATACACACACACATATATAGACAGAGGAGCTGTTTTCAGCCAATGTGACGATGAATTTATAACCGTCACTGTACTCACATATAGGCGTTTATACACACTAAAAGGACCTTGTCCAAACACAGTTCTAGCAGAATGTCTACAGAGAGTTTTGTGTTGATTGTTTTCACAGTTATATCCATTAAATAAAGTATGAAGACTACAAACTAAGTAATGGTCACTTATGACATCCAGTGTGGTGCAAGTTACTTCCAAATTGTAATGTAGTACAGATTACACTGGTCTACAAGTAAAATGCTTCCAGAATAAAAGTAGTTAAATTTTACTAGGGGTGACTCACTGATAAAGAAAAATCAAGTCAAAACTGCTGGTTGGCTGAAGTTTCCAAGGGTCAAAATGTGAAATTCGAGAATTAATGAAAGAATGGGTTTTACTCAAAAGGAATATTTGTGTCTGATCTACCTTAAAACACTGTCTGCACATGATAATACATTCACTTTACAGGTTCTATCTAGTGGAAGATTTAGAAATCTATTTTAAAAATGTACTTAAACCAATATATATGTGAATACCACTTTATCATATACCTTGAAAACATCAGCAAACCAGCACTTTTGTCATTTGTTTTCCAGTTAATCTGATTAAAATATGAAACATTTAGCAAATTTAATCTCTGAGGAAGATAATTTCTAAAAACAAATTGTAGGCCGGTGTTACCTGTTACTGTTATTTAAAAGTAATTCCTTATCTTACAATATTACCATCTCAGAATTGTAATGCGTTAAATGACTCCTGTATTAATTTTGAGTTACATGCAGACTCTTGTCATAAATGGTGCATGCGGAGTAGAACATCCCCCCACCCACTTAATACAAGAGATAAGAGAGCCTTGGGACGCACTAATTTGCCCCCCAAAGTACATGTGGAAAGATAGCTCAGTAAGTAACGCTACGATGTTTGAATCCCAGCAGGAACGCTTGCATTTTTTTCAATATTTTACATGTTCAAATGGGGTGCGGTGCTGAGGACACCGGTAGATAAATCCACAATTGATAAAGAATTCTAACTAGTCATAGAAACGTTAGCTTACCTTGTAATTGCTGATCACAGGGATCATGCTAACTAACTTCTTAAAGCAGGGTTAGGATTAGTAATGAGCATACGTCCATGTGGACAATGGACTGTCTTCTGACATTTTCACCCACTGGCTGAACACCAACATTTTTGATTCCTTAAAGGTAAAATGTGTAACTCCCCTACCCTAGGTGGCAGCAAATACCTGAAACAATGCAAAGACAGCGCAATTTCTCTGTTCCGGTGTTGCGCTTACCTAACAGCTGGCACTTTGGAACAAAAAGTCTTGGCTGTATCTTTTGCGATTTTTGAATACGTCGTTTCCACAACCTGCAAAAATGGCGAGCATCTCTGTCATCACTTCCATCGAGCGAGGAGGTAAGTGTAGAAAAATAAAAACATTCATGAATTAGACGTGAAAAGATTTAACATATGGAAAAGCCCACCCCATTCTGTAGGCGGCTACTTCGATTTTTGTCCTCTGTAGGCTCATGTAGGGAAAAAAATGATAATGGCGGCACCCAGCAAGCAGTACCGACGCTATGTATATTTAAACAGGTTTTTCTAGGTTAGATGTAATAGAACAAAATTGTTTTTTTTTTGACTGATTGAGCACTATTTCATCCAATTATAATCAATAATTAGATCGATTCAAAAAAATCTAAACGTTTTGTTGGACTTCCTGATGAAGGCTTGAAGCCGAAACGTGTTGAAGTGTTTTTTAAGGTCTGTGTATGACCATGCCATGAGAATAAAGGCATTTTAATGCTTAAAGAGAGTGCCTTGGAGTTTTCTTCCAGTTTGTCATCTAATTAGATTGATTATTGGAAAGAACACTAAAAATCTTAAACACTGTACCTTTAAGGTCTTTCTTGCTGTTTTGTTTTTTTCATTTGAGCAAATTAAATTATGGGCAAACAGTTTTGTAACATCAGCGCAATAGAACATATACCAAGTCAAATATTTCTGAAAATTGATTAGTAATGCCTTACATTACTGCATTACACCAAAAAGTAATCTGTTACTGTAATGCATTACTTTTGTAACATATTACTCCCAACACTGATGACAGTCAATGAAAAGAGCAATTATTCACTTCTATCTATTCTTTCCTCTCAGTACTGTTTATCTCCAAACAACTGTTCAGTGTGTTTGCAATTGGAACGCTCGCTATGTTTATTTAGTATTTCATTTTCAGCTTTTTGTTGTTAATATTTATTGCAGCTGCCTATATTTTTCAGAAAACTTTATTAGGACAGACCTGGAAAACAAGTAGCAAATGTTATGGGCCCGAGACAACGTGCGCCGATCTGCTTTAAGCCAGCTAAACGTTTCCATGTGGTCTTCATGGGAAACAAATGGTGAAAGGCACGCTGTGACAGTAAAGCCCAGCACACAGCCTGGTATTGACCTGTGCTTATTGAATACCGCATCCCTTTATTCTACCAAAACTTCATCCACTGTTTCTCTTAGTTTTCTCACTTTATTTTCTCAGCCCTTTCCATTTGTGCTGTCGTCGTTTCTCCTTTCTCCGTTCTCTTAGCACACTTTAATGTTTTGCTGATGTGTAAAAGGCAAACCAGGCGTTCTTTGATTTAGAGAAAGGATGTGTGATAGCCTGTTGGGAATGCCTCGAGTCTGATGGGAAATGTGCTGTCTCTCAGGTGAGGTAATGGCCGACTGAAGTTTCGGTCACCCAGAGGTTTCCAGAGGTTTCCAGAGAAGTGCGTGTTTTCTTGTCTGGTCAGCGGAAAGAGCGGAGATGACAGAAGGATGGACGGCACTCTTTAAATTTGAGTGAGTCAGCAAAACAAATGTTCGTGCTAAAATAACGGCACTGAACCTGAATAATGAGCCTGGGCGGTGAAGTGTTGGAAAGATGTGGTTGATTTAATGAGCGTGTTGCTGGAACGCACCTGAAAAGATGCTCACACGAGTGGGAGTTGTAGTTACATAATTCACAGCCTCTGCACTTGTCTGCTAAAATACACCCTGTTGCATTTGGTGAAAGTGTGATTTCAGCGGTTTGGGAACGCTGTCTCTTTAGGAATCACGCGTGTAAACACCTCAGTAAATAAATGTGGATGTGGTTTCTAGGGGTAATTACGAGCTCAATCGGTGTTCAGTCACAGTGTGTACCCATTCAAATGTGCTACAGCATCTGCAAGCCATTTGGAATATGAATCATCACCCACTTCCAGAAAAACTGTTGAGCACTTCCTATAAATTTAATAACTCATGCTTTACTCAGGCATTTAACAGAGGCCGTTCATCCAATAGACCAGGGTGTTTGCGCAGGTCTTGAATGTCTTAAAAAGTATGGAATTTTGAAACACTGTTTCCAGACCTGGAAATGTCCAGAATTTTGTGTGAAAGTCTTATTAAAGTATGGGAAAAAGTATCTGTCATAGTTGAATTTTAGAGTATGCTCAAAGGCACATAATCCTGTAAGATAAGGAATACATGACTCAGTACCAGTCGGTACAATCATTCAGTCGGTACCAGAATGATTCTAGTGAAACTTGTTTGTGTGATATCCATGCACTTGTTCGATTTTCATATGTTTTGAAAATGTTTGTCAGTAAAGCATATTGTAATTTCCGGACTACAGTTGTCCCTCACTTCACCTTTCATGGCTTCACTGTTTCGTGGATTTTTTTTTGGTGCAATTCTGCATGGTTTTTTTTTTTTTTTTTTTTTTTTTTTTTTTACAGCATGTGAATTTGCATTGTGTTCTGCATCCTGATTGGCTAAGGGAGAACCTGTGCATTGTGTTCTGCGTCCTGATTGGCTAAGGGACTGTAGACCATTGTCAATCAATCTCCTCCGTGCCGTGTCTCCAGTACAGTACAGAATACGTTCGGCTTGCCAAATTTACATAAATGTTCGATCGCGAGCAGTGTGACTCTGAAGTGCTGTATGTTTGCAAGTTTTCTCCCTGACAAAACCCACAATGTCGACGAAACACTCTGCACCAACAAAGGCACCTGCGGTTGCACCCAAAAGGCAGAGGAAGCTGCTAACCATCACACAAAAAGTTGGACTTCTGGACATGCTGAAGGAAGGTAGAAGTTACGTGGCTGTACTGCGCTATTACGGAATACAGTAACTGTAAAAAATAAAGCTGACTACTTCGTGGATTTCGCATATTATGGGTTATTTTTAGAACGTAACCCCCACGATAAACGAGGGACCACTGTATAAGCCGCTACTTTTTTCACACGCTTTGAACCCTGCGGCTTAAACAATGATGTGGCTAATTGATGTTTTACGGGCTAATGAGCTTCATGCCACCAATACATTTAGGCTCATCACACCAGACCAATGAAGTAAGTAAAGTTTATTTATAAAGTGCTTTTCACAGATAAAACATCACAAAGTGCTGTACATAAAATGACTGCAATAAAACAACATAAGAATAATTTCATAAGATAAATAAAAAGGATAAATCCATCAACCAGAAGCTTTCCTAAATAAAAACGTCTTGAGTTGCTTTTTAAAAGAATCCATGGAGTCGACCACACAGAGGGACAGGGGCAGGTCATTCCAGAGTCTGAAAGGACAGGTCTCCCCGGGTTTTAAAATGAGTCTTTAGGACCTTCAGGAGGCTCTGGCCTGAAGAGCTAAGGGTGCGCCTTGAGGAGTATAGGGGCACAACAACTCAGCAATATAAATTACCAAACAGGTCATGGTGGACCAATGAAACCGTTGGAATCACCGTAAATGAAACGCACTCACACTAACTTCTTCAGATCAGTCTTTTTGCGCGTTATGCAGACACCCTCATCACAGAAAACACATGAGAAATGCATATGAGGCAGCTTTCATGTTAAGGGCGATCGATCTGGCTGTCGAAGAAGGAAATAGAGCTGCTGCATGTAAGCTTGACATCAATGAATTGATGGTGAAACATTGGAGATGGCAGCGTGCGGCTTATATTCAGGTGCACTCAATAGTCTTTAAATTACGGTAATTTACTGTGAATTATGCATTCATTCATTCATACGTTTATTAAAATGAACTTTTCTCCTACACACAACAGGTACAATCTCAACCAAAAAAGTAGATACACAAGTTTAAAAGTATATAAAGTCAAGGTCTTGGGGAAAAAAATATAATTTTTGAAAAAATCTGAAATTTTTATTTGGATAAAGAGCAAACACCCTGATAGACAGTGAGAGGTTTTCGGCCTCTTGAAGTTTAGGTCGTTGGAAGGTTTTGCAGGAAGGGTGAAAGGAGAAACAAACTCGACCCAAAACACACCTCTCTAAACTCAGAAATAAAAGCATGGATCAGATCCACCTCGCTCGAAATCCTGGATCACCAGTGTCACAAGGGATTGATGTTAACAAAGTAAACATATTTTGTGCAGAAAGACATGTCAGGTTGAAGACTGTCCAAACCTGGGTCTGAAACCTCTGTATCAGCTGTGACCTGGCTGCTTCCACCAGGTTTTCAGCCTGAGCCCTGGACGCCGCCGAGCCATTTAATGCCTTGTTTTTAGTTCTTCCTCTTTCTCTTTCTTCCAGGCTTTTTCAATGGGAGCTGCTAAGCTGCTTTCACTCTGCTTCCAATTTCCTCCCGCTCTTTTGTTCTTCCTCTTTCTCCGGGATCAGATCTGATGAAGAGGAGTTTTTCTACGTTCGTGATGATACAGGTTTTACCCAATCCAGATCCTTTTTATCTTTGCGCCTCATTTTCCCACAATACTCTAACTTTCTGTCTTGTTTTTCTCCCTCCTTTTTTTTCTTTTTTTTCCTGACCCCGCAGCCGCTTGAGCTGGAGTTTATGTAACAACAGCAGAACTTTCCAGCTTGGAACGGCCTCACTTGAGGATGGAGCGAAGAGAATGAGTGGGAGAGAAAGAAAAAAAAAAAGTGTCATGTATAATTTTACACTAGCTAGCCTTCGGGGCAAACGGCACCTCACCTTAGACTTCATTATTCCATGGCCTTTTCCTCAAAATGCACATATGTGAGCATATATTTATATCAGTCTCACAGGCGGGAACAAATACGTTAATACCAATTGAAAAGCAGGAATGTGAAAGTCCTGGTTTGCCCTGGACTAAAATCAAACCAAGCTTCCCTCCCAGAGCACAGGGCTGCCTAGAGGCTGCACACCAGCTGCACTGGACGGGATATCACTGCTCGCAAACTGCCAAGCTGGCCGACCGCATGTGTGTGTGTGTGTGTCACATCAAAATCTTGGAGCGACAAAACACTCACCGATTGTGATTAGAGTGGAGTACTTCTGATGATGCATGTCTCACAAGCAGGCCATCTATCTAACTTTAAAAGCATGATATCTGAGCTAATATCACAGCATAAATCTAGACACCGACTCTAAGGCTTTATGTCTTCAGCAACTCATTTATTATCCACCCACTTCAAGCACCTCGCACACTATGTGTGATTGTATGGGGTCTGGATGTCCTATTACGCAGGCTAGACACTTCAGGTCTGTGAGTATGACTTTCCATATAAAACACCTCAAGCTGTCACACTGGAAAATGACTACAATCCATAGGGTGGCTGAGATTTATGACAAATCCCAAAGGGAGAGACGTGCACTGGGGCATTACTAGTTTTACTTCTATCCAGCTGTTGACTATATGTTGTGACTTTTTTGGAAAATGAATAAATAAAATGCTAAAATTTACAAGAATTTGAAGCTATGTTTGTCCCTGAAGTTGGCAAATGTGTTATTTAAAAGTTGCTCATTTATAGAATACTAGCATTTATCACATTGGTTTTATCCCCATTTTGGTCTCCACTAACTCCTGAGAAAAATATCTGACTGACTTGTTAAATACTTGACTATTTATCAGCATCTTGTTAACTTTAAGTATTTTATACTATTTAGTGCTCAGCAGGTACAATACACTGGATAAAACAGACACATTTTTTACCAAATACAGTTGTGAGATGTGGCTAAAATGAAAGAGTCCATTAGTGCTAATAGGAGGACTAAAGATGATTAGTTCAGCATTAACCCATAAAGACCCAAACATCCACTGGTAACCAATATTACTTACTGATATGAACTGTTTAATACCCGTTTCTATCAATCCATGTAAATAATTGGTGTAAAATGCAGTTTGTCATCTTTTTATGGTCATCAGATATGACCCATTTGGATGTTCAGAGGCTCCGTAGTTACCATGGAAACACCGTCATCTTCTACAACATCGATTCACCAGTAAAGCCCGTGGAGTTTGATCAATGACAGTGGATGGACACACTGGGTTTATGTTCAGTTAATGATTTATTTTACTGAAAAAGTCACTTTTTCTTCAGTTTTCTCTGTTTCTGATATAATAAACCTCAACTTTAATTAGAATTTTTATGAACATCTACATGATCAGTGAATTAAATGTTGAAAAATACCTGATTTTCACTGAAACAGCTCAAAATAAATCACTTAAGAAAGGTTAAATCGAGAGAAAAATTTATTTGGAAACTGCCATCAAAGTAGCATAGGGTTTTTATGGGTTAATGACTTGTATCAACAAAAATGTATCTGTTGCAGTAACTGTACTTACAATTTATAGCAATGTAAGTGGTGTGAAATGATGTGAATCTAATTCAATGGCAAATTTATGCAAAGAAAAACGAAAAAAAAATTCCATCGATATTTTTGGATGAAGAGAATTCGACATTTCTATTATTTTGTGGTTTTATGTGAAAACATCCTCTCACAACTACAATTTTTAAGATTAACCCTTTCATGCATGAATTATGAGAACCTTAATCAAGATTTTTTTCCTGAGTGTTTTTATTCCTCTTAAGGCATGAAAAAAACAATGTGATTGAATTTTTTATTATTATTTTTTTTATGAATCCACTCAGCTGGACACCATGTGTTTAATTTTTAAAACAAAGAAACATGCATTTACTGTCATACTGTATGAAAACTATGAAATATATATTTTTTAATGCTGCTAATGGAATGTTTTCTCACATTTTAACATACTATAATAGTAGTTATTACTCACTCAAATATGCAAAAAACAAAACACAACAACTTTTTGTTAAAAAACAAACAAAACTGTTAATTACAGTCTAATGACAAATAGTATTTAATTTGTACTCAAATATGTTGCTGCAGATCAGGTTTATCAAGAACAGCAAAGATACAGTAACGGTATGAATTGCAGTGTATTATGGGATGGTGCATAAGTGTCCACTGTGTTGGTTGATTTGCAACTAAAACAACAAAACCCATGAATATACAAGAGAACAGCTGGAGAATAACTGTCCACTGTAGTGACCACTGTGCATGAAAGGGTTAAACAAACCAACAGAGAAGAGCAGCATTTTATCAGAAAGTTGTGGTGTTGTTAGTGTCCAGATGATATTATTACCAACTATTTATGTGCTACCACCCTGATGATAATAATATTAGCTTCACAAGAACTTCAGCCATGGATTGAAATCAGAATATCCTCCTCCACTCTCATCTACCTTCTTTTGTGTGTTTTTCTTTTGTCAGTATTTGTCTCTGTATTTGTTCTTCGATTACCATTTAGTATTAACTTCGTATTTGTTTACCCGTTGGATGTATGCTCGTCCCTTGGTTGTTTATTGTAAAGCGTCTTTGAATACTTAGAAAAGCGCTATATAAAACAGATGTATTATTATTATTATTATTATTATTATTATTATTATTATTATTATTATTATTAATAAAGCCTCTGGGCGGCCAAGATGCTTCAATGACTCCCCTCGTTTCTTGAGGTACTAATGGTTATTAATTAACAGAAGGTAGAGGTTGTAAACGAAAATAATTACAATTTGCAAGGACATGTTTTGCTGTTGTCTAATCCATTTCCAACATTAAGCCTGAGCCGTCATGCTAGGCCTGTCACTATTTATTTACAGATAATATTTACACTGATAGAAGCGTGTAATTTTAGGTAATACATTTTCCACATCTCCCAAGCAGAAAATCTGTGATATTGATCTAGTCTCTCAACTTTTTATTAGCAATGACAAAGGCTAGATTGTTCACATTGTCACTCGAGGCATTATTTTCAGCAGGTGTACTGTTTCTCTCTCATTATTGTTGGAGTTTGTAGGGGTGTGTGTGGCGCTTTTTAAACTCTATCTGTCATTGCCAAGTTCTAGGCTTCATATTCACCTGCAAAGATACAAAGACTTCTGGGTGCCAGGAGATTTATGTAATGGTTCATCAGACAGGCCAGTATGTGCTTCTTCACTGATCCATGAGGTCGTATGTGATTAGAGACACAGTAGATTTAATATTTAAAAATTCAGAATCCACATATCCACAAGAGACGATCAGTTTTATTGCCTGTAATGAAAGCCCGGTGCTTCCAAGAGCATGACATTACAAAACGCAATGTGTTGGGTAACGTACAACAAGAAAAAACATTAGTTTGATTTATGCTGAAGAACAGTTTTTGAGCAGCCTATTAGCACAGAAAGGATGTTTTTAATAGAGCAGTTGTTCTTCATTCTCTTTGAGATTGAGACAGAAAGTAGACATGAATACCTGCCAATACTTAATGTCTTCCAAATACACCCAATGCATACATATATTTAGGATGCATTGAAAACGTGCGTGCCAAACATGTGTAGCTGAACGTTCAACTTTAGCCTCTCCCATTTCCTCAGTCATGTCATTCAGTGATCACAGTACAGCGCCAAAAAATTCTTCTTAATTAATGGCCTTGAAAATGTGACGTTTGTGTGTACATATGTAGTGGATTTATCCCTACACACTTGTACATCTGCTTCACCTATGAAGCCTCCCTGTGTGATTTCGTTACTCATTCAACGTGGAGGTGCTGAAAGGACTCTCCACGGGCCTTATAATGCATGAACCTTTTTCCAATTAGGCGTCCAGGTTGAGCCCAGTGGTGCTTAGATCTACTGTAAATCTGACCCAGACAAAACACCCTCTGGGGCCATCTCTAAGGGGACAGATAGAGAGAGGAAGAGGGAGGAATCTGTCAAAACCTGTGTAGCATTTTGTCATATGGTCTCGGGGCCTCTGTTGCTGTAGGTCAGTGTTTGGCCTTCACACTGTCAGCATCCACATCAGTAAGCTGGTTAAAAGGAGGCAGATGGTTAGAGGAAATTAAAAAATCAGACAGTGCCTGATCTCTATGGCCGTCTTACAACCACACACTTGTACTCCTACATCCACAAACAACACTGCGCTAATCTTTTCTCTTTGGATCGCCTGGACCAGAAGCATGTCTCGTGACAGCAGAAGGGTCTCCTGTTTTCTGTAAACAACTTGTAGCTGAGATTCTCCTTGTGTTTGTTAGTCTTTCCAGCCACTATAATCTGAGTGCACTGCAGTTTAAGTTTCACGGTAACAACAAACTGATTTTGTTGTTAATACGTTGTGAAACCATGTAATTATTTCCTCTTTCTTTCCGTTGCTTTTTTCCCTTTTTTCTTTCCCTTCTATTCTATATGTGTTTCTTCATTGAAGAAATCCAAGCAAAATCATTTATAAACAAAAAATTCTATTGCCAAGAAACAAAGGGAACTGCAACATAATCACAGAAAACAATCTGTTTTCTGAATACCACATTTGGTTTCTTTTGCTGTTGGTATGCAGCACACACCATGGAGACATTTTGGACATAAAAGCCAGTGGAGCTGAGCAAATGAGACCTGGATGTCCTTGGAGCTTTGGAAGACAAATGCATCACTTCAAACTGTCAGGGAACATCCAACATGTATATTTTTTTATCTTCTCTTTTATCTTTCCTCTGCCTTTTTTACTGTTTTATCCACCTCTTGGCTTGTGTGAACGAGCTCAAACTGAGGTTGCTGTCAGAAAAATGAGGACATTATCAAGAAATAAGGAAGTGATGACAATGTCGTTTAAGCAACACCTTTATCTGGCTTTGGAACGAGCGTGAGACTTAATCCACACAGCCGCTCTTCAGAAATATTTCTTCAGTGCCTATTATTTTTACAAAAGAAATGAATAGTTCACATTATTATTATTATTATGGGGTGATACATGGCTGTGCAATCTGCTCATTTATGGTTCCACAGTCTAGTGCTTCAGATAATATAATGCAACAGGAAATGTACTCTAACACACACACATTTCTGCTGAAGGCCAACGGTCCACTCTTCGCGTTCCACGGTGTTATTAAACCACAATCAGACCACAAACAAAAACAAGTTATGGTTCCTTTTTTTGTCCGTTTTTGTAAGTTTTCCAGTATCAAGAGAAGCGTTTGCAAACTCTGGCCTTTTTAATGAATCTGCTCTAAAATTTGACAGGTCCATTAAAATTGGTTTATTAGTTTTTTTTATGAAATCCCGCTAATAGAGAGACAAACAGTGATAACGGAACTATGGAATGTAAGTGTGGAATAGCAAGTGAGTAGATTAACACAGAATGCAGGATGTTTTAATATCCTCCTGAGACCCAGCAATGTATTTTTGTCCTCTGAAGGGGACAAGAGTTTGACAGTGTTACTTTATAAATGCTGTTCATTGCAAAGGACATTCCATTACAAAAAAAAAAAGTATCTGAAAACACTGTCCATTAAGCAGTTTCCAATCAAGACATTTGTGTATTGTAAAAAGAAAAAAAGCTAAAACTTTTACTTTCCTGGGTCTCAGGAGGATATGTATTAAACAAATACTATGTGAATTGCTCTACAATTTCTTAGAAAAGATCTGCTTCAGACATTAAATGTGCGAAATCTTACATACTTTAATAAGATGAATCAGAAAAGAAATGACAGAAGTGCTGGTTAGCTCATGTTTTCCATATATTTCATGCTGTGTTATTACACATATATGTTGGTTTATGTACATTTATACAATGGATTTATAAATGTTCCACTAGAAAGAGCCTGTAAAGGAGTGTTTTTCAACCTTGGGATTGCAACCCCATGTGGGGTCGCCTGGAATTCAAATGGGGTCACCTGAAATTTCTAGTAATTGATAAAAATAAAAATAAATTAATTAATTAATTAGAAAAAAAACTTACTAAGTAAAAATATATGGTGAGTTGACAGAGACAATCCCAATCCATAAAAGACATGACAAACTCTAAAGCTGAAACTGGAGCACTGTGGTTCTGTTTATCTTTCAAATGTTCATTGTGGTCGGTTTCAGATGCTGCAGCTCTTTCATAATTCATAGTTTGAGTTCTTGTTTGTTCAGTATTAATTGTCAGCCTTGTAAATCCAAGCTGGACTGACTGTACATATCCTGACCAAGGAAAATCAAATTCACACAATCTACACCTGGCTTTTCTGCCTCTGTCCATAATAATATACATTATATAGACTAAATGTGTCTAAAATTAACGTTTATTTGCAACATAGTACAGCAAACTATTACATGATGAAAAACAAATTAATTTTAACAAAAAAATGTCTCAGTTTTGAATGTCGCCAGAAATTTGTGATGTTTAAATGGGGTCATGAGCCAAAAAAGGTTGGGAACCACTGCTGTAAAGCGAATGTATTCTAATGTGCAGCGACTGTTTTGAGGTAGATCTAGTAGCTCTGAGACAAACATTACTTTTGAATAAAACCCAGTCATTCATTAATTCTCTGAATTTCACATTTTGGCCCAAGACTGAATCTTGGAAACTACAACCAACTAGCACTTTTGACTTAATTTTTCTGTATTTGTGACTCAAATTCAGTAAAGTTTAACTATTTTAATTCTGGAAGCATTTTACTTGCAGACCAGTGCTATTTTTCAGTATACAAGCCTGGACACCTAATTATCCCGTAATGCAAGGCAGTCATGGCAACAACAGTCTGTCATCTGTAGTATCACACAGGTAACGGTACAATCTGTACACTGAAAAAAAAATCTGTAATTTAACAGAATTTTCACTGTTTATTTTACAGATTTGTCCTGTATTTTTAAGATACGGGAAAATATCAATGAAATGACAAAAAGAGACTGTGATTTT